>NC_140255.1:15212035-15327035 GCF_949987555.1 Borostomias antarcticus | reverse complement strand
AGCTGGGGCCTCATTTATCATTGAGGTACGCCTTCTTTTACACGGTCTTTTTCGCGAGTTCAGGCGTACGCCATTTGCCCCCCCCACATTGCGATTTATCAAGCCGTAAGGGCGAAAATTTAGTCGCCTTTCTCCGCGCTTTTGTAGGACACCTCTCCAGTTGGCGTACCGATTTACACGGTGTTCTACGCCCTCTTTGAACACAGGGGGAACTGGCGACGCAGGTGGTGCGTCGGTGAATTACTATGTTTGACGGAGAGCATAAGAGCGACAGTTCATGAACGCACAATCATGTAGGCTAATAGCCCAATTCAGCACCAATATATATCGCAATGCTAGATTAGACGTGTCCTCTAACCGGCTCATTCATGGTCCGATATGGATTTGTTCCCCAAACGGAACCTATGCGCTGTCCCAAACCTTTCCGCGCTATATGTCACACACCTAATGCAGGCACTCCATCAAACGGCAATAATTGACCAATTAGATTGTCATTAATATGTGATCATGTGGACCTGTTTGCTCTTTGGTAAGCATATAAATGACAGTCCTCCTGTGCGTAATGCGAGCCTAAATGAATCCGGCGCTACTCGGCCTACTGGCCCGAGATAGAACTCCAAAGAGGTGACGGCGATGGCGACTGCACCCACATAAGGGCACCATCAGTGAATGAATACGTCTATGTGAATCGCTAAAATGTGCACACTATAAATACCCAAATCATATGTGACATGCTCATCACAAGTGTAGTGGCACGGTGGCCTGGCTCCACGCATGACTCATTCATCCTGGCGCACAGCAGGGTAGGGGCTAGACTGGAGGCAGGCGCTGCGCGTGACGGCTGGCTTATTGGTGTGTGCATAGCCAAGATACATATTCTTTGTCTTATTTACTTTAATCTTTATTAGCATTTCCCATCCATACAACGACAATACAATAAAACATAAAAACTTACAATAACAGCTTATGGGTACTTCCATCCATGCAGCTTTTTTTTCTTACTCAAATATGACAATTTTAATATTAGTGGTATCATCACACTTCCTTCTATAATCCATCCATTTTTCCCATCTCCCTTCAAACTTTCCTTCATGCATCCTCAATGCATGCGTGAACCTCTCCCTAACATACATCTCCTCCACAACACCCAGCCACTGCACCTTGGTTGGGGGTTCCACCTAATACCAAGCCCTCGTTATTGTCTTTTTACTAGCAACCAATAGTACTTTCACTAGGTATCTGTCCCCTCCTTGTACATCATCCCGTGTTATGTTTGCCAAGATATATATTCAAAGCTGATAAGAAGGTGGAGGCACTGGAGGGTGTGGCGCTGGAGGCTGCAACTCGCGGGGGCACGACCGTCAGGTCCAGGACCACTGCAGACACCCCCTCCTCTGAGTCCCACCCCACGTCAGAGTCTGGAGAAACAATTTCAATCATTTTCTTTGAGTTTGTCTGTGAACTTGATTATGCATTAAACATTTCATTGTGCAGCCATATTCATTTGATATGTGTTTCTGTTGGCAGTCAAATAAATGCTGTGATTTACCGGGTGATTTAGATGAGTCTTAATTTCCCAGAGGGGAAAATGTTTAATGTGTTCTAACATTATGAAGTGGTCATCTGCGTTATTGTTCCCTGTTTTTGGTCCTAATTTAATCATAGCCTACCACAGAATGTTTGCTTCACTCGCAGCCACATGTTACAGTAGGCTATGTCCGTGTATGCCCAATCCTAGATGCACAACACGTAGCTAAAGTAGGCTACTAAGCTGTAGGAGCAAACAGACAAACGTAGGCGATTTATACCTTCCGAAGAGGATTGCCTTCCTCACGTGGACCTCACCAACTAGCACATGCACCTCCGTCTCCGAAAAGTTCCTCTTCTTTGCTCTTCGTTCCATGTTTCATTGTCCCGCCTGGGTGCTCCACGCTACCTTTTTAAGCCGGTTCCTTCCGGGAAACCACGTTTGGCCACTCATGCTTTTGACCATATATGGTTGGATTAGGGCGTGGAGGGGGCGGAACACGGGGCGCGTGCGCGTACACTCTCTTCCCCGCCGGTCTCGGATTTCCCGTGCAGAAAAGGGCATACGACATTTTTGATAGATCCGAAAAGCGTGTAAATATTCTCGTCGTACGCTACATTGTGCATTTTCCGCGTTTTCGTCGTACGCCCTCTTTTACACCAGAATTTACACGCTCTTTGATAAATGAGGCCCCTGGAGTGTTGTCCATATGGACCAGTATAAGTCCTGGAGCTGGAGTGTTGTCCATATGGACCAGTATAAGTCCTGGAGATGGAGTGTTGTCCATATGGACCAGTATACTGTAAGTCCTGGAGTTGGAGTGTTGTCCATATGGACCAGTATAAGTCCTGGAGCTGGGATGTTGTCCATATGGACCAGTATAAGTCCTGGAGCTGGAGTGTTGTCCATATGGACCAGTATAAGTCCTGGAGCTGGAGTGTTGTCCATATGGACCAGTATTAGTCCTGGAGCTGTCGGAGGTTCTGGAAAAGTCAAGCTGCTGTCAATGATCAACTGGAACCTTCGATGAAAGAGCATCAGAGGGCAGGAAACATTTATGGGGCGCACATTTCCCCCGAAAATGGAAATCATATGCAAGGTTTGAATCTTCAGTAGATGAGGTCAATTCGAAGACATTTGAAACTAAGACTGTTGCAAAATGCCATTTTCATGTCATTGCATGTCAAGATGTCAGAGGGCATTGTCACATAGACATTTACACCCGCCTGAAAACATCTCTGAAACAGACGCATAAACTGAACCATATTAGGAACAAAAGATCAGCCTAATTATCCCCGTCTTTCCTTGGGTAGACATCGAATTCCCCCCTCCAGTTTGCGGCTGCTCATCCTCTCTCATCTGCATTTAAGGATTACGGCTCAATCCATATGAGAACCAGATCGCTGGTTGTGTGTGTCTGTGTGTGCACATGTGTGAAAGACCAACAGTGTGTGTGTGTGTGTGTGTGTGTGTGTGTGTGTGTGTGTGTGACTACATCATTTTATGTGTGTATGCGTGTTCTTACTGTGTACTGTATACTGCTTATGTGCATTGTGTACGAGTGTGGGTATGTTTGTGTGTGTGTGTTTGTGTGTGTGTGTGTGTGTGTGTGTGTGTGTGTGTGTGTGTGTGTGTGTGTGCTTCAGGGAAACCCTAGGGACCCTCACTGGCCCCAAACGGGTGGTCTTAATACCTGGTAGCTGTGATTGCTAACTTCTGCCGAGGGAAACTCAGGGGTGTCTTTGCTGGATACTGAAGCCTTTCTTCTTCTCAGTGATTGTGATCCTGTGTGTGTGTGTGTGTGTGTGTGTGTGTGTGTGTGTGTGTGTGTGTGTGTGTGTGTGTGTGTGTGTGTGTGTGTGTGTGTGTGTGTGTGTGTGTCAGACTAGGACATAATGTGGTGAGATATATGAGAGATAGAAGGCTGAGTCTTGTTCACTGGAGATAAACCTTAGAGTTGGAAGCTGTCTGAGGAGACATGGCCTGGAGCAGTGGGCCTCCTTTTAACTTTTCACCGAGAGAGGGGCACTGTGTGTGTGTGTGTGTGTGTGTGTGTGTGTGTGTGTGTGTGTGTGTGTGTGTGTGTGTGTGTGTGTGTGTGCGTGTGTGTGTGTGTGCGTGTGTGTGTGTGTGTGTGTGTGTGTGTTTGTGTGCGTGTGTGTGTGTGTGTGTGTTAATGTATTCACATCTGGATTCCTCTCATCACCTAAAAGAGAGGGGAATTTCCACACGTTTACACTTCTGCTCCAGTATCAGTGCTCCATAACACACACACACACACACACACACACACACACACACACACACACACACACACACACACACTTCCCTCATTATAGTTCCGCTGCACACTCCTGTGATATCCTAACATGAAAGGGAGCACTCACTGATATAACTTGTAATTTACGACAGCATAGGCCTCGGCCTCTACCTCCACCTGTCATTCATTCACCTGTTTTATAGAATTTAATTTTTAAATGAACACATTTTGGCTTGATTCTCTCACATCTGTCCGCAACTGTTTCTCTGTTGTTTTCCTGCCAAGGAGGCCGATTCCTAGGCTAGGCATTGCATTTCTATGTAACCTCGCCGCGGGAAAAATTTGCGCCCGGTGTGAACACAGCATTGGAACTTGAAGGCTGCCTCCCCATGCCTCTTAGTCCTGCCTCTCTGAACCATTAAACCACATACGCATACGACAGGTATGGAATGGCATTGTATGGAGAGTACTGACATTCTTTGTTCAAAGACAAGTCGACCCTGGAGAAGACTGTGTTTTTTTCGGTCCACATTCGAGTTGGGGATTGTGGATCAGTCCTGGGGGGGGGTTTTCGGCGAAGCAGGAGACACTTTCTCGTGTCGTGGGGGTTGTTGCATTCCAACAACACTGTGTGTCCCCAACATCCCAGACCCCCGCCACCCAAAGTGGGTCCAGATGACTGCCAGTGGTGAGGAAGAGGAGGGGAGGGCGGGGGGGGGGGTACGAAGGAAGGGGGGCCGGATTAGCGATGAGGGGATGAGGTCAGAGCCTTAGAGCGCATTCCCACAGGACTGAGGAAGACAGACCCCCCCCTCCCTCCCCTCCTTCCTCCTTCCTCTAGAACCCCCCCTGCACCCTGGAGAGAGACTGACAGACTGACACCCAGACTGACACACAGACAGAACACAGACGCAGGCAGTGACTAACCCCGACACGTAGACACCCTCCACCGGTCACCCCATCCCGCCGAGTTCTCTTAAAATAACTCTTGTCTCCCTAGGTCAAGGTCAAGGTCAACTTTATTTATAAAGCACGTTTAAAATCAACCGAAGTTGCACCAAAGTGCTGTACAATACATAAAATAAACTAAAACAAAAAACAGAATAAAGTGCACATAATCACAGAACAATAAAAGGACAGGACACAAAACAGGACAAGGGATGTAGGCAATCAGGCCTCAAAAGCCAGTGAGCTTCCCTACTGGGAAGAAAACCTCCTTAACCTAATCCCATCTGACTCCACCAGGGGTAAAGGCTAGCCCACACAGCTCTCCCCCTCGCTCACCTCTCTCAGAAACGCTCATGAGTAGTACGCTCCTGTCCCCTGTGGCCACCGGGTTGTCACACGGCTGTCACAGGGCTGTCACAGGGTGTCTGAGTAGCGAGTGCTCTCACGGATTGTAGGCGACGCCTCAGAACATACAAAACAAACAATAAAATGGTCATACCTGTTTGCTAATAACCTAACCTCAAACTAAACGTTAGTTATCGTTTTATGAGGTGGGCTAGCTTGTAAAAGCTAGCCCAACTTGTGATATTCCCACTATTTCTTTCTTTCTTTCTTTCTTTCTTTCTTTCTTTCTTTCTTTCTTTCTTTCTTTCTTTCTTTCTTTCTTTCTTTCTTTCTTTCTTTCTCCTCTCTCATACAGCTCTCTCCATACAGCTGCAGCAGCCAGCCCACCTCACATTTTCTCCAGGAAATGTACTTTCTAGTTATTATTATTCTCCCCGCTTTTTTGAACCTTAACTAGTTCTTCATACTTTGTGCTAGAAACTTCATTCAAACTTTAAAATGTTCATGACGTTCAGCTCTTGAATGGATCCATTCAGATTTTTGATATTTTTTATAGTTTTTAAGAAATTTAACTTTTAAAACATTTTTTTGTCCTATTGAAACTGCTTGAAGTGCTTTTGGAATGTTCAGAAATTTTATGTTTTTAGAGTGGTGGCAGCAGTTGCTTTGAAAATATTCACACATTTTGTAAACTGCTGGCACTCCTACAGTTTTGAAAGCTCACACACATATTATACATCAAAATGTTCACACAACTGTGCTGATTCGTACAATGTAAGTATCTAAGCTGTATGACTTGGCCAACATGCCAATCATGCCATGATTTTTCCTTTCCTTCCTTCCTTTCATCCTGCTTTCCTTCCTTCCTTCATTCCTTCCATTCCTTTACTTCCTTCCTTCCATCCTCCCATCCTTCCTTCCTTCCTTCCTTCCTTCCTTCCTTCCTTCCTTCCTTCCTTCCTTCCATCCTTCCTTCCTTCTTTCTTTCTTTCTTTCTTTCATCCATCCATCTTTCTTTCTTTCTTTCTTTCTTTCATCCATCCATCCATCCATCCATCCATCCATCATCCCTCTTTCTTTCTTTCTTTCTTTCTTTCTTTCTTTCTTTCTTTCTTTCTTTCTTTCTTTCTTTCTTTCATCCATCCATCCTTCCTTCTTTCCTTCCTTCCTTCCTTCTTTCCTTCCTTCCTTCCTTCCTTCTTTCCTTCCTTCCTTCCTTCCTTCCTTCCTTCCTTTCCTTCCATCCTTCCTTCCTTCCTTCCTTCCTTCCTTCCTTCCTTCCATCCATCCTTCCTTTTTTCCTTTCCTTCCTTCCTTCATTCCATCCATCCTTCCATCCTTCTTTCCTTCCTTCCTTCCTTCCTTCCTTTCCTTCCTTCCTTCCATCCATCCATCCATCCTTCCTTCCTTCCATCCATCTTTCCTTCCTTTCCTTCCTTCCTTCCTTCCATCCTTCTTTCCTTCCTTCCTTCCATCCATCCTTCCTTTCTTCCCTTCCTTCCTTCCATCCATCCTTCCTTCCATCCTTCCTTCCTTCTTTCCTTCCTTCCTTCCTTCCTTCCTTCCTTCCTTCCTTCCTTCCTTTCCTTCCTTCCATCCTTCCATCCATCTTTCCTTCCTTCTTTCCTTCCTTCCTTCCTTCCTTCCTTCCTTCCTTCCATCCTTCCTTCCTTCCTTCCATCCATCCTTCCTTCCTTCCTTCCTTCCTTCCTTTCCTTCCTTCCTTCCATCCACCCTTCCATCCTTCCATCTTTCCTTCCTTTCTTTCCTTCCTTCCATCCTTCCTTCCTCTTTCTTTCTTTCTTTCTTTCTTTCTTTCTTTCTTTCATCCATCCATCCATCCATCCATCCATCCATCCTTCTTTCTTTCTTTCTTTCTTTCTTTCTTTCATCCATCCATCCATCCATCCTTCTTTCTTTCTTTCTTCCATCCTTCTCTTTCTTTCTTTCATCCATCCATCCATCCATCCATCTTTCTTTCTTTCTTTCTTTCTTTCATCCATCCATCCATCCATCCAACCATCTTTCTTACTTTCTTTCTTTCATCCATCCTTCCTTCCCTCCTTCCTTCCTTCCTTGCATCATTCCATCCTTCCTTCCATCCTTCCTTCCATCCTTGCTTCCTTCCTTCCATCCTTCCTTCCATCCTTCCTTCCTTCCTTCCATCCATCCTTCCTTCCATCCTTCCTTCCTTCCTTCCTTCCATCCTTCTTTCTTTCTTCCTTTCTCGCCACCACGCCACAGACCCCACAACTCAGCCCGATTGAGTTAGACACAGTCTTCACCAGTGGGTGCAAGGAGACTGCCCGGAGGTCTTCATGGTGGAGTCAGGTAGGTGGCCCGGAGAGGGGTACACTGTCCCCGACTGGCTCTGACCTGAGGGGGCGGAGTCTCACCACCATGCCACTGTCCACGCCACAGACCCCACAACTCAGCCCCTGAGTGGGCTAGAGACGCACGGTCTTCGCCGGTGGGTGCATGGAGATTGCCTGGTCCATAGTAGTTCTAGCAGTAGCTGTTATATACAGCTGCAGCAGCTAGCCCACCTCACATTTTCTCCAGGAAATGTACTTTCTAGTTCATTCTGTTGTCCTAGTGATTTTGACGCTGGCTGGCTGGCTGGAGTAAGATAGCTACGTTAGCTAGCATAATTTATAACTGATCATCACCCACTAAACCAATATATTATACAATATGCAACAAAACAACTACTCGTCCTCTCTCTTTATATGCATGTTATCCTATCACCACCACAGATAAACTCAATATATATCTTCATTATTTTCGCTATTATTGCCACCAAGTGTCACATTAGACTAGCCAAGAGCTTGGCTATGCATCGTAACGTTACGTCTGATGTTCCGTAATTGCACTGGCCGCTAACAAAACAAATTTCACCAACTTGAGCAAATCACAAACTTTGCTTTATTAGACTGACATGCTCATAGGGTCAACAGGTCAATTATATATAAATACATTTATCTTTATACAGGAGAGCAGTGAGAGTCTCGGGGGAGGAGCCAGGAGGCCCAGGACGTGGAGATGAGCGTTAGGGGTTGGTTGTGGCGCCAGAGGGTGTGGTCTCAAGCTGAAGTGTCAAACAGCCTCTCGATCATGTCCTCCACCTGCTCTGGGCGATACTTGTGGTACTTCTCAGGGTTCTTGGTGAACGAGATGTTGCTGTATCTGTGAGGGAATGAACAAAGACAGAGAGAAAGAACAACTTTAAGGAGGGGCGGCAGGGTTTGGTTGGAAAACCCTTAAATCCAGCCTATATCTCCGCTGTTTCAACACCGATCTTGACGTTCCTTGGCAAGTCAACTCACGGTGTCAATATCCCCCCACATACTACAATACATTGTTATACAAATCTGTAGCTAGTGTTCATGTTACACACCCTAAAATTAGCATTTTGGTTAGCGTCAATTCTACAACCTGGACTGCTATGATGATATCAAAGGATTAACTGTGGCAAATATCTAGTGCCTTTTTCTAGGTGTAGTTTTAATGTTAGTCAACAGCATTCTAAAAAACTGTACAAAGATTCAAAGCACTGAAGTAATTTTTCTCATTCTGAGAAATTCTGCTAGTCATGTTTGGTGTCAAAGCTGTGTGATGGACAAACACTGTTAGTAGTACACCGGTAGATTTTCTGGTGGTCATTTGAATTTCCTGTCTTTTGAGGCTCTTGACAAACCCTGACTCTTAACATAAAACATTGTTTTTAATTAATAGTCATACATGGCACCAACTGAGATGATTGTGTGTGCGTGCGTGCGTGCGTATGTGTGTGTATACGTGTGTGGGTGTTATCATGGAGACTCTCACCTTTGGAGGAAGTTCCTGTAGGCCTCAGACACCACCCTCCTCTGGGCCTGGCGTATGGCGTCTCGCTGTTCCTTGTCGGGGATCGCCCACACCTTCTGGATCTTACACAGGTCCTCCAGACCGTCGTTGAAGCCCTGCCAGGCGCCGCAGAGGAGAGAGAAACAGGTCAACACTGTCCATTAGACTCATATAGACTAGAGTATGTCCTGTCCACCATTGGCTTTTGTGCTAGGCTAGGAGAAACCAACCTTGAACCTTGACCTTACCTTGAACTTGTCTTTGATCACCTGGCGCTCCTTGTCTTTCAGCTAGTGGGAAGGAACAAGGAGATCACAACCGATTTCACAAGGCAATACACATAAAATACACATTACCTACACTTATTAGAACAGCTGTCCCCAAACTTTTTTGCACTACGGACCGGTTTAATATTGACAATATTTTCGTGGACTGGGGGGGAGTTTTTCGTGGAGCTGGGGGAGTGGAATGGGAGTTTTGTGCAAGCGTGGGAGTTTTGAGTAATGCAGGCTACATTGTGGTAAAATGTCAAAAAGACAAGTCACATTTATTTCGTTTCTTCTAATCAGTTGGGAACTCTAAGTCAGGCCAAGTCATTTTGGCAGACAACACAGGTATCAAAAGCATTGCCAGCATGAATGTATTAAAAGAAAAAGATTGCTAGGAACGAGAAGAAGAATATGACACAGAGAACTTGGCGTCGGGGAGGGAGGGAGTTGAGGAAGAGTAGGCTACGGAGTGGTGAGGAGACTTTTAGATGGGGGAATTAATTGTATGCTGGCCAGTGGTTTAATGCTTTTTGGTGTCATTTTGGTATAATGATTACATTACTGTAAGCCCCACAGCTAAATAAGTGGGCGTTTGTGCTGTGAAATGGTGAAATGATGAGAGGCTATTATTAAAACTCTTAAGTCCCATTGCTGTGGGCATGATTCACGCTTCGCAGAGTTTGCGAGCACACAATTTATCCTTTTTGAATGGGTCGTGGCCTGGCAGTGGCCCGGTGGTAGGGAACTGCTGTATTAGAAGACACCGCTATGCCATGTGCTGTAGGCAGGCTCACCTTGGTTCCAGGCTGGAAGGCGGGCATGTTCCGGTCGGTCAGGTGCTCGGTGACCTTCCACCAGCTAGAAAAACAGACCATGATAAACACATCATCAGGGTACAGGCACTGGAGACCGGGGTCACAGACACTATCTGAAGGCAGGTGTAGCTTTCAGGAGATCCATTCATCTGCACTCACCTGCGCTGGTAAGTCTGGATCTGCTGTTCGATCAGCTCTCTGTAGGAGCTCTCCGCCTTCTTCTGGGTCACTGTCACCAACTGGATCAGCTCAGACCTGAAACACACGCACAATCAAATGTAAAGCAAGGTGAGTGTGTCATCTAGGTGAGTGTGTTCAGAGGGTGAACGTCATGCCTACTTCTCCAGAGACTTGAGGATGTAGTTGTAGTTGTTGTGGAGGAAGATGGCGCTCAGAGCAGAGTCCTCATACACTTTGGATTTACTGAGGAGATTCAGCTGCAAGTTCCCCAACACTTTACCTGAAAAAAATAGAATAATGTTTTTAATAAGAATATACTGGAGAAACAAAGCCAACGATTTTTTTCAAAAGATAAAACGGTCAGACTCTTACATATATACGTGCTGAGGAGTCTCCTGCTGAACTCTGAGCTGTAGCTGCTGGCGGAAGAACTGGTCTCTGCGAATTGAAAAAGCATCCTGTTAACAAAAGGTAACAAATGTCCTGTAACCTTTGGTTACAGAACCTAGTGTACGACTTTAGCAACCTTCAATTTATCATCTTTACCATCTAGTCTCACTGGATCCCAAAAGGGGAATAAATACACTCTGCCCGAATCTAAATCAAATATCTAATCTGATAACATGCAGGACTTTAATAACACTAGTAGCTCTCCTGTGTTTCCATGGTAGCAAGTAATTTCCATAACATGCACTCCAGTGCTCCACATATACACTGTAGGTCACAGAGACGTGAGTATCTTATTAAAATCAATGGATTTTCTGTAGTCGGGCAGGCATTCACCGGATGTTGTTACTACAGACTGAGGAACAATAACATATTTAGAGGCCAAGTAATCACAACCCTGCAACTCTGAGACCTGGTTAGTCTTGGCTTGGCTTACCTCGGGGGTCTAAAGGTATATTGTAAGTATCCCCCAGTACTATGGGGCAGACGCAAGGCAAGAGAGAGAGAAGAGAAAGAGAGAAGAGAAGCAAAGTGCAAAATGTTAGAAAAGGTTTGTTAGTGCAGAGTAAGCAGTGTAGCGACAGTCGACAGCCAGACGGTGAGGGGGGGAGGGTTTAGGGGGGTCTGTGCAGCATGGAGTCCAGGCATGGGGGCGAGGAGGGAAGCCAGGCAGTAAGCGGTAGTGAAATCGTGAGGGGAACCACCTCCAAAGCCTTGGGCTGGCATGCCGGGGAACATTATTTTCATTAATAGGTCTTTGGGGGAAAAAACAGATTTGTATCATAATGGCCACAAACACTGTCAATGTATGCCCCAAAAGTAATCTGAAGACAAATACATTCAAAATGCAAAGCTGAGTATTTTTTTAATTCTCTGAAAGAGTAATGGATCAGGCCCTAATCATTAGGGAACAGGCTTGTTTCCATCTACTGGACAGCGCCAAGGGGGCTCCCTCTGGAGAGAGAAGGGTAGCGCTGGTGGCAAAGAAAAGAGGTGAAGTAGAGGAGAGTGGAGAGTCAGCACATTATAGGAAGTGACAGAGACAGGGACAGGAAGTCTGGCGGAAGATGCTGATGGGAGGGTCTAGAACACACACAGGAAGTGGGTGGGTAAGGGGTCACCTCCCTCTGTCAAAGAGATGGGATGGTCTACCGCTCTCAAACAAGACAGCGCACATGGACCGTAGATCCTTCAACACCACACACACCTGGGACTAGCTCCTGCGCGACACCCAGACGGCTGTTTTTGAATTGTACAATTCATCGTTTCCTTACAGGCCATCTGGAGCATCGGAGTTCTAAAACCGGTGTGAAAATTCAATTTATATGTAGAGAAAACTATCATCCGTTGTGGCTCTTGTACTGTATGTGAACCCAGCTTTAAGGGAGAGCAAACACTGCCTGGGCTGGACTAGAAAATCTCAAATGGAAGGGGGGGGGGCAGGCTGGGGCAGTGATTTTAGGGGAATCAAAGGTTGGAATTATTTTCTGGGATGGGGGGGGCGCACATATGGGGACCCCTGCCCCCATTAAATTTTGAGCATCAAACACTTAATGTCCTAGATTCTGGTGAATCTTCTATGTACCAGTTGGTGCTGGATGCTTGACTGCTTTTATGAGCAGGCATTATGTTTGACACAAAGGATCCCATAGTTGTATGAGCTCATAATTCATATTTTTGGAGAAAAAAAGACCCATTTATGCCTTATATATAACTAGTCTCTGCAATGCATTTTGCCTGCATTGACCGAAATGAGCTGTCAAGTGTGGGCGAAGTTTAAATATCTGCCACAGTTAGCGGGGCCACAGGGATGTCCAGGCTTAATATTACAAGGGCACTTGCCACCCCCCTGGCTCCCCCCTAGAACTGCTGATGGACCTGTCCTACCTTGCGAGGCCAGCATGGCTCCGGCCGTCTCCTGGAAGTCCAGTAGCTGCTGCAGGAAGAGGATGGCCTGGGGGAGGGAGGGAGGGAGAGGGGGGGGGGGAGGGAGAGAGAGGGGGAGGGAGAGAGAGGGAGGGAGGGAGGGGCGAGGGGCGAGGGGCACCGAGTGGGAACGGCATTAGTCCTGAGACTAAAAACATACACACGGTTCATGTGACCAGAGCATTATGTTATGCAAGGTTGGGATGCTTACATTGCTGGTAAGCTCATGGACAGTTCCATCCTTGGGCATGTTGTATTCCTTATCGGGATCATTCTGTGGAGGAGAGACAAAGATGGACAGAGAGAGAGAGACAGACATGGATGGACAGAGAGAGAGAGAGACACAGATGGACAGAGAGAGAACAAAGAGAGAGAGACACAAAGATGGACAGAAGGAAAGAGAGAGAGAGAGAGCAAGATATTGAGTAACAGTCATTTCCAAGCTGTGTATGGTGGGACGGAGATGAGGACGGATGGAGAAGGGGGGCTCCGTACTTTGATGCTGTCTGCAAACTCCTCCAGAGCCTTGGCACCGATGCTCTCCATGGAGGTGATGAGAGTGGGCAGCTTGTTCTTGGTGCTGGCGGCCGTTCCCTGTGAACCCGAACGGGACACACACACACAACACACTCAGCAGGAAGCACGGCCCGACACTTCCCAGAGAGCGCGAGTACGGAGGTAGATTTCTATCAAAAACACACACGCAAACATTTCCGACTTTGTGTTCGTAGGTGTAATCCACAAATGTGCTTTTGCAATCCACACGCAGACTTCAGCTTGTATAACATTTTCAGATGTTTCCAATGTGCACATTTTTCAAATCAAAAGCTTAGCTTACGAACTGGCAAATGTACGTTTGCGATCTAAGGACACACTTGCTCCGCTTGGATTAGCACACAGAAATTTTGAGAGAAACATCTCACTCTTCTATCGTTAATCGCACATTATTATTGAATCAATATCACACCAGAGGGAGTGATAATATTCAGTATGACAAACAGCAGGACCTGGAGACATATCTGATAATGTTACACAAGATTCAAGATTTCTTTATTTGTCACATGTAACGTACATGTACAGTCACAGTGCAATGTTGCTGCCGAAGATTATGCTCAATAACAGACTCAATACTCAATTTACAAATAACAAATTTACAAGTTACAAATGTACAAATTGCACAATAAGTACTAGGGGTGGGGAAAAAAATTGAATCTCATCAGAATCGCGATTTTTTGTTTTATGATTTTTAAATAGATTTTTTTCATTTCAGTCCATGTTTATAAGCTGAGGTGGAAAAAGGTTACCGCTTTTCTCCAGCAGAGGGCGAAATGTCTTTGGTGAAGGTGAAGGTGAAAGAGAAGAATGGCGGACAATGTGAGAAGAAAATACGCCTGAGTTAAGACCTCCACAATCCAACTTCAAGTCGTCTGGTGTTAAAAAAGCAAACAAAAAATTGCAATAATCGGCAATATCAAATCGCAATACTGTAAGATTAAGAATCGCAATTTAAATCGAATCGGCACCCAAAAAATCTTTAAAAATCGAATCGGCAGAAAAGCATATCATCCCAGCCCTAATAAGTACAATTTCTATACAGTATAAAATAAGGGTAAGAAGATAGATATCGGTCTGGATGGATTATGTACATGCTATATATGGATATGAATAAATAAATAACCCTGGGGGGGGTGTTATGTACATGCTATAGCTATAGTCACAGCCAATCATAAAGCTCCATGGCAAAATGAGGAAACAAATCAACTAAAGAGAACCTGTAGAAGATTTGAGCGTATATGGCGAAAAATCAAGCTACAGGTCCACCATGATATTCTCAAAGAACATCTCTCTGCCTTTAATAAAGCAATAAGAAATGCAAGGAAAGACCACTTCTCAAAATTGATATCTATCAACCGAAATAATTCAAGAGTGCTCTTCTCAACAATTGATAGCCTAATAAACCCTGCCGTAAAAACACCAGATAACCTGCTTTCTACCTCCAAATGTGAGGAATTTGCAGCTTACTTCAGAGATAAGATTATGAATATTAGAAGGAATATCACCCAGGTAAGGCCATGCATTCCGTTCACAGATCCCCTTCCTCCATGTAATGGATATATGAGCTTGTTTACACTGGTGGACACAGAAATGTTGAGAAAAGTAGTATCCAAACTCAAATCCTCCACATGCCTGCTGGATCCCATCCCCACTGATTTTTTCAAAACTATTTTTGACTCTGTATCCTATGACATTTTAGCCATTGTTAATTTCTCCCTATCTACAGGTGTCTTCCCACCAATACTTAAAACTGCTTTGGTGAGACCCGTGCTGAAGAAAAACAACTTAGACACTTCAGTTCTTAGCAATTTTAGACCAATCTCCAAACTCCCCTTTTTGAGTAAAATTCTGGAAAAGATTGTTTTCAAACAAATTAATGATTTCCTAGCTACAAGTTCTACCCTTGACCTTTTCCAGTCCGGCATTGTGTTGCCTCTGGTTATGAAATGCGCTATACAAATAAAGCTTTGATTGATTGATTGATTGATTGATTGATTGATTGATTGATTGATTGATTGATTGATAATAAATAGTCCCGGAGAAGTGAGGTATATTGACATTTGCATGTGGTTATGTTATGTACACTAGATATTCTATGTACACTAGATGTTCTAGATTGAGTCATTCAGGTGCTGAATGGCTTGCAGGAAGAAGTTGTGGTTTCTGCATTTGGATGGCAAAAAAACACGTTTGCGGATTACACCTACGAATACAAACTCAGTGTGTATTTCTTCATAGAAATCTACCTCTGTACGTGAGCGTGTGGCTTAGCGGTTTAAGGCGAGGCCGGGGCGGTACCTGGAGCGTGGTGTCGAAGTCGGGCTTGGTCTGCTTCAGGTGCCTGAGGATGGGGAAGATGGTGAGGACAGCCGAGTAGTCATGGCGCATGATCGCCCTGCGAGCTGCCGATACGATGTTGTCGCCCTCCAGCATCAGGTTGTCCAGCGCCTCCTATGGGTCGACGCGGACAAGATAAATGGTAAATGTTCTGACTGCACTTATATAGCACTTTTATCCAAAGCGCATGACAATGAGGGCCTCTTATTCACCCATTCACACACACATGCACACACCAGTGGCGGCAGCTGCCATGCAAGATGCTAGCCTGCTCATTGGGAGCAATTTGGGGTTCAGTGTCTTGCCCAAGGACACTTCGACATGTGGGACAGTAGGAGCTGGGATTCGACCGCCGACCCTACGGTCACAGGACGACCCGCTCTACCTCCTGAACCACCCAAGATAACTGATCTGGGCCGCGTTTCCCAGATTTGCCGAATTTCTCCGCACTACCACGCTTCCCAAGGTATACCTTGGCGAAATGACAGAGTTTCCTACGAGTGTTTCCCAGACTATCCCTTAGCGTGCGCGTGAAGATACATCGTTAGGTCCATCCCAAGATACATCGTTAGAGGAGCTGTCCCTGGGCGCGGTGCTGAAAAAAGAATTAATCGATGCCGCACACATCGATGGCCATTCGTAAAGTCACTGAAATTACGTGACAATATAATACGTGTTGTGTAAATCATTGTCATTGCAGCCTAATATTACCAGAAATGAAGTCCTGCTCCCGAAGCTAATCTGCGAATATATCTAAGAGTCAATGCGAGCCCGCGTGATAGTCACAATGCATAGCCTACTATTGCATCAAAGTTAATATACCAGCAATAACATGGATCGGATCGGGTCATATAAGCCTCGTCTGGGATGTCTTGAAAGCGCATGAAAAAATACATGAATAGGCAGTGATGATCGCAAAATGAACACCAATTTAATCATCACACAAACTAAGGTTTAATGCTCATATGAATAGCACCTGTGTCAGTAGCATTCCCATGTTAGAATCCACGCGGATACGATGACTAATTTAATCTATCTGGCACCGGTGTTGGCGCATGTGGCCTATAAAAAAAACAAGGGTAACTGCACATATTGAGCGACATGGCAGATATGAAGAGGAAGCGTGTGATAGCGTTCACCAAAGAATAACTAGTGATCATGCTGGACGAGGTGGAGCAACCGAAGGCCGTCCTGTTTGGCGGCTACCAGTAGGGCCTATGCACAACTCCAGTAGGCTACTTCCTGAAATTAGACATGCTTCTCTATTTCCTGACCTACACTTTGGATGAAATGAGTATTCAGGAATTCCTGAATAATCATTTCATCCAATAGTGTAAGATAGGAAATAAAGAAGCATGTCTAATTTCAGGAAGTAGCATACTGGAGTTGTGCATATAGCCCATTGAAGAAGGCTGCATGGGCGAGCATTGCAGCGCGGATGGCTGCTTCCACTCCTGGGCCACCCAGGGAGTGGACAGTCGTCAGCAAGAAATGGCAGGACTTCGCCAGTCAGGCCAAAAGCCGGGTGGCGGCAGTGCGCCGAGAGGCAGAGCACCGTGCCTTCCCTCACCCCGGAGGAGGAGAAGGCCCTATCGATCATCGGCCTCACAGCCTCCCAAGGCATCACTGGTGGCCTTGATTTGGAGTCTGGAGAGGGCCCCTCCAACATCCAGCCCTCAGCTGAATCACTCCAAGCCTCCCAGCCCTCAGCTGAATCACCCCAAGCCTCCCAGTCCTCTGGAGAGGAGACCCCAGCGCAGTCAAACTGCTCCACCCCGTCGACACGCTCTCCCCACACACCCCATGACTTCCCCCCCCCCCCCCCCCCGCCCCCCGTGAGAGGCAGCTGAACACCACGGATGCGAGGTGCGACTGCAGCGAGGAGCTCCTGGAGGTGGGGAGGCAGAGGCTGGGTGTGCAGCGTGAGAGGCTGGACCTGCAGAACAGGCAGCAGGCCCTAGCAGAGGCAGTTTGTGTGGCCCTCCATATCAGTGCCCATCATTCTGCCAACTCCAGGTAGGCTAAGTGTGTATTTTGTATACTCTGTCTATTCACATTCTGAATGCATTCCATTCAATGTCACTAATTGAATTTTCCTCCCTTGCAGATGATGCAGATGCCTGAGACACACTGCACACACTCACCACACACACTACATACACTTACCACACACACTGCACACACTCACCACACACACTACATACACTTAACACACACTGCCCACCCACCACAGTACACTGCGCACACACACTACATACACTCACCACACCACTCATCCTTCCTACGTGTTGCTACCTTGTCGTGGTGGGAAGGCTTGTGTGCCTCCATGACCATGAAGGCTATATTGGAGGGGGGTCACCCCCCAGCAGGTTCAACCATGCCGGGCAGGTTCAGGGTAGAGGCCAGACGAAAAGCAACAACTGGCCCTCCAGGTTGGGGGTTGGGCATGGGTCTAACAACCCCACCCCGGAAAAAGACCGCCTGTTACAGGACAAAAGTCTGAAGAACAAACCTGCCCATGTTTTTTCCCAACCAATATTAAACAAGTTCCCTTCATCCTGTATATTTGTTGTTTCTTGCCACATTACAACAGTAGAGGTTTTGAAGAAGGCACACAATATAACAAACAGCATTTGTAAGATCACTAAATACTGTGAATCTGTTAGCAAAGTACACTATAAGGACAACAGTATTGGGCCACCTACACATTACACCTATAGCAACTTTCATGACATCCCATTCTAAATGAATAGGCATCATATGGAGTTGGTCCCCCCTGTGCAGCTATAACAGCCTCCACTGTTCTGGGAAGGCTTTCTTCAATATTCTGGAGCGTGTGTGAGGATATTTGACTATTCATCTAGATGGCCTCATTGGATTAATCAATTCGTCAGGATATCTGTCTGACAATAGGCTATATAAAGACAGACAGAAAAGTCATGTCATCAAATTATCCCTTTACATAAGAAAATGTTGTTGTTGTTCACAAAGTGGATTATATTAGGCTATGGATAGTCCGTATATGTTGGTTGGCTCAATAAAAGTTTTAAAAACAACATTCCCATGATGTGTTCTGTAGGCTGACATTATTTTCATCATTCAAGTTAATTGTATTTTGTGTACACTATGTGAATCGCGCAGGTAGGATAGATAGATGTGCGCTGTATTGCAACTCTCCTTTTTAAAAGTGTAATTTAGCTCGAACCGAGCTAATATTATGACGGGATGAACGGAGCGCATCGCCAAGGTACACTAACGATGGGTTCAGACCGCCCTTCGTAACGTATCCCTTGGCTGTGGTATACCTTGGCTAAGAAGGCTCTGGGAAACAGCGCTTCGGCTCCAAGGTAGGCTAACGATGTATCTTCGGAAGGTACATCGTAAGGGCGATTTACGATGTACCTTGGGTGGAGCTGTTTCCCAGAGCCTTCGTAGCCAAGGTATACCTTGGCTTGAGAAGGTTCTGGGAAACGCATCGCCACCTTAGAGGTGGAGCTAACGACGTTCTTAAGAAGCACGTAGCGCTACGATGCCTTAACGATGCCTCTGGGAAACGAGGCACTGGTTTACACTAGAATTCCGTCTTCCGTAGAGGGAAACGGCTACACTGACGGTGATTTTAACCAGGCTAGGTGAGCCTGGCTTATGTGCGTGGCGGAAGCTAGTCATGCCTCTGAAATAGCTGTGAATTGAAATAACATGAAGTAATGTCTGATAGGTCTTGTCGCCTGGACACTAGGGCTGGGAGTCCGAACTTCGGGATTCGAATATAATTCGAATATTGACAGAAATACTGGTATTCGAACGAATATTAGGCAGCCCTTAATATTCGAACCTGTAAGTTTTGTAAATGTGTTGGCTAGCAAACGTTGCTTTTGATTCAGATTCAGAGGGTTTTTCACGCCTGGTGAAGTTGCAATCGCGAGCTCATTAGCAAGGCTATTGGACACCTGGGCTCCTGTAGGAGGTGACGTTAGTTAGCACTTAGTTAGCAGAACAATGGCCTCGCCAACGCCCACAACCACACTGGAGGAGATCGAAATCTATACCCCTGGACTGGGTTGCACCAGTTTGTCTACCAAGCATTTAGTACTGCCTAAACACTGACTAAACTCTTAGTTGCTACTAGTTAGTCGCATATTAGTTGGTATCTAATTTCGGTTGCACCACGGCAATTTAGTCTTAACTAGTAACTACTAACTAGTTGCTAAAAAATAGTCGTTGTATGACTGTGACGGCAGGATCCAAATAGCCAATCGGTAAGCAAGTAAAAATGTAAACAAGGAGGTTGATCGCCCTTACCCAGCCCTTACCAAGGAGCTTGGGCCGTGTCCGAATGTCCATATTACATACTATATTACATACTGCAACTCGCCTACTACATGCGATTTAGTACATACCTGTACTACTCCACGAAAACATGTTTAGTATGCGAGATAAATGTAGCATGCTTCACGAGTCATCCAGTGAAAGCGACGGGCTCCGGCTCGCATATGCGATTCATGTTAAACTTACAACAATATTGAGCTAGGCAGGCATTTGAGTTGCTCATCCAACAGGCTCGATCCTCACCTTTATGTATAATCCCAACTGTGAAATGGATGTGATAATAGTCCACAAAATATTCTTCCTTTGCCTAGCACCAGCTGCAACCAAATTCATTATCTCCGTTAGCAAGGCTAACGTTGCACTTGGTAGCTTGTGCTTATTATTATTATTATTGGGGTTGGTGCTTGTGCAGTGGAGGGGTTATTTTGGGGGAGTTAGCCGTTGGATTGTTATGCTTAAATGATCCTAGCCAGCTAGTTCCCAAGCTTGTTTGATAACCTTTGATTCAGACATAACGTAGGCTGCCCGGTACCGTCCACTGACCAGTTGCTGGTTAACTATGAGGCAGGATCCCAGCCGACCGTTGCATCCCCCCAACCCGCAACGGAGGGTTATCAACTCGGCTGGGACTCCCCCTCTCATCGCTAACCAGCAACTGAGACCATTGAGCTAAAGGTGGTTAGCTAGCTCGATCGTGAAATTACTCAAACTTATTAAATATGACACCAATAAGCACACCGGTGCCAATAGTTAGCTTAATGCTACATGTTTGATTAATGGGATATACATCCTACTACCTTTATTTATCTTTTATTTGTCTTTCAGTACCTAGCCTGACTGGCTTATTTTTATTTATTTTTGTCAAACAGTGAAAACCTACTGTTCAAGCCAGGGTCTGACATAAATTAAAAGAACGGTTGTTGACAAAGACTTGTATTTGCTTCTGAAAACATCATTGCTTATCGATATTGCCTATGATACAACGCCCACTAGTGGACAGAATGTGCACAACTTTATTTTAATACCTAGGTAGGTCTTTCTGTAAGAATTTAATGGTAAAAATAGTATTAATAATAATTCGAATATATTCGAATATTATTATTAATAAATAAACGAACTTCGAATATGATTTTGGGGCAAAAGTCCCAGCCCTACTGGACACATCAGTTCCAAAACATTAACAACAGCGTTTAGCTACATATAGACTAGAGGAGTTTCGCTCAGCATAGACGGTAATCTCTGAGAATGTCCTGCGTGGGAGTCCAATGCTCTGAACACTACCCTACTTGTGGAATTTAGGTAAGGGATAAAAAGGTTGGACTAAAAGGATGAACATGTGGAGGTTTGGGGTATAGTCCCATAAAGTCATCCCCACCGGGTCTTGAACCCCGGTCTCCCGGGTGGGAGTTTAATGCTCTGGCCACTACTCTACTTGTGCAGTGGAGATTAAATGGGTTGGTTTTGCTGACTCTGAACAAGACTGAACAAGCTAGTCTGGACATATTACTTGTTGTTAGGCTACTTGTTATTGCTCTATATGTTGTTAGCCTACTTGTTATTACTCAAACTCCTTAATAAATTATCCTTCTTGCAATATTTCTGCATACAGTTCATGTTACTACTATTATTACTACACAGAACTATAATATTGATTGAGAATCACTATTCACCTTGAGACCAGGATGACGCTAAATGATAATAAGAGCAAATGGCAGTAGTAAAAAAAAAAAATTTTATTTTTATTTTAATCTTGTTGTAAACAAGATTACATGATTGTAAAAAATAAATTTGTCTGGTAAATTTTTTCATCTTCCGGACAATTGGCAGGTAAGCCAAAACGTTACCCCTGCACCCACATCTGGCACTGCAAACCTGCATAGTGTCAAAGGCGGCTTTACAAGCGACGTCGGCCTCTGATTTACAAGTGAGGTCGGCGCCTGATTGGCCCGCAGTTGACCTCTGACCTGGATGAGGGAGTCAAAGGTCTTCTTCTGGTGGTGCTCCGGGATGATCTCAGTCAGCAGGGCGTACTCGCTCTGGGCCAGCTTCACGAAGGCACTGATGCAGTGGATGTAGGAGTCGATCTCGATGTCCAGGACATCATCCTTCCCTGGGGAGGGGGGGCATGGTAGGGTCAGTGAACAGGTGGCTCTTATTAGGAATCTAATCTAACATAAGTGTTCATGTAATAAGAATCATACAATGCATGCTTAAGCACCTATTGTATTTATATTTTCCTACTCTTGCACTTTAGCACTAGATTATGCTCTTAGCCACTTGTTTAGAAAGGAGATGCACTTGTGAGTTCTGATGAGTAGTAGTACACTGACTACCAATTCTCAATGCAATTATTTTAAGTCGCTTCGGATAAAAGCGTCTACTAAATGACTAACGTAAATGCATGACACGTGTTTGCAGGGAACATGACTAACAGACATGACATGATAAGCAACAGTCACAAGTATTTAAAGTTAAAGGAGTTAAACTAGGACTTCAATAGGAGGTTGGAGGGATCATTAGATATACATATATACATACAGTATACTGTATATAGCTGACATTGGATACGTTTGCCAGACGAACCACTTTGTGGTGCTGGACAGAAAGACTGTACCATTCCATGTTCACCTCTACCCCTGGAGGTACAGTATATGTACTGTAGCAAATGTTCATACTTCAGCACAGATCCACCAAGCCTAACACTAAACATAACAGACTAACACAATGCTATCTGTCATAGTGGTCGGTGGATGTGTGCTGACTCTGAGACGGTTGATGCTAGAATGGATGGTCCGGAAGGAGGGGGGGAGAGAACTCCACTACACATCAACCAATCACAGCACTAGGCAGCTACTGGGTCAGACATGGACACAGGGGTCAGGCTGATTTACGAAACTGCACCCAGAGGTGGAGCTACTCGGACGGCGCTGAGTGGGCGCGCTCTGCATGTCGCAATACCCCGGCCTGGAGCCTCACGGGCGTGCAGGGGAATTGCTCAATTCTCGCTGCCCGCCCGCGCGCCTCCTGGTGGCCAAATGATTCCGCTGTGATCCCGCACCTCCTCCCTCCGGACGATCCATTATAGCACCAAGCCTCTGAGATGGGGCCGGCTGACACCGTGTTTGGTGGAGTGTGTGTGGCTACGTTGTTCCTCATCCCCCGTATTCTCCCTGTCACTTACCTGCGGCCGCCCCGTGCTTGTCGGTCAGTGCGTCTGACAGGTGTTTGACCCGCAGGTCGTGATCGTGACCTGATGGGTGAGGGGAGGGGGTTCATGGCACGGTCACATGACTAGGGCAGCGACCAGGCCGAGTGTCAAACCTGGGACTTGCTGAGAAACCTATGCCAACCACCAAGCGCCCGGGGGGGGGGAGCAGCAGTCACCCATAGTGGGGTGGGAGGGTGTGGAGTGGGGGCATGGCTGGGGAGACCATGGGGGTTTGTATGTGTGCCGTTTGTGTTAGTCTGGGTGTGCTAAGAGTTTGTCACAGGAACCAGCTTTACCAGAGTTTGAAAGCCAGACGTCCCTCCAGCTTTAGACACATTGCAGTAATTTTTTTTGTCTCGGATTAAATCAATTCTTTTTTTTATACCACAACCCCAATAGTGACCTGGACAAATGCCAAGGCAGAGGAATCGCTAAATTCCTGATATGATAGGATGGTGACGCATTACACCTTTATTTTTCATTACTTGCAACGTCTAACAGCTGTTGGGACTCTGGGAAGGTTCCTGTGAGACTCCTTGTTCAGAGCAAAAAAAAAAACAACAGCCCTAGTTCACCTGGGTAGCACAATACGAGTAACACCAGTACACTGGTAGGTACAGGGGGAGCGCGACACCGAAGAGAAGACGAGGGAGTGTTACCTTCCAGAGGAGTGAGGTTAGAGCCCCCCTTTTTCCCATCCAGCCCATGCTGTGAGTACTGTTTGAGAAGGTTCTGAGCCTTGCGAATGGTCCCTGCTCCCACAGAGACACACACAAGAGTCCCGGGGTCCACACAGCCCAGAGAGAGAGAAGGAGGAAGAGGGGGAGGGGGCGGGAGAAGAAAAAGAAGAAGAGAGGAGAGCTAGGAAGTGAGTGATGAAACACCAACCCCACATCCCTCCACCACCAACCAGCACAGTACTGCGTAGGGAGAGAGAGAGAGACAGAGAGAGGGGGGGCGGGGGGTTGGGGGGGGGGCATGGGGACCATGGCTTGGCACCACAACTACACAACAACAACAACTACTACCAGACAGAGCAACAGCAGAGCTAGGGAATAACAACAGACTAGGGGCAGTGTGCCGAAACACGCGCTGCCAAACAAGCTAAAACAGGAAAACACAAGTTAGATTAATTATCAACAGTACACAACAGCCATCAGAATTAATATCACAGTCATTTTCAGCATTGTTATCAGACATTCACTTATGTAATATTATTACATGGTTACATTGTTTAGGCCAGTGCTCGTCTAGTCTATGCAATGTTTCATACAAACGTCTGAATACCAAAGAAAGGTCGAGTTACAGTAGAGCAGAACAACATTGTGAGTTAGTATGCGTGTGAAGCATTAACATCAATCAAGAGGGTGAGAAGAGACAGATGCAGACAATGAAATAAACCTAACTAGAAAAGTGGATTGCTATTCTCATCCTATGTTTTCTCTAGGCTTCGCCTAACAATGCAAAAACGGAAATAAATATCCAGTAAGGTATTTGAATTCATCCTAATACTCTAGGTCCCCCATCGCTGTTACGGAGATGCAATTTGTAGCACAAGCACAAAAGAAACTATGCCGTGATCAAGTGTATAATTATGGTGTATAATTATGACTTTACATTCATGCAGCATTTTCCTTTTCCCCATGCCCTGACATGAAATATGTGAAGCTAGAAGGCCAGCCCAATAAAGATAGGCTACCTAGTATTCACTAATAACAAAAATCAAACTTGTGGCCGATTTATCACAAGAATCTAAGAGAATTCTAAGTACTTCAACAATTGCCACAGAGCAGTCACGGTACACACATCAACTCTGTACGAGACAGGAACACACAAAGCGACAGCAAACTAAGTCAATCTCCTCCCTAGGCTTAATCCCATCTCCTCCCTAGGCTTAATCCCATCTCCTCCCTAGGCTTAATCCCAGCTAGAACCGGTCTATAACAGTATCCCATCTCTGTGTGGGGAAGTGGCAGGATTACAAGCCTAACCTAAAGAGCCACTTGCCTAACTAAATGGGAGAGCTACAACCATTCAACCCATCCTCATCCATGCACATCTCAGATATGTCTGACTGAAGACACGTTCAGAAGGTCATGCCGTCACCGCGGCGGCATTCTCCACGGTGAAATGTGGCGTCCAGTATAAACAGAAGCAAGCCGTTGCGATGGGAAGAGGGGCACACTAAAGCCCTCTCTTTACCTGGGATGTAGACTGCCATCATCATCATCATCACACAAACATTACAGGAAGAGGAAAAGCAAGAGTAGTTAGTCATAGAGAAGAGGTTCAAATCAAAGATTCTTAGAGAAGAGAGTGAGAGCGGAACAATCATCCGGTGATGAGGCTAAACGATAAGAGAACTGGTGAGGAGTGGATCATGCGATTGCTGTTGATACTTGACCCCAAATGTAAAACCAATCAACTGATTGTAAATGTTCAGGCCAGAGTCATAGAGACAGTCTTTGGTCAAGTGGTTGTGCGCTATCCCTGATTTGACGAATCACGGTTGGTCGAGGAGCCTGTGATAACTGTGATTGCATATCCGGGTGAGATCGGAGGGGTGAGTGAGCCACTGAACAGTCCCCAGGGGAAAAACTGACTGACCTGGTCGCTTGGGCGCCTTTTTGGTGGGCGTGTCCTTGCGCTTGGTCTGCACCGCCGGGGAGTACAGGACGCCGGAGGAGGCGCTGTTCTTGCGGAAGTGCTCCTTCAGGCCTTTGATGGAGCGGTCCAGTTGGTTGGACCGGATCTGGAAGTACACGTTCATGAAGTCTGCGAAGGGGAGAGGAGAGCTCAGACAGGCGCACTACTAACACACACACACACACACACACGCAAGCGCACACACGCACACGCGCACACACACACGCACACACACGCACACACACGCGCGCACACACACACACACACACACACACACACACACACACACACAGACCTGTTTTCATCTGCACAGGGGGAGATCCTGAGCAGTTTGAGGGAGCATAACCAGAGGGGCCGCTGGCCTTCTCCTAACACTCACATGCCTGACGAAGGGGGCTTCTTGGAGACGAATGCAAGGAAGGATCTGAGCAGACCCTGACTGTACGAGACCTTGACTTTGTCGACAGTCCCTCTCTTCCTGATCCTGACGGCTCTGTGTTTCATCTTCCTCACCTCCTCACTGACACTGTCTTCATCTTCCTCACCTCCTCACTGACACTGTCTTCATCTGGGTGAAAGTCAACGCTGCACCTCAACTGCCATCCTGTGCTGC
Organism: Borostomias antarcticus; assembly: GCF_949987555.1. Taxonomy (NCBI): domain Eukaryota; kingdom Metazoa; phylum Chordata; class Actinopteri; order Stomiiformes; family Stomiidae; genus Borostomias; species Borostomias antarcticus. The sequence continues at coordinate 15,300,783 of NC_140255.1, read as the reverse complement.
CCGCGCTGCTATGTAGATTGTAAGTAATATTTATAATTACACGATTAAGGTACTGTACACTGTAGCGTACAAAAAAGAATCAAAATGGCAACTCTGAAGACACAGCTAACACAGCACAACCAGGCAGTAGAGGATGCTGGGAGAACGTGTGCCTACAGAGGGGCTGTTCAAGAAGCAAAGAGCCAGTACTCACAGGTAGTCCAATTTTAGGATAATTTAATTTTAAAAAGTCTCATAGCACGCGGGCAGACAGACAACAGACGTTTCAGCCGAACGGCCTTCCTCATCCTAAAATCGGACATACCCGTGAGCGGTGGTTCTTTGCTTCTTGAACAGAACTTTGTCTAGACCGTGCACCCGGTGAGACTGTTTTTATTTACTGAGTCGAGCTCTCGCACCCTCTTTCATTACAGAGGGGGGAACCCCCGGACCACAGGGCAGAGAGGCAGCCCGGTCCAGCTGTCCGAACGGCGGTAGCAGCAGCCGGGGACGGGGGGACGTCCGTACCCTGGTTGCGTCCGTACTCCACCAGCCAGGCGGAGATGCAGATGATATCCTGCAGCACGGCCTCCGGCAGGTGCTCCAGCGTCACGTCCTCCTGCACGTCCAGCTCCTCGTCCACCGTGATGGCGTCCAGGATCAGGATGGGCGGCACCGGCTTACTGTAGCGGGTAAGCAGGCTACGGAACTCCGCCTCCAGCAGCTCCTTGCCCTTCTCGAACCGCAGTTTCTGTGTGTGTGTGGGGGGGGTTTGAGGGAGGAGAGTAGACAACGCGTGCGGAGCAGTAATGCTGCTGAATCGGAACGACGTAGCCTAACAGGGATGCCAGGTAAGTGAGACAGGAGGTGTGTAGTGTGAGACCGTACCACAGTGTTGAGCTCCGGGCTATCTGGGTTGTTGTCTTGGAAGTATTCAACCGCTTTTTGGATCTTAGCGATGCAGGCCAGGTACTCATCCAATCTTCCAGTTGGTCTGGGACAGAGATAAGTACCGTTTAGAGTAGGCCCTCTGCTTTACATTGATACTAATAGCAGCGAGTCATTATAGAAGTAGGTCATAGACTACAGATGACATAGGCTCTACTTTTCAAAAACCTAGATTTCTGCCTCTCTCATGATGCCCACCCCACCCCCCTCAGACAAAGTGAGCTCTCACCCCTCCCGGATGATCTTGTCCGTGTCCTTGGCCACGTGGTAGTAGCTGATGACGTGATCCATGCAGTACAGGGTCTTGTCGACGTTCTCCTGGAGCCTCTGCAGGTTCTCAGTCTGCTTGTGCACGGGGATGATGGAGTTCTCTAGCTGCATCAAGCGGCTCTCGAAGGAAGAGAGGATGGAGACCTGGGAGGACGGTTTGAATGTTTGAATTGGTCGTAAACATGTGTACTTAATAAATATGAAATCATGTCGTATCATGTCAAGTGTATTACTCATGGTGTGACGTTTGACAATTTGCATACCATTCCTTTAGTCAGCTGATCACTTTTCTCCAGGTTCTCCCGGATGAATGACAATGTATCTTGTTCCTATAACAAATTGGGGGAACGAATTATATGGCATACAGTGAATTGTGTTGGATGACAATTCGTGTAGAATATTATTAGAACGCTAGCAACTCTTAACGTTAGCCAGTAGCTATACTAACGTTAGCTATCCATTGTTGATGCAATTCCCTCCCCGTTTCCGACCTGTTTGAGTTTCTCCTCGATCTCCCTCTTCCTCGCGGAAGCATCCTCGGTTGGGATCATCCTGTGTGTTTGTAGCAATTGTTGGCGGAGAATAAACAACGATTATATAAAATATAGCTGCGTTAAACGCTAGTCAACAAAATAAAAACAACGATCCACTGCTGGGGCGGGGCAATGGATTGACAACAGCTTCCTCATCCGGCTTCACGAGACGTTTGGGTCATCCACAGAAGCCATCTTTGTTGTGGCAGAAAGCTTGTGCTTGTTTCCTCATTCAGAATAATGTGCATTCTACTGCACACAGATAACTATATAATTATAATTAAAACGTATTTAACTTATATATTGCACACACATATATATATATATATATATATATATATATATATATATGGATGGATATAAAGTAATCTTGAATCTGTAATTTTAGAGAATACATTCGAGTCAAAACTTACCACAAGGTGTCACTGTCTACCCTTGTATAATGGCACGGACCATAAGTCTAACTAAAGTTTGCTCCTCTGTATTAGGTAATATCATGCAGCACTACTGAGTGTTATGAGGATCTGTGTTAGACGATATGTGGTACGCCATTACTACACCATGAATGGGACGATGTCAGCAAGGGTGTGGTGGTAAATACAGATCTGGGTTAACTCTGTCGAGTGCTGTTTACCCACCTTGTTTTCCCTCATTGATTAACACAGTTGATCAGAAAATAGTTGTGTAAACTCCTGGCCTGGCGTGGGTAAACTGAGTCTACTTGGGTTTACCGTCCACTACAGGCCTGGATGTCCGCACTGGACCTGTTCTCCCCAGGGTGGTCAGGTACTCAGGTGGGCTACCTTCCAGGCCTTTCTGTGCGGAGTTGCATGTTCTTCCTGTGTTCACAAGGGTTTCCTCCCAAGAACCCCAATATAAAAACACGTAGAACAACAGATGCTCTTCAGTCCTGTCTCTGACCTGGACTTGGACTGAGTACTTGGGACTTAGTCCCCGGGCGCCACTGACATGAATGCCCCTGGAGGACGACAGCTGGGATGGGATAACACAGAGGATAAATTCCAACGGCGACCCCTGAAGTCGCATGTGTGTGTCGTGTGTTGCGTCGCCACTCATGTGTGTGTACTTGTGTGTGTCACTTGCTGTGTGGCTGACCCCTCGAGATCCTGCAATTATGAATTCAAATCATTCAAATACACTGGTCTTTTCAGAAAATGGTATAAATGTATTTACACACGTTTCACAATTTCTTTACATAAATAAATATGTACAAATGTACTGGACAGATGCTCTGCACTACTACCACCTCTACCACACAAACAAAATGTTTGTGCCATATATGTGTCTGTAAAACCATAATTCATTTTATAAAGTCTAAGGTTAATATACAATGGAAAACAACAGCAAACAAAACAAGAGATCAGGACTTTCTATGAACTTAATATAGATTCAGGAATTTACAACCTGTTCAGAGATTGCCATTTTCATTCTAGAAATATCAAAATTGTGGTTTGAAATGCAAAAACTTCTAAAAGGTATGCAATGTCTAAAAAGGTTTCTTTTATGCACCAGTCTGCTAGTAAAATTAGATACAATAGCATTAAGATTAATGCAAACATATGTTGCTGAGTAGTTTCACTCTATGATTCCTCTTCTTTAGCCAATGCCTGCCAGAGAAAAAGAAAAAAAACATTAAACAAAGATAATGGATCATTATACACAAGGTTTTCACAGAGGACATACAGCTGGCATCAGCTAGGATTTGTGGGAGAGAATTCAAGTTACCTGTTTGAGAAACTGACGTCCAAAGTAATTAGTAGCCATACTCTTCAGGTCGGTCTTGCTGCCCACTTTACAACGCACATACCCGTACATGTTAGCCCCTTGGAGCACCAGCCCCATGATAACCACTGCCTGCAAGTAGAGGACAAGGATTATAACAGGCCCCGCACAGCTGACAGTAGCATGGCTGAGTCATTCTTCAAAACGGTCAGATTGCCCCCTGTGTGAGCCAGAGAAACTAACCAGCCATTTGATCCTGAAGGAGAAGAGGGCACTGAAGACGAAGATGACCCAGATGACGGGACACACAATGAGGCCGAGCCAGAAGATCCGAGACTCAGAGTCGGAGGCCAACTTACCCGTCCCCTGAGGAGAAGACAGGATATTCTCACACTCAACACATCTGCAGATGCCATTTGGCTTGTGGACCAAGTAAGTATTGTACTGCTCATAGCAGTAAGTCAATGCTCAAGGGACTATGATATTTTACGTTGATATAGATGCACACTCGCTGGCAACATCACGTGACAACATTATACCATGCTAGTAGTTAGTTGATATTTACTGAGAGAGAAGAGCAAGCGACCCACCTTTCTTGACTCAAACACCCAGTGGCTTTTGCCATCATCATCTACCTGGTTCCACCATCTTAGACCCACCATCAGCCTCCCGGTGATGTTCTGAAATGGCGGTGGAGGACGGAAGCCAATGTGTTATATACTCTGGGCAAAGACACAGGAAAAGGTCTGCCAATCTTTAGCTTGGCTGTGCGTCTTTATGAGACGGAACGTACACACCTTGACGGTCCAGAAGTCACATGACAGCAACAGGATGATGGTGACCATGCAGGTGATGAGGCTGCTGCTCACGCTCTCACAGAGCAGGTAGACCAGGATGGCGCACACGCGGAAGAACAGGTGGAAGAAGGACGCCACTGGGTGCCTGGAAATTCATACATGATCATGGGAATGGCTGCACTGATCTCTCTTGTTGTGTCTTCATACTGAACTGAGTGCGAGTTGCACGAACTTACTTGATTTTAGTGCTTTTTGACTTTTTGCCCGCATCTTCCTCTGCGTCAAATAAGGACACTTCGTCGTCGTTGTTGGAATCCTGACATGAATAAGAAGAAAGACCGGCAGATGTTTCAGAGATGGAGAGTTTACTGGGCGCAGTACCCAGACAGTTCACTCTACGTTAGCCTAGTAATCGCATAACGTCAGCTGGCAGTTAGCTACTTGTTGGCTAACGTTAGCTGGCCAGTGATCTTCTGGCACGTATATGTCTACGTAACTAACATTAGCTGGTTATACCGGTACATTGATTGCTCATTTCTGGTAAAATCATATTGACAGGGTGCCTATAATGACATGGACATTTACCAAGGCAACACTAACTAGGTGTGCGCCTGAGCCAAATACTGGGAGGTTTGGCTAACGCTAGCTGGCTGGCTAACGTTAGTGTCGTTGAACACAAATAGGCTACAAAGATTAGTCGAGACAGGTAGCTGGATAATTGTTTTGATTGGTGCCACATTTACAATGTCAACGACATAGAGTAAATAAAATCAATGCATTTTAAGTTTTAACATTTGAAAACGGGCACAATTCTCCACTTACCAATCTCATCATTGCGAAATTGGCTATGCTAAAAATGAACTACACTTCCGGGATATGCGTCAAGTATAGGTGTCCAGGCTACGCCTACAAGACCCAGTACACATTATTTGACGACTGAAGCAAATTAATAACAATGTTTCAAAATATGTTATAAAGCATAGAGTAAACCACCACCAAGAAGCTCTACTTGGAACAAATGTGCTTGAATTACCAGGTATTACTAAATCCCTAAATACTACCGATACTGTGCAAAAGTCACCTAATAAAATTATGTTTAAGGCATGTATCTGGGCAGTACGTGTTTATTTACTCGTAAAAACACTAGCCTATCACATTAGAATAAACAAAAATGAACACGAATACAAAAAAAAGTGTAGTGTTGTTTTTAGAACAACTATTTTGTGTGGCTTCACAAGAAGCACAACTGAATCAATCCCTTTGGTACTGTGTAATTTTGTGCATGGCTGTAAGCCAGCGCACCTCATCATTAGGTCGTCCTCAGACAAGCTTGACAGCGGTCTCCAATCATCTCGGTCTTCCATACATCCAGCCAGTTCCGCAGAACTCTCCACTCCTGCATCCCTCCTACACCTAGGATAGCGTTTGTCCAATTGTCACTCCCTCCCTCCCTCCGTTGAATGTTGACCTGCATTTCTCTGTTGGCACCACAAGAGGCAGTAGTCCCAGCTCCAAGAAGGACACCAAAATCAACCCGCTGACCGCCACTGCACAAGTAGAGTAGCTGTGAAAGCAATGGACTCCCACACGGGAGATTGGGGTTCAAGGCCCTGGCGGGGATGATTTTATGGGACTATAACCCAAACCTCCACATGTTCATCCTTTCACTCTGACCTTTACCCCTTGCCTTATAGGTCAGATCCTGTCCCAACCCCAACCCTTATTCTAACCCCATCCCACACTAGGGACTGGAAGAAGGACACCAAAACCAACCCATCAATCTGCACTGTACAAGTAGAGTAGTGATGAGAGCATTGGACTCCCACCCAGGAGAACGGGGTCCAAGACCCGGTGGGGATGACTTTATGTTATCATCCGTGTAACTGCTTTAGGCACTGAGCCCTTCCATTAATGTTATGGAAGCTGCTGCTAGTTGTTGTGAGCTCATGGGCCAGTTTATGTGTTTGAAAATGTTCCTGTATCCAGAGTGTGATTTGAATGATGTGAACGACATCATTGTGACGACCAGACAGATTTAATTAGGACCCCCTGAAGGAGAACAGATGTTGTTGATCGTGTGAGTTGTGTTTCTTTTGTGGCACATTTAAATCAGTGAATTAATCAGTTTTAATTTCCATCTATAAACAACCTTAACCTGACAGTGCATGACCTGAGGTATGAGCTACAGTCTGCCACTGGAGGGCAGTGTTGTATCAGTCCATCCACTTAAAACACAGTATGCAACTTCTGCTTTATCAGAATGCTTCAAGTAAGCTACGAGATTCATAGCAACAAGGGAAAATCCCATCTGCCAAGATCAATTCAGTCAGCTTCACTCTCAGGGTTTGTGTGTTTGGATACCTGCAAGACCATAGAAGAATGGAATGCGTTGCTGATTGGATTCCAGCACACACACATACACACACACACACACACACACACACACACACACACACACACACACACACCCACACACACACACTTTGAACTAGTTGTGGCCACGCCTCCAATCTTCTTCTTTTTACGCTCAGTCGGGCCGAGGCCTCGGGATGTTCTTGGGGACCCTCAGGCTCAGACGTAGCCTCACAGAGACCACACGGTGGTCAGAGCCTACAGAGTCGAACGTACTTTACGACTCTGCGTTGAGGATGGACGTCCTCCATTTCCTTCTTACCAGTATGTAGTCCAGCTGACGTATTATACCAGTAGCTCGGTCCTGGAATGTCCATCTCTTGCCCATTCTCTTAGGGAACAAGGTGTTGGCGGCCAGGAGCTCGTGTTCCGTAAGCAGAGCAGTTAGATGTTCTCCATTGCGATTGGTGTTGTTGTGGTATGTGAAGGGTGCATCTTCTGGTCCGAGCCTTGCATTGAAGTCCCCCAGGATTAACAGAAAGTTGTGAGCCGGCACATGGTGGATCGCTGTGCTTAGGTCCTCGTAGAACTTCTCCACTTCCTCAACTGGTGCTGCGTTGGTGGGAGAGTACACACTCATGACAGTTGTTACTGGGTTCCCCTCGAAGTCAGCGATAAGGATCCTGTCGATTCAGACTTATAAAAACATGTTTTAAAAGATTTTTTATGGATGAATTCTGAAATAGTTATACACATTTGTTTTGTTGTTGCCTGAAGATATCTGGAAAGTGTTACATTGAACCACCATGTTTATCCTTTAAGGCTTGCATCTGCCGGGCCTGGTCCAGAAGCTGTGTGTGCGGCGTAGTCCTACTTTGGACCTCGCAACATTACGGAGAGGTGGAATAAAAACTATTTGCCACAGTATATTTATTCGCCTCCTCTCGGCGGTGTAGTGGTGGAGTAAAGCCAGGTTGATTTCTAATGCATTAATCAAGCCTAGCAACATGGACCAAATATAAAGAGTCCTGTTCAGTATATAGACGACCTTTTACCCTTCCCCACTAATCCACTTAAACCAGAGTTTTTACAGATCACCACCTTGGAAAGTGTCCTCAAAAAGATCAGTTTTCAGTTACCAAAAACTCTGTGTACGTGTGGACGGGAGGCCAAAACGCAGAGAAAAAAGTATGTTTTCATAAATATCTGTGTACGTGTGGACGGAGCCTAAGAGATTAGTCAAGCTTGTTTACAAACAAACTAGATGTTTAAAGCAAAATTTGCCTTGAGAAACTGAATCTAAACTTTTGACAAAACTACATATTTTATATGACAACAGTGTAGGGTGAGAGGTAATGTTTTTGGTGGCATGTGTTGGTTGGTTGATTGGTTTGTTCGTTCTTTAGCAGGATTACGCAAAAACGACCAGACCAATTTTCATGAAACTCAGTGGAAAGCATGTGTGAGCATGTGCTTGAGCAGGCTTAGGCTACTGGTAGTGTTTTGCCCAAATAAATAAAAAAAATGATTGGGTGGCCTAAGACTTTTGCACAGTACTGTATGTACACAACACAAACTGTATGTGAATATTTAATGCTGAGGACATGAAAACTCTGTTATCTGATGCAAATGTTGAATAAACTTTAATTAAATCTGTCTCTGATTGAATACCTTAACAGAATCATGTTTGCACATGAGCCAGTCTTTTTTTCCAAATAAAAACAGGTCTATATTATATACATATAGTTTCCGTCACAGTAAATTACAATCACAGTACATGGTGCTACTGTAACAGTAGTTGTGAAAGTACAAAAGTAAATGAGCATACCAACTATTGAAGGTCACAGTGTCAACATTACATTACATAAAAAATGACTTATTACACTGTATAATTGTTTATTCTAGGTAACCAAGGAAGCCTGTACCACACAGTATAATCCTGAGATCACTCAAGTACAACACCGCTGTGGGGAAACACTTGAGGAGCCAAGACTTCCTTTGAATATATATTACACATTTTCAAATTTCAGTGAAGAGACTAATTTATAGATCTAGAAATGTTCACAATAACCCGTGCCGGATGCATATAATCTCCTAACTAACATTTAACTTTTTTCATACTTGTGCATTCATGTTGAAATTGAACTCAGGGTGCTATTGTGCCACTGGTGGGGGGGGCTACAGCGGTGCTTGGGGGTGAGGAGGGGGGAGAGGGGCTTTTCAGTGGGAGGGTCTCTCCAGGTACAACAAGCACAACCACATTCTCTTTCTTGGAGAGCCAGAAGGCCGGGTAGAGGGGCTCAAGGAACTCGGCCTCGTACTTATGGATGAGTGTCATGGTGTCACCCACGCCATAGAAGGCCAGCAGGCCGCGGGTGTAGTCCACGTATACCCCGATGCGGGTGAACTTGTCCACTTTCAGCGGGGTTTCCAGGTCACTGTGCCAAGCGGAGAAGCTGCGTCCGTTCCACTGCAGGCACCACGAGAAGTTATTTCCTGTGATACAGCTGTTGCTCTCCTGACCTTTGCGGTCGATACTCTTGTAGGTGAGGCCGACGTGCATGCCCTCCCCGCTCACGTCCACCTCAAAGTAGTGTCGGCCCATGTAGAAGCTCTCCGCCGCCAGGACCTGCCGCCAGGTCTCAAAGCGCTCCGGCACGTCGGGGTACGGGTGCTGCCAGGGCGTGGTGTTGGTCACCTTCCTGTTGTCCTCCGTCAGGCGCAGGAACTTGTGAGCCGTGTCTGCGTCGAAGCTCAGAGGGGCAGCATCTACAGTACCAGAGCAAGGGAGAGAATATATATCAGTATCTGGTGGACACTATGGACCTGAGGCAGCTCAGAGGGGGAGAAGGCCCCCTGCATAGGACATGTACATTTACTTTTCAGGCATTTTACAATCTACAGTAGGCATACTAAGGAACCTACCTAACGTTACACTTGTTTATAACAGTAACTGCAACTTGCCCCCGGGATAAATAAAGTACTACTACAACAACTACTATATTTCACTATCGCAAAAACACATCATGCCTTGAATGACCTCTAGTGATGCCATATAAAAGTGAATGACGAAAAATCTGAGAGAAGACTCACATTTGAGGAAGTCGTCGCGTGACTCCGGATCTGGTATAGTCATGTTCTGTCTCGCTGCTATAATGGCATGGACTGTGGTCTTTATGCCCATGTGGTCTGTAGAGTAAAGGGAAACAAAACATAGCGCATGTCATATCTTGTCTGGTATCGTGTGAGATTTTACTTTATTGGTCAAAGATTTAACTTTGTCAAATGTTACAAATACACGCTGCCTGCTAATCCAGGGAACCCTTCTGTGTATGCACAGAAACACACACACTGTACCACTACAATGTGGTGAGTCAGAAACTGTTCTGTTTGTTTACTCCAGTGACAGCCTCAATTAGAAGCGTTCTGTTCTCTCACTACTCCTCCAGTCGTTAGAATAGCTATACACAGTAAAATACAGTAGCTGCACAACTATGACACACTGTCTGAACATTTTGTTAAGCGTATAGACAGGCACGTACACGCCCAAAGAGTCAGCAGATTATCTCCACATCAGGAGCTCAGAGAGTGTTCCCCCTGGAACATGTCGGTTCTCCTTCCCTTTACCTGTGGGACTGAAGGCAAAGGGCGCCATGGGGACTCACCGTTTTTGCAGGTCTCTCTGAGTGTATCTATATACGAAGACAGCAGCTTCTCACACAGCTCCTGGGTGGAGTCCTCGATTACGCGGCTGAAGGAGTTCAGGCGGTCCATGAGGCCGATGTACACCCCCGGCAGGGAGACGTCCTGCGTCTCCTTCTTCCACTCAGAGTACTCCTAAAACACAGAACCTCTTGTGAACAGGTGACAATATGAGGGGCTATGCCCTCCTTTGGCAATGGAACAGTATCCACACTCCATCCATCTTCATCCGCTTATCCGGGGTCGGGTCGCGACCCACACTTATTTAAGTGAAAATAACCGAACCTTTGCACCACATCGGAATCAGAATTTTTGGGCCAGGTACTGAAGGTTTTCACATACGGAAATTGCTGTGGACTATGGGTGCATAATAATAAACGCTGCAGTGTCAGTGGGGTTCATGGGCCTTGTTGATGAGGCTGGTTGTGGTCGGGAATGAACTGTTTGTGATGCAGAGAGATTCCTGATGGACCACAGGCTGCTGCCGGAGGATAGTGGCTCAGCGAGATTGTGTCCAGGGTGGGAGGGGTCGGCCACAATCTTTCTTGCCCGCTTCAGGGCCCTGGAGGCGTGCACTTCACAATCCAATGTTGAGTTTCATATCCTGTGAAGTGATCTTTGATCCCACACTCTTACCTGCAGGAAGTCCACGTCGTTCTTGTTCTTGGAGAGCTTCTCCACGCGGGTCTGGGTCTTCCTCAGCTCGGCGCACCTCTGCTCCAGGTGGACCCGTATCCCCTCGGCCTGTCTCAGCGCCTGCTTCTCCTCCGCCTCCAGGATCTCCGTCACTTCCCTCTTGGCGCGTTCCACCGCCGCCTGCAGCTCGCCGAACTGGGTGGCGATCACCTCGCGCACCTCTGTCACCGAGTGCTGCAGGACAAAGGGGGTTTTTGTGTTGAAGCTGAGGAAGTTGGAACATCACACGTTCTTTGTGTTTTCACGCAGACGTAGCTGGGGTGACAGCTCATTCAGACAGCAGGCTGAGAATGCCTCAGGTGATGACCGGTTTCCTATACGTACTCTTAATTCCTGGGGACCTGAGGAATGTTCTCCTGCGTTACTACTCAGTGGGGTTACCCTGACCCTGAACTACACAAAAAAGTGGGTATTCCACCCACTGCTGGAGAAACCGGTTGGATAGGGGTGGTTCCGAAACCGAGAGGCTTTAGAGAGCAGTGGTTTCCATAACAAAAAAAAACTCTTAGCCTAGTTTTCTGCCCACACAGAACAGCTGGGAAGCATTCTGACATGCCCGCTGTATTAACTGTTTTGGGCTGCACAACACGTTAAGCCTAACGTGATTACTTTGCATTTTCTATTCCAATATGGGTCTTTAAAGGACAAGGTTTTTAAGCTGGTGGTAAGCCATGGTGTGCTGCTGTACCTCAATGGAGACTGTGTTGACTTGGAGCTTGTTGATGGCGTTCTCTGCTGCCGTCGCCGTCTTCACCATCTCAGTCTGCTTCTCACCCAGCTCTCTCTGCGAACAGGAAGAGAGGAGCATTTAGTGGGTGACGCTGACACAGCAGTGTTGAAAATGTGGCCAATCTCAACTGTTCTGTACCATTTCAGTTGACTCATTTTTACAAAGGCTTCGAGTCAAGAATAATGTGCTGTCATCAGGTATTTTGCTTTGACAAATTGTGGAATTTCACTATGTTTTCAAAGGGGATCTGTGCTAGTTATATCCTGTTTCAACCTCAAGTCTAAATTCCTGAGACATGTCCAGGCAACTGCTTTGTTCTGTGAGTGGTTCTCTTATAGAATTCCTGTCTGTCCTATGCCCCCAAGTAACTTATATCTTACTTCTACTTCTAAACATATGTATCTGCCTTTTAGAAGTGTATACTGCACATCTAACGTACTTACCACAGCTACTGGCCTACAATACATTGACGTGTAGAGAGAGGGCTATTATCTATCAAACAACTGGGGTTTCAATCAGCAATAGAGGTACTTGATGCATATGTCAACGGACAAACATGTCCATAAGAATAACCTTAAAAGAATGTTCTCGTTCTTCTCATGGCCGCTCTGAAAGGGGAAACATGTTCTACACCCGTGTGCGAAATTGAGATTCTCTAATACATCATTAAGAGGTACTCGTATGTCTCTTCCCATCAGTGGAGTCTTGGTCTGGTCTCAACACGCAGTCTGCTTATAAGCATGCCTGCAGGGGATACCATTGTCCTACAGAGCTATCCCACTCCTTCTTTGGCACTGGGACACATATCTTTTCATCTTTTTATGTTCTGCAACAACTTACTCTTAACAGCAATTCTCAAGGGAACCCAAGGATCTTTCTAAGTTTATTGGGGAAGCCTTAACTCTGTAGGGATGTCAGCATAAGTAAACGACATGGCACATAGCCACATACAATAGAGTATAAATTCAAGTCCTCAACACTGTGTTTGATCAAACAAAACCAGCCCCATTTTGAGTTATGTAATAAGTCTCTGTAAAGAGGAATTATCATTTGAACAAAGAGAGGAACATGAGCTCTCTTGGTGAACAGGAGACATGTAATCCAAACTTTCCCTTATCTGCCATGCATTGTGTTTACAGTCTGTCATTGTCAACATAATGTGTTAATTGCAATTCATTTTAAAATACCAGATGAAAACTGAGTTAATCATATTTGCCAGCCATTGTCTGAGTGGGTTGTCAAACATTCCTAGGTTGTCACTTTATTTATGATATTGTTTGAAGTGTTTTGCAACAACTCAAAAACAGGTGTGATCTGAAAACATGGATCACTGCTGGAATGCCTGACCCTGAGGGCCGAAGGCCGTCACAGAAAGAGACTGATCAACAACAGGGGCTTTCTCTGTGACCGGTAAACCAGGTCTGAGCATGGACTTGTTTCCAGAATGTTCGAGGATGACGGCCAGAGTATTTTAGATAATCACACAAATCAGGTCATATGCTGACCTTTATTTGGGAATATTAAAGTCAGTCAGATCCTTATAATTGAATTAAAGTAACCCCCCATACAGTACATGACACCTAAATCCAGACTATTAAAGATGAAGTCACAGACCAATGGGAGCACTTTGTCTCCATCCTTTCTCCTCTCCCCCACAGAGGTGCTAACAGAACTCCCACGGTGCAAGTCTTCCAGTCAGTCAGACACTACTATATATAGCTGCTTTTCTATGTGTGTAGGCGCCAACATGAACACATATTCATTAGACATATTCTTCAAAGAGCAGCGCACCGCCGGAACAGGCCAAACTGGTAGTCACAAGATAAAATGCTAAGGGAAGTCTCTTAGAAGTATACTGTAATATACCTCCTGTGTTGAGCCAATGTGTTTTTGACCATATAAAGTTGTTTGTACCGGTACTGTATTAACAATGTGTACTGTGGTGTTTTATACTGTACTTAGAAACCTCCTTGCCTAGCTGCTGTATTGCATTGGAGGAGTTTGTGAGGAAAAACATCCTGTCCTTCCTCTCTCACTGCTCTCTTTGGAAAGTAGGTGACTGGTACAAGAACCGAAAGGTCAATAATTTCAAAGAGAGCAAGATCAAACAATTGACATGGTGTAATTTGATAGTGGTGTGACTCTTATGTTCAAGGTGGAAATAAATGCAGCGTGAACTTTGGATATCAAATAATTAATTCAAGTGTTAGTTCTGTATGAATGTGAGAATGAAGAGAGAGAGAGCACACAGTACCTCGATCTGCCTTCGAGCCTCCGTGACAGGCACAGTTTTGTGGCCCCTGTGGTCCTCGCTGATGCAGTCCTGGCACACACAGCAGGCATCGGCGCAGCAGAACAGCTCCAGGGGCCACTTGTGGCTCTCGCACGTCCGCCGCTCGATGTCCCTCAGGGGCTCCACCAGCCTGTGGTTATGGAACTTGGGGTTCTCCAGGTGGGGCCTGAGGTGGCCCTGGCAGTAGGACACCAGGCAGGTCAGGCAGGACTTCAGGGCCCTGCTTGGGCTCTCTATGCACGAGTCGCACACCACGTCGTCGGGCCCCAGGGGTTCCGTCTTCACCTCCTCTTTCTTTGCCTCCTCCTTCTTCACCTCTTCTTTCTTCACCTCCTCCTTCTTCAACTCCACTTTCTTCACCTCCACTTTGTTCACCTCCACTTTGTTCACCTCCACTTTCTTCACCTCCACTTTCTTCACCTCCACTTTCTTCACCTCCACTTTCTTCACCTCCTCTTTCACCTCCTTCTTCACCTCCTTCTTCACCTCCTTCTTCACCTCCACTTTCTTCACCTCCACTTTCTTCACCTCCACTTTCTTCACCTCCTCTTTCACCTTCTCTTTCGGCCCATCGTTCACATCCTCTCTCACAGCCTCCTCCACCTCTGCGTTCGCCCGTTCCTCTCCATCTTGACTGACCTCTTTGGGCGTCGAAGGTACGCCGTCTTTCTCCTCCTCCTCATCCTCTGGCTTCTTGGGGTCTTCCGACTCCTGGAGGTCTTCCTGGATCTTGGTCTCCTCTGCGGCCTTGGGATCCTGGCCGTTGTGGACGTCCTCCTTCTTGTTCTTCTTGGTCATGGGAGAGTCTACCGCTGTCCCGTTCTGTTTGGGGCTCTCCATGGCAGGCCCAGGCTTGTCAGGGCTCTGCGGACAGGAGCCACAGGTAGCCGGTCTGTCCCTTGGGCAGAGCTGCCGCTCTGAGGTCAGGCTTGTCTGTGCTTCTTTGTCTGCCATGGCTCTCTCTCTCTCTCTCTCTCTCTCTCTCTCTCTCACTCTCACTTCCTGCAGTGGCTGCTTCCTCTACGCTCACTCCGCGTCAAACTCACACAGCCACTTCTTGGCTTCAGCTAACCGGAGTTCCTGGATTCCAACTGAGTATCTTCCACCATGCCACACCTCAGCTATGCAAGCGTCAGCAAACCTCTCATAGTTTCAACCAACAAGCTACTCCCTACACCCGGCCCCCAAGGCGCACGCACACACACAGACACACACACACACCCTCGGCACACATGATCTCTGCCGTCCTCTTCCTTGTGTGTCAGAGTAAAACAGGCAGTAAGGCAGAGGTTGTGTAGCAAATCACTGGTTAAACTCTCAATCCAGGCTCAGTTGATGCTGGGGAGGATAGTATACTGTAAATACAGTTGGCAGTGTTATTCAATTAATGACTTCTCAGTTAATTAACTTGTTCATCCTATTACAACATCGGACCGTCGGGATAGAAAATGAGCTTTGAAAGAAGCGTCTTTCTATTGGAGGAATTCTCTCCCTTGTCGTTTCGCGCACAATTAACCATCACCAGGCAATCACGATAGATATGGCACAGCCGTCACTATTCACAACTGTCACTAATTTATGGGCCTGCTCTACAACAAGCTAATTTGCTAGAACCAATCACTTCCGTTTATCAATCTCACACGCTCTTTCTCGCATCTAACCCACCAATAGCAGGCTTATCAGCGGCTTTAACCGTGCATATATATAGGGTGCAGCACAATCTCGTTCTGATCCTCGCAGGTTCGCCCCTCCATCTGGCCCCTGCGCCGCCCTCGGTCGTCTGGTCCTCTGCGAGTACCAGGGACTCCATCTGGGGGAAGCTCCGCTTGGCCTGCCGAGGCAGGGCTCGCCAACGCCTTCGTCAGCCAGATGGAGCCCTTGCCCAAGACTATCTAGAATACACTTTACTTTTATCACGTTGTCACTAAAGAGATTTGATGTCAAGTCACACTATGTTGGTTGCACATTCCCGCACATTCCCACACTGTATGTTTCCCTTCATTAAATGTTCAATCTAATTCCGTTCTCAGAGAATTCTTTATAATACAACAGTTAAGCAGTTATTCCCCAACGTTTTATCATAAAAGATGTATTTTTTTGAAAAGTTGAGACTACGTTTCCCATGGGGAAGTTTGCTCTAAACAAACTTGACTAATCTCCTAGTTCCAAAGTGCATGGATGGGGTTCAGGTTTCAACACAAATACCAATATTGATTGAATCAGAGGTGAGAGAGGCCAGTGCTTTGAGCTGCAGTATGTACGTTTTTTTTTAGACTTTAAACATTTAAATGTTGCTATGATAATTCAAGAGGAATGACTGATTGAGCTCCTTTGTTGACCTCTGTTTGGCTCTGCTACAGCAACTATAATGATTTTTATAATTAATTATAATTTGGTGTTGACCTGTGCGTAAAAAAAGAAGACGCTTGGAGGCGTGGCCACACCTGGTTCAATGTGTGTGTGTGTGTGTGTGTGTGTGTGTGTGTGTGTGTGTGTGTGTGTGTGTGTGTGTGTGTGTGTGTGTGTGTGTGTGTGTGCTGGAATCCAATCAGCAACGCATTCCATTCTTCTATGGTCTTGCAGGTATCCAAACACACAAACCCTGAGAGTGAAGCTGACTGAATTGATCTTGGCAGGTGGGATTTTCCCTTGTTGCTATGAATCTCGTAGCTCACTTGAAGCAGTCTGATAGTGGATGGACTGATACAACACTGCGCCCCAGTGGCAGACTGCAGCTCATACCTCTGGTCATAGAAAACCACTGTACAAGCTGGTCTGGTTACAGTATGTTGTGATCAGATAGAAACTCTTATCCACAACATTTAACATATTACACATATGCACTGTCAGGTTATGGTTATTTATTTCATATAGACAGAAATTAAAACAGGGAAAATGTTTTAAATGCACCGCGAAAGAAATGCCACTCACACGATCAACATCTGTTCTCCTTCAGGGGGATCAGTTCACAGGTCCTGATTAAATCTGTCTGGTCACAACACTCACTCACGTCACTCAAATCACACTCTGGATACAGAAACAGTATCAAACACAGACAACTGGCCACTTCAAGAAAATCATGAAATTCATGAAATGGTTATCTAGTTAAAGGTATAATATGTTATATGTGGATTAAAATAAACATTTTTTCAAAAATAATACATCCATAGGGCTTTGCGAAGGCTGCAGAGTAAAAGTATTGCTTTTCCATAAAAAAATATATTTTGTCTGAAATTATTATTTTAGGAAATTTTGACGGCCCTACAATGACACTGTTGATATCATACCAGCCAATAGTATAACAGTGTTGGTACTGCGCGGTTGCCAGGTACTATTCTAGCTTCACCACTGTGAGATTAGCAGTAGCAAGCTAACGCTATACTTCCATGAATTAGCAGCATTATAGATGTTGGTTAGTGTGTGTGCGCGACTAAACGGCAGCTTTTCCGTCCACTTCCGCTCACTCTTTTCAGCTAAACGTTTGGTAAAATGGCCGAGTTTCGTCGTCCTGCTTCTCCGCCTGAGCCCCGGTGAACCGTGCGATACGAATCTCAAAAGCTCAGTGACCGAAGAAGGAGCAAAAGTCAGATAGATATCGGGCCAGCCTTTGCTCGTTGGACGGAGTTTATGGAGTTTCATGGGATAAAGTCGCATGGTGACATGCTACTTTTCTACTAGACCGGTAAGCTAGCTAACTAGCTATCGTTATCTTTCTTGGAATCTGCATAACCAGACCTAACGTTATCTCCACACTACAGCACCTAGCGTAACTTATTACATGGCACTCTGAAATACTTGATTGTGATTACTGATTAGTGTAACGTTATGGTCCTCTCGGAGTGAAGATCTTATCACAGTATGACTGAAACAGTGCATTCTCTGGCATTTTGGCAACCAATACGTTGTGTTGTTGCAGTTCTTATCTTTAGACACTAGATGGGGGAAATAATTCACATATAACATATTAGACCTTTAATGGTGTCTATTAATACATTAATACAAGGTATTTTACCTTTAAATTAGACATTATACTTATATAAACTATGCAGTTACAGTCCATGGATAATGTTGCTAAATGTGTTTTGTAATGGACTGTTGTTTTTATCCCAATATTGCATCTGGTGAAGATTACAGTATCATGTATACAGTAGTACATACTGTACCAGATGGACTTTTTGTGCTCATAAGTTATGGTCCTACAGAACAATTATAGGTACAGTTAGATAGCAGGCTCTGTAGTGCCTGAGTTGCAGTAGCATGGGTTAGTAGTGATGACTTTCGTTGTCTTTTATTATTGTCCTTATTTCAGCTCTGCATTGTGTTTTGATGACAATAAAAGACGGCCCCCAATCTCACAGAATACCACACCAGTGTCTCCCTGGTGTGGGAGACACTGGTGTGCAACGTTCTTATGTGATTTGAGTGTCCCCCCTCCCTCGTCTCTTCTCCGATAAGACTGTCTCTCTTCTGTGGCCTTGTTTGGTCACATTAACCTACGCCACCTCGGCGCCCAGGCCTTTATCTCTAACCACAACAATGGTGTTTGGCACAGAGTGTACCAACCATGGAATGTCTTTATCTCATAAGTCTATGGAAGAGGGACACCGTTTCTTACCGAAAACTCAAGCCGACAGCCATACTCAGAGGTCAATCATCATAATTAGGAAATAGCTAACAGGATCATATTAAAAGGCATTTCTCTGAAAATCAGCCATATTCAACAGTAGTTGTAGTACAGGCCTCACTGTCCCTCCCTCCTGCTGGCTCCGTCACTGCACCCCCACCAGCTCTGTGATGGGGGGAGCGAACACCATGAACTCCTGGTACTTGTGGAAGAAGAGGCTGAGGCGTGAGAGGTAGCTGTCCTCCTGGTAGGGCAGGTTCTTCTCCCTCAGGAAGCGGGACACGATGGGCTTCACCTACACAGACAGGGGGAGGACGGCCTTACCAGTCTGCATGCTGTCGCTCTCGGGTGAAAAACACATCTCCAAAATAGCAAGTTTTCTGAATGTTGAAAATAACATTCCAATTTCTATGTTTTTGAACATAAGATCACATAATGATGAGCTGTTTAGAATAAATGTAATTGGTTCTGGGGCTGGGAGGTGTTTAGAGGTTGTAAAGGGTAGTCCCAGCTTTCAATTTATGTCAAAATTAAATTAAATAAAAATCTCAAATGGAGTTAAGTGATTTTCACCCGACAGCAACGATGTGCAATTAAATAGAGTTTCTTGAGAGGGATGACGGTGTCCTAACTTTTATGGATATTTTGCATATCATTTTTTATTATTTTTGTATCATCTTCTGGCAGGTGTTTGGTAGACTTTGTTTACCTTCAGACACATGTTGTCGGAGAGGAATGGGAAGAGGTGGTGCTCGACGTGACAGTTGATGAGCGAGTGTCCGAAAACCCAGTCCAGCACGGGGTTCCGGGGCAGGTTCAGCACGCCGTGCGTCATCTGGTAGATCCGCTTGGGCCGCTGCGCCGGCGAGAACATGGGCAGGCCGATGTGCTGAGGAACAGACACCCGCTTTAACGCAGCCTTCTGTCACGCTCGTGTGTGTTTGTGTGTGTGTGTGTGTGTGTGTGTGTGTGTGTGTTGAATTCAAGGATACCTTTACACTGAGAAACACTTAGGCGCTATGCAAAGCCTAGCATGACATGACCTGTTGGGGCTGGCAATGCAGGTCAGATGGGGGCCAGGGGTGGTCAAGGGTGGTCAAGCATATTTTATTAGGATAATTGTTAGCTACCACTATACAGCAGGATCAAACATGGAAGGAATTTCACAACAAATAATGGGAAGGAAGTGAACCGTACATGCTGAGGCCAACAATAGCAACAGAGCACACATTGTAAAGGAAATGTTTCAGGATCAGGCTACACCCTGAAGAACAAGCATTGCACTCCACATGGTTTCAGATCAAAAAAATAATCCAGCTTTGAGACCTCAGATCTGCACAATACACAATAGATTCCCCTTGACAGGCGCCTTCTGGGAGAATCATGCATGAATTGTTCTTTTCTGAACTCCTTGTTCTGAACTTTATCTGGAATTCCTGCTAGGAGTCATGAGGTCCACAATGCAGCATTCTGACATTCTGAGGGAAACATTTCTCCAAAACACCACCAATGAATGCAGCGAGGAGGGCTTTCAGAATCAGGGCTTTTGACCTAAAAACCCTGATTCTGTACAGCTCAGCAGTCCCCATAGTTCTCTCTCCGCCGTGTGAGCGGAGGAGTATGTGACCGTGTATGTGGGACCCTGTGAGCTTGTGAATGTGCTCCGCCGTGTGTGGGATGGTGGCTCGGTGTGTTACACTGTCGCCTCACTGCAAGAAGGTTTTGGGTTCGTGTGTGTGTGTGTGTGTGTGTGTGTGTGTTCTGTGTTGCCGCGCATTGTACGTGTGCTGTGTCACAGTATGATGAAAATAAACGACTCGGGGGGGGGGGGGGGGGAGTCGCCATATTTATTTGTTTGTGTGAACGGTGAGTGTGTGCCTGTGTTTGTGCTGAACAGGATGTCAGGCTCACCTGGAAGATGTTGACGTGGATGTAGGGCAGGGTGAACATGGCCCTGCAGGCCAGCATGCAGAGCAGGGCGTTGTGGGCAGACTGGAACCCAGACACATGGACCAGTAGCCAGTACTGGGAGTACAACCCCAGAGACACCATCAACACTGTCCTCAGGCCCTGAGACACTGAGTAACCCCTCAGGTGACCTGGAGCACACAACACACACACACACACACACACACACACACACACACAGGACAGTCAGATGAATGGCAGCATGCTAGTCCGGAGATGCCAGAGAAATTATGGAGCTTAAAAGGTAGAAGAACCTTTGGCAGTCAGACTTCTGCATTAAGTCATCTATAAGACAACAAACCTCGTATCTCCATTTTTGTTATCCCCCTTCTCAGTTGAAAGCTGGGACTACCCTTTACAACCTCTGAACACCTCCAAGCTCCGAGACCAATCAAAGGTATTCTAAACAGTTCTTCCGTGTGTGATGTTATGTTCAAACACATAGGAATTGGTATGTTCCTTTCAAAATTGCCTTTTTGGAGGTAGAAGGTTTTGACCTGACAGGTGTGATATGTAAACTCACAGGTGTGATATGTAAACTCACAGGTGTGATATGCGATATTAACAGCTCACCCAGTGCCACCAGTGGAGTGATGATGGGCACGGCCAGGGGGGCTATGAACAGGTAGACGCTGCGGGACAGGGAGGGGACCTTCCAGACGCTGGAGTCCCCCAGACCGATCACGTTGGTGTGGGCGTGGTGGAACTTAATGTGGCCCTGCACGCCCCCTCTGGCTGTAAAGGAGCTACAAACCTGGACAAGACAGAGAGACAGACAGACAGACAGACGGCTACAGAATCAGTTATCAAATTCACCCAAATCCTTGGAACGCCTTGACGTGTGCACATAAGCACAGATAGACTGGACCTTGTCACTGACCGTTGTGTCCTAATCTACATTTAGAGTACGCAGAAAAACAGTGCCAGAACAATCAATAAGGGTCGTAGTATCATTCCTTTGATATATTTGGGGGGAAATCATGTAGGTGAACGTCAAGTTCAGTCAGGTGAACAGATAAACCAACTGACCTTGATGTCGTCAGATAACTAGAGGCTAATCAATAAACATGTTCGGTCAGCGAGCCATGTAAGCAAAAAAACAAACAAGACAGACACGTTGAACCCCATGTGATAAGGAAGATCAGCTGACCTCGATGAAGAAGATGGCCCAGAATTCCCCCCAGGCCTGTGATTGGCTCAGGGTCCCGTGGCTGGCCAGGTGGGTCCCCTTGATGGTGATGACAGCGTGGGCTACGCCCATCAGCAGCATGCCACCCGCGAGACACAGGGCCTGGGAGGAACGCAGGAGGAGGAAGGCTGGAGGAGACCAGAGAGAGAGAGGGAGAGGGATGGAAGAGACCAGAGAGAGAGAGAGGGAGAGGGATGGAAGAGACCAGAAAGAGAGAGGGAGAGAGGGATGGAAGAGACCAGAAAGAGAGAGAGGAAGGGGGGGAGGAGACCAGAGAGAGAGGGAGAGATGGAGTAGACCAGAGAGAGAGAGAGGGAGAGATGAAGTAGACCAGAGAGAGGGAGAGATGGAGTAGACCAGAGAGAGAGAGAGAGAGAGGAAGGGAGAAGACCAGAGAGAGAGGGAGGGATGGATGGAGGAGACCAGAGAGAAAGAGATGGAAGAGACCAGATTGAGAGAGAGAGGGAGGGAAGGATGGTAGATGGACGGTAAATGGACTGCACTTATATAGCACTTTTCAACCTTAGCTACTGGACAAAGCACTTAAAAATGGCCCCTCATTCACCCATTTACACACCAATTGCGGCCATGCAAGGAGCAATTTGAGGTTTAGTGTCTTGCCCAAGGACACTTCGACATGCGGACAGGAGGAGCCAGGAATCAAACCGCTGACCCTGCAGTTATTTGGATGACCTACCTCCTGAGCCACAGCCAACTTAATGGGGGAGTGGAATAAATTAATAATCCAATCTTAAAATCATTGAAATTAATATAACCGTCCTTATTAATCAATAAGGAGAACTTGTGCAGACCATCAGTATTTCCATATATTTATTTTACATGCATGGATAGAGAAAGAGTAGAGTGAGAGCAGAGTTTGTCCCTGACTAGGGCAGTCCCAGTCAGATATATACAGTATACACAATTAGACCAAATCAGAAATGCTGGTTCATGATTGGAGCAAAAAAGTCAGGAGACAAGCTGGTCTTGTTTTGGGTCTTCTAGAAGACAAAATAAAAACAAGAAGTCAAAACAGAAACAAGGGCGTTCGGACAGCACAGACCCCTGCCCATGATGCATGTCATCAGCATGTACTGTTGCTGAATGTGCAAGCGGAGTATAAATGGAGTGCACTTTTCTATTTTACAGAAGGACGTCTCTCAAGGTCGATGTTAATGAAAGTTACAATTATGATATCTTGCAATATCAAAAATAAGCACTTCGGTGCATAATACAACAAGGCCAAATGTTACAATGTTACAAAATCTTGCAACGTTACAAAACGTTATTTGTGGATCCGCCTCATGATTCTTCCTTGGTCCATGCTACCCCCCTCCACAAAATGTCATGAAAATCGGTCTGGTAGTTTCTGTGTCAGCCTGACAGACAAACAGACAGACAGATAAACACATGGCCTGCCAGAGTTCATCCTGGCAGAGGCAACAAGAAGCCTTTCATATAGACTACAGCACCCTTGGAGAGAGACAGTAGCTGGTGCATAGACAGAACTCATCCCTGACTGCTATACAATCGTAGGAAAAAGCAATATACTTAATTAAAAAAACAAAACAAGAATAGGCAATGCAGGCCCGTAGCCAGCCTTGTGGAAGGGGGGGGTTGATTTTTCAAAAAGTGGACCTTATCGCTAATTTTATAGTTGGGCTGACAAATATTTGGTATTTTGATTGTCGCACAGGTTTTTGACGGGGGGGGGGACTTTGCCCTTAATTCTGGACCTTTTTCCCGGAACTCTGGACCTTTGGTCGTGAGGGCGGGGGGGTTCGTTCGATCCACCCGACCCCCCCCACCCTGGCTACGGGCCTGCAATGTGTATTCTTTAATGAAGCAAGCATTAGCAATTATATGGTTAACTTCTCCAGGGGAGGGGAGAGGCCATAGGGTCGGGACAGTGGCAAGTTAACACGTACTGGGATTCTATTTTAAAAGCTGTACTGTCACTTGGAGATTATCTGTCTCCAGTAAAATAAACATCTCCTTGCACAGAGCTGATGCTTACTGTGCGCTTGTGTAATATTAGGAGATTAGCATTTCAGAGTACCATAAATCTCAATGGACATTCCCCTCGTGCCAGTTTCACGTTTCTGGAACACTGTGTTCCCTCTTCATGGATCTTGTTATGGTCTTGATCCTCCTCTGGGAGCTTTTTTGGGCAGATGACTCATCTGTGTTTTATTTCAATGTTATCTCAATATTATTGACTGATTTTAGAAAGTTAACACCCAGCTCCAAACTAACTAATATTGAAGGTGATGGCAACTACAAATGTTCTTGTTCTTGATAACAAACTGTGCTTTGAACCCCAAAAATGAACTCCTTTGATGTTTCCACTGACATGATGACACTTTTCACATACATTTTATTGAATCCATTTTAACTTTCTGTATCATAGCCTGGTGAGGAAAATCAATCTTAACCTGTCTAATAAGAACAGATGGGGAAGCCTTGTTTAAAGTGGCAAGCAAGATCTCAGGGGTGAGTCTGGCTCAGCTCATGGACATTTAGAACACGCAGGTCCTTAAGATGGCTCAAGCCATTTTGGACGGTTCTGATCACCTCCTGCAGAAGGAGTTTGAGCTCCTGCCGTCTGGCCGCCATTTCAGGGCGTCTCCTCCTCGAGCTCCTGCCATCTCTTTCGAGTCTGTGGCCATCGACAGGCTTAACAGTATTAACAGTAAACAAGTATTACTTCCTGTCAAGTATTACTCTGTATCATACCTCTGATGCGAGCTTATGCTTCTTATTGCCCTATTATTGTTGTTCTTTGTGAATGTAATTTGTTTATTGTAAAACCCTGGTTGCAAATTTAAGTCAATTTAAGACAATAAAGATGAACTTGATTTGAACTTGTTATTGACCTCTCTTCTTCTGTGCTGCATGTGTGTGTGTGTGTTGGGAGGGGGGGGGTCGTGTGAGTTTTGTGCTTGGGTGTGGTGGTGTGTGAGTGTTTATATGTAGTGAACTTCCTTGGTGTGGGCCAGAAACATCATGATTTATGACTGTACTGTATGTGTTTGTGGTGTGGGTTGACCTCCTTCCCACTGCTATCCCGAGAACACACACTTAGTCAACAGTATCTCGTGTGTGTGTGTGTGTGTGTGTGTGTGTGTGTGTGTGTGTGTGTGTGTGTATGTGTGCGAGCATGTGTGTAAGCCTTGCAGATCCCAGGTGTGTGTGTGTGTGTGTGTGTGTGTAAGCCTTGCAGATCCCAGGTGTGTGTGTGTGTGTGAGAGAGAGAGAGCCCTGCAGATCCCAGGTGTGTGTGTGTGTGTGTGTGTGTGTGTGTGTGTGTGTGTGTGTGTGTGTGTGTGTGTGTGTGAGAGCCCTGCAGATCCCAGGTGTGTGTGTGTGTGTGTGTGTGAGAGCCCTGCAGATCCCAGGTGTGTGTGTGTGTGTGTGAGAGCCCTGCAGATCCCAGGTGTGTGTGTGTGCTCAGGTGTAAAGATAGAAACTGGATCTCCGTGTCGGGGTTGGATACTCGCACGGTTGTCAAGACAACCTGATAAACAGAGACTACTACAGCCCAGCGCGCTAGCCTGGCTACCCGCACGTAGCCTGAGACAGTGAAACAGAGACGCATGGAGCAACACTACTACAGCCCAGCACAGCCTGAGACAGTGAAACAGAGACGCATGGAGCAACACTACTACAGCCCAGCACAGCCCGAGACAGTGAAACAGAGACGCATGGAGCAACACTACTACAGCCCAGCACAGCCTGAGACAGTGAAACAGAGACGCATGGAGCAACACTACTAGGCTATAGCCCAGCACAGCCTGAGACAGTGTGAATACCTGCTCGGCCCCCTCAGAGGGCTTCAGGTGTCAAGGCTGTTCTACTTCCCTCACCTCCATTTCCAAAGAAAGCTCATTTGCAGGCGATAAGTCCAAAGCTCTGGGCACTGCCTGTCGCTGGCATGAGCCTAGCAGAGCCAGGGCAGACAGGGACATACTGTAAACACAGCCTGTCAGCTGGCCAGCAAACCAGACACCGGATCCTACGAGCAATTTCATTTAGTCACAGATAAACCGTTAACCTCCACCAGTGACATACTGGTAGTAGGAGGTCAGGTGCTGTGTGCCAGTGACCCAGATAGGATAGTGTCCGACAACAAGCGTGTGTACAGCTGTGATCACACCAGTACTGGATTCAGACCATGCATTCAAGGTGGCTAGAATGGCACTCTTACAGTATCTGTCCCACATGTGCTAGTCAAATGGATACTGCTTATTGAACCTATCAAGTGATTCGTGATTTTATTACCCCAAATATAAAAAAAATACCATTGTTGGAGACAGTGTGGACAGTCAGATGCCAATCACTCTCATATATTCAGGTTATGTCCTAAGTTGCAACCATTCTGGGACAAAGTACACAGGACTGTTGAGGGGATCCTGGGATACCAGATACTGATGACTCTTAGTTTGAGACTCAAGGCAAAGCTCTACGACAGAAGATGGACCAAATGGAACAGGTTTAGAGAATGAATGAGAACTGATGTTGTCCCCCCCCACCCCCCTTTTCCCCCTCTTTGCTCTTTAGTTTATTTTACCTTTCTTGTTTTGTTTTTTTAAGTTATAGGCTGGGTCGTTTTTAGTTAAAAAAAAAAAAAGTTAAGTAAGTTATAAAAAAAATTTTTTAAACAAAACACCAAGCTCTACAGTGTAAATTATGAATGTTGATGTTATCTTAGATGCATGCGTCTCACCGGGGGGCAGGCAGAGGAATGCCCCGGCCAGGATGGTGCAGTCCAGGCCCCTCCTCTCCCACCAGCTGCTCTCCTTCACCGTCTTCTGCACCAGGCGGGTCAGCTCCATCATCAGGGACTCCCTGTCCGCCGACCCGTCCTTCCCGCCCGCCGCCTCTCTGTTCTCCGTTCCCCCGGCCTCCCCGTTCTCCTCTCTGCTCTCCCTCGTTAGCGTCACATCAGAGTCCGCAGATCCGCCGCCGCCTCTCTGGGACAAAGTCTTCCCTTCCCAGCGCTCGTTCCCTGGCTCTGCTCCTCCTCCTACCTCCTGGCTCTGTCCTTCCCTCCACTCTTCCGGTACGTTCTGCATGTCAGCTCCCCCAGTGCTCTGGACTAACAACGAAAGTAAAGTGAAGGTGACGCTGGGAGCGACCGCGTGGATGGACGGACTCACAGGCAGCCGGCTAGGTCTCTGAGGCGAGCCTGGACATTGCACCCAGCATGCGAAGGGCTGGCAAAGCGCGGGGAGGCAAAGTCCTAATTGGGACAAAGGCCTCTTGGAGATAAATCCTATCACTGTCAGCTTCTCCCAACAGCCTACACAATCCTATTTTCTTCTCTTCTCTCTTCTCTCTCTCTTCCTTCACACGGTGTCCTCACAGGTTGTTCCTGCAGTGCCTGCTGAGACAGTCGACTGAGCCGGACCACAGCAGCTATGCTACAGGGCTGTCTTGTGAGCTGAGAACCCGGCAGAGACTCCTGGGAAACACACGGCAAGTGCGCACACACACACACACACACACACACACACGCCACACATAAACTCTGTAACGCAGATGCTCAGTGGGAGAATCGATTCTGCTGTTCCCTCCCTCTCCCTTTCTCTCTCTCTCTCTCTCCCCGTTTGCTTTCAGCTCAGCCTCTCATGCATACTGTATATGTCCCTCCCCTCGCGTCTCCTGTCTCTCTCCCCCTGCTCCCCTCCCTCCTCCCTCTCTCTCCCTCTCCCCTCCCTCTCTCCCCGCTCCCCTCCCTCCCTCTCCCCGCTCCCCTACCTCCTCCCTCTCTCTCCCTCTCCCCTCCCTCCTCCCTCCCTCCCTCCCTCCCTCTCTCTCCCTCTCCCCTCTCCCCTCCTCCCACTCACATCCCCGTAACCTTGGCCGAGGTCCTGGGAACGCTGAGGGGAACTCGAGGGCTAAGGGCTTGAGGAGGAGAAGGGATTAGCGGCATCTGCTTGGCACACCGCGCCAGTTGCTCCTTGTTACCAAGGCAGAGAGAGCGTGGTTGGGGTCTTTAGCGCTAACTAGCTATGAGCCGAGTGAAGAGGCGTTCTTTAACGCCGGGTCGGGGTGCTGCCATGTTCCTGACGAGTAGAGCGGCACCGGACAAGACAAGACACGCCAGAGAGTAGGAAATAAATCTATCTGACTCTGAAGTCTGTCTGCAGTGCCACAGACTGACATGTCATCACACACTATGAGACTATGCTATGAGGGCAGAAGCACCTACTTTACTTCAAAACAGATACAGTCTTTATACAAAGGGTAAACAGTAACATATATTGTAATAAAACATTTTTTAATAAGTCTCTGGGTAGATCAGAACACCGTATTTTATATTCCAAAGGTTGTTCACTGAATGTAAATATTGTTGAATTAACATAGAAAATGCACATGCATGCACAGTCATACTCTCAAGTGCACAAGCAGACCTGAAACACTATCCTTCTGCCAAGACCGCAGATAAGAGAGCTTCAGGTCGGACACACAGTTAACCTCACAGTCACTCAACCTCTTGCAGTGTCATTACAACAGTCAATAATGAGTTTGTTTAGAAATACAGAATCCTTATTCATTATGTGCCACGGACATGAACGTTTTTGTTTTGTTATATATCAACAGTCACAGTTAATATATTTTAAGGTAAGAAAACTGTACAAAAAAAATGCAAAACGTATTAATTGATTGACCCCAAAAAATATATCAATGATCAACAAATAACCATGACCTATGACTGATCAATAAATAACCGTGACCTATACACAGTACCACATTTACAACATTGTCGTAAGCCAGTAACTGCTGATCCACTGGTGGACTGATGGATGGTGGCCGATAGACCGTTCTCTACAGGCACTGTGTGTGTGTGTGTGTGTGTGTGTGTGTGTGTGTGCGTGCGTATAGGTGGTGAATGTTCCCAGTATTTAGTTGATACATATTTACCACTGTCTCAAACCAGTGTCTGTCTGCTAGAGCCATCCATATCAGGGTTTTTAACCAAGACATCAGCTCATGTACTGCTGGTCTGGTGCGGTGGTGGTGGGGGGGGGGGGGGGGGGGTCTCTGAGAGCTCCTCTGTGTCCAGCTGGCGGGCCCCCCTCCCTTGGAGCAGGTGTCAGGCAAACTGCGCTGGAGCTCCCCACACCAACCTCCTGTGGACTGGAGCTGTCCCGGAGCCACTTCTGCTGACGAGGTCGGTGCCCTCAATTACAGCACTGGATCCAAAACACCACTGGGTTTCTGCTCTGCGAATCAGATGGAACATACTGTAAGCATACAGTATATAATTATAGCCAAGGGGGGAAGGGGGGAGGATATTATTAAATGCTAGATTTAGAGGTTGTTTTATTTTCTGTAGGTAGCTAATACTTTGAGGAACAAAGGTCTGAATAAACTGAATAGCACCGCTGGAGATGGCAGGGTTATGGTTACCTTCTCACTCCACTTATCGAACTGAACTCCGTAATTTGCTGATCACTAACGTGTGTGCTCTAAAGTCCGCTTTCATATGCAGTAGGGGAGGTCAACGGTCTATCTTATGCTTATTTCAAGTACCATTATCTCAGGTTAAGAGCGCCGTCTCTCTGTCTATAACTCTCCACTAGAGGTCCCCTTTTAGCTGTCTATGGTGAATTTCTGTGCGTGTGCATTTGAAAGAAACACATGAAGATGTGACCAAACGAATGGCGTGTACATGTGGTGCCTGTGGCTATTGAGGTTTAGTTATAAACATTGTATAAAGTGCACTATGTACTCCAGAAACAGGGGGCGGCTATAACCTTGACCTCGGCTAAGGTTACAGGGATGTGAGTGGGAGGAGGGGAGAGGGAGGAGGGGAGAGGAGAGGGAGAGGTAGAGGGAGGAGAGGGAGAGGCAGGAGGGTATACCGACCCTCAAAGCTCGGTGTCCTCCATGGCGTCCTGCTCCTCCAGGGTGTCCAGCCGTCTCTTGCAGGCTTCCAGCAGCTTCTTCCTGGGGCCCAGCGGGACGTGGATGCTGGCCAGGTCCCGGTCGGAGCACAGCAGCAGGGACTCCAGGTCGATCTTCTCCCTGCGGAAGAGGGGCATGAACTCCTCCAGGCCCTGGGCGGCCAGGAAGGTCTCCAGCGGGCCGCTCTCCGGCTCCAGCTCCTCGTCCAACCCCACGTCCTCCTCCTCCCAGGGCAGCTCCCGCCGGTTCCTCTCCTGTAAGCTCAGCGCGCTGCCGACGCTGTCCTCATCCAGGCTGGGCGAGCGCCGGGGGAGGCGTCCTCGCAGGCGCACGTTGGGCGCCCGCCCCGCCGGCTCGCTGCCCGCCACACTGGCCTCGTCCCGCCCGCCACCAACGAACAGGCCGCCGCTGCCGTAGTTCCTCCTGAACACCATGGTGCCCAGGCCCGGCCGCGTGAACAGCGAGTCCCGGCCCGAGTCGCCGCTGATCTCGGAGTACGCCGCCTCGTGGAGGCCCGGGTCGCTGATGGCACGGGAGACGGTGTCCGCGTCATCGTCGTGGTCGTGGTCGTGGCGGCGGTGGCCTCGGGGGAACATGTCGCGGATGTCGAGGCGCGCCCGCTCCTTGGAATTGGCGTAGGTGCCCTGCTTGAGGAACATGACGTCGCTGCCCAGCTGGAGGCCGGACAGCGAGCGCACGCTCTTCCGCCCGTCCTCGTAGATCTTGAAGGTGCCGTCCACCTGCTTTTTCTTGTCCAACTTCTTCTGGATCTTGGTCTTGCCCTTGGCCGTGGAGTGCAGGGTGGCCTGGGAACAGCAGGGCAGGACGGTCAATGGACACACGGCAACTTGACGAACAGCGGAACATACATGTAAATGAGAAAACCTGAATCTTAATAAAACCAAAGTGGTAGTAGAAGGTGCAGTACGCGGTTTGGAGGAGTGGCTTTGGAGGGAGGCCTGAAGGGAGAGGCGGGGATTTTGTCGGTTGCATTTTTCAAAATCTTTCAAAAAGAGGAAATCACAAACCGCCTACTGCACCTTTAAGATACAACTACAGAATATGAGGAGGAATGTGTTGTGATTCTGTCTATGGCGCCCCTTGATAACCAGACAGAGGGCGTGTGAGCCACACCTGCGAGTATGGCATGCTGGAGGTGACGGTGTTGAACTGGGGCAGCTTGCGGCTCAGCGTGCTGCCGCTGTTGTAGCTTGAGAAGCTCATGGCGTCCGAGTTGTCCGACGCCTCCTTCAGGAACTTCTTCTCCATGCGCTCGTGGTGTTTCCTCTGGAGCTTGACGCAGTCCTTGATCCGCCGCTCGGCGGCTCGGAACGCGCGGTCCTTCAGCTTGCCCACCAGCTTGGGGTTGAGCGTGATCTGCTTGGCGGCGATGGAGTCCAGGTAGCGGACGCAGTCCATGTGGCTCTTGGTGGCGGCCATGTCCAGTGGCGTGTGGTAGTCGTTGTCCAGGCACCACACATTGGCACCGAACGACACCAGGAAGGAGAGGCAGTTGTGGTGACCGTTGGCGGCGGCCAGGTGCAGCGGCGTGTTCCCCCAGATGTCGCACCGGTCCGGGTCTCCGCTGAGGACAGAGGGAGGGAGCAGAGAGAAGGGAGAATTACAGGAGAACTGAAGAAGTGTCCGTGTAACGTGTGCGTCTGCATGTACGTGCCCTCACATTCATTGATGTGCTTTGTTTGTATACTCTAAAGTCTCCCAACCGAAAGATTCGCAATACAGACTGTAGCTGAAATTTCCATTGACTTTGAAGTGTATGGACGTTACATGAATTTATTCACAAAGTTTAGGTCAGTTAAGAACAGTTTCTCATTTGCTATGACAACCTGTTAAACAAAACAAAAACACAGAAACACTAGCCTAGAATACAAAACCAGCATCAAACACAAAATAGCATGAGTCACCTACAATCAGACCCAGACCCATGTCCGTGTGCGTTAGTGTGTGTGTGTGTGTGTGTGTGTGTGTGTGTGTGTGTGTGTGTGTGTGTGTGTGTGTGTGTGTGTGTGTTATGCTGTCACCTGATAATGACTGCTGCCCTGAATCAGCAGGTTTGCAGAGAAACACAACCTCACCTGAGCTCCAGGAAGTAGGATGACACATCAGCTACACCTCAAATAAAGTGATTTCACTTCTACCTCTGCTTGACAACAGGCTTAACTCCTCAGCTTCCCGCAGACAGTCAGCATAACGCTGCCGTTGGGTCACAACCTTGTAACTGCATTTTGGTGTTTTTCCCTCAATTGAAAGCTGAGACTATCCTTTACAACCTCTGAACGCCTCCCAGCCCTGGGACCAATTACTATAAATGTATTCTAAACAGCTCTTCATATGTGGTTTTATGTTCCAAAACATAAAACTTGAAAACTTGCCATTTTGGACATACAAGGTTTTGATCCGACAGCAGCGATAAGCAACATAGATACACAGACAATCAACGTTCAGCTATTTTGTATATACGGTGTAAACAGTGATGTCATAACAAGCTTGATTTCACTTCCTGCTGTGTGGATCAAGGCCCTCCTGTCCTTCCTGTCTCTCCCCTGCTCACACGGCCGGGCCAGGAGGTGTGATCAATAATTGAGGCGCTGCAGCCAGGTGAAACGTTACAGCGGTGACCGTGCATTATTCATCACACACACACTGAGGCCCTTTTCACACACACACACACACACACACACACACACACACACACACACAGCCACAGAGGCTGTGAGCAAAGCCACAAGGTCACCACCTTTAACCGTCAACCCTGATTTCAACCGGAGCGCTCCAGATGCAAACGGGCAGCAGCCACAGAGAGCCCTTCACTCACAGGTGACACGTTCCCAGCGTTTTTGAAAACATTGTAACGAGGGATGGCGTCAGCCTAGAACACCAACAAAAAAATATAACATGAGTCCATGGGGATGCTGCTGCCCTTGAGAAAGTGTTGCCAAGTTATTGCGCATGGACAGAAAGTTTGGGTTTGTGGAGAGGGTATAAGAACATACAGTAACAGTTCATATACAGCCAGGCCGGAAAGTCTGCACGCTTCTTTCACCTTCTCCACATTTTATTACGCTACAGACTTATTCTACAGTAGATTGTAGGTAGTTCATTTTTTGTCTCAAAATTCTACACAAAATAGCCCATAATGACAAAGTGAAAACATATTTTTAGACATTTGTGCTCATTTATTAAAAATCCAAATTTAAAATATTGTTGGCTTTTGGTAGTTTTGGTCTTGACTCTGCGTTGTGTTTGTGCCAACCATAAAATAAAGTTGCAACAACCTTAACACAATACAAGATGTGTATTGTGCATTGCGCGAGATCGGAATCAGTTAAAGCGGACGTTTACACACGTATGTGCTGCAACTAAATATTTTGATGCTAAATATTTTTAAAAAGCCTTTCCAGATGAACTAGAATCTTACTTTATGGCGAATTATATGTCAAAACGCCAACTAACACCTAGGTGAGTTTCTTGTCTTTGAAATCGAGAGTTTAACATGTTTTTGAATGATTTTTCAAGATGCCCATCCACATCTATTGTATGACCAAAACGGTGGTAGAGCAATTATCAACTTTCTAGAAAATTCTAGCTTTGTCAACGTTTTGATCTGAACCATTGTATATGATAATAAGTAACCTTAAAACAGGGATAACATGCATTTTCCCTTTACTACTCCTTTAAGGTTACTTATGATCATATACAATGGTTCAGATCAAAAAGTTGACAAAACAAGCTTCTTGTCTTTGAAATCGAGAGTTTAACATGTTTTTGAATGATTTTTCACAGTGCCCACCTACATCCATTGTATGACCTAAACGGTGGTAGAGCAATTATCAGACTTTCTCAAAAGTGCTAGTTTTGTCAACTTTTTGATCTGAACCATTGTATATGATCATAAGTAGCCTTAAAACAGGGATAAACATGATTTTCCCTTTACTACTCATTTAAGTCCATCCTCTCCACAAACAGGGTTTACAGCAAAGAGTCTCTCTCTATCTACGCTCTTGACAACCTGTGGACCCAAGTCCCAGCTGACACACGGAGCCCAAACTGACACGGAGCCCGAACTCACAGAGTCCGAACTGACACAAAGACCTTAGGTCTATCGTAATATCTTAAATATTACTCTTGTGTATCAACAGTGTCCTTGTTTATATATCAATAATAGATAGATGGGTCCAGGCGCCCTGATGTCTGCCCCACCATTCTAAGAAGATGTGACCGGCATTGTTAGTTATAGCTTAGGTCACCATGGTTCTAAGTAACCCTAAATATCTCTTATCAAATAACACCTGAATCCCACTACCCCCCCCCCCCCCCCCCCAGCAACGAACTGGACTCAACTTAAACTCTGAAACGAACAGGCTGACATCCCGACATCAAGAACCAGGGGGAAGTCTGATCCAGCTGATTCAGAAATGAAATCTCACATCACAAATCGCTTAACGCAATGCGCAACAAGTTCACAGTAACTGTGATCTAGTGCAACCATATCGAATGACAGATAGCTGCTAATTGCCGAACAGGTGTAGTCTAATGGAAATCTTCACTGAGTAGATTCCCATATGTCAGTGTAGGGGCTTGACGTTGGGCAAGGTCGCCTAGCTTGATACACTATGATCTAGCGCTACCATATCTAAGGACAGATAGTGGTTAAAGCCAACAGATGCAGTTTGATAGGTAAATTCACTGATGGTAGAGCTCATAGCCTGCATCAGTAAAACATTCAATGTTCGGAAACTCGACATGAGGTCCTCAAGGAAGAGTAGCCACTTCGATACCAATTTTTAGACCCAGATACTGAGAGACGCACACCTCTCTTGAGATTGGGGACTACTTACAATGGTTGAACTCTCCAAAGGACAGGGAAAATAAGGGCAGGGTCACTGGGCAGAGCTTGAGAGCTAAAGAACCTTGCACTAGTACAGGGGTGCACTCTGGGTGAAGAAAACATTTTAGGAAATTTTATGCTGGTCATGGTACTTGTCAGTGTGTGTTCTGACACAGCTCTGTCACAGTGACCATCAGGTTCTTGGTCACCTCCCTGACCAAGGCTCTTCACCCCCGGTACTCAGGTTTGGCCGGGCGGCCAGCTGTAGGAAGAATCCTGGTGGTACTTCTTCCATTTACAAATGATGGAGACCACTGTGCTCATTGGGACCTTCAATACTGCAGACTTTTGTGTGCCCTTCTCCAGATCTGTGCTTCGGTTTTAATCAATTTTGGAATAAGTATGAATATACAGTAAATACAGTATGAATATTTTCCAGATTCACTGTATAATATAAATTAAAATGATAAATAGCCTACGGTTAGTAAGACATTTTTCAAGTATCCCATTCTTAGTTATTTACTTTTCAATGACAGGGGCCCTTATGATCCTGATAAGTCTAAGAAATGCATCTCCCTGGCAATTGTAGAGTCTCAAACAGTAATCTGTAAGATTAATTAATCAAACGGCTGTGGCAAAGGTTCAGACACAACAGATACCCAATCTCCCATGAGCATAAGCAACCAACCAAACCTGCGGGGCTCACACAAATGACACCACACACTTCAATGGTCCTTAACCAACACTTGTCTCTGTCTGTCTGTCTGTCTGTCTGTCTGTCTGTCACGAACCACCTAAAAGTCATAATTGCAGCTAATCATCTTAGCTTTGAAGATCATATATGAATCAGAACCAGTTGGTAAACAATACTGAAAACAGAAGAAACATCATGCCTTGAGGGAAAAAATGGCATCCTCATGCCAAAATGGCATCCCCGTATTAAAGAAATGACCTGTTGTCATTTATTTTATATCTTTGCCCACTGATCTCTATCACAGCTCCTGACTTCCTTGGGTGCCTCCTACAGCAACCTGGTTCCTGGCTACAGATATGGCCTATCCATCACCATGACCTTTCCTTTGCCAATCTCTCTCCTCTCCTGCAAGAGGCTCCTCAACTGCTCCTGACTTCACTGCATGCCTCATAAACCCGTCACCAGCAGCATGACAAACACCGGCCCGGTAGCTCCGTTCTTCTCTTCATCCCAGGGGGTGCTCTCTCTCCCTCTCTCTCTCTCCCCCTCTCTCTCTCTCGCTCTCTACCTCTCTCTCTCCCTCTCTCTTGCTCTCTCTCTCGCTCTCTTCCTCTCTCTCTCCCCCTCTCTCTCTCTCGCTCTCTACCTCTCTCTCCCTCTCTCTTGCTCTCTCTCTCGCTCTCTTCCTCTCTCTCTCTCCCTTTCGCTCTCTCTCTCTCTCTCTCTTGGCCATACATAGCTGTCACAGAGCTGTCTAAACAACCCATCCAGGCCTGCTTTGTCCAGCAACCTAAACCTTAAACAAAAGACATAGTGGCTTATGTTGCACACTCACACAAAAGTGCTTTGGACAGAAAAGACTTGCTCAAACTTATCAGACTAGAATATAGCCTTACTCCTAAACCCTGGTTCAATCCTCTCTCCTGTGTCCCATTCAGGTCCTCAGCTCAGTGTGTGTGTGTGTGTGTGTGTGTCTGTGAGTGTGTGCGCGTGTGTGTGTGTGTGTGGTATGTGTGCGTGTGTGTGTGAAAGATTCTGAGACCGGCTGGTGTTTTGTGTGGGACCGGAGAGTGTAGCCGCTATCTTTCAGTGGAGGCTTGTTAGTTTATAATAGGGGGCAGAGGTAAGGGCCCTCTCACAAATCAATTGGCGTGACTCAGCTGCTAGTTGTGTATAGCTGGTTTTATTTACCTGTGGAAGTGCTCTTACATAATGGCCTCCATTCAACTCACAATCAATAAAGCATCAGTGAAGGTCCAAAACCGTAGGATCAACTGTAGGGTTGCAAACCTACAGTTTGTATGTGTGTGTGTGTGTGTGTGTGTGTGTGTGTGTGTGTGTGTGTGTGTGTGTAAGTGAGCGAGTGTGTGTGTGTTTGTGCGTGCATGCGTGCGTGCGAGCAAGTGTGTGGGTGTGTGTGCACGTGTATGTGCGTGCATGCAAGCGAGTGTGTGTGTGTGTGTGTGTGTGTGTGTGTGTGTGTGTGTGTGTGTGTGCGTGCGTGCGCGTGCTGGTGAGGCCATCCTCCTGGAAGTGACCTTTTGCTCTAACTAGGCTATTAAAACGGAGAGCAGTCCATCATCCACAGCAGTACTGATTACTCTGGAGGGATGGGGAGAGAGACCAGCATCAATCCTGAGCTGGTCTGGTACACAGTGCTTCTTTGAATGTGCACAGATGCATGTCTTTTTGAAATGAACTGACATCAGGCTGGAGTAGCCTATTATGTTACAAGCACTAACTTTGTCAGTGTATTGAAATTATATATTTTGCCCCCCTAGGCATCCTCCAGTTAATGTAAATCTTGTGTCAAAGTTCATTATTGGTCAAAGTTCATTATTGGTGCGTCATCTTAGTATTAATACGGGAAAGACGTCTTAATTCAATATCTCGTATATTATGGATCAAGGATACATTACTTGACCCCGGTTTAAACTCTCTTTCTGTGACACACGATGCGAAGTTGTTGTCGTGTGCACATTGCGCACTGGCGCGCGCAGTGACACCTGCAGGACAGTGTTAGTTGATTTGGCCGGAAAGCGTAATTGGTAAACATGGCACATGTGCGAAACTTGCAGGTGGTTTATAGCAAAACATTGGCACAACGAGTTCCAGGTGCTCGCAACTCACCCTCTTCCCACAATTAGCCGTAGCGCATCAAGGTTGCCGTGGTAAGCGGCCCATAACGTCGGTGTCATCCCATCTTCATCCGGCGCGTTCAGGTCCTTCCGTGTGGCCTCCCGGAGCACATCCAGGTACCCGTCCCTGGCCGCCCGGTGGTACCGGTCGTTCATGGTGCCTGCCCACGGCGCCGAGCCTGGCTCACGTTCGGCTGTTTGGCATCAAGTCGCAGCGAGTTCGCCCTCCATTTGGGCCACGTTTGTCCAGGACGCGCGGTGTGCGGTTGGTGTCCGGAGGTCCGTGTTGCTTCCCTCGGGAGGGAGGAGGAGGGACTAGACAGCAGCCAACGCGGTTGCCAGGGACACACTCTGTGGTTGTCAAACAGGGAGGAGTTCTAGACATGAGCACGCCTACTTCCCGGACCCGTAAATCGGAATTCAGAATCTCTTTATTTGCCATTGTACTAGGCATTTGTTTAGGTCGATGGTGCATAGATGGAGACAACATTAGTCAGGGTGCAAGGACAAGACGGGACTGTGCAAAGACAGGGCAGTGACTCACAGTGTGTTAAGCTATCAGTCCTCTTGTTTCAATTTATCTATGTTAGATATTCATCATTAGGATATTTCATTTTATTTAATTTGGAAGTGGGGCCAATTAAAAAGTGATCAAATTGCCGTTACTTTAATGTGATTAATCGGTAATCACGCGGGGTCAAAAATTCTAAAAACTCAAAAGGAAATGGGTTTCACCGCTACCTGCTTATCAGATAAGCTACTTGAATGATAAGGGCATATCGCAGTGACGTCAGTGACAGGAACAGACTGCTCAAACACCAGCAGAGTTACTTCAGTAGCCTATATCTCAAACACACATAATGGTACTAGTCCAGCTCTAAATGCAGGTTGAAAGTAGTCTGAAAGTATTGTGGTATCAATGTCCTCTCTCTTTAGAGTTGTGTTCTTTATTGTGGAGAAAGGGAATGTCATGGGGATAGGACTCCACTCATTGCACCATAGCTGACTTTGAACAAAAATGATAACACAGCATAAGTAAACAGGAGGCTTAAACCAAGCCTCAGGTTACATGGAGAACTCAGGTATGTGTGCGTCTGCTGTTTTGAGTCATGCAGTGATGATGAATAGAGTGGGCGTGGTGAATGATTTGAATTGGAAAGGAACTGCTCCCACGGGTTCTAAAGTACATGCACTTAGCGTCCTGAGACTCTGAAGTTCAGCATTAAGCATTATGAGGGACGGGTAGAGAGAGCGAGAGAGATTCCGAGCACGCCGTCTGAGAAAGACGGAGAGAGAGAGAGAGAGAGAGAGGGTGAGACGCTCAGGCCAGGAAAACCAAGGACAGAGAAACAGAAAAGAGTCACGTCTGATTCGGCATGAAGTCAGAACCTGACACTAAAACCGGGACGATGCTCGCAGACCTGGGCGTGTCCTCCTGGGGAACTGGGGTGCCTCAGAACAGCCAGGAGGAGGAGGAGGAGCCCAAGAACCAGCGGGAGGACCCGGGCCTGGTGGACTGGGCTGCTCCGGACCCAGACCCGGTCCTGGTGTGGGCCCCCAGCGGCAGCCGACTGCTCTCGGGGCTGCTGGGGCTGAACGTGGTGCTGCTGGGGGCGGCGCTGGTGGCCGGCCAGGCCTTCAACCCCCGGGACCTGAAGCACCAGGAGCCGCAGCTGTTCATGCTGTTGCTGATGGCGCTCAGCGTGGCCTGGATGCTGTGGTACCTGCTCTGGTCCAGGAGACAACCCGGCACCTCCCCGCACACGGATCACCACGCTGGGGGGGTCACAGTCACAGGTAGGCTAAAACCTTTTACAACAGCACACCTAACACCCTGACCTCCAGGGGCTTGTGATGTTCAGTGACTGTTGTCGCGGATTTATTCTAAGAATTAAGAAATAAATAGTCGAGAGCCACAGCCACCCCAGTGTATGATAACATAGTGACAGAATAGCTCCTGAAACGCTGTTCTTCTATCTCTCCTGAAAGGTTCATAGTTTTGTATACAGACGAATTGTGTGAAAGGTTCATAATTTTGTATGCAGACTAATTGTGTGAAAGGTTCATAGTTTTGTACGCAGACTAATTGTGTGAAAGGTTCATACTGTCGTTTTGTATACAGACTAACTGTGTGTGTGGGGTCTCTCCCCCGCCAGTGGTCCTCATGCTGTTCGCAGTCTTCAGTCTACTGCTGCACGTCTTCAGGATGGGCTACTCCGTCATGATGAGCCGGTGTACGCCGGCCGTCAAAGTCGTGTCCCCATTCCTGGAGGCTCCCTTTCTAGGGCTGCAGGTGATCAAAATCAATCCTTACTGGCCTTACAGGCCCCTCTGACTGTTGTTTTTTTAGGAGTCTTGAGTAAAGTCTTTCTCTTCTGTGTTTCCCCACAGACATATTTACTCTGGGCCCACTCCAAAGACTGCATTCACAAGCACAAGACCATGACCAGGTGCCTCCCATCTCAAACATGGATCCATCATTTTGTTTTGTTTTGTTTTTTTCAGAGGTCATAGAGGAATTTTGCCTTGACTATGCACGATGTTTGTCTAATCGTACGTGTGCGTGTTCTTGCGTGACCAGGTCTGGGCTCATGGTCACCCTCAGTGCGGACCTCCTGCTGTGGCTGAACGCGGTCACGGAGGACACGGTGCATCTGGAGATAGAGATGGAGAAGCAGGACAGGAACATAACGCTGCCTGACAGTTCAGAGAACTCGAGTACGTACTGTATGTGTCACCCATGTTAAGGGCTCGCCCGGGGCGGGATCTTCCGCTTGCGAGGTGGACGCACGACCGTTGCGCTACTAGGGACGTCCCTCTTGGAGGGACTGTCAGCGCTCCTTTTGAGGAGTGAGCTTACCAGCTACTCGGTACTACTACCTCGGACTCACTCCGTGAGGGTTTATGAGGACTCACGATTCAGTCGGTTACATATGCGTTTACACTGTCATGGTTCTACTGTCTCAGTCCTGTCCTCCTGTTTATTTATCATTTTTATTTAACCTTTATTTAGACAGGTAATCTTATTGATACACAGGGCCTCGTTCTCAAGAGAGACCTGATACAAGTAGATATCATCTTCGTGTTTTGATTTTAGGTTTGATCAACTCGATCAGATGCCAGTGCAGTGCACACACAGCCTGCCTGGCCTTCCGCAAGGGCTTCGAGGTTCTGTACCCCTTCGAGATGGAGTACTATCTGATGGCCGGCTGCATGCTCTACATCATGTGGAAGAACGTGGGTCGGAGGGTGAGCCCCGGGTCCCACCCCCCCCACCATGCCCAGAAGCTCACCCTGCGCATCGTCCACCAAGCCGGGATCCTACTGGGCCCCCTGCTAGGCAGCTTGGTCCTCGTGGTGGGGGTGACCATTTTCCTCCTGTACCAGGTGAGCACCATGCACCTTGTCTGCACCTTGTCTGTACAGTAGACAACAACTGTCTCTGTACTACTGTACACCCGATCACTTGAACCAACACATGACGACACTTGAATAGTTGAACTCCTTGCCTATACAATAGACAAAAACAATTGACTGTTGCCTATGCAATAGACAACAACAACTGACTCTGTACAACTGTATCCTTGAATGTTATTTAATTGCACTGCCTATATCAAGGACACAGTCGCCCATGATTAGATGGGATATGTAGATGAGGATCAATTTGATAAAACTGACATACTGCTAGACTTTGGATAGTAAATTGCCAGTTTGGGAACCTTAAAATGACTAGCTACATACCTAGGACTGGAATGAGTGCTGATAAGTTACTGTAAGGACAAGCAATGACAAGAATTCCAATGTACCTGTACCTGTACTACTTTTATATTCAAATTAAACATTCTATTCTATTCTATTCTGTTGTATTCTGTTCTATTATAATCTGTTCTATTCTATTCTGTTCTATTGTATTCTATTCTGTTCTATTCTGTTCTATTATAATCTGTTCTATTATGTTCTATTGTATTATATTCTGTTCTGTTCTGTTCTGTTCTATTCTATTCTATTCTATTCTATTCTGTTCTGTTCTGTTCTGTTCTGTTCTGTTCTATTCTGCTCTATTCTGTTCTATTCTAGGTATGGGTGAGACAGCAGCAGCACCGTGACGCTGCCTTCCTCATGTTCTATGGGTTCCACCTGGCGGTGATGCCCATCATGTCCCTCTGCTGCCTGGCAGGCATACTAGTCCACAAGCTGGAGAGGAGGGCCCAGGAGGCGGGGGACAACCCCACACGCAGGCTGGACGTGCTCCTGTTGGTGGCGGCCGCCATGGGCCAGCTGGCGCTGTCGTACTTCTCCCTGGTGGCCGCCCTGGCTGTCGGGACCAGCAGGCATCTGGGAAGCCTGGACCTTTCCTACTCCCTCCTCAGCCTGCTGGAGCTCCTGCTGCAGAATATCTTCATCATCGAGGGTCTCCACAGACACCCCAGCCTGGCGCTCGCCAAGAAGACAGGCAGATGGAAGAGCCGCATATTCAAGGCAGGTATTCCTAGTTGGGGAACAGCAATGCTAATTGCAAAAAAATCAGTCTTTAAAACCGGTTTCATTTCTTAAGTGCGTTAACGGAGGAATAATCAGAATCAGTTTATTGTACAGGTAGTTTACACATCCTAGGAATTTGCTTTGAGAAAAGTTAAAGTTGAAAGATTCAGTAAAACAAAACTCTCCTGTTCCAAAGCTTAAGAAGAACCAGGGGGAGATGAGAGAGGCGGATAAAACAACGGGCAGCTCGTTGCTAGAGAGAGGACAGGCAGTGCCAGCCTCTCCTGGTGACCAGGGAGAGGATGATCAGAAGCCCTGGACCAAGAGAGCCACGCAGGAGATCTGCACATTCCTCATCCTCTCCAACATCATGGTAAGTCACGAGTCATCGTGGTAAGTAAAGCTACGGTGGGCTAAACCATTAGTCCCCTGGGGAGGGGACACACACACACACACACACACACACACATGCACACACACACACACACACACACACACACACACACCCACACACACACACACTATTGCCATGTACAGTACAGTTTAGACAGTGATGAAGCCCTGTTCATCCACCAGTGTCATGACATGTCACTTCTCCCTCCCTGCTCAGCTGTGGGTCATCCCTGCGTTCGGAGCCCACCCCCAGTTTGAGAACGGCTTGGGGAAGCAGTTCTTTGGGTTCTCTGCCTGGTTCGTCCTGGTCAACCTGGGCCAGCCCCTGGGGGTCTTCTATAGGATGCACTCAGTAGGCGCTCTGATGGAGCTGCTCATCGCTGCCTGAGGGTTGGGTTAAATTAAAAGTTACATTAAAAATGAATTCATTTAAATTAAAACGATTAAAATTAAATTAAAAATGTGGAAATTGTCAGTTTAAAGGTGGGAACTTTAGATGTTAAAATTGGACTAATTTAATTTCTTCACCATGTGGATCCAATAAAGAATTGAATGTGGTCATAATTGTAAAATGATAAGTATGAGAACTGATGGAAAATTATATGATGCAATTAAAGCTCCTTATCAGTCCCCAGTAGCATGAGCACAGGCTAATGGCTTTAGGACTGACTGGTTCCCAACCCTTTATGGTGTAAAGCAGAGAGACATCTACTTTATTTGCCCTATATGTTAATGATTTATCCCTAGTACAGATATAAGACTCTAAACTTGGTATTAAAGAGGCAGATATATTTTTGGGCATTCTGTTATATGCTGCATAGTTCACCTTGCTGAAACAGAAGATGACCTCCAGGACATACTGAATATTGTTAATTTATGGTTTACTAAATGGAGACTAGCATTAAATTAAGAGAAGACCCAGATTGTTCATTTTAGAAAGAATGGCTTGCAGAGAAGTGTGTATAACTTTTCTTTTGGGTCATCCCCACTGTCCTACACATGGCTTTATAATAAATATAATGGTTTTACATTTGATGAATGTTTTGAACATTAAATCACTTGCTGATTCTGCAGGTAGAGGGTCAGTGCTGAACAAACTAAAAGTCTATAGGGTGCTGTATAAATCCAGTGTGTGTCTTGTGACTATGCGGCTTCCAAAGTAACAACACTCAGAACAGGGCAATTCGTTGCTTCCTTGGTGTGCACAAACTGACTCAAACATGTTCATCTGGTTTGGGAACCTTGTGCAGTTAGTCATAAAGGTGAAAGGGTACACTTATGGAACAGACTGATTAAAATGCCAGAGGATAGGATAAACAAAAAAGTGTTCAACTGGGATCTCACTCACAACAATCCATGGGCTCGAGAAATTTGGTCTATTTTCTATCAAAGTGATCTTCAGTATGTGCTCAGAAACAGATTACCATGTGACGTATCTCAATTTAAAAACAAACCTTTTCTGCCATATAAGGAGAAATGGGCAGCCGATATTTGGCCTAAACTTTGCCCATATATCCTTATTAAAGAGAACTAACAGCTCGGAACCATATGTATACCTGAATCTCACAAGCTGATGATGCTTTTAATTGTCTTTAAATGTCTAAATTGGTAAACCTATTTTTGTTTTGTAGTAAGCAATTCTAAGCCCATATGGGAAGGGCACCAATTGGTGCGTGACACGGAAATAAAATCAATCAATCAATCATTATGGTACATTATATATTTCACAAAAATACTCATTACACATTTCTGTGTAAAATACCTTCAACATTCAGCATGAAACATAATCATTCTCTGTCCACCGTAGAAATGTAAATGAAATATAGTCAAGGACGACACACCACACTTCATTCACTCCTCAATACACTTGGCCTGCTTCTCACACAAAGGAATACATTCGCAGAGACTCCTGTCTCTCTATTTTTGTCAGTTCACTTCAAAGTCCATTTCATCACAGACATGAGTGGCTTCTTCAAGTTGGATCCTTTATTCAGATAATCGCTTCTCTGTCATTCTCTACTTCGAGCACTTCAAATATTAAAAATGTAACTTTTTCAGAGATAAAAGAAAAGGAGACAAAGAGAGCTACAAAGACATATTGCAAAAGAAATAATTTAGATAAAATTCAATTTTATCTAATACCCTCACATTAATAAATCTACAGTAGCTACCTATAGATGGAGGGTACAGAATTGAAGGGCGATTTGGCATATTCTACTGTACTTGACGAGAAGCAAACCCAATTAAGTAGAAGTCCTTTATTGAAAAGCTTTATGGTATCCCAGGGGTTGGTAAGAAATACATGTAATCTATACATTTGTGGCACGTACAA
The DNA here is from genome assembly GCF_949987555.1 of Borostomias antarcticus. NCBI lineage: Eukaryota > Metazoa > Chordata > Actinopteri > Stomiiformes > Stomiidae > Borostomias > Borostomias antarcticus. The sequence goes on along the minus strand of NC_140255.1, from coordinate 15,256,157 downwards.
TCTTCTGTCCCTCTGGCCGTGGTGCAGTGGTGCTGGATCTGACTGGTCGTGGAGGAGGAGGCAGGCAGACAGCCCCAGTCCAACACCTCCACTAAACCCTCTGGATCTCGAATAGTCTGACGTCCGTGTCATACCAGATAGGGGGATCCACATTTCTATGGCAACAAGAGCCCCGGGAAGGGGGGGAAATCATGTCATTGTTAAAATTCCAACCCCAGTGGGGTACCATGACAACCAAAACCAATTCACGACGTGTGACACGGCAGGTGTATAAACAGACCAGCTGTTACAATCTGTGTCCACACTGTCGCACATAATAATACCATTACCTATTCCTTAAAATACCTAATTTGTCAACTATAATGATCACTAACTAATTACTCATCAATACCACACCCACGTTTAAGCATGCGTTACTTCAAAGCCTGTAGAATCGTACATTTATGCTGCTGTGCTCACCGTAAGTAGACGACCCCCCACATGTAGGTGCGGAACCACATGGCAGTGCCGGCGTTGGCCTGGTACTTCCTGATCAGGATGGGGTGGGGGACGGGCAGCAGGCCCACCAGCGTGCCGTGCTGGAGGAACTTCAGGATCTCAGACTCATCCGTCAGGCCCCTTGAGAAGACACACACACACACACACACAATCTGTTGTCAAAATTCACTGACATCCTCTAAATCCTCCTCTAGTTACCACAATGAAAATCCCACCATCCATACAATCCCACCATCCATACAATCCCACCATCCATACAGATCTGCCCGCCACACCTGTCCTCTGTTAAAGCCGTCTGGGTCTTACTTGTCTATGCAGATCTTCTCCACCTGCGGGACCAGCACCTGTAACAGACGCATGATGGTCTGCAGGGGAAGCTTGGTCTTCCAGGAGAGCACCTAAACACAGCACACCAGACCAACACTGTTAGAGTACCTAAACACAGCACACCAGACCAGATCAACACTGTTAGAGCACCCAAACACAGCACACCAGACCAACACTGTTAGAACACCTAAACACAGCACACCAGACCAACACTGTTAGAGCACCTAAACACAGCACACCAGACCAACACTGTTAGAGCACCTAAACACAGCACACCAGATCAACACTGTTAGAGCACCTAAACACAGCACACCAGACCAACACTGTTAGAACACCTAAACACAGCACACCAGATCAACACTGTTAGAGCACCTAAACACAGCACACCAGACCAACACTGTTAGAGCACCTAAACACAGCACACCAGATCAACACTGTTAGAACACCTAAACACAGCACACCAGACCAACACTGTTAGAGCACCTAAACACAGCACACCAGACCAACACTGTTAGAGCACCTAAACACAGCACACCAGACCAACACTGTTAGAACACCTAAACACAGCACACCAGATCAACACTGTTAGAACACCTAAACACAACACACCCGATCAACACTGTTAGAACACCTAAATACAGCACACCAGATCAACACTGGTAGAACACCTAAACACAGCACACCAGACCAACACTGTTAGAACACCTAAACACAGCACACCAGATCAACACCGTTAGAGCACCTAAACACAGCACACCAGACCAACACTGTTAGAACACCTAAACACAGCACACCAGACCAACACTGGTAGAATCCACACAGCATTAACACAAGGAGACACAATCATACGACACAGGATCGGTGCTTCCATGCCATTTCTAACCCCGCTATTGCAATGGATTCAATCATATTTCAGTCGCTCAGTGCTTTTTTGATGAGGTTTGCCAGAGATAAGGGCTAAACGTGACTGACGGGACGGTTACCCAATCAGGAGAGGGGTTCCAGTATGTTGCTGACGACGGCACACTCGACAGACGACTCCTCGTCGACCCCGACTCTGACTGGAAGACCTCCTGACAGGATGACGGGAATCACTGTGGTCACTTGACTCAAAACCACTGGACTTTAATTAAAACCATGACATAACAGGTAACACAATTTGAATACTCTCATAATGGAATCATAATCTGGTTTCAGTACTCTTGATGCATCGTATTCCCAAACAGTACACTACACTACACAGGGGTGTTCACTCCAGTCTAAACTAAACTAGTCTGAACAGAAGCCCTCACCTCACTATCTCTCCCAGAGTTGGACTCGGTGTCGCTGGGCCCTTCTATCCCGCTGTGGTCAGCAGCCGTCTGGAGAGAGTGTGTGCGCCCGCTGTGGTTGGCAGGGGTCTGGAGAGAGAGTTCGTGTTGCAGCGCCACCATGGTCCCGTTTTCAGACACCTGAGACTTCTCTGTCAGCTTGTCAATGCCTACATGGTCAAACAACATGGTAAACATATGTTTTTATACAAAACAACACGGCAAACATGTTTTTCCCCCACAGAAAACATGGCCCTTAGTTGGAAAACCAAACCAAAGGTGCTCCAGATGGATCCCTAATACATACTAGACCCCTAATCAGAGATTTGGAGAACACAAAAGGATAATGTGATATTCTTTCAGCTATAGAATATCTGTAATCGCCTGAGTCAGTAAATCCAATGGGAGTCTTGATGCCCATGCATACAGAACCCAGCGGGGGATGGGAGGGGCGTACGGGACCTGGCGTGGCCACCAGGCTGGCCTTGAGGGTGCCGGGCTCAGCCGGGACGGCCGGCCGGGAGCCCTCCATGGAGACCGTCTCCTGGGAGCTGGTGCGGCTGATGCCTGTGGCCGCAGCCGCCTTCTTCCTCCTGTGCAGGGCCTTCTGGATGGCGGCCTGGTCGCAGGGCAGGTTGGCGAGCTGGTGGAAGATGCTGCGCTTGCGGATGATGGCGTACACCAGGTTATAGTTGCCTGAAGCACAAGCACAGTGCGAGAGAAGAGTTGTAATGACAGTCTTTACGGACTAGTGTCCAAAAAGTGAGAATAATGAGATTAAAGACGGGGATACACGCTGTGCGATTTAGAAAATCGGTAATGTCGCCGAACCCCCTCACACACCGCACGAGCGAAGGTTTCAGTCATACCACCCCAGATCCGATCGGACCTGGCGACGTGCGCGCCCGCACTGTAAACGCTGTCAGCCATGACGGCTTGTGCTGTGATCTGTGCAGTCGTAGAAATGGAGAGCCGACAACAAGCCCCGGAGCAATGATTATTTCTCTAGATTTCTCTACGACTGCGTGAATTATCAGAAAATCGAGATCGCACAGAGTCACACTGGCTTTAGTCCAGAAGCTTAATCTTTGTCCAAGAATCCACCTGGAAAATAATTATATTCATGCAATATACAGTAACTGTCAACATTAAAAACCTGCCCCATCCTACCATCAAACTGGTACTGAATGATGTTGTTGAAGGCCTCCAGCAAGAAGAAGACCAGGTGGTGGTTCTGGGAAGCGGAGAAGAGGAACCAGGTGGTGGAGAAGGCCTCCAGCAGGTGGAGCAGCTTGCTGGCCGTCACCATGGACAGGCTCTTCAGGTACGGAGACACTGTTGAAGGGTGGGAGGGAGCGCTGAGTCAGCCGTCGACCCCGGACACTGCAGCGTGCTCGTTCAGCCAGCAGGTGGCGATATGGCAGCGCGCTGGAATATTTACACCCACACTCACCGTTCACTATGATTGTGAGCAGGCAGTCGAACAGGGGCTGCAGACGCTGGTGTCCGCTGGTGATGATCTTGTGGAAGATCTAGTCAGTTACAAGGAGACAAGCGTTCCAGCCGGTTGTATCGACAGCCCTCTACACTGGCGTTCATTCGTTCAGTTCATATCTGACTGACAGTTTCACAGCTGTTTTATAGTAAAATGACAGGACAATAACACAGCAGTTTTATAGTAAAATAATGGGACAATAACATGTATGGACAATATTCACTTTGATGTTACCTAAAGATAATTGGCATGTGTCACGTCCAACCACTGTGTTATCCCGTTAAGGGGTCTAGGGAGGGCTCACCACGATGAGCAGGTCGGCGTGGGTCCCGGTGAACACGGGGATGTCCATGGGCACGCGGTCGGCGTAGGGCTTGTTCAGACGCACGCCAAAGTTCCTCTCCCCGCTCAGCAGCAGCAGGATGAACACACCGATGTGCATGAGCCCCACACGAGCTGCACACACACACACACACACACACACATGAGCATGCACGCACACACACACACAAGCACACACACAGGGAGAAAGGGCCTTTTTCAGAGCATTTCAGAGCAAAACACAAGCACACATGCATGCACATACTGTAATGTGCACATATACTGTTACTGTACACACACACACAGGAAACGCACACAGGGCGGTATGACTCACACTGGTCTGCTCGGGCATCGTTGAGGAAGAACAGGATGGGCACCAGGAGGTCCAGTACATCGCTGCTCTTCAGAACAAAGAACAGGAACTTCTGAAACACACACACCGTTTCTAGTCAGCTCTCACACACAATCACAACGCTGAAACACACACACATCCACACACACACATACAGTTTCTAGTCAGCTCTCACACGTAATCACAACGCTGAAACACACACACACACACACACACACATATACAGTTTCTAGTCAGCTCTCACACGCAATCACAACACTGAAACACACACACACACATATAGGCCTACAGTTTCTAGTCAGCTCTCACACGCAATCACAACGCTGAAACACACACACACACATATATAGTTTCTAGTAAGCTCTCAACGCAATCACAACGCTGAAACACACACACACACATACACACACACACACATATACAGTTTCTAGTCAGCTCTCACACGCAATCACAACACTGAAACACACACACACACACACATATACAGTTTCTAGTCAGCTCTCACACGCAATCACAACGCTGAAACACAAACTGCATACTGCACCTTTAACAAATGGAAAAACATGACCATATACGGGCGGTCATACTGTATAATGATAGACAGGGGATGCCACTCTTTCTCTTTTGCCCTTAATCAGGACACAGCTTTCCCATCCCATCCTTAATCAGGACAGCTGAAAGGCGTTGAGAGCTCCAGACCTTGTTGAAGTCGCAGAGCTTCCAGAAGAGCACCAGCAGCTCCTGGTGGAACTGAATCTTCTTGGTGGAGTTGGGCAGGTAGGTCTGGACCAGGGGGTTGGTCAGCAGCCTGGCCATGCCCTTCAGGATGAAGCCGAAGTCCTGGAGGGGGGGACAGACAGAGAAACAGTCCACTTATATGTTGTACTCTTCAGTGCATTCTTTACTCTGATGTATATTCTTTACTCTGATCTATGCTGGACATTCTTGGCATCTGTCCCACCACAGTGACTGTCTATGTTCTGTCCTCCAGAGACACCTCTTACACACACACACACACACACACACACATATGCACATGCACAGTCACACACACAGTAAACACACACACAGTAAACACACAGAGTAAACACACAGTAAACACACACAGACACACACCACAGTGCCCAAATCTATGGTTTCCAGAGCCTTCCCACCACAGTGGCCGTCTCTGGTCTATCTATGGCTGTCTCTCACCTCCTCCCTGTGGATTCTGGACAGGTAGTTCACAAAAAGGTTCTCCGGTCCCGCAGGCTGAGGAAAGGAGGAGAAAACTGTTCAGTGAACAAACCACACGACATCATCAAGGTCTGGAGTACTTTCCAAAGCAGTCGGTATGTTGTAGGCAGGGGAGCCGTAAGGGGGGGGAAGTTAGGATGATTCCAAGGGCTCTGCAGTCTGCACTGACAGAGCCCCCCATAAACTATTATTATTATCTTCATCATCATCATCATCATCATCAGTATTATTAAGGTCTAGGTTTGGGGGGCCCAATATTATATTCTTTCATAGGGCCCAAAATTTTTAGCGGCACTGGTTGTAGGAGAGAGACCATGTATGGTTGAAAGTGGTGACTTGGAGGAATAAGTGCCTGTTCTGGGGGATAGGAGAGGATGTGCAGGCAATAAAATAGATAAGGAATGACTGGGAGGGACTGATGATGATGTCTCTTTGGGGTCTTGGTATATCTGTTTGTGTCTCTGCACCACACTGTATTTCTTTGTTTACAGTTCTTGGGAGGTTAAGCATACGCGTAAGCTTCCAATTAAAATGACCTAAATGCACATTGGCCTCTGGAATATTTATTCAAAGACTGACTAGAAGTAGAACTCTTGAGTTCAAGAAAATATGTTCAACAATGCGAGTCCAGAAACACGCTGATAGTCCAGACACCCCGGTGCGTCTCACCTCCTGGTCGTCCATGGCGGAGGAGGAGCCAGAGGAGGGGTCCATGGCGTGGAGGGCGGCGGCGGCGGGGGAGGGCCCGGCCTCGTGCTCCAGCGTGACGATGAGGATCTGGACGGCGTGCTCCACCAGCTGCTCGCGGTGGTCGGTGACCAGCAGGTGGTTGTAGGGGAAGCCGTAGCCCACCGGGTCGTAGGCACACACCACGTTGAGCAGCGAGGTGAAGAGAGGCAGGGCGTGTCTGGGAGGGGTGCATGTGTTAGTTGTGTGTGTGTGTGCGTGTGTGCGAGCGCATGTGCGTGCGTATGTTCATATTTGGCGGTCTGGGTCATGTGCACAAGCTGGTTGTGAGGGGCCTTCAGATGGCCGGGCTCCCTAGGAGAAGGGCCACGCGGTTAGCAAGGTACTGCTCATTTTCAGCCCTTACTGGGAGCCGCTCAATATGGAGGAGGTGCTGTTTTCTACACCCAGGAAGTAGGCTACTGTGTCCTGTCGACCTGTCATTGTCATCATCTTGTGTCGCCAGCAGTCCCTATCAAGTCACACTCCCCCTCCCCCCCCCCCCACCCCCTCACTTTTTATTCTTGGCTCTCTGCTTTCTGTCTCCCTACTTCTGCTTAGTAGCTGTACTGTACCTAGTTTACTATGCTTTAGGAGGCCTGCCTGCCTTAGTATATGATACACTTAAATATCATATTTTGCCTACCAGCAACATCTCCGTAACTATTTATCAACTCTACTGATAGTCGTGTCTCTCCAATGAAGTATTTAACCCATGTTTATTGCTCTGTAAATGTTCTTAGCCAATAGACAAACATTTTCCAGGAGCTTGCTCGATCGTCTCATTAAGAGAGGTCAGGGAAGAATTTTTACAGCTCACCTATTTCGGCCCCTTGGGTGAACTGGTTTTTGCTCCCCTCTGGAATATGTAGGGGTAGGATCCATATCCATCCCCACTTTTTGTAAAGCGCATTCGTGTTGCCTCTGTGTATGATATGCGCTATTCAAATAAAGTTTGATTTGTGTGTACTGTATGTAACTGTGATTGCCAACTAGGCACTTATTGTATGCAACTGACTAACTGCTAATGTCTGACATTGTTAAAGTTGATGTCCTTTGTATTTCTATTTATGTGGACATAAACTATTTGTGTGTGTGTATGTGTGTGAGTTTGTGTTAGAGGTGCGTGTGTGTGTGTGTGTGTGTGTTCATGCGTTAGAAGTGTGTGTGTATGTGTGTGTGTGTGTGTGTGTGTGCATGCGTTAGAAGTGTGTGTGTGTGTGTGTGTGTGTCTGTGTGTGTGTGAGTGAGTTACCTGTTGTCTGTGGAGCAGAAGAAAGTCACCCAAGGGTTGAGAATGTTGCTGTCGAAGGAGGGGGGCAGGTACATGGCCTCAGAGAAACAGGTGAGCAGCAGCTTCAGTAGCTCAGTCCTGAACACGGAGTACAACAAACTATCAAACCAGCTGGCTATCCACCCAAGGTGGAGAGATAAAGAGAGAGAGACAGAGAGAGGGAGGGAGGGGGAAAGAGACAGAGAGAGGGAGGGAGGGGGAAAGAGAGTGAGAGAGAGGGAGGGAGAGCGCTGTTGGCTGGCTCACCTGTTGAGGTCGTGGATGTAGTTGAGGGGGGGGGGCTGAGCGAAGCCCACGCCGGCCTCCCAGATGTACTCACAGCTGTCTATGGACTGCATGTCCTCCTCCGCCGAGTCCTGGACACAGGAGGACAGAAGAGACGACCTTCAACCAATCTCGTTTCCACATCAGTGCTCGCGTCATGCTTCGTTCAACTAATAATGGAAACAGGAGTCACTGCAGCCGTGTGTAAAGCTGCTAGAATTGTTATGCGAGTCACTAAGGACATGGTGGAGTGTGTTTATTAGTAGCAGGGTGGGGGGTGGGGGGGGGGGGGGGGCAGAGGGGCTGGGAGGGCAGAGAGGCCTGGGTCCTGTGCTGCATGACAGAACGCCCAGGGTCTTATCACTAATGACCGGCTGACCGGCTGCCATGAGCTAGGGAGGAGGTCAACCGAGGAGCCGGTCTCAGAGGACGCATATTCACGCTCACGTGTGTGTGTGTGTGTGTGTGTGTGTGTGTGTACCAGACCGGGACTCACGGGTCATAGCCAGGGTCCTGTGAGGTTGGGGTGCGGGCGGAGAAGGTCAGGGTTGGATGATGTGGGACAGAGGGGATCATGGGATGTGTACAGTACAGTGCCTCTGCTCTCGAACCAGGAGAGGACACACAGCGCTTACTGTAGGTGTCAGTGGCCGGTGTTGGCAGCCATTTTTGTCTTTGCAAAGTGCTACAGTGAGGCAGTGTTCACATGTTCTTCCACTCAGCTGATACTACCCACTTATGACATCTCTGCAGAGATAACTATGGTAGCCATTTGAATACATTTCACTGTGACCACAAGCTTGATCTTCACAAGCAATGACAGTTGGGTTAGGTACAAGTCAGGTAGGTAGTTCACTACGTTGCCTCCAGCATCTAATCAACAAGGAACAAGGCCTAGAAAGTGTGCCTTTCAAACAGCAGGTGTGTGTGTGTGTGTGTGCGTATGTGTGTGTGTGTATGTGTGTGTGTGTGTGTGTGTGTGTGTGTGTGCGCGCGCGTGTGCGTGTGTGTGTGCGCGCGTGCGTGCCTGACGTGTGTGTGTGTTTGTGTGTACACTTGTGTGTGATTAGCGAGTCCTTGAGGCAGTAGGGACAAACACAGCTCCTGGCTATTCTCCACTCTACGTGACACCGTTTCTCACACACTCCACTGGCTGCGTGTGACATTTCCATGGCTTGGCGGGCGGGTAGGGAGGGGGGGGGGGGTCATCTGGAGGGTCAGATGGGCAGCCATTTTCTTCCACCTCCTCCTCCACGCAGCCAGAGACACCGTCGGTGTTTGCTCAGTGGATTAAGGAGTGCTCTCCCCTCAGCCCAGTTCACAAACATGAGCGCAGACCACACCTCTCTCTCTCTACCTCTCTCTCTACCTCTCTCTCTCTCTCTACCTCTCTCTCTACCTCTCTCTCTCTCTACCTCTCTCTCTACCTCTCTCTCTCTCTCTACCTCTCTCTCTCTCTATACCTCTCTCTCTCTCTCTCTCTACCTCTACCTCTCTCTCTCTCTACCTCTCTCTCTACCTCTCTCTCTCTCTCTCTCTACAGTATCTCTCTCTCACACACACACAGCGGGGTTAGAGTCACTCATTAACTCTGTCAGGCAGTCTGCTCTGTGGGGAGTGTATACGTGTGTGTGTGTGAAGGAGCTAACGGTTCCATCAGGTGAACGCCACAGGGCACAACAACAGTGAAGCCACTACAGTCCAGCATGATGCCTCCACTGCAGCTGTAGTGTTTTGTGCTGATATTGACATGACCCAGGGGAGTCCGCATCCAAGTAAATATCACCAGCTAAACACCCCCGCGCGCATTCTTCAGGCTTTTCAGCTCGCCGAGGGAGACCTTTTCAGACTACCACAACATTACAGGAACCATTTAGCTGTCTCATTAATGGGCTGAATAATATTTGTTGTTACTCATTTGTCACGGAGTGGATTCAGCTCCGGGCTGCAAAGGTAATTTCCCCACAATTGGATGGTGAATGCTGGCCGTAGTCCAGCTGCAGGGTCTGCTCTGGGGCCCGCTCGTATGTGCGCCAGAAAGGAGGGATGGAGGAGAGGGGAGGAGGTGGGGGAGAGGAGGTGAAGAAGAGGAAAGGAGGTGGAGGTGGAGGTGGAGGTGGAGGAGAGGGAGGGGGAGGAGAGGTAGAGGACAGGAGAGGGAGGTGGAGGAGAGGGGTGGAGGGGAGGAGAGGGAGGTGGAGGAGAGGGGTGGAGGGGAGGAGAGGGAGGTGGAGGAGAGGGGTGGAGGGGAGGAGAGGGAGGTGGAGGAGAGGGGTGGAGGGGAGGTGAGGGAGGTGGAGGAGAGGGGTGGAGGGGAGGAGAGGGAGGTGGAGGAGAGCTTGGCGGTGGGGTGGTAGGGGGGGGGGTTGTAGCGGACTCACCGGGCCAGCGTTCTTGTGTCTCTGGACAGTGAAGTCGGGACAGAAGAGCAGGTCAGCTACGGCCATCAGCAGAGACTCAGCCAGAGGGCGGCCCCCATCGTCACCACCTTTGTCCTGCTGGGGGACACCAACCGTTCAGGGTCCTGGCTACCAACCTGGACACTAACCGTTCAGGGATACAGCTACTGCCTGTGTAGAAGGACCACGCCCACGCCACGCCCCCTCCCTCGCCGATTCCCAGCGCAGTTCTCGTTCACCCCCCCGTCTGACGCTTTAATTAAAGGTTATTCAATACCTCTACCAATTCCACCAGCGGAGTGACGGGAGAGAGACAATATGAGCAGTGTTCAGTCTGTCGGTCTCTGTAGGCTGGGTAACACGAGAGCCAGCCCAGCCTGGCTCGCAGCAGACATAGGGGGGGGTAACGGTGACCTCACCTCAGCACCAGGGCTAATCTTACACCTCCCGACCCCTGCTCTGGAAGCTCTGCTCCCAGACAGCTCAGCTACCGCACCGCCAGCCAGCTGCAGCATTAGGGACAGCTCTGGGTGTGGGGGGGGGGGGAGCCCAGACACGATGATCTCCACAAAGCTGAACCCCTGTGCTGATAGATCAATCCTTGCTGAGAAAGAATGCCCTTCCTCTTGTCTGCTGGTCCAGTACTGTTGAGTGCAGTGCATGCTGGGACATTTCTCAGGGCATGAACAGTTGAGCGTAAACAAGGCCAGTAGCAGCGATGGCGGAAAAGTACAAAAGAACCCTGTTTGATTAGTTACCTTATTACAAACAAAGGAGGAGTGCTTCCTAACAACATTCCTTTCCCATTACAATCCCTCTGACAAGCCTTAACTACCTTCCACAAGACGATCACCTCCCTTCTGGAACTACAGAGATTAGAACTGGTATTTGTCGCCAACAAAGTTAAGTCAGACCGGGTGGAGATGCTACTTGAAATACGTTCAATCACTTAAGCGTTTGGCTCGTGCGTCTGCCAGGAGCGGCAGGTGGGGAGAACAGTCTTGGAGTTCACAGGCAGCAGGATTGCGTCGTAATGGCGAGTGATCTGTTCATCCCCTCTCCCCGGAGGAGAGGAGTCGTCTCTCTCTCCTCTTAAAGATTAAGTGGAGCAGTTCATCACCGTGTTCCCACGGGGGGGCTGAGGAGGAGGGAGACCCAAATTAGTCTTTAAAGTCGCAAAGAAACGGTCATTTGAGATCATCTAACTTCCGTAGTTTGACGTATTTCCGACGCAAACAAGCTATGAGGGTGGGACGTAATGTTTAGAGAATTTGATTGGAACATTGACAAGTGGACAGGTTTTAAGAACTTTAGACAGATTCGATAGAAGGATAGCGTTGATTGACGGATGGATGTTGTGAGATTATTGGCTTAAAATCTAAAGGTACCTGTTGTCGTAATTGCACGTGACCTACCATTTTCAAGGAAGTAAGAAATTATTTACTTTTATATAAGATTACAACAAAAGTAGAATTTTTTTGGCATACATCATTGAATAGGTGGACACTATGACCAATTATGTGAACCAAAATGGGACAGAATGCTTTTTTCATTTCTGTGCGACTTTAAATGAAGAAAAACGGTGACCACATCCTCATAAATCCCCAAATTCCAGCCTCAAAGTGATACAGTACAGCTCTCCACGGCAGGACCGGGAAAGCTGCACCCCACGACATCAGCGGGAGGTCGCGACCCAGGGGTTACACCAGACCTCAGCTCTATGCCGTGTCCGCTACACAGTAAATGGACTGCACTTATATACAGTAAGCGCCATGGACACTTCCACATGTGGACAGGAGGAGCTGGGATTCGAGCCCGCCGCCGACCTTGCGGTCATTGGACGACCTACTAGGACAGCGGCCCGGTATCTGTGTGTACTGTATCTTTACCCCAGCTCTCCCGGCACCGGGCACCGTGGACCAGAAGAACCCTCTCCAGTCAGCGTCCTCGAAGATGTAGGGCAGGATGCGCGTGAGCAGGCGGGTGCAGTTGAGGACCACCTGTCTCTCCTTGTCGGACGGGCAGCCGGAGTCCGCCCCCTGGACTAGCTTCTCCACGGCCTGGAACAGACAGAGGTGTGTAAGCTATTAGTCAAACACATACACACACACTGCATGTGAACAAAAATGCCCATCTTCCTCATATATTCTGTACCAACTGTACAAGGCCACATAACACTCAAGTCAGATTACCATAACATGTGTAACCCATTACGTTTCGGCATGAAACGGGAGTGGGGGGAATAGAGCACAGGTCTCCCACGTAGTCCGGAGGCGGACAAGCTGACAGTTATGCCAATAAGGACTTCCCTCTTGGAGGGACTGTCAGCGCTCCTTTGAGGAGTGAGTTTCACCAGCTACTCCACGTTTCACTCGGTTACACATGCATGCATGTGTCCACTAACACAAAAACACAAGAGGCGACACAGACTCGTTTTCTCATTCTTTCATTCATTACAATTACAGACCAATAAGGCACAGGAGTACAATTACATTTACACTATAACCCATCTACTGCCTGCCTTCCACCCCCTTACAGGGACGAGCCACGACGTGGGAACCACAAACACTAACATTCCTTTTAAACTCACTGTATCCAAGAGAGGCTTTAAGTAAACCTGGGCTCTAGGGAACGGCTGGAGAGGGAGACAAAGCTACACATTTTTATTATACACATCTGGTTCCTGCTGATGCTCCTCGTCTTCAAATACTCTAGTGAAGCGATACATGGGAAAACGGCGCAGAACTCACCCCGGAGGATGATGTGCATTTACCTTGTAGCAGAGGGTTGCCAGGTTTGAGGGGGACTCCTCCCTGACGGCCCGGATCTCGGCCGCGGGCACCAGAGCGAACACGTCCTGGACCGTGGTGGCGGTGTCGGCCCAGAACTGGTCCCAGAAGGCGTCGTCGGTAGCTTCCACTGGCTGGGGAAGACGGGACAACACACATCTGGGTTCTGGGTCTGTTTCCCACTGCAACACGTTCCCCACAACACGGCTTCGGAGAGAAGGAGCTTCGACGTACACACCACCACACAACCTCATCTAAACCCAGACGTCATTTAGTCCACAGCTCTTACATAACCCCCTCTATGAAGAGCACAGGGTTTGTAAATGCTGCTATTAAGTCATATATTATTCATAGGCTGGCTTGGCTGGGGAGTGCTGGAACTATTGTTAAGACAGAAACCATTATTAGAAACACAGAATGGCAGACTTTAATGATATCACATGTCCACTACAATTATCAAGTAGCCTAACTATGTAATGACTAGTTGTTTTTTCTTCTGTTGATCTCCTCCAGTGTACCTTAAATATGACGCTTTTGAGCGTGTCAGTCACATATGGTAGACTACCTTTACAGATCATGTTATATCCCCTATAATATACTACAAAAGAGAAACACATTGACTATAAAAGAGTAACAGACCCTTTTTTCTGGAATGAGCACCACCAATTGAGACCTGGAATTCATGTAGCCTACAGCCGAGAGCTTGGTCTACCTTAAAATGAATGCACCTGCTATTGAACGCTACAAATGAGCTACTATTTAAAAAAAAAGTAGCCTCCTGTAACATTACAATGTAGCCTAATATTTTAATTAATTATAGTAAAATAAGCATAATGCTAGGCTATAATTAAAGACTCCTATTCAGGTCCGGCGAAAAAGAAGCTTAACATGTCTAACGGTCAATTCAATAAAGCCATTAGTCTAGCAATAGCCTAGAATAAACACATTTAATAGCAGAATCTTACTCCAACGAGTGAAATATTTTCCCTGGACGGACAGCCACCATTTCATTATGCGACATCCATGTAGGCTGTCAGGCTGCAACTTGTGGATCCTACCATCTGGCACTCGGAACTTCGATTTTTATCTTTCAGAAATCCATTTAGAAAACTACCTTAAGCGCATGAACCAAACGCTTCTCGCGAAACGAACCTGAGTTTTTGTTGTGAGCTGGATCACCGCTTTTCTGAAGTGAAGTTTGGAGTCGGCGTTGCCCATTTTACACAAACAACTAGGCTTGCTTGAGTGGAAGCGCCTGTCTGTGAATCGGTGATAATCTCCTCCTCATCCACCTGACAGCTGCTCAGTCACTAGGAACGATAGGATTTGAGCTAAACAGGATCCAGGAAAGACGACTTCCAGGATCCAGGAAAGACGACGTCCTGGATCCAAGTGTACACATTTGCTATTTACATTCACTTGAAGCCTTTGCCAATTACAAATTAGCAGAACTCCAGTTTGCAGTCTGCTGAAACTTCAGTAGGCTGTCACAAGGATAAATCTACTTTTGTCCACTGATCATCATCACCATCACCATCTTCTTCTTCTTCATAATCATTTTTCTTAATCTTTACACATAACCTAGACTGCACACTCAGTCTTGATTCTTTCCTTCGACAAAAGAACAATAGTGACTCCAAGTGTGACACCGAGGAAGGTCAATCACACTAAGTGGACTCTTCTTTACCTGAATAATCCTCTGGGTGGCGCTGTAGGCCATGAAAAATGACTTTCATTGAAGAAAGTAGTGAGCCTCCCCCAAGCCCCCAGGATTCGAAATCTAAAGTGAAGGCCTATTGAACCGCGCCATCTTGGCTAGATTTGTAGTCTTTTGGCTATTTCCGGTGACTTTTGTACTTGCGCAGTTGAGCTTTTCTGTCCGACGCGCGTCCACGAAAAAGTTCACGTTTATGTAAAATGTAGACGCACGTTCCCGGCTCTCTCGGCTCTCCCCGCTTTGATTTGGCAATGAAAACCGGCTTGCATATTAACCTGTTTTTGTAAAATATATCCATTGGAGAAATTATTTTTTCATCCAGGCATCTTAGTTTTAACAGGTTAAATATAACTGAATATGTTTTGTTTGCTTGTAGATGGTATTCATTCCGTTCGCGATAACGTTATTGCAGCCAGGCTAAATTCCTCCAGGGAGCCAGTGACCGGCGAGTTGAAGAGCTTCACTCCCCGCCAGCAGGAGCTTTGGCCGCGGCTACCGCATCTCGGATAACCCGCTGAGTTCCTGGCTGCTATTTCACATTCGCCCTTGATCAATCCCAATACCGATCCATGGTAATAATGAATCAATCGTTAAGATCGGCAGTGCTGCATGCATGTTACAACATCATTGTTAGCTTTATTAACATAACCATAGACTACATTTATCTCTCTAACGTTAGGCTATCCATCTTACACCAGTCGGCCATTCGATAGCTAGAAGCGGTCAACGCCAACGTTGACTGAAAACACCCAAACATGTCATTTATCCACTTTGGGAAATTACCTTTTTTTAAGAAATATCTTGCGGTCCCTTGTAGCAACAATCCGGAGTGGGTGAAGTTGCTTTGGCCTACACCTCCTCTGGATTGCAACTTCAACTGACAAAGCATTCTTTTTTAATAAGAACAGCTCAAATAAATCAGTGTGTTATTTTTATGTGATGATGAACATACTGCTGTTGCTCTTTTTTTTGTTAGTTTAGTATACATAGGCTAAGTACATTTTTGTACCAAGACATATTTGTTGCCATCACATTGTTCATTTATTTCACTGTTCTTCCTCATCCCTTTCCCACCCCCTCCTCCTCTCCCTCTTCTCATCCTCCCCAGCCAAACCACTCAGTGGGTCTGTTCTGTGCTCTCATTTTACATATTGTGGACATTAAAAACAATTGCTCCATACACACACACATACACACACACACCTATATATATATATATATATAATGTTTCACATTTAGTTTTAATGCTTTTAATGTCTAATTTGTAATGCTTTTAATGCCCCCCCCCCCCCCCCCCCCGCAATTTGGTTTGGAAATGCTCCCTATTTCTGAGGTCCCAAGGTTGGTGAGTATGGCAAGCTATAAGCTATTAATACATCCATGATGGCAAGCCAGCAACGCAGACACAAGTTCAAGTACCACAAATCCAAATACCACAGGTCTCTCTCTCCCTCTCTCTTTCTCCCTAGGCTACCAGAGCCCATTTAGTAAGCCTAGGGTACAACAAAGCCTCAAAAACAGATACCCTATACATTTTGACACTTTTATTAAACTATTACAACAAACAAAAAAGAAAATATCAGAGGTTTCTGTCAGTCTCCTCCTATTGGCCAGTCTGCACCTCCTCAGTCCCCTCCATGCTGCCCCAGTTTACCTGGAGGACTGGCCCTAATGAATTCCTCGCAGAAGGCAGAACATTGCTGCTCCTAGGAACGTAACTCCCACAGCAAGGAATATTTTAGCCGAGGTCTTAGCTGAGAAGTCCCAGAACCCGCCGGTCTTCTTCTGTGCACCGCTGTCCAAAGCGCTGACACTTGTCGGTGTTTCGATCATGGGGATGACCAGGGCTACTCTCGTCCTCTGGTGGGCGTTGGTGTTCTTTGTCGCAAAGGTCTTAGCTAACAGGTCCCAGACCCAGAACATGCTGGTCTCCATCTGCTGGGCGTCGGCCATCTGCTGGGCGTCGGGCGTCTCTGTCCCCGTTTGAAGACCAGCGAAGCGGCCGTCGTCATGGTCCAGTAAGTGGCAGTCGTGGGTGATGAAGACGCGGTCCGTTCTAGTGGGCGGAGAGGCAGCCCACTGGTCAGGCACAGTGAGAGACATCAGGGTGTCTCTGAAGGCCTTGATGTCCGAAGGACCGATCTTGGCCGCAGCCACCAAGAGAGCAACTCCAATGAGAAGCTTTAAATGCCGAAAAGCCATCAGGAAAGTCTGAAATGTTCACAGGAAATTAATGGTGAATGCACTCCAGGAGGAGACGGAATGTGTGATGGATCTTTACTTATTTGCTGTCTTTTATATGGCTATGATTGTTCTATGATGTCATAGATGAAAGCTGTGACATCATCATTGAATGATCATCAGCATTAATTGTGCGTGTGTTCTATTAATACATCCATGGCTATGAAGCACAGCTTAAGCAGCTGCATTGGTTTCCACGGTGACGTGTCTCCTGAGGCGTGACTTGACCAATCAGGGGCCTCATTTATCATTGAGGTACGCCTTTTTTTACACGGTATTTTCCGGGATTTCTGGCGTACGCACCAGTGTTGCCAGATTGGGCGGGTTCACGCCCAATTGGGCTTCTTTTGATCACGTTTGGCCGGAAAAAATAGCATTGGGCGGTTGGGCTGGAAAAAATAGCATTGGGCGGGCGTTTAAAAAAAAATAAAAAAAAATGTTAAACTGGCGGGACAGACGTTTCGATTTTATCCAATGATGTTAATAGGGTGGGAGATGTGCACCTGTCCAATAGGGGCGAGGGAGCTCTCCCTGTTCAATGCATTGATTCACACGGTCAAGGAGAAGGTCGGAGTCAAATCTAGCTAGCTACCCCCGAAGAAACCTAAAGATGCCAATTTGGGGATGTGGGATCAGCAGGTTTCTGTCATGATCACCGCATCGATGCCTTTTGGCTGGAGGTAGAGGCCTTTAAAGATGCCGGAGGAAATCTGTGCTTTCAGGATGTGGCACTTGGCGCAATCATATTGCTCACTCTGCCCATATCAAATGCTCATGTGGAGAGAGAATTTTCCCAAGTGACGCTAAAGATGATGCCAGAAATTGCATGGGATTACCGCTGCTTTCTGCTCGCATGGACGTGCGCTCGGTCTAACGGAGCGGTTTGACGGCTGCAACGTTCCACCCTCCCCGACTGTTGTTGGGGAGCTTTGACTCAACCATCTATTAATACTTGCTAATTAGCAAGTTCACCACATGTACATAGTTTTACATTGACGAGTTACGTTAGTTGGAATGGACTCCTGGCCTGTTCGGCGTGACGGTAAGACATTTTTACTTAATACTATACAGCAGGTGTTTCTGGATGTCGCATCATTGAGTGATTCATTAGCCTACTTGTGTCTCTGCCTGCTTGCCTGCCTGCTTGCCTGCCTGAGTATCACACTCCTGACTCGGTTATTGTAGGCGAGCAGGCAGGCTATTCATGGGTGGTTATACAGGTGGTTATATAGGCCTACCATTGGAAGTTGTGTAGCCTAGTCCACTTGTCACATTCTGCGGTTTCTTGTCACCACTAAAGCTTAAATCTAGCTTGTCATCTTGTTATCTTGAGTTGCTCTCTTGTCTATGACCGCAGCACCGCCGTTCCTCTGTTCATGATATAGCCATGCTTATCATGTGTTATTATAATTTGTTGCCTGCATTATCATTTCTTTGACTATTTGATGGGATTAGGCAACTTTCTCTCTGTCGTAGGCTGTGTGTGTGACATATGTGTAGGCGTGTGTATTTCAACTGAAAGTCATTTTTCTTAGCATGCACTGCTATATATTATATACTATAATATTTGGGCGTTTTTTTTATCACATTCGGCGGATTTTGAGCACTCATTGGGCTGGAAAACATCACACCAATCTGGCAACCCTGGTACGCACTCTTCCGCCCCAACAACGCGATCTATCAACCAAAAAGGGCGTATATTTAGTCGCCCTGTTCTATTAATACATCCATGGAGCCTCCACTCTTCACATTGAGGCGACCAGACCGAACAAACGTTTCGAATAAGACGTCATCAGTGTTTCCCACACAATTGGACATTGTTTTTTTCATTGCCTAGGTACATTTACACAAAACCCGCGAAGTCTT
Organism: Borostomias antarcticus; assembly: GCF_949987555.1. Lineage (NCBI taxonomy): Eukaryota > Metazoa > Chordata > Actinopteri > Stomiiformes > Stomiidae > Borostomias > Borostomias antarcticus. The sequence goes on along the minus strand of NC_140255.1, from coordinate 15,237,322 downwards.
GTTTACACGTAGCCGGGGATCTGGGAATATTTATATGCGTCTGTCGTTTACACGTAAACGGAGGTTTTACCCCACTGAAAACTAATGTTATAAAAACTCCGGCCAAAGTGGAGATTCAGGAAAACTCTGTTATTTCCACTGCATGTAAACAGAGGAAGACGAAGATTTACGTCATGTATGAGACAGAAAATGCATTGTGTCAGGTGTGCGACCTTTGTTTACAGTGTGTTTGCTCCTCTGACGTGCTCTAATAATCATGGATGCTAAAGCGATGTTCGTTTTTATGTTATGCAAAGTCTGTTGGTGTGTTTGCATTTGTAAAAACAACTGCTTTATTATGTCCAGGGGCCTCATTTATCAAAGAGCGTGTAAATTCCCGTGTAAAAGAAGGCGTAGGCCTACCTCAATGATAAATGAGGCCCAAAAAATGAGGGAAACCTCAGTGTCTAACGAGTTGAAATAAAGGTTTGAAATGAAATACATCCATGGATCAGACCCGTTGAGAGAGTTGCGACACTCCCATGATAGATTTCTATCAAAGAGGGTTTTCTTTGCTTTCTTTGCTGTAATCGTGGAATGCGGAAGTAACGCGTGTAGTGGGGCTACCTGAAGTTCCAAAGTGGCTAGCTTCCACTAGGCTACTGTTGTTCCAGAGTGGAAGCCTGGTCATTTTCAGTGTTTCTGGGGCACACTCACTAGTAAATTGTGGAAATTAGCCTACAGATTTTTTTGGGACATTTTAACACATTTGCAAACCTCTCTTCAGATAATGTTAGATAATGTTTATCACTCGTTAGATTGGAATGCAGTTGGCTAAGGAAATGCAGTTAGCTAACGTAAGCAACACTTTCTAGCTAACATAAGATAACAGGATGTCAGCTGGTACTTTCATTAAATTAGTCATTTAGCAGACATGCTGATCCCTTTTGCACCAATCATGAACCAGTGTTTCTGGTATTATCTAATTGTATTTATGTATTTGTTTGGGACAGTCTGTGTCAGAGAGGAACCTTGGTATCACTGTACTCTCTTTGTGCACATCTAATACACACACACACACATATATATATATGGAAATACTGATGGTTGCACAGGTTCTCCTTGTTGATTATTACTGTAAGGATAATTGGATTCATTTCTTCACTGATTTAAAGGTTGGATTATTCATACAGTGCTGCAGGACAGCTGCTGTTGTTTCCTCTCGGTTTGTGTGTGTGTATGTTTGTGTGTATTTGTGAGAGTTTTGTGTGTGTTTGTGAGAGTTTTGTCTGTGCGTGTGTGTACAGTATATGTTTGTGAGAGTTTTGTCTGTGTGTTTATTTAAGTTGTGTGTGTGTGTGTTTGTGAGAGTTTTGTCTGTGTGTGTGTCAGAGAGTTTTGTCTGTGTGCATGTGTGTGTGTTTGTGAGTTTTGTCTGTGTGTGTTCGTGAGTTTCCTGTGTGTGTGTGGGAGGGACCCATCTGCTGCCATCATGGGTCCTGCTACAGGCCAGGTTGAGGTGAGTGAGGCTCCATTGGTGTCAGCATTGAAGTGCTGGAGCATAAATTCACCTGTGAGTTGAACCAAGCGCTGTTGACAGTCCATTGGGACCACTTACATCATGGTGTGTGTGTGTGTTCATGCATGTATATGTATGTTTGTGTGTGTCTGCGTGAATGTGTGCAAGTATGTGTGTGTGTGTGCGTGCATGCGTGTGTGTGTGTACACCACCGCCAGCTGATAGCCTACTTGGTGTTGCTACACCAGCCCCTCTCCTCTGCTCCCAGACTCTGTGTTGTGTGGGTCTGAGCTCACGCACACGGAATGCCCTTCTAAGGCTATGTGCCAACATGTTTGAAGAGTACACGTGTGAATGGAAGCGGAAAACGCTGCCAAGAATAGCTTTGGATCAGGCCCCAACATGAGGGAGGGTAGACCAGGCTCAACCGCTACAGAGCCGGCCTACTGTACCTTCACCTCCACCGTGTTGAGTGTTATTTAATTATACTGCCTATATCATGGACACAGACAAGTGATCCATGACCGGATAGAATAAGTAGATGAGGATGATACTGAGACTGCTAGACGATGGACAGTAAATGGACTGCACTTATATAGCGCTCAATCATTTACCATGTAGCTGAGACCTAAACCTTTCATTTGATGCTGGCAGAGCGAAAAGTGTGCCAACCAACCCCGGTCTCCCATACTTTGAGCGAAACATAGATTTGCAAAGTTTACATGCTTTTACATCTGTTCCATTGAAGTCTGTCGCAGGAATGAATTGAACCAGCAAGATAATTGAGGTGCCATTAGTGGCTAAAAAATAGTAGCTATAGTTAGATAAAGCTAGTAGTCTAATGCCAGCCATAGCATTCTAAAAATACTAGGCCTAATTCTCAAGCACATTTACTCATCCGTGAAAAAACAAGATGGCAGTTGTTCAATGCTACTTTGGTTCAGAGGTTGTGGACCTAGCTGCAAAATACCTGTAGCGCTAAGCCTCTGGATTTCATGTAGCCTACTCACTTTCCTCCATGTATAATTCACACTGAATTTGCATGTCAAATTTTGAATTGATTCACGTGATTGCAAACAAGCTACAGTATAGGCAGGATATCTGCTCCTTCAGACGTTCAGATTGAGCAAGAGGCGTTTGCTCATCCCAGAAGCAAGGGCCAAAACCAGCAAGCAGGCAGTGGACAGACTGCAGCTTCAAACCAGCATCATATGCATGCACATATGGGATAAATAGACCATCAAACTGTCAAGATGTCGGATCCAGCGCCTCGTACAACTGAGGGTAAATATACAAAGACATGTCTGAAGACAGCGTCCGGGAGGTTCCAGCGGAGCTAGACTGCTCAGAGCAGAGCGCCTCCGTGTGGCCCTAAAGCCAGTCGGATTTGGATTACCTGCTCGCCTACCATCTCATTTCTGCACCTGCATCTCTATGATTAAAAACTGGGTGGGGTAAAAATGCCATTTTAAAATATTGGGACATATGTCCCACCCAACCATAAACCTACATACTGTATTTAGAGGAAGAAAAAAAAAAGATTTTTTTTGCTATATAGCTATATATTATGTAGCCTATACTATGTGTAACCTGTTTCAATATGTTTGCTGACTATGTATTTTTACATAATCAAATGTGAATCATCTTCTTCTTTTTTTATTCCAGGGAATAATGACCACACCAAATGTGTGTGTCTCAATTCCCACCAACCAATCCCATCTGCTCCCCGCCCATAGCTTCATAAGGACTGGTGTTCTCTGCAGAGGAACACGACTAGACAGAGGACAAGTCTCCAGAAAACTCAACCGGACTTTTGTACTTACAGATTCCACTCCGAGGGACTTTGTGTTTTCTTTTTCAGTTTGTTTAGTTATTGGAAAGGAGAGGGATGGAACTGATCCTCATGTTAACCGCAGCCCTGGCAACTCTCTCCATGACGGAGGCAGTAAGTACCCACATCTACATCTATTCTGCAACACATTTAACAACAAAAAAAGACTTAGGACTGTTTTATCTATGTATTTTATTGATTGTATTGTATTTTATTGATTATGACTGTATGTCGGTACTGTATGTTTGGGTTCCACTGTATCCGTCTAACTCTACTTAAACATGAAGCGGTTCATTCTTGTGATTACATTTCCTGGAATTCTAGCTGTGTTTGTACAACATGAGCTGGAACTTCCTTTTCATGTTCTTTTGTCTTTTGCAGGGCCTGTTGAGACGCAGCAGGGCCTATTCTATCCTCCCCCTGGGTGGATCAGGTACTTCACCACAAGCTGCTGCCGATTATGCCTCAACAAATCTAATGTGTATCATACTGTCTCACTCTCTGATACCCATACTGTTCTTATGTGTATTCACACTGTCTCACCCTCTGATATCTGTACTGTTCTAATGTGTATTCACACTGTCTCACCCTCTGATATCTGTACTGTTCTAATGTGTAGCCTATTCACACTGTCTCACCCTCTGATATCTGTACTGTTCTAATGTGTAGCCTATTCACACTGTCTCACCCTCTGATATCTGTACTGTTCTAATGTGTAGCCTATTCACACTGTCTCACTCTCTCTGATACCCGTACTGTTCCCTGCGGTTGTTCAGGTGGCCTCTGCCTCAACGGAGGCACCTCCATCCCATCCCTGTATGGTGACCAGCACATGTTCTGCCTGTGTGCCGACGGCTTCAGCGGCAAACATTGTGAGATAGGTGAGAAACCCGGCAATCCCTGCACCCTGTCCAATGTTGTCTCAGTGCCATGCACCACGGCCGAAAGCAAACTCCTAGTAGTACGCTGAAAAACTGCACGGCACTAAAACAAATTCTGATTCTGATTCTGGTTTCACCCCTGGATGACGTCTCAGATTGTCGGTGAAAGTCGGTGAAATCTTCCTTCTCGCCTCTCTCCCTTCAGACATCTCAGCCACCTGCTACGTAGGCATTGGTTTGTATTACAGAGGCACGGTGTCTCACTCAGAAAGCGGTCGGAAGTGTGTGCAGTGGGACTCTGATACTAGACAGCGTCATATGGCATCAGATGTCAACTCTGGGAGGCACACATACTGCAGGTAAGAGCCGTGGCTGAAATGATACATATCTAGACATCAAGTTTGAATGCCTAGATATCCTATGTATTTTTCTAATTTTGATTATATTATATTGTTGTCATTTAATAGACGCTTTTATCCAAAGCCGCTTAAAATAAGCTCACCAGAACTCATAAGTGCATCTTTTTCTAAACTAGCATCTAAGAACTTAAGTAAACATGCAAGAACAGGTAAGCAAAAGATAAAATGATCTGATAGATTTGTGTTGACCTCAGGAACCTGGAGTACAGACGCCGTCCCTGGTGTTACGTGATGAATGGTCATGAACTGGTCCAGGAATATTGTGATATCCAGCGGTGCGGCACAGACACAAGTAAGTCAGTGATTCTTAACCCCTCGGATAGTAGTGAGGTTCACCCAAAGTTTGATTTGATTGATGTCACCTTTAGCAGTACACTAAAATCTCTTTTAAGGTTTTAATCTTACGACCCATGATGATCCTCTTCACCATCAGCCCACTGAGCCAAACACAGGTAAAGTCAGCCGTTAGAATCCATACAAGAGCTTGATACGTCTGCATATTCAGTCTGTCTGGTTGGTGACAACATGGCTCCCCTTGTCTTACAGCATCAACATGTGGCCAGCGGCCTTGGAAGCAAATGAAGATCGTGGGGGGAACAGTCACTACTGTGGAATCCCACCCGTGGATAGCTGCCATATTCTGGAGGAGCAGCAGGTCGAAAGAGAGGGGGTTCCGCTGCGGAGGAAGTCTGGTCTCTCCCTGCTGGATCCTCACAGCCGCCCACTGCTTCCCCGACGGGTGAGACACAGGAAGGCGACAGCAGCTGGGATACTGCAGGGAAGCAGCGGTGATTTGCATATGACTTCCTGTTATGATGCTATTTCTGGCTGAGCGGAGTGCATCTGGTTTTCCCTCACAGCTCTCTCACCAAAGCTCGTCAGCTTTCTGTCATACTGGGGAAAAGCTCCCTCAACGAGACCGACGAGGCCAGAGAACAAAGGTTTAAAGTGAAGAAGGTTATCATCCATCCCGACTTTGACAACAGCGACGGGAATTTCAACAATGACATTGGTAAGAGCACTGTCACATTCTCATCTATATGGAACCGAGGAAAAATGCTTTGTGACTCCCAGATAATGGTGGTGGAGTTGGTTGGTGAAACTCACTCCTTAAAGGAGCGCTAACAGTCCCTCCAAGTGGGACGTCCCTATTGGCGCAACTGTCAGCGTGTCCGACTCACAAGCGGGAGAGCTCGTAGAAGCGTGGTCCCGAATCCTGCCCTGGGCAAGCATGGGTCAAACCGAAACAACACAACTCAGAGCCAGAGTACTACTACTACATGTGTCTCATTTTCAGTTCTACATGTATTACCTAATTACTTTCATGCTATTGGGCTGTTGGTTCCCCCAGCGTTGCTGCAGCTGAAGGCTGTCGATGGGCAGTGTGCACAGGAGACCAGCTCTGTGCGTACGGTGTGTCTCCCACCGGAGGGTCAGGTGCTGAACCCTGGAGCCTCCTGTGAGATAACTGGCTACGGCAAGGAGAAGGAGGGTGGGTGCACACCTAATACTACCTCCTCAGGCACGCAGTGTTGTAGTGTAGGGTATACAGTTCAAAGGCATACAGTGTATATCCACAACGAGCATTTCTGCTACAGTATATCCACTTCTTTAGTCAGAGTATACCCACATCTTCAGTCACCATTACACCCCTGCAGGCACATGTGCCCACACACATACCATTGATTTTATACCGTAGCTGACTGATTGTCTTTTTGTGTTGAAGGTTTATGGTACAACTCGCAGTACCTCAGGGAGGCCAAGGTGAGTCTCCTGGCTCGTGACGTCTGTAGGGGAAAGGAGTATTACGGAAACATGATCACAGAAAACATGTTCTGTGCCGGTCGCCCCGACTGGAGTCAGGACGCCTGCAAGGTGCAGTGTTCAAGAACATCCCCTTCAAATAATGTGTGGACGGTATCTGGTGGAATGTACCTTTTTGTTTTCGAACACTGACCTGTTTGTTTGTTCTCCAGGGGGATTCTGGGGGGCCCTTGGTGTGTGAGGTGGATAGCCAGATGTTTCTCTTTGGGATCATCAGCTGGGGTGACGGGTGTGCCAGGGAATACCGTCCGGGCGTGTACACCACTGTGACTAACTACAACCGGTGGATAGAGGAGAAGATGAAGGTTCATCTTCTTCACCCGTCCACCACCTCAGGGTCCGAGGTCCTCTTCAAGTGACCATGAACGTGACTGAACCAGAGAACGTGACTGAACCAGAGATGAACTTAAAAATGCCGCTGCACCTCTGCCTACTGTCGGCCTCGTTCTAGTCTCGCAGCATCTTTGAGCTGTGGTTTCTCGTGTCTGGAAAACTATACATAAAAGATAAGTATATTGATTGTTTCATCAGTAATCTCTAATTTGCTGTGATATACTGTGTAATACTGTATGATCAGATGCTATTTGTTGACTGATATATTTTACTATTTGGAAGTAAACTGGGAGAATATTTTTGTACTTTTATAAATAGAAAGCTTATCTGTTCAACAAGACCAATGTGTTTATATTCATGCCTCTTTTGCAACAATAAAGCCTTTTACACAAATCTAAGGTTATCCTTGTGGGGAATGAATCCTGAACATTCACTGTGGGTGTCCTTGATGTAACTCCCCAGTGACAGCTTCTGTTATGGTACCCCCTGTACTCCTGCACAGAACCCAGTACTCCTGCTTAGAACCCAATACTCCTCCACAGAATCCAGTACTCCTGCACAGAACCCAGTACTCCTCCACAGAATCCAGTACTCCTGCACAGAACCCAGTACTCCTCCATAGAACCCAGTACTCCTCCACAGAACCTAGTACTCCTGCACAGAACCCAATACTCCTCCACAGAACCTAGTACTCCTGCACAGAACCCAGTACTCCTCCACAGAACAAAGTACTCCACAGAACCCAATACTCCTCCACAGAACCAAGTACTCATGGTTGAGAAATCTGCTTTGAGTCTAGCCTTAGACCACATCACTTAGGAAACTTCTTCCAAGAGTCATTAAGCTGAGGTCTAGCCTCAAATTAGCTGCTGCTAAGAGACACCTAATCTCTACCCCAGAGGCCTTCTTAATAGCACGTAGATTACGGTTGTAGTGGATTCAAATGTTGTATTAGAGTTTCAATAACTCATATAATCCATAAAAGAACATGTATTTATTACATATTTATTGCAGCTGTTGAATGACACATTCTAGATTGGTTTGCAGGAAATAGTATCTGCGTGTGACTCTTGCTTGAATCGAGAATCTTGCTTGATTTGTCATATTTATTACAACTTTCCTATTCACATATTCTCAATAGCATATGGCAGAGTAGAGTGAGGAACACATCCTCAGCCAAATCAATTATATTATGTTTGGCCAAGTTGTTTCAAAAGATACAACTATTACTGCAGATTTGATCAAATTTTTCAGGAGTAATATGCTCAGCCAGGGTCATCCTGGGCTCAGCCCTGGCACATACAGTAAGTTCCCAAACATCTAACATCAACATTTCATTTATTTTTACATTTATTCTCAGCCTTTATTGTTGTGCAGCCATTTCATGTTCACCATTGTGATCTCACATGCAGTTTCTGTATCTTGGAGAAAGATCACGTAATCAGGATCGCTAAGCCAGGCTAGTGGATAGTGGTGGATATGTGGTATTTAAGTGCCAAAAGGTGCTTTTTATATAAAAGGTGGGGGGCTGCAACTGTAGCCACCCCGGAGAAAATCTTTTGAAAACTGTCTTCACTTCAGTAACAAAATAATATTGTCTGTAGATACGGTAATGGTCCACTCTTGAGATGCTGTGTGACTCACATGGGCTGGTCATTCTACAATGGGAAAGTACTGAAGGTACCGAACATATCAAACCGCTGGTCAGAGGGGGTGACAGACTACGCAAACTAAATCAAAGGGAAATCTTTTGGATTCACAACCTATTATTGGCCGAAACATGTTGGCTTTTTTAATGATATGATTTAGCCACATTAATAAAGACTTTTTAATTCTACCTACTCGTGGACACGCCTTTGGAGTGCCTGGATTCTGTCCTGTGTGGTCCATTGTCTCTTTCCCAGTTTTTCATGAGCACCTGAGATTTGTTTTACCTCTCATTGATAGTGAGCAACCACTCAATTCTTGTTTTTGCACTTATATAGAGCTTTTATCCAAAGTGCTTTACAATGGCCTCTCATTCACCCATTCATGCACCAATGGCGACAGCTGCCATGCATTGCCATGCCTGCTCATTGCGTAAATTTGGGGTAAATTTAGGGTTCAATGTCTTGCTCAACAATACTTCGACATATAGACAGGATTAGCCGGGATTCTAACCGCCAACCCTGCAGTCATTGCTCTACCTCCTGAGCCACAGCCGCTCCATTGTGTGATAACATAGTGACAGAATTTAGACTTTTTTTCTTAGAGCCCATTGTTGCAAAGGAGAACATGCCCTCAGTCAATCTTCCCTGTTAAACAAAGGTTAAATAAATAATGTGTCTCTTTTCATATCCTCATGTCACTCCTCATATACTGCATCTATATTTTAACAATAACTAGTGTTGATTCCCTTTGAACATACAGGCGCCTGCATAGTTATCTTGTTGCAATGTAATCTCTTCTGATCATTAGTGAGTGTGGCTGGTGAATCACCCAGGGTGAGGAGGGGGTTTAACTTGTCCTGGGCCTGTCAGGGAGGGACCTCCCAACAGTTGGGCCTTAACGTGCAACAAGGGGATTAGTGGAAGCCCAGGAGGGGACGCCCTCGCCGGGGCAGCTGCTTGTGGTATTTTTATTTTAACAGCTACGTCACCCGGGGAAGTCTGGGAAAGCAGCGCAGTATAACACATCAGCTATGCAGCAACTGGACTGGAGAGAATGACCCCTCAGTTACCGTAGCCTCCGTGACCTCATCCGGTTCCTGGTTCCCCACACTATGAGGAATCCAGGACGGAAGGAAACCAAATTGGATTTGAGGGTGTGACACCTGACAGTCTATAGGCTATTGGCCTACACTGCCTCTCTGAACATATCAAGTATATTTACTTATTAGGGGAGGTAGGGGAGGTAGGGGAGGTAGGGTCACTGATGAAGGTCAAATGACTCAGCCACCTGACACTACCTGACTCAGCCACTGCAGCTTCTGAAAAACATGTTGTTAATTCAAAAGTCCACCTGTAGTAGGCTACTGTATTTCTACTATAGGCTATATAATTTAAAATTGTTGTTATCTGTCTGTGCACAATAATGAATAATAAATGAGATTTCTACTTCCTGTACTTGAACCTATTCCGTCGCATTTACTAGGTACAACCAGTGGGAGGAGCCAGATGTTTGCTATTCAGTGAGTTACAGGGTCATGGAGTTTCTGTAGTTTCTGTGCTGTTGACTCATTTTGTTTGAGCAATCTCACCAAAGTGGTTTAAGAGGATCACATAATATGTGAATAACTATGTGTGATCAAACATAAGCATTTTTTACAGCAAGAACTAGCAAAACTCACTACAATAATGCTATTATTAAGAAGTACAACCAATGCCATATACTGTAAGTTACATTTACATTTTAGTCATTTAGCTGACGCTTTAATCTGAAGTAATTTACAATAACAAAGTAACAAAGTAATAACAACAAATAATATTTGTGAAGAGTAAGTGAACCAAATGTACTTCCCAGTCATCTTCAGTAAAGCCCTCTAAAAGAACAAGTGCACAGTGAACCTGTCGTCCCCCACCCATGATGCATGTCGTCAGCATGAAGTGAAGTTGCTGAATGTGAAAGTGGAGTGTTTTTTTTTAGTTATGATGTATATAGAGCCAGCATATAGGCCCAGCATATTTTTTTGTTTGGTGTAAAGTGTAAGCTTTTATTTGAAAGTCAGTAATAAACGTTCTGTGGTACAAAAACATACGTAATGATGACAATGTTTTGGAAAAAAAGAAAAAAGAAAAAAAAAAGATGTTAATCTGGTCTATGCCTCCCTCTGCTGTCCGTATAGTATTACTGCACCATAGTGGATCTGCTCAATGCATTCTACATACTACAGGGTCTAGTCTGACTCACCGGATGTAGGTTTTGGAGATAGCCTTGCCATTAGGAGGTGGGAGAATCTCCCTGCCCCAATCAGTGGTGACGGGAGGTTCTCCCAGTCCAATCAGATTCAGAGGAGGGCCCTACGAGAAACTGGAGACCTGAGGAAACAGCAGGATGGTCTCTCTTATCTGAGCTCGCTGCTTCTGTTCTGTTGGTTGGATGTTCAGTGTTTCTGTTGGCTGGTCGGACAATCAAATCATTACAGAGTTAGTGAGTTTATGCAAATAAGGACATGTAGGCTACTGCGAAGCTGTCAACTTGCAGATGCGTTCATATTCATCACATCAAAAACATTGAAAATATCAATTATAAGTGTGATATTGTTCAGGAATTTATTGTGTGTTGATGAGGTAAGATGACAACATTTCTGGAGAGACCTGTGATTAGTGGTGATTGTGCAGTAGGCAGGCCTCTTCACGTAATAAACGTTCTGTGGTACAAAAACATATGTAATGATGACGATGTTTTGAAAAAAAAAAGATGTTAATCTGGTCTATGCCTCCCTCTGCTGTCCGTATAGTATTACTGCACCATTGTGGATCTGCTCAATGCATTCTACATACTACAGGGTCTAGTCTGACTCACCGGATGTAGGTTTTGGAGATAGCCTTGCCATTAGGAGGTGGGAGAATCTCCCTGCCCCAATCAGTGGTGACGGGAGGTTCTCCCAGCCCAATCAGATTCAATCCAGTACATGTGTCAAACAGACGCACCCACTAACATAGAGGTGTCAATCTAAAGTTGTTGCTGGGTGGGGGACAATAAGAGACACCAGGAGTCATAGTGCTACAGTAGAACAAGTTTTTTATGTTGAGTGGGGGGGGGCTTGCCCAATGGATATAAACCCAGTTTAGGGTAAGGGATGTTACACACATCCATGTACCAACAGATAAAGTAAGACAGGGTGTCAGTGAGGAACCGGAGGACACAGTTACGTGGTGGAGAGGTAGATGTTAGTAAAGAGTTAGTATGGGTATGGGTAAAGTTAGTATGGTCTGGAGCCTCTTCAGAGAGATGTTAGTTAAGAGATGGGTCTGGAGTCTCTTCAGAGAGATGTTAGTTAAGAGATGGGTCTGGAGTCTCTTCAGAGAGATGTTAGTTAAGAGATGGGTCTAGAGTCTCTTCAGAGAGATGTTAGTTAAGAGATGGGTCTGGAGCCTCTTCAGAGAGATGTTAGTTAAGAGATGGGTCTGGAGTCTCTTCAGAGATATGTTAGTTAGCTGGGTAGTTAGTTCCACAGACTGTAGGCATATGCCCATCGTGTCTGGTATCAGCAGTAGAGCGCAGGAGGGAGGAGACCACCCACCTTGACCAGCACCACTCACATTCCAGCCTCAGGGGAGGAGGGCCCTACGAGAAACCGGAGACCTGAGGAAACGGCAGGATGGTCTCTCTTATCTGAGCTCGCTGCTTCCGTTCTGTTGGTTGGCTGTTCAGTGTTTCTGTTGTCCGGTCGGACAATCAAATCATTACAGAGTTAGTGAGTTTATGCAAATAAGGACATGTAGGCTACTGCGAAGCTGTCAAATTGCAGATGCGTTCATATTCATCACATCAAAAACATTGAAAATATCAATTATAAGTGTGATATTGTTCAGGAATTTATTGTGTGTTGACGAGGTAAGATGAGGTGAGATGACAACATTTCTGGAGAGGCCTGTGATTAGTGGGGATTGTGCAGTATCAGGCCTCTTCAGCCCAGTGTACTTCACATTACATAGGCTGTCATGCTTACACTTCAAAGACATGCCAGACACCCAATGGTCTAAATAAGAGATGGATTTTCAGGATCTTTCATATACAGTAATCCTCTTCCACTTACAGATGGAATGAAACACTGTCAGCAAGAAAGCAAGCTATTCAGGACCTGTGTGTTTACAAGAGGTCTCAACTTCCTTGATTCTTTCTTTTAGTAGACTTCCTTTTTAGGAAGTAGGACGCTGCTTCGCAGCCCCTCCTGGGATTCTGTGGGAATTCCTTTGCTGGTTTGGTTGGCAGTTGGTTTAAATTCTACAATATTATTGTTTCAGGATGTGAGAGCTAGAGGAGATGGAATTTGAGAAATGTTGTGCTGCTAAAGTTTGTAGTTTGTTACGTGTTTATATGACACAGTTGCTATATTTGACTAAAGGCCTGTTCTTCCGTCCAATCAAATGAAAAATTAGGCCTAGCCTATATGAATAAATTATTTGCCAGACTTGAAACTTATAGAAAAGTCGACACAGTGTTCAGAGGCCTGAGTGGAACCCAAACACGCGATTCTTTAGGATGTAGACTATCCAGATCAACGGGTCCTTTGGAAAATGTTGACTCATACAGTAGCCTACACGGTCAGGTCTTGTATCATGGAAGGTGGAATAGCCCTCGATGAATAGACGTAGGCTAGCCTACCTATCAATCCTGTCAAACGGCCTGAGATGCCTTACGCAACTTGTCAAACCAGACCTGCGCCTCTACAATATACAAAGTCTGCGTCCTCGTAGGTTGGAATTCACTCCCCACGACATTAAGAGCCCATATTTCCCTTTTTAGGGCATGAGAATGTATTACGTAATTTCGGGAGTCGCGTCTCTAGCAAACCCGACTGTGTGGAGGGGCGGGCTGCGTGGGAGAGAGTGGCGTTCACACGGGCCAATCCCTGCAGCCGAGACATACACGCTGTTCCTCACATTGGTTAGAGGGCGGACATGCTTTTCATGAAGTTTTAGGTTGCTCACAAGCTGCGGTCGGAGGTTCTCACGTTGAAGGGGAGTAGTTGTAGTCTTCCCGGAGAGTGAAACTGTCCTGGGACGAGGATTCGAATTATTTTAGGCAACAGAAAGAAAATAACCGTAGAATCCGGGCCTTTTTCTCTTGGATAGCGCGCTCACATTTTCATCATGCCGGTCTTTCACACAAAGACGATAGAAAGTATCCTAGAGCCAGTGGCTCAGCAGATATCCCATCTGGTGATCATGCATGAAGAGGGAGAAGTGGACGGGAAAGCGATCCCGGACCTCACGGCGCCGGTGGCGGCCGTACAGGCGGCTGTCAGCAATCTGGTTCGGGTGAGTGTTTGATTGCAAAGTGAAGCCTACAGAATGAACTGCCGCTGTCGGATAGCCGGAGCTCTCTGTCCTGCCCGCGTTCCCCTCTATTGATCTTCAACAGCCGGGGCTACTGCTGGAGTAACTTTTCTTTTTGTTTGCTCTAACTGGGAAACTTTGTAATTCAAGCTAGTTGCTACAATGTAACAAAGTTTCTTTAAGTTTTTGGGCCAGAGAGGCAGTGACGCCCTTTCCCCCCTTGGAAATGTGCCCTTCCCCCGGTGTTTAGAGCCCAGCCGCTGTTGACTGCAGGCAGCATTGCCACAATGTTTTAAACTGAATATGCTTTCTATCAACAAGTGAGACACCATAGGATTATTTAGGATTACCATCAACAGAATGAGTTTGATTATGAATGTAGAAGCATAATAGTGTTGTGAAGTATTTAGAATGAGTTCTATAACCATAACTCACTGTATCCCTTCCCTACATTCATTGCATAGTTGCTTTCATAGCTTTCAATCTAAACTGTTTTATTTTGTTCCACTAGACATCGAGCCTTACCTGAGGTCGGGGCTGTGGTAGGCTAACTGAAATAAGCTATATTTATTCTACTTGTGACTGAAAATATGGAATTTCAACTGCTTCTTCCACTTTGACACTAATTATGCAGATATTAAATCCAGCCCCCAGCACGGTCAGCTGTGCTGCAGAGAAGTGGAGTATAATATATATATAATATAAAGGCAGAAGCATTCAAAACCACACAGGGACTTGAAGTGGTGTTCCTCAGCCAGTAAGCATTAAGTTTTCCCCAGTTTGTTAGCAGCTAATTGCATCAGAGGCAATAAGAGGCCATTTATTTCCTTTCAGTGTGTCCTCTATTGTAGTCTACAGTGGACCATACCATGGAGGAAATTACCGAAGGGTTTCCCCCACTTACTCTCTGTCAAAGCTCCAAGTTTGGCTTCCTAAACATAAAATTGAAACATATCATCAAAGCGCTCTGAGATATTGCAGTTCTCCCAAAAAGTTAAATGAAAGTATTCAAAAATAGATTTGTAATGGCCTATTTAACAAGTCCTGACTGTGAACTGTGCTTGGTGGAGCTCAGAGCTCCTGGTAGTTGTTGGAAGATAAATTTGGACAAATTGGACTGGCGCCCCACCCCCAGTCGCAAAGAGATACTCAATTTAGCTGTTAGTTACCAGTCTAGTCGGTCACTTGATAACATGTTAGGAGTTGTTTGTGCATTGTTTTTGCCTAGTTATTAGTCCTCCCCAGAACCCTGTTTGTAAGAGGAAAGAGTGCTGTTGCATTGTTCATGTGCATCTCCACACCCACCACACTTCCTTCCTCTGGGGATGAGTGAGGTGTCTAAAAACAATGTGAGTGTCTGATCTTCTCATATTAAGGGAGGACTACCTATAGCAGGGGTGGCCAACCCGCGGCTCGCGAGCCGCATGCGGCTCTTTGCCCGTCAATGTGCGGCTCCTCCATCCATTCCCCCAAAAAAGTTGGCTTGCGGCTCTTCCATCCTTTCATTAAAAATTAAATTCATTCATTCCATAAAAACGTTTCTCTCTCTCTAGTTTCGCTGTGCATTTCTTCCCGCCCATTTTAGTTTATTGCAGATTTGTCATAAAATCATGATTCGTTTCGGTAGTGAGGAAGTCGCGTGAGAACCACTTCAAACCAATCATATAGGTAGCAAATCACCTTGGTAACAAAATGATTAGGTGCGTTTACATGGGCAGTTTGAATCGGTTTCAAATAGGATTGGAAGGCCAAACCGATTGAAAATATGTCATATAAACACCTCAATCCGACTGAAATGCCCCAACCCGATTGAAATCCCAATCGCTTTTCAAGGAGGTAGTTTAAACCTTTTCGAAACCGTTTGGTCCGTCATGTATACCTTGAAACGGATTGATGCTGCGTTCTGCGTTCATTTTGCGCATGTTCAAGACTTGACTAATCAAGGCACGCTCGACAGTTCCGTAGTCAGCTGTTTGTAACCATCGTAACGCAATCACTCACGGCTGCGTGCGCGTTCGAAACATTTGTTTCGTTGTCGCATGTGAACATCCAACCAGTTTACTTTGTATCCCATGTATACAATCAAGATGAAATCAGCTTGAAATCAACCAGATTGAAAAATATTTGTCATGTAAACGCACCTATTGTAAACAAAATAATTGCTTTGCGTGGGTCATTCTCTTTTACGACAAAAGCTAACGTAGCCTAGGCTACTGTACACAACCAAAGAATGGCTGGAAAGAAATGCGCAGCTAAAAGAAAATATGAAGACGAACACAGGACATTTTTTACCCGAGTGGGGAGAGTAATTTTTTCTTCATAGAACGTAATGGTAAGCCATTCTGTCTGATATGCCAGACATCATTGGGACATTTCAAAGCCTCATCTCGAGCCCAGTCCAGCCCAACCCAGCCCAGTCCAGTCCAGCCTAACCCAGTCCAGCCCAGCCTAACCCAGCCCAGTCCAGCCCAGCCTAACCCAGCCCAGTTCAGCCTAACCCAGCCCAGTCCAGCCTAACCCAGTCCAGCCCAGCCTAACCCAGTCCAGCCCAGCCTAACCCAGCCCAGTCCAGCCTAACCCAGCCCAGTCCAAAATATATTATGTCAGAAAATATCTTGTATGTATTAATTTTAAATAAATTAACTTTAAATGTATATTTAATGGACAATAATGTTTTTCTTATTATTTTAGACTGGGGTGCCTTGGGATTTTAAGTACTTATGAAGGGTGCGGTGACTGAAAAAAAGGTTGAGAAACGCTGGTATATATGGTGTGGCTCTGGGTGGTACCACAGTAATTTTTGTGGCTCTTAGTCTCTGACTGGTTGGCCACCCCTGGTCTAAAGTCATATACTGTAATGAATGTTGAAATACAGACAAATCTAGCTCTACTAAACACCTCAAGCTCTACTCCAGGGGTGGCCAACCCGCGGCTCGCGAGCCGCATGCGGCTCTTTGCCCGTCAATGTGCGGCTCCTCCATCCATTCCCCCAAAAAAGTTGGCTTGCGGCTCTTCCATCCTTTCATTAAAAATTAAATTCATTCATTCCATAAAAACGTTTCTCTCTCTCTAGTTTCGCTGTGCATTTCTTCCCGCCCATTTTAGTTTATTGCAGATTTGTCATAAAATCATGATTCGTTTCGGTAGTGAGGAAGTCGCGTGAGAACCACTTCAAACCAATCATATAGGTAGCAAATCACCTTGGTAACAAAATGATTAGGTGCGTTTACATGGGCAGTTTGAATCGGTTTCAAATAGGTTTGGAAGGCCAAACCGATTGAAAATATGTCATATAAACACCTCAATCCGACTGAAATGCCCCAACCCGATTGAAATCCCAATCGCTTTTCAAGGAGGTAGTTTAAACCTTTTCGAAACCGTTTGGTCCGTCATGTATACCTTGAAACGGATTGATGCTGCGTTCTGCGTTCATTTTGCGCATGTTCAAGACTTGACTAATCAAGGCACGCTCGACAGTTCCGTAGTCAGCTGTTTGTAACCATCGTAACGCAATCACTCACGGCTGCGTGCGCGTTCGAAACATTTGTTTCGTTGTCGCATGTGAACATCCAACCAGTTTACTTTGTATCCCATGTATACAATCAAGATGAAATCAGCTTGAAATCAACCAGATTGAAAAATATTTGTCATGTAAACGCACCTATTGTAAACAAAATAATTTGCTTTGCGTGGGTCATTCTCTTTTACGACAAAAGCTAACGTAGCCTAGGCTACTGTACACAACCAAAGAATGGCTGGAAAGAAATGCGCAGCTAAAAGAAAATATGAAGACGAACACAGGACATTTTTTACCCGAGTGGGGAGAGTAATTTTTTCTTCATAGAACGTAATGGTAAGCCATTCTGTCTGATATGCCAGACATCATTGGGACATTTCAAAGCCTCATCTCGAGCCCAGTCCAGCCCAACCCAGCCCAGTCCAGTCCAGCCTAACCCAGTCCAGCCCAGCCTAACCCAGCCCAGTTCAGCCTAACCCAGCCCAGTCCAGCCTAACCCAGTCCAGCCCAGCCTAACCCAGCCCAGTCCAGCCTAACCCAGCCCAGTCCAAAATATATTATGTCAGAAAATATCTTGTATGTATTAATTTTAAATAAATTAACTTTAAATGTATATTTAATGGACAATAATGTTTTTCTTATTATTTTAGACTGGGGTGCCTTGGGATTTTAAGTACTTATGAAGGGTGCGGTGACTGAAAAAAAGGTTGAGAAACGCTGGTATATATGGTGTGGCTCTGGGTGGTACCACAGTAATTTTTGTGGCTCTTAGTCTCTGACTGGTTGGCCACCCCTGACCTATAGCTTAGCTTACCACAAAGTGGGAGTTGTGTAAAAATTAAATGCTTTAGGTCTGTGTCAGACTCTTGGATACCTGTCCTCTGTCCATGTATGGTTGTAATGTGCTGTAAGTTAGCCAACATTTGTTGGGAGCTATTTTTTGCCGCCTGGCCTGTAGGACCTATGCTGAGTTAGCTGATTATATCCACTCAGACCTTTTAGACTGGAGTGAGTCAGTCTTGACCCAGCTCACGACCTCTCGGCTGGACTCTCTGAAGGATGATCACGTATTTCCATTCACGGTGGCACGGAGGCGCAACTGTAATTATTTCCTGTAGTTGCCTTAGAAACAGTGTCTAACAGAGTCTGTTTTGGTTCTCTATAGGACTCAACTGTGCCCTCTGAAGTTGAGAAAGGCCTCTTGTTGAATCGCAATGAGTCATAAATTGTTCTGTCTGCTGGATGAATACTCTTCTAGGAAGATCCAAGCGAGCAGAGGGAGGGCTCTCTTTCAGCCTCTGTGTTGTAACTTATGTCCCTTAGCTACTCAGTGAGCCTAATTGCCCTCCCCCACACATTTCTAGGCGGAGGCTATGCCAAGGAGAGCCATTAACCTTATTGTCTCTGCTCCCCAGAAAACCACGTTGCACAGATTCACAGACCACAGGCCACTGCTCGAGTGCACTGAAATCTAGGGAGCTGAAATCTTCCCGAGCCAGCAGCCTGCACAGCTAGGAGAGGGCGTTATCGAATCACCTGACCCCCCCCCCCCCCTTAGGGTTGTATCACTCTTAGTCAGTGTCTGCTCATGTAAGTTGGCTTTGTTGCTCTGTTGGCATTTTACAATGTTCTGGAAAGTTCTAGCTGAACGGCTCATTCCCTTCCAGTACCTACTCTACGATCATTCAACTGTTCCGTGAAATGTTTAATTGCAGGGTAATCCTATTATTCCAGATGCGTGGAGATGAAAAGGGCAGCCTTCACAACGGTCGGGAGGTTCTGAATATAAACGGATCCGTCAGACCGGATGCAGCCAGACATATCTTGTCAGTGCTGCAGTATGGTGGTGGGTGGGGTCTGTGCTCTCTGTCTGATTGTAGGCTAGGTGAACTTCAAACAGTGTTGTCTGCCGAAATTGCTCTTCAGACGAAGTCAGGAGAACAATCCGATAAAATGCGAAAAAGGGAAAGTCCAGGGCACTTCTTAGAAATAAAAAAAACCTTTAATATACTGTACATAATGAATAAACAGTCAGACCAACATATTTCAGTCATGCAAGGTCTTCATCAGGATGTGAGTTTTTTGTGGCGTCAGTGTGTTTAATGACAGGCTGTATACCAGGGGAAGGCTACGGGTGGTCAGACGGCTTAGTGGACCCGAAACCTGAACACCCCCCCCACACACATACACCCCAACTGAAAATGACTTTTGGGAATGCCAAGAATTCCCAACTAGGGGAATGTGTCAGGGATTGGAATGGGGTGATTTCATTCTTTAGAGAAGCTTATTTCATCCAACGAGGGTAAGAACAGCCTCTGTTTTGCTAATCCAGTGTAAGAGCAGCAATGTGCAAAGAAGAAGCACGCTCTTGAAATCGAAACGAGTGTTCTTTAGTTGGGAGCTTGGCGGAAATGCACACGTCCTCCTATAGAACGTTAGTGTTACAAGGGCCCATGGCTCCAGCCCATTCTTCTACGATGACTAAACAAGGCCTTATCATACCAGGCCTGCTGTACTTAATCAGTTTGCAAGTTCCTTTTTATGGTCTTTGGATATGGAAGAGAACGTCAGTGGTACAGGGTCTTGGCCCGGCGTAGGAACCGAGTGTTTATCTGCCCTCCAGCTTCCACAGCCAGGCCTCTCAGAGAGGCCATCTGGAGACTGCAACACGCTTCACAGTGACATGGCTGACTTCATCTCCATTGCTGGTGGTGGCAGCGTCATGCGTGCGTCCTCTTGATTTGCTTTGCTGTGGAAGTTATGCAAATCTGTGCCACAGCTGATCTAGCTTAACATGCAAGACTACATGTTCACATGTTCACAAGCAGGAAGCAGACTTATGAGCGTACAAGTCACATATTTGTGATACAAAGAGATGTGTAGATTACTTCAGATCAGGGAACTAGAAATGTTATTGCAGGTGTTCAGTCAGTGAAAACATGTCATTGTGTGAGACAGCTCAGTGTTTCACAAGGAAACCAGTTCAACACAGCTGTCAGTAATAGTCTCCCTCTTCTCTTTGCTACTTCTTTTTGCAGCAACAAATCACATTTTTACATTTCTAGATGATTTATTCCATTGAAAATGGATTGTCTAGGCTTAGGCTCTCAAGCATACCATTTGGGAAGTTATAGCATGTGGGGATGGAGATAAAAGAGAATAGAGAAGTTTTAAATCTAATGCTCTTGAACTTGTGTTTGAATGGCTAATAGTTTGAAAACTAGACATTTAGAAGTTAAAATGTAAGTGACAGTCAGTGCTTAAACACTAGGGGAATGTGCCAGATCTAGCCATAAACAAATACATTTCATCTGCAGCTCCTCAGCAATTTGATGGTAAGAAGATTAAAAATTAATGCAAAAATAAGTCGCTTAAAATTGATCAACATCTACTTAAACTAATTAGTAATGAAGGGAAGCTAATGTGTTCATAAAACACTTTTCAACTGAAGTGCTTGAAAGCCTTACAAAAGAGAAGGCTTCCTATTGCTTAGCCAGTTTCCTGTTGTGTGTTAAAGCCAAGGGAATGGTTCTGTGCTGCTTGCCTTTGGAAGGTTATATGGCTGCATTGTGATGTAGCAGTGATGGTGCTTCAAGGACAACCAGGTACTGTATAGTCTCTTACAGACCGCAGACGCACCACAGTTTTTAGGATCCTGCGAAAGGATTCATTGGATCTGCATCACTGCATCTCTTATTTCTTTCATCGATCACATGAAACTGAGCGTTTGAAGCAGCGGATGAGGAGGTGGGTGGATGAGGAAATGCTGGGAAGCCAGGTCAGGAAGCCCAGCGACCGGCAGCGCCCCAGCAGCTGTTAGCCCTCAGAGGGAGGGGGACTGGAGCCCTGAGTAGGGATGAGTGGTAGGGATGAGCAAGCCTCCTCCTCCACCACCCAGGGCAGAGGAACCATTGACGGTCATAGGCCATGACACGGGGGAGTGGTGTCTGTGAAGTCGGATGTACTGGAGGAAAACCACCAGCTTGCGATTTCCCTTTTGACTCATTTCTGATGTGGTTTTTATGCTAGTGTAATTTGAGCTTTGCACCTCAGTTGATAATGTGTCTTCTGGTGTTGCTGGTTAGTCCTAGTTAGCATTTTGACTGAACCTGATAACAATGCAGAAAAGGACATAAATGCAAGCAGAATAGTAAATAACCCTATAACCGATCAGGGTCTTATGGAAATATATTTTTCTTGTGAGTGTGGAGGCACTCCTGAGTGCATCACAAGCGGCTGGGAGCCAGCTGTAACATGAGATGCGGAGCTGTGATAAATTCTCACTCGCTATATGGTTTCTTTTGGCAGAGGCCAGCGAATAGGCTGCTTGATTTGTGTCTTTCAGCACCTTGCAGACAGTGGACGATGCTTCCTTAATGATATTAATAAACCATGTTTGACACGGCCTGACAGTTGTGCGATGAGCCTCGGTACTCAGCTACTGTAACTGTTGACCTTCATTGGTCTCTGCATACAGTGCAGGACTGGATCCAGGCGTGTTGATGTAGCCTTCAGAGGGCTGTAACTGCAAATGAAGGTCTAATCAAATAACATGCTGCATCTTGGCAAAGTCAATTATGCAGCCCATCTCCTTGTCTCGCGTTTGGAGATCACAATACAATCTGATGGGAACCCTGTTACACGATGCAGTGCTAAAACGATGAAGACTGAAGGCATATGTTCCAGACATGGGCCTCAGCTGACTCACACTTCTGGACGTTATGGCCCAAGCTTGAGATACCTTCACACTTTATCCCAGGTCACTGGCACTGCAGGCTCTGTCTCACCTGACTTAGACCCCGTCCCGATCTCTCTCAACAATCCTACAGCCTTCAAGGAAAGGAATGGTCTCGGGTTCATTCATCTAAACATAAGAAGTCTCCTTCAACAACATAAACTGGACCACCTGAAGATCCTAGTTTCTCAGGCTGACCCTGATGTCTCCTAGTGCTGACTGAATCCTGGTTAAAAAAAGTCTGATAGTGACTCTTCGGTAGTACTGATATACTCTCCTTGTACTCTGATTCTGAGACTATCGTACTGGGTGATTTTAATCTGGATTGGCAGAGTACTGTTGCTGATAACCTGAAGGAAGTGAGTGGCCATGGCCTTTCTCAATTGGTCACTGAATCTACTAGACCGAATCCTAAAAACCTTACTAAATCCACTCTTATCGACTTGATCTTTAGTAAAAGACCTGACAGGATTTCTGCCTGTAGTGTATTTGACCTAGGTATAAGTGACCACTGCCCTGTGGCTTGTGTTTGATCCACAAAATTGACAAAAACAAAACCACTCATGGTTAGGAAGAGAAACTTTAGATCCTTTAATGCCCAAGCTTTTCTGAGGGACATTGAAACACGTGATAATCTTTACTCTGCGAAGTCTGATGATTTGCAATATGCCCTTGACTCCTTTATAAAAACATTTAATTACTATGTAGACAAGCATGCTCCCTTTAAGTGCCTCAGCGTTAAAGATCGAGTTGCACCTTGGTTTACTAGTGAGTTATCAATCCTGTTTAATAATAGGAATCGTTTCCCAAGACTGGTTTTCATTTAGACAACTAAGAAACAAATGTACATCAGCGGTGAGGAAAGTGAAATCTAGCTACTTTTTTGATTTAGTCTCTGACTCTTACTCTAATCCTGGCAAGTTCTGGAATGCAATAAATCTTAGTAAGAATAAACCATCTAGTTCTCTTCCGCTGTCTGTTATATCAGATGGTCATGGAATTTCAGACCCTACTGATATCTGTATCGCTTTTAATAAGCACTTCGCAGAGGCTGGGCACCTATTTAATAGACTGCACCCTGAGCCAGCTTCCTTGCAACCTGCCAATGATTGCAGTCCTTCCTTAGAGCATGTCCCTCAATTCTCATTTCAGCCTTTCTCACCTAGTGAAACGCTACAGATTTTGCAATCCACTGATCCTAAGGGTTCTACTGGTGAGGACAAGTTAGACCCATTTTTTATAAAACTGGCGGGCTCCTTTAATTAGCATGTCACTAACAAATATTTTTAATCTCTCTATCATGTCTAACAAATTCCCTTTAGTATGGAAATCAGTTAAGGGTGACTCCATTGCACAAAGGAGATGATGGGGACAGCTTGGACAACTATCGCCCCATCTCCAAGTTACCATGCCTGGCCAAAGTCCTAGAGACCTTAGTAAATAACCAATTAAAACAATTCCTCTCAAGTTACTCAGTGCTAAGTATTCATCAATCTGGATTTAGAGCTAAGCATAGCACAATTACAGACACTACTCTGGTCTTGAATGCTGTGATAACAGCATTAGACAATAGGAAACATTGTGCTGCGTTCTTCGTAGATCTTTCTAAAGCATTTGATACGGTTGATCACCATCTACTTTTGAAGAGATTAGCTGGTATTGGCATGGATGCCGGTGCGTGTGAATGGTTTCGAGATTACCTGTTGGAGAGACGTCAATGTGTGAAATCGGGTAACATTCAATCAGTCTTCCTCCCTCTAATTAAGGGTGTGCCCCAAGGTTCGGTATTGGGTCCTGTCCTGTTCACCATTTATATTAATGACATTGTTACGTCACTGTCTGCCTGTCACACATTTATATGCGGATGATACAACTGTCTATTGTATTGCGGATACTATTCATGATGCCATTGAGAATCTGCAGCTTTCCTTCAATGTGCTACAAACAGCCCTCACCAATCTCAAACTAGTTCTTAATTCTAGCAAAACTAAGTTGATGCTGTTCTCTAGAGCCAGGGCTATTGACTATGATAAACTCCACTTAACTGCGGCAGACGGGTCAAGTATTGAGAGAGTCACTAAATATAAATACATTGGTTTATGGCTGGACGATAAACTCTCTTACAAGTCTCATGTGGATAATCTAGCATCCAAGCTACGGCAGAAAATTGGCTTCCTGTATAGGAACCGTTCTTGTTTCCCTATGTTTAGTAGGAAGAGAATAGTCCAAGCTGTCTTTATGTCAGTATTAGACTATGGCGACACAATTTATAGACATGCCCCAGTGTCAACCTTGAAACCACTAGACTCTGTTTACCATTCAGCGCTAAGATTTATTACAGGTGATAGATATGACACCCACCACTGTATTCTGTATGATAAGGTGGGCTGGTCATCTCTCACATCAAGACGAAACTATCACTGGCATCTGCTTATTTCTAAGACCATTATTGGCAAACTGCCACTGTACATGTCGTCCCTGTTAGACTGGAGCGTAGGCACATATCGGACCCGATCGAATGATCGACTCGTTTTTAAGGTTCCTCGTGTGAACATTGGACTTGGTCAGACTGCCTTTGCTTACGACACTCCCTGTACGTGGAACGCCCTCCAACAGACTTTAAAGCTTGAGGTGCTTCCTACTATGACAGACTTTAAATCTATGGCCCTTAGCCTTTGCACTTCATCCTGCAATTGTTTTGAATGATTCTATCTGTAACACTGTACATTGATCTGTTGTTCTTTATTATTGTTTGTTTATGATTGTGTATGATTGTGTTAGCTCGTCGACACCGCAAATGAGGGAAACCTCAGTGTCTAACGAGTTGAAATAAAGGTTTGAAATGAAACTTCAAGGATACAATTGTAGGATGTTGATTAGGAAACTACGGGTTATTCTAGAATGCGACCATATAAAGGGCTGGCCGGGCCCCACGCGTTGTGAAAGGCTGGCTGTGTCTGGCTGCGTCGAGTCCAGCCTTTCTTCTCCGCACAGAGCGATGAGCTCATGTCAACAAAGCTCGGTCTGTTCCGCAGGCCCGGCCACTTTATCTAGCGACTTCACAAACGCACGGTTTCCTCCCAGCGCTCTTGGCAGAAGTGGAGTGACTTGTCTGCTCCAGATGCGTTCGTTATGTGAGCTGGCCTAGCCCTACATCTGCGTGGTGTGTGACAGCATACTGTCACAATGATATGGAAACGGTGACTGGAAAAAGCTGTTCCTCAGCCTACTGGAGACAAAAAGCTGAGGTGAAATTTCATAACTGC
>NC_140255.1:14639535-15207035 GCF_949987555.1 Borostomias antarcticus | reverse complement strand
CCATGCTGAAGGCCGACCCCTACTCCGTCCCCGCTCGTGATTACCTCATCGACGGCTCCCGGGGCATCCTGTCGGGGACCTCCGACCTGCTCCTGACGTTCGACGAGGCCGAGGTAGGCACCGGAGAACGGGGACGGATCTCTCTCCCACCTCTCCCTCCCTCTCCTCTCTCTGTCTCTCTCTCTCTCTCTGCCTCCACCTCTGTCTCTTCCTCCTGGTACCGCTACCATCTGCCAGCCCCCCCGGTGGACAAGAGGGTAAATCTAAGCCGCCTCGGTGATCAGTGACCGAGGTAAGCGGGTGTCCCGGCTCCGGCTGGCCTGGACCCGGCGGGGGGGGGGGGGGTGGGGGGCGCGGTCATCAGTCAGACCGAGCTCAGGGACGCCAGCGCAGCACGGCCGTAACACACTCCGCCTTCCGGGACAGACAGACAGACAGACAGGGATGTCAGCCGAAAGCATTATCAAGACCCCGAATCACGGGGTTGGGGGGAGGCTTCAGGCTGCCATTCAAATGTCGTGTGCCATCACTCACACTTCGTTTGTCCCCCTACTTGTAGGTTCGCAAAATCATCCGCGTGTGCAAGGGTATCCTGGAGTACCTGACTGTGGCGGAGGTGGTGGAGTCCATGGAGGATCTGATCACCTACACCAAGAACCTGGGACCAGGTCAGCCCGCACCCTCAACCAGGCCTGCAAACACTCCGGGAATATTCACCAAGCGTCCCATGGGAATTAACAGGGATTTATGGGAACTAATGGGAGAATAAACGGTAAAATGGTATTTATTCCCGTTAATTCCCATACATTTCCAGTTGAGGGATCGCACTGCTGCCGTCAACACGTGTTGACGTCGACTGAGGTTGAGATCGATGATATACTGTACATTTTGACCACTATATCTGGTATAGCATACATTGTCTTGTTCCCATGTCGTTGTGAATGACGGCGTGTTTTTTTGGCATTGCCCACGCAGGCATGACCAAGATGGCGAAGATGATCGACGAGCGCCAGCAGGAGCTGACCCACCAGGAGCACCGCGTCATGCTGGTCAACTCCATGAACACGGTCAAGGAGCTGCTGCCTGTCCTCATCTCAGGTGAACCAGCCAGCCGCTTCAGCTGGGTGCCTGATATCACATTCCACCGTGTGTCACGGTCTGTTCATGAGCGCGCCTGCTGACCCCCGCCTCTGTGGCCTCCCCATGTCACCTGTCACTTTACACTTTACTACACTATACTGTTTTACTCTTGTATGTATATTGTCGTATATATATATATTATTTTTTTTCCATACATATTTATACAGATTGTATGTATTTATATATTCTATACTTTATAGTTATTTTATGTAAATTATATATTTTGTACTCTTCTATGTATATTCTTTACTCTGATGTATATTCTTTACTCTGATCTATTCTTATAAATTCTGCTGCAAAGTCCAAATCCCCCCCAGGGATTATTAAACAACATCTTCTCCTCCTTCTCGTCCTTCTTCTTCTTCTTCTGCTTCTTCTTCTGCTCCTCCTCCTCCTCCTGTTCCTCCACCTCCTTCTTCTTCTTCTTCTTCTTCTTCTTGGACAGGTATCAAGATCTTCGTGACCACCAGAACGTCCCAGAGCCAGGGTGTGGAGGAGGCCCTGAAGAACCGCAACTTCACCTTCGAGAAGATGTCTGCCGAGATCAACGAGATCATCAGGGTCCTGCAGCTCACCTCCTGGGACGAGGACGCCTGGGCCAATAAGGTACAAGCTTCTACCGGCCCCGCCCCCCTCACCCTCACACGCCCACATGCGCGTTCATTCACCCTCGAGAGCTTCTGTGATGCAGGGGCGAAGGGAAGGAGCGCTTTGCCTAAGTCACTCGCTAAAAGGCCTCAACGGTCAAAGCTAACGTGTTTATCCACAACGGCTGTTCCGTATGGGTGTTTTTTGCAATCGAAGGCTGGAGGCAGCGAGAAGCGAAAAGAATGGTCTGCTCGTGCACTGTGCGCTCACACACTCCCAGAATGCAACGGGAGAAGACTGCAGCCTGGACAGGCGGTGGTGTAACAGTAATATTCACTTAAGTTTTTTTTCTTTTTAACAAGTCATGTGCTTGTTTTTTTTTCTTGGATGAGCCTATTCTGAGGTGGCTGATTGTGAAAGGAGAGAATGTCTGTTTGATGTGCTGCTATTTAGAGTGAACAAGGCCATGCGGTTCATATTTCTGTTTAGAGTGAACCAGGCCACGAGGTTCTTATTTCTATTAAAGCAGGTATGCTTACACTCCCTGTCTTGTATTTAGCTTGAAGGAATCACCTCAACTCTCGTTGGTCCCCTCACTCTCTGCTCCGCATGCTGTCAAAGAACTCTTCCTTTCCCATGTCACCCCACCCCTCTCAGA
Organism: Borostomias antarcticus; assembly: GCF_949987555.1. NCBI lineage: Eukaryota > Metazoa > Chordata > Actinopteri > Stomiiformes > Stomiidae > Borostomias > Borostomias antarcticus. The sequence continues at coordinate 15,204,649 of NC_140255.1, read as the reverse complement.
ATGACCCTTTCCTCTGCTTCCTTTGTCTTTTCGGTTGGTCATGGTTGGTAACAATATGTCTGGTTAAACATTTTGTATTCTTTTGTTCTTCCTTTCTCTTACCACCCCTCCCCCCCCCCTCCTCCCTCTCCCCTGTAGAAGGTAAGCCTACCCCTCTCGCCCCATGGTGTGTGGCAGCATGTCTGGTAGATGTGTGTGCTGACATGACGGTCTTGTGCCATGCGGTTGTAAATGCGTGCTTTTTGAGTAGTTTGGCAGTCATAAGGCTTAATATAACTGTGAGTGACGGGTACTGTATTCATTAATTCCAGACACAAACATAGCATACGCAGTGCTAAAGGACTGCCGCGTGGGGAGAGTGGTTTTGGATGCATACGGGACTGTATGTTTAAATGGATGCATTTCTTTCACAGGTGTTTTTTTTCTCTCTCCGTGTTTTTGTTTTGTTTTCAAGTTTGAGATAACATTGTGTGAACATCTCTGTGCCCTCCTCCAAAGTCATACAAACCCCAGTTAGGGGACAGGATGTCCTTAGACGCCCAACGTACAGTATATTGATAGTGCTGAGACATCCTTTATTGATTTAGCTATTTACGTAGATCCCTATGGATTTCTCCTATTCCCCTACCCAGCAAGATCAGAAGAGAAATAGTCCTGAGCTGTGCACATGCACCCCAGAGCCTTAGGAGAAGGGTACACAATTGGTCAAAATAACTAAATAATCTATATATGGATTCTGGATTGTGCTAATTGCAGTCAGAAATGGAGGTCATTCACTCACAGATTCTGTCTGTAAATATTGTAACATAAATAGGTTTACAAAATTCTGGGAATATTCACAAACCTACCATGGGAATTAACAGGAATTTATGGGAATTAACGAGAATAAACTGGAAAACAATTTATTCCCGTTAATTCCCATACATTTCAATTTTTTCCTGTTAATTCCCATAAATTCCTGTTGGGAATTTTGGAAACTTTGTGAATTTTCCCAGAATTTTGCAACCCTAAACATAAATGACCTTTCACCTCACATGATCCACATTACTAATCAAATCACGACGGCGTCCCATTGGATGAAGATACTGTATGTCTGAGTGTGCAACGTGTTTGCTTTGGATATGAGTGGTGCTCCTTCCTGTCTGTCTAGTCTGTCAACCTCACCTAGTCCCCGCCCACTGCGCTGGCTGGCGTATTGTAAACACACACACAACTATTCATCACAAGGTTCACAGTACTAACGCTTGCGCGCGCACACACACACACACACCCAGCTGCATGGTGGTGAAATCAATTCACACCTTTCTAGTTCCTGTTACGTCCTTCCTTTGTTGCAGGTGTGACTTTGTTCGGTTGTCTTTTAGTCTTAGTCTCCACTAGTGGATATGACCTTTACAAACTTTGCCATCCAACGCGTAGCGTCATCATTTGATAGTCAGAAACATTTGAAAAATATGTATATCAAAGATGTTTTAGCTGCTGCAGTTTGCTGGTGTAGTGTTCCTCTTCAGTAAGGTACGTAGTACTGTACGGTTTGATTCAGAGCTGTAATATTCACCTGATCAGGCGTCAGATCAGACTCCCATGGGGCGCTTTCGTGAAGGAGGCCAGTTACTTGTAGAACAACATAAAATCACCACTCTACCGTCAACTGCCTCTCTACAGCGTCCTGTACACACGTCCTGTAGAACTCCTGCTTTGTTTCACACTTGGCTAATGAATGGACTCATTGTCAAGTGAAGTTGCTCTTAGATAGCTTGTCGTATTGTATCTCAATATGCTCCAATTGGGATACAATGGACAGTAGGTTGTCTTTCATGGTGTGAAGCACACCCTTGTTGACGGTGGAAGGAGGCCATTGAAACGGCATGCTGGTTGTGCCTGCCACAGTATGCTGCACATAAGGTCGCACAATTCTGGGAATATTCACAAACTTTCCATGGGAATTTATGTGAATTTATGTGAATTAATGGGAATTAACAAGAATATACTGGGAAATGATCATTTATTCTTGTTAATTCCTATAAAATGCCAGTTTATTCCTGTTAATTCCCATAAATGTCCATTGGGTCTGTGAATATTCCCGGAAACCCTAGCTACAGTATGCTGCACATTTGATACCCAGAGATTTAATATGTCACAGCTTTTCTAGGAGTGTTGTGAGTGTGAGTGTCTGTTGACACTGTGAGTGTGAGTGTCTGTTACGGCGATGCCTCACCCAGAGTTTTTCCTGACCACTTGATCTGACTGGGATGAATGTTTGGCCCTGTAGTGATGACATATTTGCCACTGTAGTAACTGCATTGCCGGTGTGTGTGTGTGTGTGTGTGTGTATATTTCTGTGTATGCTGATGTCATTTTCATGACTCGTCATGACCCCAGTCCCCGAACAGGGACATACTTGTATGACATCACCTGTCTGACCTCGTCCAAACATAGGGACCGTGCCAGAATATCTGTCCCAGCTGACTGAGAACGTTATGTTGATGAGAAGTCTTAACCTAAAAAGGAAATTACCTCACAAAAAGAAGTATGATTCATAGGTAATGCTGAATATTATTTAAAAAGAAAAACAGTTACTCATTTCTTAGTAATTGTTTGGCCCCTTATCCGTTATCTAGGGTATAGGGTCAAAGACGCACCACTGCAAAACCGCGAGCGACCCTGTTCCCATGACTGTCCGTTCCCGCACCATGCATTTGACAGGGAATAATTTGACAGAAAACTGAAATGAGACTTGTTTGTTATTCCTTTTAAATCAGTGAATAAAACAATTTACTAAATGAAAAGGCCAGTTATTAAAAGATTGAAGATGATTTCTCCCCAGCGTTTGTGTTCCCGACCAAATAGCACCTTCATCACACCTGTCTGCACTTCTGAGCACTCCTGCCCTTTTCTTTTTGAATAATATTCTCTATTCAATAATCTAATTCAGTCCAAATGTTCCAATGATATAGTCCTTATAATCAGTTTATTTTAAAGGTATAATATGTAATATGTGGATTATTTCCCCCATCTAGTGTCTAAAGATAAGAACTGCAACAACACAATGTATTGGTTGCCAAAATGCCAGAGAATGCACTGTTTCAGTCATACTGTGATAAGATCTTCACTCCGAGAGGAAAATAACGTTACACTAATCAGTAATCACAATCAAGTATTTCAGAGTGCAGAGTTACGTTAGATGCTGTAGTGTGGAGATAACATTAGGTCTGGCTATGCAGATTCCAAGAAAGATAACAATAGCTAGTTAGCTATCTTACCGGTCTAGTAGAAAAGTAGCCATGTCACCATGCGACTTTATCCCATGAAACTCCATAAACTCAGTCCAACGAGCAAAGGCTGGCCCGATATTTATCCGACTTTTGCTCCTTCTTCGGTCACTGAGCTTTTGAGATTCGTATCGCACGGTTCGCCGGGGCTCAGGCGAAGCGAGCAGGAGAAGCAGGACGACGAAACTCGGCCATTTTACCAAAAGTTTAGCTGAAAAGAGTGAGCAGAAGTGAACGGAAAAGCTGCCGTTTAATAGTCGCACACACACTTGATGCTAACCAACATCTATAATGCTGCTAATTCATGGAAGTATAGCTGGCTACTGCTAATCTCACAGTGGTGAAGCTAGAACAGTACCTGGCAACCCAGCGCGCAGTACCAACGCTGTAATACTATTGGCTGGTATGATATCAACAGAGTGTCATTGTCAGGCCGTCAAAATTTCATAATGTAATAATTTCAGACAAAATATATTTTTTTTATGGAAAAGCAATACTTTTACTCTGCAGCCTTCACAAAGCCCTATGGATGTATTATTTTTGAAAAAATGTTTATTTTAATCCACATATTACATATTATACCTTTAAGTCCTTCATCCATTTCCTCACATAGCTCCCATATTATGATGAGACTTGAATATGATGGACGTATTGAATGGGTTTATGTTAGAAATCCTGAGGCAGACGTTTGTGCTCGTGAATAAATATTGGGGTATGTGAATGTGTTTACAAATACGCCAACTGTCTGTCCATGTTCCGCATGTTGTCACTCTGTAACATCACCATCAAGAGATGATTAGGCCTACTATTTCAAATTTCACTGCAGAAATGGACAGACATGATTTAGTATGGCTAATAGGTCTACAAAAGGAGATGTCTGTTCTTGCAAAAGAACCCCTCAAATATGTTGTACAGTTTAATCGGGAATGATATTCTGAAATAAGAACTGTAATTATTGAGCAATAGGCTAGGAATTGGTTTGTTTGTGTGAGAGTCAATGATCAAAAATCAAAATAGGAATTGGATATGGAGTTTGGATTACTGGAAAAAAGGAACTTTAGGAAGATCCGTGGAGTAAGTAACAGCAGGCCTTTATCCTATAGGCCTATGGAACGCTGCGCTCGTGGACGAAGTTGTGAATGGATGGACTTCATTTTGTCCTCTTGGTAAAATTTGATTGTGCTCTAAAAACATTAACGACAAAAAATGCAGCATCACAAAGTAAATGAGATGGTGGTTGGGAAGCAAAGGGAACTGTTTAAATTAATGTCAATATACTTTGTTCAGTTCATGGTTTACATCCATTCATCTCTTACAACGTAGGCTACATCAGGGGTGCCCAATACATTGATCGCGATCAACCAGTAAATCTTGTTGAGCTTGACATTTTTAAAGTAGCTCACAAGCCAAAAAGGTGTGGGCCCCCCTTGGCTACATAAATAAATAAGGTGGAACAGTAGTAATATTGTTATCACAGCAGGGCAGATTCAGATTACAATTAGAGATTGAAATAAAAGAAGGCTATCTTTTTGGATGCATCACAAAAAATGATTTTAAAGCAGGGAATGCGCACCAGACATGGAACACAAACGGGGATGGAAATGTATTTGTTGGTGACTGTTGGTGTTGGTTGGATGGCTGCATTTTAAACTCAGAGCATTCTAGACTATGCTACTAGCCAAGAAGAATATACTGTACCCTTGATTGCTATACAGCTGTAGCTCAAACTCATAAATCACCTGTTTGATATGCTCTTTAATGGGGGTGTGATATGAGTTTTTCGGCATGTTAGTGTGATAAGAGATTTAAACACATCTTTACGTGCAATTTTGTGTGTAATCGCGGGTCGTTTACCCTGTTCGAAAACATAGCCATGAACAAACCAGTAGTGTAATCCAGGCCTCAGAACCCCAAAACCTCTTCTAAAGTTGGAGATGTAATCATTTTAGTAAATAGGCCTAAAGGAAAGAGTTGGATTATAATTTTGTGAGTGGAAACTTTTGTGACTCAGCAGCAAACTATATAGTGTAATATTTGTGGGTGTGAATGCAGGAAAAAACGGGGGGGGGGGGGGGGAGAAAAAAAGGGAAACTGCTGGGTTTGTTCTCATAACTTTAGTGCTGAAGAAAATAAACATTCTCTCTATAGGCTGTTTGCACAAGCTCCACTACTTCCTGAAATTCTACAGGCATATTTATATCCTGTCCTATACCATTGGATGGAAGTGATTAATCAGGTGTGATCAGGTGTGCCGCACACCTGATTAATCACTTCCATCCAGTAGTATAGGACAGGAAATAAGGATGCCTGTAGAATTTCAGAAAGTAGTGGAGCTTGTGCAAAGAGCCTATTCCTTCAAATATTCTCAACTCTTACAATAGGAAACAAAGTTGTATAATGCGAAGGCACATTCTGTTATTACAGTCAATGTAGTTTTTCAGCATGAGTTAGGCTACTCAATGCTGCAGGTTGAAAGAATAAGTATTTTACAGGACTATCCAACATTCATTTGATATGAACTCAACATTGGAATGGCCGGATTACCCCCCCCCCCCCTTTAAACTATTAAAGACATTTGGCTATTTCAATGACATTAACACATATTTAAAGTAGTATTTACAGGACAATATGACCCGATCATAAGCCATCCAACGGGCCGAGCAATCAAATTGAATTGCGACAATAACCTGGCACGGCTCCGGAATGATGCAGTTTTCTAGAACACGAGCGTTTGCGTAAGTTCTTAATAAAGTTTCTCTCCTCTGACCCCTCCTTGACCCCAAGGACACCGAGGCCATGAAGCGGGCTCTGGCGCTCATCGACTCCAAAATGAACCAGGCCAAGAACTGGCTGAGGGATCCCAACGCCCAACCAGGTGACCAAGAGTGACCACTTACTGAAATATATACTTTCATTTACCCGTCTGCTCTCTCCGCCCGTAACCGTGTGTGTGTGTGTGTGACAATGGCAGGAGACGCAGGGGAGCAAGCTATCCGCCAGATCCTGGATGAGGCGGGGAAGGTGGGCGAGCTGTGTGCCGGGAAGGAGCGCCGGGACATCATGGGCACGGCCAAGACCCTGGGCCAGATGACCGACCAGGTGTCCGAGATGAGGGCCAGGTACTGCCAGACTATGACGTTCCACAGTGTTTTACAACTGTGTTGGACAGCTTTTCAGCAAATTTCTGGACCAATCTCATGTCAAGGACATTCACTGTGCTCTAATGAGGATGACTACATTTCCTAAATGATTCCTAAATGTTTCCTGTGGATATCTGATCGGGAAATGTTCTATTGTACGGTAGCATAAATCTCAGTGATCAATTGTGTCAAGTGTAAAGTGGTAAGCCTGTTACAAGGGGATTACATCATAGGGGATTACAGCATATCAGATTGTAACTGATATCCCTCAGATGAAATTTTGGCAGGGACACACTTGTCACTCTTACAACTTATACAACGCCTTACTAGCTTAGCCTACTATACTGAATGGGTGTCTGAAGCATCCTGGAGGTTAGGTTGATGTTTCGTGTCACCTGCCCTCCCCAGAGGTCAGGGGGTGTCGCCCGCCGCCATGCAGAAGTGCCAGCAGGTGTCCCAGGGTCTGGATGTGCTCACGGGGAAGGTGGAGAACGCCGCGCGCAAGCTGGAGGCCATGACCAACTCCAAGCAGGCCATCGCCAAGAGGATCGACGCTGCACAGGTGGGCTTTGTCGCTAGTGTAACCGTGAATCATGAGTCCTCGTAAACCCTCGTGGAGTGAGTGTAATCACTCCCCTAGTATAAAGGATGTGCTAACGACCCTGCTGAGGGGCATTTGTTTCTTGGCGTAGTTGATAGCACATCCGACTTGCAAACGCAAGGTTGCAGGTTCGCGTCCCGCCCTGGACAACCCCTTAACATGGGTCAAACGAATGAGAAACACAACGCAGCCGAGAGTACTACCGTTACATTAGCAAGGGCAGAGGCGTAGCTGTGGTACCGTATGGTCCGTGAACAAAACATGGTTCTGGTTTAGTATTGTACAACCGGTTAGTGAAAAAACATGGTTCCTACTAGGTCTGTCGCGGTGAAGAAATTTCCCCAGCGGTACAAAAGGGTGGCTTTCAACCGCGGTATGCGGTATTATTGCACCTTTTTTTTTCTTCCCCCCTGTGCTTTATAAATGAGATTTTTATAGTGTGTGTGCTGTAGCCTACCTGTTATTTGTTTCAATACATTTTTATCAAACGAAAACAGGCTACATTAAATAAATACAGTAGCAATATGCTACATGCTAGATCTTCGTATATAGCCTTCCTTTCGCAATGGACTTGCAAAGTGTAGTAGGCCTACCTGCCGGTGCCATAGGCTACAGTAGGCATGCGGAAACCCTTACATTTCAAATAGTAGGCTAACCTTTGATTCACTGGTGATAAAAAAAAACAAAAAACATAATTGACAAAATGATTAACAATCAGACTTCTGAAAGATGTTATGAACCTAAATCTGTTCAGAATTATTACGCACGGAATCATAAATACCACAACATGGATTGGAAGCGAAATTGTGTTTATTGGGCAAAAAAACAATATGCGTGTCCCATTTATTTTGTCACTTATCTACACAGCCTACTGACAAGTGTTGGGCCTAATTGTAAATACATGCTTCGGAAATTGATTTACAAATGGAAATAAATGCTTTGGAAATTGATTAACAAATTTCTAATATCTGTCTCAACTCCGTGTAATGCTGATGACACGGCCTGTTGGAATGGTGTGTTTGTTTAGGGTAGGCTAAGTGCGGAAAAAGCAAGTCCATACCTGATGTTTATTTGACAGCCCTAATAGGAAAAGCCTCATGAAACATAAGAACAAAATGAAAAAACGTTAGTTACCATGGTTGATGCGGTTGTCTGAGGAGTAGCGCGATCTTTTTCACAGTACCGCGGTCGTGCAATACTGCAGTAACCGCAACAGCCCCAATTCCAACAATCCCGTTAGTTACTTCTGATGTGATGTTGAGAGTGTGGTTCTTTTTGCCCGCGGCCGCCTGCAGAATTGGCTGGCCGACCCCAACGGCGGCCCCGAGGGCGAGGAGAACATCAGGGCCCTGCTGACCGAGGCCAAGAAGATCGCAGACATGAGCGAGGACCCCAAGGAGAGGGAGGACATCCTGCGCTCCATCGGAGAGATCGCCGCCGTCACCGCCAAGCTCTCCGAGCTCAGGAGACAGTGAGTGGCGGACTGCATGTACATGGGACATACTTGTTGGTCATGTTATTCCTCATTTTGTTAAAGGGAACACTGATATGCCCTCTCTGGCTGTTCATTAATTTACATTGGGTAACACTTTATATTAAAGTCCTCTTATTCTGCATTAGTTAATAGGTAATACGATCCTTATAAGATGCCTATTATTCCCATAAGTGTTAATGATAGCATTATAAATATTTTTATTGTTAGATTATAAGCCATAAGAAACATGTTAACAGTTTATAATCTGTTTAAGAACGTTAATAAAAGCCTTATTATTGTAACTTCAAATTGTTTCTTTAAGGTTTTATCTCCGCTGGTATGGTTAAGACTTTAACTATTAACTGTTCCCTCGTCATCTTCTCAGGGGCAGAGGTGACACGCCGGAGGCCAGGGCTTTGGCCAAGCACATTGCCACGGCCCTGCAGAACCTACAGTCCAAGACCAGCAAGGCTGTGGCCAACAGCCGGCCCGCCAAGGCCGCCGTCCACCTGGAGGGGAAGATCGAACAGGCCCAGCGCTGGATAGACAACCCCAGCATAGACGACAGCGGAGTGGGTGAGTCTGGTTTACCGTCCTCTCTCTCTCTCTCTCTCTATCTCTCTCTCTCTCTCTCTCACTCTCTCTCTCTCGGTCTCTCTTTCTTCGCTGACCATACCAGCAGCCCAGATAGATGCTCTGTTTGCATATGAGCTGTTATTCTCCATGCGCTATACATTCCAAAACCCTCACCCTACCTCATCATTTTCTCTCTGGGTTGGCTTGTCTGCTCCGAAGCCTGGAGATCTTCTCACATGCCATATTGTTTATATTAGCAGCATGCCAGGCTCTTAGCACATGTTCCAGCCCTCCTAACAGTCTATTGTTCCTGGTCTGTTCAGAGTTGAATTAGATGGAATCGTAGTATAGAAGTAAAGTGTGTTAATACCTCATCCTCTGAACCACAAGTCACATTTGCCCCCTGAACCATGTTCTGAGATGCATGTTACAGCCGATTAGCTAGCTTTTCGGTGGCGCGGCTGGTTAGAACAGGGTCTGTCTCGCAGATAGGGCTGCAAAATTCGGGGGAAGGTTTATAAACTCCTCCAAAATCGGGAATAAATTCCCATGAATTCCAAATTCCCTTGGGAGGTTTGGAATATTGCCAGAATTTTGCAATCCCACACTCAGAACACCGGGGGTTCGAGTCCACCCCATGGGCAATAACGATACACAATGCAGACGAGTTGAAATCGGTCATGTGTGCGCACGTGTGTCTGTCTTTCCAGGCCAGGCAGCCATCCGGGGGCTGGTGGCGGAGGGCCATCGCCTGGCCAACGCCCTGCCGGGCCCCAGCCGTCAGGAGCTGCTGGGGAAGTGTGAGCAGGTGGAGCAGCTGATGGCCCAGCTGGCCGACCTGGCCGCCCGGGGCGAGGGAGACTCCCCACAGGCGCGCGCCGTGGCCAACCAGCTCCAGGAGGCCCTGAAAGTAAGACGAGCGCTCGCGTTCACACACACAGCCGCTCTCTCTCGCGCACGCACACACACACACACTCACACACACACACTCACTCACTCACTCACTCACACAAGTTATGATGATCTAGCAGCTACTCAGACAGACAAAGCCAAGCACTCCCCCTGCTGGTGGGTGGAAACGGCTCACATCTACTGCCTGCTAGATAACCAGATACGCACCCTTGAGATGTTACTAAAATGGTGTTCGCTAGAATTGAGTAGTACTGAATGAAAACGGTTACCTACATCAATTTCTTTCAGTCTTTGAAAAGGATTTTCAAGTCAGTTTGACAAATGACACAGAAGAGCAGAGTGTGAAAACATGCATTTGTTAGATCTGACTTTTCTGAATAAAAATGTGTGTGTGGTCTTGTCCCAGGACCTCAAAGGCAAAATGCAGGAGGCGATGACTCAGGAGGTGTCGGACATCTTCAGCGACACGACCACGCCCATCAAACTGCTGGCGGTGGCCGCCACGGCCCCTCGGGACGCGCCCAACAGGGATGAGGTCAGCACCTTCATGTTCAAAACAATAACGCCACCATTTACAGTGCAGTTCACTTGGATCTTGCCCTAGTAGTGTCGCATAGCCAGAACTATCTCCACATTTCATTTATGCTGTGCCAGTGCTGGAGAAAGGTCTGGCTGGACTCATTACCATTCAGGAATAGGGGGGAAAACAATGCTGTATTTCTTTAAGCCAATCAAAATATCTTCAGCGGAGCAGTTGCTGGGCTGTAATTGTTTTATGTAGTCCATAGCGCCACTCATTGGACAGTGATAAATGAATGACAAGGTGTACAGTCCCCAAAACCTACATCTGTTGAGTCAGACTATTGCTCTAGTGACTGAAAGTTTCGTTGAAAGGGTTTATAACTTCTGAGATTGAAAGGGTTTATAACTGTGATGATAAATTATATTTTAGTACCAATGACATTAGATTGTTAGTTTGCAGCAGTTTTTAAAATTTGTGTTCATATGGAGACTGGATTGTATTAGTAATGTGATTAATTTCTGCTGTTGCATTCAGGTATTTGACGAAAGGGCTGCCAACTTTGAGAACCACGCCAACAAGCTGGGCGCCACTGCAGAGAAGGCCGCCGCCGTAGGAACGGCTAACAAGAGCACGGTGGAGGGCATCCAGGCGGCCGTCAAGTCAACCAGAGACTTAACCCCACAGGTACGGGACACACGCACGTTTCTGTCCATGTGTCTCCAGGGGTTTTATGTGCCTTGTGCTCCACAAGCCTATTAACTAATATACAATAGAACCTCAGAGATCCAAACACATTGGGAATGATCCACAAAAATGTTTTATATTAGTCTAATGAATTAAATATTAAAATACAGCAGTCAAATCTCAAACAAAACGCCTACTTCCAGTTTTATACACCTGTTTGGTTGACCGGACTTCTCGGATCTTTGAGGTTCTACTGTATGAGTGTACTGCACACTGTATTGGGTTCATTGCGTAGTAAAAGGCTAACTACAGTAATGTAAGCGACTACTTCTTACTGACTGAGAACGGTCTTTCCATCAGGTGGTCTCTGCCGCCCGCATTCTATTGAGGAACCCCGGCAACCAAGCTGCATATGAGCACTTTGAGACCATGAAGAACCAGTGGATTGACAACGTTGAGAAGATGACAGGTAGCGTTTGGCGATGACGCTGTAACTGGCCGCATGGTCGACTTAACACTCCCCTTAACGCTCACACGGCCTTAACGCTAACGCGGTCTCCGTCTCCAGGTTTGGTGGATGAGGCCATCGACACCAAGTCCCTGCTGGACGCCTCGGAGGAGGCCATCAAGAAGGACCTGGACAAGTGTCGCATGGCCATGGCCAACCACCAGCCGCAGATGCTGGTCGCCGGGGCCACCAGCATCGCCCGCCGCGCCAACCGCATCCTCCTGGTGGCCAAGCGGGAGGTGGAGAACTCCGAGGACCCCAAGTTCAGGGAGCTGGTGAAGGCAGCCTCGGACGAGCTGAGCCAGACCATCTCTCCCATGGTGATGGACGCCAAGGCCGTGGCCGGGAACATCCAGGACCCGAGTACGGCACTTTAATTAATCTCTGTTTGATCTGTACGCCCTGTACACTCTGCTGCTGCAGTGTAAATCTGTTTCTCTGGGCCGATGTAGCCATATATGGTGCTGATCAGTGTCTCGCTCTTACTCTGTGGTATGCAGACCTCCAGAAGGGATTCCTGGACTCGGGCTATAAGATCCTGGGTGCCGTTGCCAAGGTGAGGGAGGCCTTCCAGCCCCAGGAGCCCGACTTCCCGCCTCCTCCTCCCGACCTGGATCAGCTGCAGGTAGGTTCTCGGCCAGCACAGGTTCAGTAACGCCGGGCTCACACTACATGGCTTTTGTGGCTTATTTATCCTCTATTCTCCCCCCTCAACAATCAGAGGAGAAATCTGGTCTGGGACCTTGGTCGGTACTGATGTTCGGCCCAGATTATCTTGTAATGTGAGGGGTTTACAGATCCAATCTTAAACCTTCCGATCTGCTCGCGGAGTCATCCAGATTTAAAGTCTGGATGATTACGTCTTCGTGTTCGAGACGGCGAGACCACAATAACTAACAGATCACCTGAGGTGGTTCGTTGCTCCCACGAGCACGATAATCTTTATAATATCCTGTAGTGTGTGATGACCCGTTCAAATCCTGTAGTGTGAGCCTGTCATAAAATAGCAGCTTGACCTGGACCAGCAGGTAGGACCTCCGCCAGCCCAGGTTCACTAACATTAGCAGCTCTGACCGTCTATCACTGTATGTCTTGCTCGGTCACTGTTCGCCACAGCTGAGAGTCCCTGGCCCTAACTTGACCGTTTATGGCCTCAGCTCAACGACGAGCCGGCGCCGCCCAAGCCCCCTCTCCCCGAGGGCGAGGTCCCCCCCCCCCGGCCGCCTCCCCCGGAGGAGAAGGACGAGGAGTTCCCCGAGCAGAAGGCCGGCGAGATGGTGAGCGAGCCCATGATGGTGGCCGCCCGGCAGCTCCACGAAGAGGCCCGCAAATGGTCCAGCAAGGTGGGACAACAGTTCTTTCATTAACCTTTATTTAACCAGGTTTAGACCCATTGAGATTAAAATCTTTTTCAAGAAAGACCTGCCCAAGAATGGCAGCAATACAAACAGTCTCATACAGTACACATTCACATTAAAAGCAGTACTACTAGTATTTCAATTAAAACATTTATCATACAATTATGATAATTAAAACAATTATGATAAAAATATCAATAGTCAATTTCTATAGGTTTCACCATGCCTTTAAGTTCATTTAGAGTGACTAGATCCTGGAGTTTAAGTTAATTTTGCTGGCTATTTCATGGATGGTGCAGATACTATACTGTACGTCAGTGACACTGACAAAATGTACTTGGCCGTTAACTCTCTTTGCCTATATAGCGTGATTTAACCGTTTGTGCCCTTCCAGGGTAATGACATCATTGGTGCAGCCAAGCGTATGGCCCTGCTCATGGCCGAGATGTCGCGTCTGGTGCGCGGCGGCAGTGGAAACAAGCGCGCCCTCATCCAGTGCGCCAAGGACATCGCCAAGGCGTCTGACGAGGTCACGCGGCTGGCCAAGGAAGTGGCCAAGCAGTGCACGGACAAGCGCATCCGGACCAACCTGCTCCAGGTCAGGCACAGTCGCTCACTCAAAACGTATTCTGTTCAGGGCTTTTTGTATGTGTGCTTTATATATTGATATGGTAGTTAGAAATAGATACTTTATTGATCCCCCCAGGGGGAAACTTGGCATTTCAGAAGTTGAACATTAGAGAAAGGTTGGAAAGAAATGAAACACTAGATACAGACACTAGGTAAGGGGAAGAGGGGTAGCAGCATAAAAAGGGGGATTTCAGGGGCTAGTAATGGTGCAGTATAGAATAACAATAGGATTAGATGTATACCTACATACATTGTCAGTATAACTTTACATATAACTATACAGATAGATAAGTCAAGGAGTATACATATACATCCATCCATCCCCTTACTTGAATACCCAAATGGTGTGTATGTTCATCTCATCGGACCGCCTCTGTTTGTTTTAGGTGTGTGAGCGCATCCCTACTATAAGCACACAGCTGAAGATCCTCTCCACAGTCAAGGCTACCATGTTGGGTCGGACCAACATCAGCGAGGAGGAGTCAGAGCAGGTGAGCAACGCTGCAGATCTCTCTTCAGTGGAACGTGTGTCGTCAACATCTTAAACGATTCTCATAAGAACCTATAAATGTTTCTGACTTTCCCCTTAACCGTGCCTCTTCTCTTACCCTGCAGGCCACTGAGATGTTGGTTCACAATGCCCAGAACCTGATGCAGTCTGTGAAGGAGACGGTGAGGGAGGCCGAGGCCGCCTCCATCAAGATCCGGACGGACGCAGGTTTCACCCTCCACTGGGTGAGAAAGACCCCCTGGTACCAGTAAGACCCCCTGGTACCAGTAAGACCACTGCTCTGCTCAAAGCCCAAGTCTGTTCAGAAGCGAACGGCAACTTTGAACAATAGATTGATGGACGCATACATAGTAATTCCAGGTTATAATGACAAAATGCCCTAAACCCTGATTTGGGTCAGATGAGTCAATACACTATTTATCAAGTGATCCCAAGTGATCCCATATCCTGTCTGTAAACCATGGCAGATCTAGTAGAATGTGCAAGAAGGGATGATCCGATGCAACTTATCATGATTTAGATTCTTACTGGGAAATTCATTTTTCTAATGTGTGTAAAGAATGTGTTTTAGAGCTTATGACAAATCCCAGGTATATATATTTTGAATTAGAGGTTTGCTTTTCATATCTAGTGAAGTTGATTATTATCAGTGTCTCTTAGACCATGCGAAGATCTCTTAAGTTAAATTTGAATATTAAAATGGAAGATTTTTTTTTTTTATATATCTTTGTACTGGTCCTTTGTCTTTATCTGCAATCATTCACCATCGCTAGGACAAGCACATCCACTCAAAAGGAGTTGGTACAAGTACATGCTAAGCTCTACACGCAAAATGTATTCATTGGTATTATATCTGTTTACACTATGAAATGTGATAGAAACCGAAACACCATTCTCTTTACCGTTCATATTTTGGTTCATACTTTAGAGAGATTTTTGTAGTAGCCTAATGATTTACACCAGGACATCTGCCAAAGAGTTTAATCCACCAATTTTTCAATATGGTTTTCTTTCTTTGGGTACTGTATCAGTAACACTTTGGAAATGTAAGGGCTAGCTCTTTAGACCGATTGCTAGTGAATAATAGTGAATTATTTTTACTAGAATGGTGGAACTTGTTGTGAATTATGTTCCAACACTTCCACAATGTTGCATTGAGATAAGGCTTAAGCCTGGTGCTTTATTCTGTGTAACTTCTCAGTGAAACCAGCAAGCTAGTCCATGTTTTGCCAGACTGTAGGAATACTGTACAGCTGACAGTATACTGTCTCACGATGTATTGCGATGTGCACAACCAATGTTTTGAAAGATTAAACGTGTTTTAAGGCCAGGAATAGGCGATGTCAACTGGTCAAAGAGTGTCTGTTATTATTTTTATCATCTAAAATTATTGTTGAGACCTCAGCCTCTTCTCTTCATACTAGGAAAATACACTAAACATACAGTAGGCTAGCTATAACAGTTGGTACCATGGATGAAATCTGAAATGTGCTCTACTGTGTCTGAAATTAATAAGAGCAGAGGTCTGAATGTGTATGTATGATATTGAGACCATGTAAACCACCTGTTGGGTAAAAACTTTGATGGCAATAAATAGTTTTTAATTTACAGAAAATGATGTTTTGTATCTTGTACACATTGCATCCTGATTTTGTTCAGAAACATGTTTGTTATATTTATGATTTTTAGTTAGCTAAAGCTAAGTTACACCTCCTCCATTCAATCTTTATGATGAAGGCAAACCCTGCTTCAATGTTCACGTTTTGTAATAAAGCCTTTTATAACTCAGTTGTAATATCTCTTATTTACACACCATTGGTTTGGTAGACATGCCTATCCCATCCAATCATAGATAATTGGCCTGCCTTAATTGGCTAGTTCTACTGTAGGCTAGATAATTGGCCTTAATTGACTAGTGCTACTGTAGGCTACTGTACACTACAGCCATCAATTTACATTGATCATCATCACGCGGGCTGCAAGCACACGAATGACAGACCAGTCCAGGCACTGTATCTTGCCACTTAAGCTAGCTGCAAAGACTGCATTGCTGTATTAGTAGTTTTGTGCAAAAAAAACAAAAAACGGTTTGGCAATAGTCGCCTGCTCTTGGTCGTAAAGACGATGTGTAACGAGGAACCCAACGTTAAACGAGTCCGAGTCACTAAAGCTCTGAGGTAAGTCTATTAGCTAGCTAGCTATGCTAGCTGCACAAGGCTAGCTAAAGAGCTTGAGACAGCGAGTGTCTGACTAGCCGGCTAGCGTTAGCTAGGTTAGCTCCCGTACAAAGCATGGTCGTATAAGGTCGCTCAAGATTGTGTTTGCAAGCATTGCTGCGAGATAGGTAGCTCGAAATTCACTAGTATTTTAACGACAAAATTACAGTTAAACTGCTACTAAAACTTTCCCAGGAACCGTATGCAGCTAAGCTAATCTATTGCCTTGCCTGCTAATGCCTCTGTGCTGACTGAGATGCTAGCATGCTAACAGATAGAGGGTGGGCTCACTACGGGCTCCATGCAAGAATGAGAACAATTTCCACGTGCAACTGTTATGACACGTGTCAAGTTTACAGAGACGCCCTGATCAACAGTTATGATGAACACTTGTGCACGTTCATCATATCTGGCCAGCGGGTTAGATAAGGTTTAGTTAATGTTTACATCTTCTTGGTGGCCATGATTTGGGCATGGTATGTTAATAACCATTTCTCAATCACGCATCATGCGGCCAGATTGAGCATATAACCAGCTAACGACATGAGTGCGATGGGTGACCTGGCATGCTTTGAGTTGGGTAACCTTCAGTCTGAAGTAGCCTAGCCAGCTATCTTGAGAGTTTGCAACTGTAACCTCTTATGGTATCCAGAGAAATATGCAGCACCGCCCACTGTCCATGTAGCCAATCACTTTTGGCACAAGAAGAGACGGTTCCGCTTTCACTGAAAACTAAAAAAAAAAGCAAACAGCAAAAAGCACGCTGCTGTTAACTGCTCGGCACTAGTTGTAGCAGCTTCACCAAGTGTCCAGCAGTTTTAAACTAGGATAAACTCCTGTTGACAACATGCCATCTGCAAGGTAAGACCATGCGGTTTGTATTATAGCCTCCCTCGGGCCATATGCTATATTATGATACATATCCTGAATTAAGTGAATGGTCCAAGGCATCATATATCATCTTATGGTATGGGGTTTTTCGTATGGCAAATGAGACAACTCACTTGCTCTAACAAGTACACAGTGAGAATCTGGGGCAGTTGGAAAGTTCCGAGTTAGACCTTGAATAAACCACCCACTTTGAGTGGACTGATGTCAGGTTGGGGTTAGGGGATCCCCTGAACATGTTCAGAAGGATTGGATGTACAGTAGGCCTACATAACCTCAACATGCTCCAGCGCCACGGCAGAAGACTGGCAGCATGTGCTAATCTTGAAAGATTTACTATGACTGGAATGTACAGTCGGTTCACTTACTCTAGACAAATGTTCTTCCTTATTAATGTAAGTCACTTTGAATAAAAAAAACTAACCTAACTAAGCTAACTGACTTAAATGTATGCTGTAGTCTGCATTTTTCAGGTGTCCACTTTGTGTGTGCAACCTGACATGTTAGACCTACAGCTGTTGGGCGACACATGCGCTCCACATGTGCTTGCTTGAGAGCTCCATGTGTGTGGTTAATGTCTACACCCTGAGGTTGTGTAATAAGCCTGAGGCAGAGGGTATTAGCATAATTAATAGCCATTTCATTGACACATGTTTCAGTTGAGTCTAATTCATTAAATTCTGAACTTACTGAACGGTGGAACACTGCAGACCTAGCAGGCTGTGACATCGACAGTACTGGACAGGTTTCTCTGATGTCAGGCAAATGGACTGCACTTATATAGCGCTTTTATCCAAAGCACATTACAATGGCCTCTCATTCACCCATCTACACACAAATTCACACACCAATGGTGGCAGCTGCCATGCAAGGTGCTAGCCTGCTCATTGGAAACAATTTGGGGTTCAGTGTCTTGCTCAAGGACCCCTTGGACACATGTGGACAGGAGGAGCCGGGATTCGAACCATCGACCCTGCGATCATTGGACGACTCGCTCTACCACTGAGCCACAGCCGCCCTGTTTTCAGGCTCCCTGACTATTGACTGTGCTGTATACAGAAGAAAATAAAGATGTGTTTTAGTCAAGATCTAATATAGAATGTAGCACTACTAGAGAAAATAATTGGCCTATAATGTCAGTCACCTCCAGGTTGTAATATATTATCTAGATCCAGTCAGTCTATAATGACTTTTAGCACACCTGCTATTATTATTATGTCTTCATGAGAGAGTGAGAGATGATCTGATTTACCATGCTTCTCTCTCCACAAAGCCAAAACACACTGTTCGGGATGGGCAACCCTCTTCTGGACATATCCGCTGTCGTGGACAAGGACTTTCTTGACAAGTGAGTTTGAGGAGCTCTTTGACGACTCTCTCCCTCATTCTCCCCATCGTCATGGTTTGATGTGAGTGTGTAAGACTGAGAGACTAAACGGTTTCACTCAGGAGTGTGTACGTCTTCTTAACAGGTACGGACTCGATCCCAACGACCAGATCCTGGCTGAAGACAAACACAAAGCCATGTAAGTAGTATTAAATGATCCCGCGGTTTGCTGTATAGGTCCGCTATGATTTCAGGAAAATATGATCTACCGTTCATTCATACTCCCAGAGAAGCATCTTGGCGTGCTAGTAAACAGGGCTCAAAATAGTTCACTCTTGAGACGTCTATAAATCAGCATCCCGTAACCCGACAGCTGCGCTCCAGTGGGGCGCTGGACGTGTCACACCCGCATATCACCCACGCGTGGCGTGCGCTGGGCCGAGTGAGCATGCTCCCTGGTGGTACGACCACAGCACGCCGCAACGACATGCTTCACAGTTTTAACACGGTATTCCAGTTCCCCGTCAAAGATCCCTGTTATTGGGCGTCATTGGGCTGATTATAATGTAGCTGTTGTAGCCAAAATGTTCAGTGACACACTGAATTACTACAGTATGCCGCAGTCTATCCTCGGAAAAGGATCATCTGTTGACATCTGTGTAAATGCAGACTCCGCTGGGGGAGCTGACATGATACTCCCTGGAAGCTAGTCCCACTTCAGCCCACCTAACACAAGATCTTATTCACTAACAACATGCCCTGGGGAGCCTGAGGGAGAGGCCCTTAAAGATGCAGTATGTGGTTTGGCTCAGATGCACTTTTTGTTACATTTTTTGCAATTCTCATTACATCCCGAGAGTAATTAATTTTCGGTTTCACAGTATTTCAAGGACATATTGATTAGATCAACCTGTGCTCCGACACTAAAATTAAATAAATCCGTGATCTGTGGAAGTCGCAGGACTGTAATAAGTGCGTCCAATCATTTTGAGCTGCCAACTTGAAATAATTGGATGGCTTACATGCCTGTCAACCTACCTAGCTATCTAGCACTGTCATTTGTTTTCCCCCAGTTTGGAGGAGTGGCTTTGGAGGGAGGCCTGAAGGGAAGGGCGCAGATTTTGTTGGTTGCATTTTTCAGTCGAAGTCTAACAGAAATCATAAACTGCATACTGCACCTTTAAAAGGCCATTGTTTGGGCATTATTTAGCCTTCTGTTGAAGCTAACGTTCTGTTATAGGAACGGTGCGATGTGTGTAAATTCTCCCCACTCTGATGTCAACATTTAGCAGGACATTAAAGGGGGTGTGGCCTGTAGGTGATGGATGGCCCACGTCACAGACTCCGTGGTCATGTTTGGCTGGCGGTTTCACCAATGGCAGCTAGAAAGTTTGCTTAAGATTCAAAAGCAAACCCATTCATTCTTTTCATTTCCTGTGTTTTTTCTAGGCACCAGGTGGTGTGCTTGCCATGCCTTTTAAGTGTAAAGGTTGCAGGAGATTCAGATTTACAAGTCACATGATGCAATCATGTACAAGGAAATACCTGTTCACGTGTCATTCTGCATCATGTGTATATCAGCTAACTCTAAAACTAAAAACCTCATGGTCTGCCTAGATGACCAGATACCTTCGTAGTCAGGTGCTGTGACAGGCTGCTAATGACTGTGGATGTCGACCACCATGCAAACCAACACCGTCAGCACTGCCGCTCTCTCTTTATACACACAGTTGCAGAACTGTTATCTGTGTGGCCTCACGGACACCGTTCCTGCCTGACACAAGGTCAGAGCCGGATTAACATTGGGCTGGGGTGGTTCATTCCCCAGTACTGTGCATTTCAATGCCTGCCCACCCCCCCTCCAACACCCCCCCCCCCCCCCTCCACACACACACACACACACACACACACACACACACACATACACACACACACACACACACAGTGTGTCACCATCCCCATCAACTCCCGAAAGTGCTTGGACCAGCTTGTTCGGCTCGTTCAGCCCAGAGGAAATGCTACAGCGAGCCTCGGTCGTGTGATCCCTTTTGTGGCCTGTGAACAGTATTGTTTAAGTTTAGCTTAGTAGTGGGGTTCTACTGCAGCGAGCTGGTGTCATGGGCGTTGATGATTTTTGTTGTGGAAACCCAAACCAGCCCGGCTGCTAGGGAGTGAAGAGATTTTGCAATTGAGTTGCTTTTACTGTTAACGTTACTGTGTGCCTGTGCGAGAAAGATGGGAGCCTATTTATGGCCTCTTGAGACAAACTAAAAGCCTGTTCCAACGACCCAATTGTGGCACTTCAAAAATCTACAGATCAAACTGGTAGTAACTGTGCTATTCATTTTTTTTGTCCTCTATTGCCCCAGTGGGACAAAACATTCACTGCAGAGCACTTTGGTGATGATGTCTGAATTCAATTATGTGTTCACTGTGGAGCCTACAGTAGCTAATCCTATTGTGGGCCGAGAGAACAGGCCTGCTGGATCACCAGGCTGCTTTCATAACGTTCAGAGCCTGATCCTCCCGTGCTAATCGTTGCCAAAATCAAAGATAATGTATAGTACATTGAAAGGAAAAGTTTATTACCGTTTAAAGTCCGATCCCACTGCCTACGGTTATTTCACTGTGAAAATTAATACCGAATTGAGACTTGTTGGAAAGTCATACTGTAGTGAGTGTGAATCACCATGTGCAATCTGGTTCCACAGTTTCTGTTTCACAATACACACGATCCATGTGTTAGACATGTTCTTCCGCCATATAAGGCGGCATCTCGAGGTTCTCACAGCCTAAGTCGCTCCTCGTCTTCACACATCTGCATGTGTCTGCAGATGATGGTGTCTTCCTGGTTTCAGAGGGCACGGTGAGATGGTACAGTCAGGGAGAGAGGTGACTTCCTGGTTTCAGAGGGCACGGTGACATGATGGCACAGTCAGGGAGAGAGGTGACTTCCTGGTTTCAGAGGGCACGGTGACATGATGGCACAGTCACAGAGGGGTGAGATGCACACGGGATACTCTGTGGTTTCAGGAGATGCACTGTAATCCAATCTGAGGATTTCTCAAAGTCAGCCCTAGCTTTGAAAGAGGGACTCGGATAAATATAGCTTTATACAACGGTTAGTTCTGGTTCTTTTCTGATTGGCTGGAAGCCGTGTTAAAATACTTTGCAACACACACCTGGGACCGCATATCATTCCATTTTCAGTATTAATGCGCCTCCCATTTGATCCAATGCATTGTAGCTGTTGTTGTTGCTTGGCAACCCTTTTGTTAGGGGAACTATTTTTCTCTGCGCAATTGAGGGAATGATGCTTCGTTTTGAATAAATGTTAATATTTTACATTGCTGTTTGTTTATTTTACACTAATAGCTGTAGTAACCGTTGTATAAAAGCAATAAACCACTCGAGGCCGTGTGTTGTAGTGATTTTATAACAGCTAGGGGGGTTTTAGGCACTCCGCTTCGCATCGTGCCTAACAACGCCCCCTAGCTGTTATAAAATCACTATATAACACACGGCCTCTCGTGGGTTATTGCTTAAATAAAACCTACTTGAAGTCTGCTTGGGTCTACTTGACCGAGACATTTTTCGTTTTCACATGGCAGTACAGTATTTCAAGGACATATTGATTAGATCAATCTGTGTCAAATAAATGCTTGGAATAGATGCAGAACAAGCTCCAGGATGGTTGGCTCTTTGTTTTGCTGGACAACAGCGCCATCATGTGGTTGAAAATGCAATTCGGCTGCATATCACATGATACTGCTTGAATAAAACAATTTTTGTCAGGTTATATTATTTGAACACTTGACCATTTTCATTATATATAATTTCATTACCACTTTTGGCGTTGAATAAATATTCTATAATCTCAAGCATGTCCATGCTGCAATGTTCTCCACCCAATGTTTATTTTTATTGAAAGACAATTATTAAAGATAAAAGACAGTACAGTACCTAAGACAGCTGGTATTGCGGGGTGCCAACCTTTCCTGGATATGGCAGAAAATCAAGTGCAGAATTAACACAGGATATGCAGTGCTGTTTTTGTCCTGCGGGTGGCAGCAAAACGGTTTGATTTTCCAAGATTCTGCATCTGAAACTACATGACAACACACTGAAACAGCTCAAGAGTGTTTAAAGACATTCAGCAAATGCACTTAATAATTTCATGATAGATTTGCTGTAGCTGTTCAAAATCAGGCGGAATCAAGTTTGTTGTCTAACAAACCCTTTCGGACGTATAGGAGCCAGATGATGAGGCCTGTCAGTTTGTGAAGGGAGTGGATCATGGTAAGCTTACCCCGACTGAGGGTCTGCTGAGGAACTGAAGGACCCACCTCAATATACGAAGCTTACCCAAATATTGGTTTCATGACTCCGTCTGTCCAACGTTTAATCAATTGTTTACCCTCTCATCTTGGAATGATGGCACAACTCTTTTCAGATGTTGTTTGCTCACAGCAATTAAGTTCATCAGCGCGTTCCCTCCCTACCTCTCTCTCTCTCCCTCTCTCTCTCTTTCTGTGCTAAATGCAGATTAGCAGCATCACAATTGCATCCACAATGAGAGTAAACTCCTCATTATGCCATGTGACCCACTGCTGCATGAATAATTCAGAGATGCAGTGTTAGTGGCTGGCTGTTATTAGCATTCTGGATGGGAGAGGGAGGGATGGAGGGAGAGAGAGAGGGAGGGACGGAGAGAGAGAGAGAGGGAGGGAGAGAGAGGGAGAGAGAGAGGCGCATATCACCGCCGGGGCTGACTCAGGGGAGGATTGAGACACATCACACACACACACACATCATCACACGACATGGGAGAGATGAGTGGAGGGGGGCCGCTGCCTCCTTCTCTCACACACACACATGCACGCATGCACACACACACACACACACACACCCTGCTGTCTGTGTACATCTCACACACACACCCTGCTGCTGTTGCCTCGCAGCTCAATCTGCTTACCGGGAGAAAAACAACAAAGCTGCCCCCCCCCTTCTCTCTCTCTCTCTCTCTCTCTCTCTCTCTCTCTCTCTCTCTCTCTTCCTCTCTCTTTCTCTCTATCTCTCCCTCTCTCTCTCTCTGGCTGAGTACATGCTAAACACCATGGCTGCTGGGCCTGTGTGTGTGATAGACTCTGCTCTGTAAACACACTTGACTCTCTTCCCTCACTCCATCCACCCCGTTGTCTGTCTTCATAACGAGGGGGGGAGTTGTGAGTGGAAGCCCCCCCCCCCCCCGACAGATCCCACCCTGGTGTGTCAGGGAGAGAGGGAACAGGCGTGTGTGTGTATGTATGTGTGTGCACATGCAAGCTTGAGCGCCAGGCTGCATGTGCTTTCTAGCGTGCCACTTCACTGGATGCACTCATGCTTGACTGAGTGTGTAGACACACTACAGCCCCCCCCCCCCCCTCCCCCCCCCCGTCCGCTGCAGAGGCTGAGTGCTGTAACGCTGCGCTCAGGTTCACCTCTACGAGCCCATTAAGGGTCACTACATCCGCCCCCCCCCCCCGCCGCCAAGGTCAAAGGTCACCCACCCACATCCGCCGGCGAGCAGAGAGGCGGAGCGCGGACCCAGAACCTCTCTCTCTCCGGCGGCTTAATTGAGACGTCAGAAAAAAGGCCGTAAGAATCCACCGATTTATAGGAAACGTATACCCCTCCGTCGCTGCTTTGATATTCAGTCGGATAACCACAGAGCCCCCATTGGGATTAAAAAACACGTGCCATAGTTGTTGTTTTCTATTTCCCTCCTCGTTTTCAAGTCTCACATCCCAGTTGAAGAGTGTGATGTTGTGCTGTTTTGATGTGTTTTTTTTGGTGGGGTCATTCGCGGTGACTGCTCAGTATTTCAGGCATGCTGCTGTATCATGACAGAAGGCTGATGCAATCTCAATTAAGCCGGCCGGTCGCTGGGCGCTGATGCCTCCATTGTGTTGACGGCCACCACCAGCAGGGGGCGCCAGAAGGAAACCTCAGAAGTCAAGGGGTTGTAACAAAACATGATCCACATTTCAACGCATGTGGGCGGTTTTTTGAATGTGTTTTATAATTAAAATGTGGGCGTACACGAACAGCATGTTCAGAAAGCATGCTCACAGCTATTTTTAGTCAGCTTTGAACACACCCCACCCCCTCCTCCCCCTACACACACACACACACATACTGTACACTAGGGTGACAGTGTGGTTCACATCCTCACACGTGTGTAGGTAGTGTATCATCTCTGGCTATCATTCCCCCACACCCAGAGGCTAGTGGTGTGGGGTGGGCAGCTCTCCCCGCGTGTCTGGAGTTCACACTGGGCCATATGGTCCTCACAGCAGGGGGTGGCGGCAGAGTTATTCACACAGAGCATTGTGAATCACCGGGATCCTGGTAGCAGCCCCAGAGATGAGGGAAGGGTCTCAAAGGCTTTGTGCTCAGGCTTCAAATCTCAATCCTCTGGAGGAGGAGACAAGCAACCACCTTCTCTCCTCACACTCTCTCTCTCTTTCTCTCTCCCTCTCTCCCTCCCCACGCATCCGTTCCCCACAGCGTGACAACAACGCCTCACTCTACAGCGCCGAAAGCCAAAAACCTGTGACGTTTCAGAGGAAATAATATGAACTCATCCTCCATGACAAAATCACCGCCCCCCCCCCCCCCCTTCCCCCAATCTGCGAGTGGAGCCTAATTAAGGACAACGCCGGTCCTATTAACGCCAGCAAATGTGCTGCCGGATGTGCTGAATATTAAGGGGTTGTGAAATTGTTGTTTCTACATTCTAATGCAATTATTCAGCCATTACGACCATGTAATTGCGCACTTTAATGCATTGTGTCTGTAATGTTGTAGAGAGAGGGGCTCGTCTAGAGACCCGCTGCTCTGGGCTCTGAGCGATTTAATCCAGCAGGGATGAATAGCAGATTTTAACAAAGGGGCACGGAGGCTGTCTGTACCTGGCGGCTGGCTGGTATAATGCCTCAGTATGAATCAACAGCGCTCCCCCGTCGTAGTCTATTAGAGCATGTCAGAGGACAGGGAACAAGGGCCCTCTTTTTTTAGTTTCTGGATTATCTGACATTTGTAACCAGCACTTACGCAACTTATTCTTCTACCTCCTATCCCAGCCAGCCGCAATGTTCCACCCTGATAACAATGTTCTATTCACCTGTGTCGCCTTCACCAGTTGCTGCACAGAGAGGTACTCTACCAGGCATTGAATGAAAAGCATATCTATTTCTAAGGGGGAGAGAGAGAGAAAGAGAGAAAGAGAGGAGATAATTATTGATTTGAAATAAGAAAAGATAAGGGTCAACCTTGAGCTGCCCGGCGATAGAGCACGGAACGGAATAATTAATGGGCCTGTCTCGCGCTTGGGACAAGCTTTCACACTGAGATGAGCGTATTGATTTTAAACAGATAAACCTCGTAACCCTTTGTGAAGGGTTTGACAAACAATTTAATTGGGTAGGTGTGGGGAGGGGGGGTGGGGGGGCTGGGGGACAACAATATTCCTCTCCATCCTTCTCCTTTCATCACATCCCCGAGGTCTCTTTCCCCCCACATGACCTGTGGAAACAATTACTGCTGCATCAGGCCCCTGCTCTGCCTCCAGACTAGCAAGCAGCCGCGGCCGAGAGCATCCACACCCAGACTGGGGGGGGTGGGGGGGAATCATTCTAAAACCTGCCCTCCGCAACAGATGGCTTTGTTGAAACAGGGATTATCTGAGTTCTTTTAACTGTTTTGCCCCCCCCCGCCCCCCCCCCCCTCGTGTGTGTGTGTGTGTGTGTGAGCGAGCGTTTCTGCGTGTGATGGAGCTGCCTGTGTTCAGATGGAGCTGCCTGTGGTCAGGTGGAGCTGCCTGTGGTCAGATGGAGCCGCCTCATATAGTTGACAGCGGAGATCATTTACTGTTACTGTGGCCGCACCTCCACTACTAACCCCGGAGGAGAGCCGGAGCAGGAGCCCGCCCCCCTGCCCTGCGCTGGTTAGCCGCGGGGCCGTTTCATCATGTCTTCCTGCCTGTCCTTGTGATTTGTAAGCTGTTTAAACCTGAACGAGGCAATTAGACGAGGAGGAGGAGAGTGGGTGCCGCGGTGATCATTAGCGATGAATTACCCCGGTGCGCACTCAAAACACTCGGGAGGACTTTTCAGACGGACCGCTCCCGCGGTTCCAGATCCAATCTAGCCATTGATTAACAGAGACTTGTTCTTCCTGTGAAATCTCTGGATGGGGATTTCAGGGCACTCATCCGGTCTCGATGAGATGGGCCAGCTTCAAAGGAGATGAAGAGTGATTGGGTAAATGGGTCTTGCCCTCTTGTGTGAGAGACTTACAAGAGCAAATCTTGAATTATTGCCTTGTGTAAATAATCTACTCACTGGCTGTTTTTTGGGGGGTGAGTGGGGGGGGGGGGGGGGGGGTGGGCTGGTGAGTCGTCCAGAGGAGAGAGAGAGCACTCATAGTACTTTGGAAGCTCTCATATTTCGCTTTATGGGGAAGGTGGGGGCTCTTATGCAAGGAATGTAAACAACATGTTTCCCTGGTCGTGTGATCTACCCAGACAATATGAATGTGTTACGCGCTACTGATATGAGTTTGAGAATGACTCAGTATCGTCTGAATACAAATATCACTTTTAGGCTGCTAAATTCCCCGTTTAATTTGATTAGATTCAATCTGAATAAATAAGTACCATCATTAGTCACAAATTAGTCACTGTTCAAGTGGAAAATGGCCATCTCTGGCCCCTAGTCATGAGTGACATTTGAATGTAGGGCACCCTCTTGTAAAACTCATGTTATTTAACAGTGCTGGTCTTTACATTAACGGAATGTATGGCATGACTGGAATTGTTACTTCACTAGTAAACTCAGGATAAAACGTACATTGCTGGTAGTCTGGGGCGTTTCCTCCATTCCTATATCTCTTTACAACCGGGATCACACCGGGGGTTCAGACTGCAGTGGAGGAGAGGGGATTTTCTCCCCCTATGGCCGAGGGGGCCTTTACGGTGTCACTACTATGGGATCACATGATGCTGGAGGGTGTAAAGGTCTCAAGGCAGCTGCTCCTTTCAGGATGGGATTTTCGAGGCGCCCGAGAGCAGAGCAGGGCCTCATGCAGTCTACACTGGAAGGTGGAGCAAATGCTTCTCCTAGGGAGGAGGAAAAAAAAAGCTGAAATCCTCAGAAGCTGTGTGTCTGTTTGAAATAGGTGGTGGAGTCCCTTGGCTGCCTTCATGTTATAAACACCCACAGTGCTCAAATTCTTCCTTTGTCAATGAGTCATAACAGGTGTCTCAGGAAGAGTTTTTTCACCACAGCACATTTTCCACTTGCATGGAAAGTTTTTTATATTCTTTATTGGGAACACGCTGCCCAGGTCAGACCTCGCTGCCTAGAGACATGATATGCAGACTTTCTTTGAAGCAGAAATGTCTATTTTCACACTTCTTGGAAAGCTAGACATGCCTAGTGAAACCAAGAGGCGTTGGAAGTACAGAGCACCTCTGGCTAATGTAGTGTTTGCATATGTAAAGCTCCTTCGTAGATTCTGCTTTACTTTCCTTGGTAGATTCTGCTTTACTTTGGATGTAATCCCAGAGATAGACCAGCGTTGCACACACAGTAGGACCCTGTATGTAGATTTGGCATGGTTGGTTGGTTTGTACTCTAACCGTGTCAAAAGAACCAGAGTACAAATGGATAGAATTTAACCCCTAACAGCATGATGGGGTCTAAATCAGAGGAAGGCGTTCCATATCTGTAGCATGGATTTAACATGACCATTACAATTGGGATTATTCTAGTCTCCCTTGCTACATAGTCTCCCCTGATTCAGTTAATTTATGGAGGAATTACACATTAAACCAGTGGGAATAGTACGATATACCTTGAACCATTTACCATGTCATTGGAATTTTCCCTGGTGTGTAAATACACTTTAAAATCGGTGGTTTTCAATTTGCAGTGGAGAAAACAGCCGAGGACCTCTTAATGTGACACATCATCTGAACCGCAGCGAGGTCGACCTGCTCCCCTCCGCCACGCGCCGGACTGCCCCCCCGGGAGGCAGCGTGTGTGAAAGATGCAGGGATACACATTATTCATGTTCTCAGCAGGCCGCATCAGCCCTCATTCTCCTGGAACTGGGCCCGTGTGCAGCCTACAGTACATTCTGCACTAAGTTATGCTAAAGTATGAAATAGTCACAGAGTGTTAGTGTACAGTATGACATGGGTGGAAATCTGTCTGCCCCTCCATTCCCCAAATCTGTCTTTATATCTTAACTTTGCCCTGCATGGTATGACAATCGTTTTAAATCTTTGTATTAGTATTCAGAAAACATCCTGTTTTTCAAGTAAAGCCTTGTACAGTATCTCGATGCTCAGGTTACCTCTACTCATGCAGTCAAAATGCACATTTCACAGTTGTGTTGAAAAATGTGCATGTTTTTAGACTTGCATAAAAGAATAATAAGTTCATATCTGCCAAAGAGATTCGGAAAGTCCTGATCTAAGTAAGGTTTTGGCAGTTGAGCAAGCCGATGTTAAACTTCTGTTATAAATGAATTTTACTTCTCATCTTGCTTTCATATGGCTAACGACAAGCAGATGTTTAGAAAATCTCTTTTGCTTTTATCAAGCAGACGTTTAAGTGGCTCTTTCCAACTCCTGCAGCATTTGTGGTAAAGTATCTAGTATAACACAATCCAGCATTTCCTTGGTATTTGTTTTTGTTTCAAGTTTATATTTTCTCTTAACAACTTTCACCTGGGTTGTCATAGTTTGAACATTGTGAAAAAGTATACCACTCCCATGTTTATTATGCAAGTTTTAATACACTCACAGCCACTTAATGTAGCTTAACTGCAATAAACCAGGGGGGGTGTAAGAACGGCTGATGACTGTGCTGCGCTGCGTACTCCCTGAGAGATGCTTAGAGGAATGACTTCATTAGTCAACACTGGTGGCATGCGCTCCCTTTGTCATCCCCTACTAGACAGTGTCCTTAAACAATATCACAAGTCTTTTCCGCAGAGCTTGTTAAATGCCAATTAAATAGGCCATGACCTCATTTTATTGTTCTTCATAAACACAGTATCCAAAACAAACGTTTTTGGGGAGGGCTCTTTGAAAGTGTTGACATCACTCTTATGAAGGTCCCATAAACATCGTTTTCCCATACTCTTTGTTTTACAACTTCTCTTCATGCTGGCCTCCAGAACTGATCCCCCTAGACCCCGTATGGACTCTGAGTGTTTCTGAACAGTCTCATACCAAAGTATACTCCAGGGTTTTATAATGTGAAGAGTATTATTGAGAACAGATAGACCCATTGTTGTTGGTGCATGTTACAGGGGGAGCCTGTCAGCTGCATTTGGCCTGTGCTCTTGGCCTTTTATTAGGTCTGGTCTTAAGCTTCCTGTTTACCAACTCTGAGGCATGTGGTTTTAACCTTGGGTCTTGTCTCCCATGAAGCCTCTTACACTCCACCTTCTGTATTTCAGGTTTGAAGAAATTGTCAAGAAGAGCAAAGTTGAATACCATGCCGGTGGCTCCACCCAGAATTCAGTGAAAATTGCCCAGGTTAGTCCTTTTTCCATCCGTCTCCAGTTTGCCTGGCTAGGTATGTGTCTAGTTTGCCTGGCTGTGTCTCAATGTAGTAGAGTAGTAGATTTGTCAGGCAGGCGTGTCTGGGAATCCAGAGTGTAGCGGCACAGTAGTTTGACATATTACAGTTTGAGGCGGTGCAGATTCATCAGACCTGCCAGAGAGAGGGGAAGGGAGAGGGCGGGGATTCATAATAATATTTACAATGTTATCTATTTGGCCTAATTTCCTGAGATGTATCAAACATCAATTAAGAAGAATTTACAAGTAGATGCAATTAACATGTCACAACAAATTACATCAAACACAGGCTGATAGTCTCCCTGTCTGTTACACCGATAGAGCTTCTAAAAGAAACTGGGAATTGGCCCCAAATCTAAAAGAACAACCATAACACAAGATGATTATTCTATCAATCCTATTTTTCTATTCTGACTTCAATAATTCTACAAAATTGACATGCAGTGATTAGTTGTTGATACGAATTTGGTCTGTTCACAATAAACAGGGAGACAGCAGCAGGCAGGATAAAAATATGTTGCTTCCAAGAAGGGACGGGTGCAGAAGCTAATTGACAGGCTGATGTTTGTGAAAGCGCAGCCATTTCCTTGTGTGTGGGGTTCTGTTTGTGTGTGTTTGCGCACAGTGTGCTGCTTTGTGTGTGTGTGTGTGTGTGTGTGTGTGTGTGTGTTTAAGAGAGGGAGAGAGAGAGGGAGAGAAACAGACACCAAGCCAGCGAGAGATGGGGGGGGAAATAGAGGGAGGGAAGGAAGGAAGGCAAGCCTTCAGGCAGCCAGCATCTCCACGCTTTGGAGTCAGTAAACATCCTTCTCAAAGAGACGCAGAGCTGTGCACCTCCATGCAAACAATCTCTAATTATGAAGATCAGAAGCATTTACATAAACCTCCCTCTCCAAAGACTACTTTCTCAGACAAGTAGACAGACAGCCAGCTGCCAACTTGATTTAATTCTTTCAGCCTTCTCTGCAGCGTTTCAAACTGTCAAGCCCAGTGTGCTTTAATGCAAATGCATTTTTAAACCTGGTGGGTCTGCTTTTCCGACTGTGAGTGTCGGTTTGACTCGATTGCAACCTTGAGAATTTCCGAGCCAACATTTTTTCAACACAGATTATTTCCACCCTCTTGTTAGTTAGTTGAAGCCATACTGTAAATGCTGTTTGGTCTGCTTCTTGAGTTAAGAACATAGACCCTGACAAGGAGTTTTCATACTTTATTTAAGAAGACATCGAGAGAAACGCCTTGGGGCGTGTTTCAGCACCCTGGTAAAATCAGATGGAGATGGAACATTCATGCTCTCTGCCAATGCTGACGATGGAGCGTTTGTCCCCTTCAGATCCCTGGGTCGAGCTTGTCAGCACGGCAAACCCCAGTCCAACTTCATCCTGGTATTCATACTCTTCACAGAGAGAAGATGCAGAGAAGCTGGTTCTGAAATGTCCAGGATAACAGCAAGTGTTTTTTTTTTTTCTTCTTCTTCTTCTCCCGAGCGCCCAGCAGTCTCAGAAATTTCCTGTCAATATATATACTGTACCTTGAAGCGTTGATGCCTTTTCCACATCCCCAATTTCAGGATGATGGTGTTTCTTTCAAGAAAAATGTATAATGCATAACTAGCGCCTGGATTATCACATTGTAGCACCTGCAGCATGTGAAACTTCAAACTGTGCTATATTGTGGAAGCTGAAACCTTCAAACGCGATGATATGCACCGCGGAGCTGAATCCACATCAAAGGGCCCGGAGACTAAATGAGACTCTCGATCCAGGGCAGGTTTGCTCAGGAGCACCATCGCCACTGGAAGAGAGAAATGTTCAGAGGCTTGGCGCCGAAATCGTTGTTGTACACTGGGAGAACCTGGGGTGTGGGAGGATCAATGCTTTGTTGTCAGTAGAAGAAGAATCTCTTCTCCGCAAACCCCAACCGCTTCATTTGAGCCCCTAATAGGTTAAACACCCCTGTTTCATCTGCGTTTGGATGTCCACGTCATCAAGGGAAGCCTCGGCCTGGCGAGGATACCCAATCAATGGTAATTGAATTCCGTAAAACCCTGATTGACCAAACTCAAACTCGGATGGATCAGTATTGTGTTCCGCTAACCCCTCCCCAACTACTCCTCCTTACGCCTCAGGGATCATTAGCGGGAGTGTTTGCGTCTCCTCGGTTGGAACCTCTTGCCTCGTCATGGCCCCGCTCAGCTAAAGCAGCTACAGCTGCCGCATCCCCCGGTCCCAAGGCAGATGCGTCAACGCGTTCGCCTCCCTACCTGTGTGCCAGTGCTCCTCCATCCGCATTAGATCTCATCTGAATCCCCCCCCGCTGACAGCCTGTGAGGCTGTTTAGCTTGTACTGTATGCAGAGCTCATGGAGTGGGGTCGGGGGGAGGGGGGGGGTTGTGGTGGATTTAGGTGCTAGGCTTCGACAACACACAACACGTCCTGAAGGGCTCTTGTACATACAGACTCGCCTACCACAGCTTCTCCCCGCTAGGAGTGGATCTGAGGTCGCAAACACGGGCACGCTCACTTGCACGCCCGCGCGTCACAGCAAAAGGAAACAATCGTATTATGCACTCGTTATGCTACACTGGGAACACAGCCGTGCGGGGGAAACGCCCTGGCCGTTCATTGAGCGTATGTGATCCAGGACGGAGGCGCGCCCAGCCGAGCCTGCGCGCTGTTTATCACAGGCAACAGAGCCGGCAGGGGGAGTCGACTGGAGGGGGTGCCGTATCAGGAAGCACAGTCAATTCATTTAGACAGAACATCAAAGTCCCACCAACAGCTCCTTAGGCGGGCCCGAAAGATTGAAGTCTCTGAGCGTTTTCCAACCCCAGCGGAGTTATTACTGCTACCTGGGAGCTGGATTGTATTACAGAAATGCAAATGGAATGTTTCTTGTAAACCGTGTGTTTTCATTACGATCCCCACATATCAACTCCATTGACATTTATTATATATTTTTTGCACTATAAGGGGTTCTCTATAGGTTGCATTCCCCGTTGGTCACCGTAGGAGGAGAACTAGCCCCCCATGTTTATGTATGCTAGTATGCAGACATGACCAAAAAGCTGTGACTAACTACACTTTCCTACATTATTTGAATTCTACGTGATGTTTGGGAGTTGAATTGCATCATCAATTTACTCAAACGTTAGTTATTGTTTATAAGATGGAAGCCTTTTTTTTGATGAATCTCTAGTCTCTGTTTTGGTTATGACGGCTGTTTAATGTTTCCTCAGACTTTGTCAATCGTGGAAGAGGTGAATGGGGCCCAGTCTTGGACCTGAGCTCAGGGCTCTTAATTGGAAACGTATGTGCGGGGTACTGTTGAAAGTCCTATTTAAAAAAAAATATAAAAAAATAATAAAAAAAATCCCACAGCTCTACTTGACTTAAAAAAGGTCCTCACCAGCTCATATTTTGTAAGGATACTTAAAGTGGGTTTGATGCCTTATTGTAGGCAGTGAGTTATTCCTAGGGGTGAACATATTCCATGACCTCATGTTTGGCTTTACAGCTCGTTTTGTTAAATAAATAAAGAGAAGCAACTAGCCTCCTTTCGAACAGACCGAATCAAGAAAGGCCCTGGGTCTGTTACCACTTAGAGGGAGGACCATGGGTAAAAAAAGGAAGGTTTTTGTGTTCTAAGTACGTGGTTGAGATTTGAAGAGGTCCTAATGTTTGAAAAAAAGGAACATTTAAGATTTCACTGTAATGTTTACTGCTTAGCCTACATCCGATCCTTAATCCCACTTCTATGTTGCACATTTAAGCAAATTGTACATTAGTTTCTTAGGAGCTTTGATTTCTTGATCACAGTGTTTGTGTGTGAGTGTGTGTGTGTGTGTTGTGCCGTGCTGAAGTTGTGCAGATCCCAGTGCAGCTGTGCAGAAATGAGCATACTAATGACTGATTAAAGCCCGAACCCTGGTGAGCCTTTGAGTTCCTCGCTGCTGAAACCAACCCTCTCAAGTGCACCTCTGTTGTTAAAGCTGAGCCACTTGTTTGTTTTAAGACAGGTTAATTGCAGCGCCACCGTTAGCGGCAGTGCTAAGTTCTTTTATGGTGCCCGCCCAGGCTTAGCTATTCGTCTCCACCACCCCAGCAGTGGCATGTCAACGTCTGTTAAGCTGTGACAACTCCAAATGGATTCTCTGTAACTCCCACCTCCAATCCTCCTCAGTGTTCCAGGTGTGCGACGCGCTCTTGTGGAGGTCTCTATTCCCCCCCACACAGGCGGTGGAACAAAAGAGCGCCTCATTCACTTTGATGAGTGATGTGTCCATGCGTGGGCTTCAGTGTCACCCGCCTCGAGACAGCTGTGAAGCCTCAGCTCCCGTCCGCCCTGTCGTTTACTCAGGGATGAAGTGGTGGGATCACAAATTTTGCTAAACAATGAATTGTCTCAGAAATAATCGCGATGATCGATC
This sequence comes from Borostomias antarcticus, assembly GCF_949987555.1. NCBI lineage: Eukaryota > Metazoa > Chordata > Actinopteri > Stomiiformes > Stomiidae > Borostomias > Borostomias antarcticus. Next base: position 15,169,962 of record NC_140255.1, on the reverse strand, counting down.
TTTAGTGATTTTTTTGTGTGTGTGTGTGTGTGGGGGGGTGCGCTTGCAAAGCATGCGGGAGGGAGGTTTCTAGGTGCCAGAAGGGTTCTTGAGCAGTGGTGATTTTATGTTCAAAACATTTGAGAGAGAGAGAGAGAGAGAGAGCTATCAGACCAGAGCCTCTGGTTTGGTTTAGCTACTTGCTAGCTACCTTAGTTAGCTATCTTGCTTCTAGAAGCTATCATACACAACAGCCACTGTCTGGATCTACAGCTGTTATGAAATGCTACACTCTAGTGCCCCATCTTAACTTTTTTTTACATAATACATAATTGCGGTTCAACAACATAATCATGATTATGTCATAAAATCTATTAGTTTGTCTATTATGTAATAATTGTTACCGGCCTAAGGGCAGCGTTGGAAAAAAAACAAGCTTAGTGCTGCCCAAGACAATTGTGATTGGTTTAAAGAAATGTCCCCCTATCTCAGAATGGTAATGGGTGCTGCCAGACACCTCTGCCTTCTCCAGTGCTGGCATAGCGCAAAACGTGTGGAGAAAAGTCTGGCTATGCGAGACTCCAGACCCGCTAGTAGAGGCTGCTCCAGCCAACAGAGCAGAGCTGTTATGGCCCCAGGGCCAAAGAGTCAGCAAGCCTGTAAACATCAAAACTCGCCCTCGTTGTAATATCACATCAAGGTCCACAATGAAAATAAGTCTGAGGCGGTATTGTGTTATCCATGACAATATTTTTTTTAACTATGATGTAATCATTTGTGGTCTTAATTTTTCTATTGATTCTATTGTCAAATAAACTTCAAGGTGCTCTGTTCGATTTACTGCACTTTTTGTTTTAAAAAATCCAATATATGCAATAAATAGGTCCAGGGGAGTCATAACTATCTGTACAGAAAATATAGCCAACAGAGTAGTGCCTGTGGAGCAAATGCAGAATTTCTTTTTATTATGAGCGAAGCCGGCCCGGCGCTGAGCCCCACCCCCTGAACGGCACCGTATGGAGTGAAAATGCCCACTTGTTTATATCTGATACGCTGCACAACTGCCCCATCTAGTGGCCGAAAAAATCGAACTGAGCACCTTTAACTAAACTAACTTCTCTGCTGGACCATCCCAGTGGACTGGAACACAAATGAACAAAATCTGCTTGCTTTTGTACCAGAATGGATAATTCACAAAGGCCTACCTTCACGCACGGCGAGAACTCTTGCCTCTGGACCTCCGCGCGCAACTCTCCATGTCTGCGTCAGGCTGTGACCGAGCGCGCCAGCTGCCTTCAGCTTGGTTTCGTTCAGTCTTTAGTCGCCTCTAAAAGGTTCAGGGCTGTCCAGCCAATGTCCGTTTGCTGTGTATCCAGTGGTTTCGTGTGGGAAAACATCAACCCTGGCACTTCCAGGTTCCTCGTGCTGTCGTCACGTCTCGGCTCTGTCTCTCTTTATTTTCCCGCTTCCCGTGTCAGGGCTAAACCACACCCCCAACGTCATCACATTATTCATTTTACCATTGTCAATTATCACATTCTGTATTACAGCAAGCATAGTCGGTGAACTCCTGAACCCACTGATAACATGTGTGTGTGTGTGTGTGTGTGTGTGTGTATGTTTTCTGTGTGTGTGTATATATATATATATATACATAAGGGCTGTAAGTTTAACGCGTTAATTAGATTCATTAATTATGCAAACATGAATAAAAATGTACGCAAACTAATCACATTCATCGATTTCGTCCAGCTGTAGGTGGCGCAGTTGCCTCGTCATTGCCTGATTTAACATTATTGAAGCAACTTAATTTGGACCTGAATGACCCTGTAGGCTAAGTTGTATGTAATGGAAAGCTTACTTTCAGAAAACTTCCAGATGGGAAAGTTAATAAGAGCGTGGTCCTGTGCAGTATCTGCAAGAAAAAAATGGTGCCAGTCGACCCCTAGGTCACCATCTCACACGAGTCTGTAATACGGTGTAGCTGCATATCTCCTCAGTCACCAGGCCACAACAGAAGACTTCATTCTCTTGATACAGAGCAGAGTCTGTCAGAACAGAGCAACTCTCAGAGTTGTGAGATGACCGCTGCTGCGACAGACAATAATGTCATGTCTTTGAATTTGAATATCTTTATTTGGGCCTTTTGCCAGCAAAAAATGGATGTGTGATCAATTTGTGATTAATTTGCTTAATTAATTACAGATAATGTAATTAATTAGATAAAAATGTTATCGTTTGACAGCCCTAATATATATATATATATATATATGGGGTTTTAATTTAAATAATTAATCAAATTAAATTAAATCCCTTGGCTTATCTCTTTTTCTCTGAGACCTGTTGGACTAGCTACTGAGGGATCTCTAGTAGGGGAAATGGCCTGCCCGGTTCTGCCACGGACCAACCACTGCTTCACGCATCACTACCTGTGCGCTGCTTGGGATTTTTGCCCGTAAGGTCTTGCAGAGGCCTGGGGCCTCATTTATAAACGATGTGTACGCTACACACAACATAATGGTACTTTCTACGTATTCTTTGCGATTTATAAAAACAAACTTTGCCGGAGAATGTGCATTACCTCTACGGACACTCTGACACATGCATTCACACATTTCTGGAGAAATGAGAAACTACAACTCCAATGGCAGAAGGATGAAACTCGAGAAACGCTTTGAAATTGATACCATTGTGTAAAATAAATCAACATACTGTATTACCTCTCACGTATTATACAGTATATGAAGAGTTCCCCAAGTGCACACAAATTATTTAGGACAGGAAACAAAATTGCCTACACATTGTTGTTTTTGCAAAAGAACCCATACAAATATGTTGTACAGTTAATCTGGAATCATATTTAATTGGATCTTTAATTATTAAACCATACCTGCATTCTATGAATTGTATTCTCATAAATAATATGAACAGTAGGACAAATTAGCCTGCTTTTAAACTGAGGCTGTTTTCTAATCCTCAGTCAGGCAGATATGAGTGCACAGTTTCAGATATTGTTATACATATTGTTATCACGTTCATGGCTGGATATAAAAAGGCATGCAATTACAATGTGTGACACACAATGGCCTACAAGAACTTGACTTTAACTTTAACACTGTTAGTCAGTTTATGTTGTGTGTTTATGCAGGGACTCTGACCCCGTGGCCATTTCAACAAGTCGTCTTTACTTGACTTAATATCAACTCGTATGTCACACTTACAGCAGCAGCTGCATGTTATGAACTGTATTTTCATAAATAATAAGGTGAACAGTAGGCACCGTTTTATAAATGAGGCCCCAGGCTCTTAGAACTCTCATAACTGCAAACAGAAAGGCTTTTGTGAATGGGGTGGTAGGCTGAATCATTATTGTGTCACCTCAATCAACGATAGATGTTAGTGAAACTGAATGTATTTATAAATTTCATATGAATGAAATATAAATATGGAAAGGTTTGAGATTGCCGCTGTAACAGCCGGCGTCACCATGCAGAAGCTACCCTGTCTTTGCCTTTCCTTAAATTTGACTTCTGCATGAAAACCAATAGTTAGATTTAATTTTACAATCCGATGCTCTGGTTTGTTTTCTGTGGTGAGAAACGGCGCAACTTGTTGTATAGGTGACGTATTACCAATGCAGTGGAGTTAATTTGCTGTCAAATTTGCTACTTAATTGAAGCAGCCAGGGGGAAGATGTGGGGCGTGGATTGTAGCTCATAAGTATGCATTGGAACGAGTGTTGATTAACATTTAAGGCTCGGGAGACAGACACACTGTGTGAATCATACGGCCTCAGAGGCTGGAGCTGGAATTGAATGTGATGTCTTGCGTAACGTGTCCTTGCTTCCAGGGCTGGGTGGAAGAATGGCCGTACCATTGGCCGGCACACTTTTGTCTTTGGCTGTTGTACAGTTGTTGGGGCTCTTGGGCTGGCGCTGACAGAGATCCGAAAAGACTGGTGAAACAGACGGCCGCGCGTATCTGGCAGTGTCCTCATGTCACTTTACAAAGTGATGCATCTTACAGGGCACTTGGTACGCCTTCCACCGCCCATTACTCTGCAGTTAAGAGGCAGTGTCTTGTAGGGTTGGTGTTCATATAGCTGTGTATTAAAACCATTGAGATAGAAAACAATGGCTCATTACACCAGCTATTGGTTACAGTTATGTACTGACATGGATCATGTACCTGATGAATAAACACATGATTATGCCTTTTCTACAAGTGTTCTACATTTCCAGTGATTATTTAATACGTGCCCTCTCGTGTCTCCGTCTGCAGAAAGACTGTGGCGGTAGTATTTATTTGGCACATTCTCGACATGCTCCTGCTCTTGCGGTTGAAGTGTTGCATAGCAACTAAGAAAAACAGCTTTAAATATTTTGGTTAAAAATATTTCAAGCAAATACAGAACAGCCTGCAATTACCGCTCGTTTCTCCCAAGGTCACAAGTTTAAAGAGCTCTGGAACTTCACCATTGCGCCACGATGTAACCTAGAAGTAATGAGTGATTCTGCTAGACTCTGGATTCTATCTTTTCGTGCTGCCAATAATTTAAATACTCCCTTGCTTGTTGTTAGAATAACAGCCGTGGTGATTCTGTCTGATGCGTTGTACCCTAGTTAGCAGGATAGCTGCAGTCATTTCCCACCTGTATTGAGCTGAGAAGCGGATGGTTCAGGATTGTAGTTTGCCTCACAGGTTTTCAGCCCGAACTGTGTATCTTTTGACAGGATGGAAAAATGTATAGGTGAGAGAGTGCAAATTTGAAGTGATGCGTCTCAGAAAAAGGAATGGGGATGGAGGGATGGTGATGGGGTAGAGGAGAGGAGGAGGGGTGGAGGGATGGTGATGGGGTAGAGGAGAGGAGGAGGGGTGGAGGGATGGTAATGGGGTAGAGGAGAGGAGGAGGGGTGGAGGGATGGTGATGGGGTAGAGGAGAGGAGGAGGGGTGGAGGGATGGTAATGGGGTAGAGGAGAGGAGGAGGGGTGGAGGGATGGTGATGGGGAGAGGAGAGGGGGTGATGATGGGTAGAAGGTGGGGGGGTGGTGGTGGTGAGAGAGAGCGCAGGCTGGATGACGCACAGCAGGTGACAGACAGACACTAATAGTAATGGCTCTTATCAGTGGCGCGCCCGCACTCGCTTTTCACACAGCTCTGACATCCACCTCCTACTCCGCCCCCTCCATCTAGCAGGGGGCGCGGGGAGCTCGCTGGGCTGAGGCGGCGCGCTCAGACGGAAAGATCCTGCCAAACACCGGTCCCCCTCACATATAAATTGCATCATTAACATCGCGCCAGATTATTCCAGGCTCTCCCACCGGCTTTACGGCAGCACTGGCTCAACTTAACTGTTCGACTCAGCCGAAGACGTTTGTTTTTTTCTTGAGTGAGTCGCACTCAGATGTTCGGCACAATTCCGCGTGCTCTGTATCGCTCCCGAAGACAAACCCAGGCCCACTTTTTATTTCACTGAGAGGTTCATTATTTGATCCAAAATGCAGAGTCTCACCTCTGAAGTCTCGCTGTTATGTCAAACTTTAGGAATAGAGTTCCCATGTGGAAAGCTGATTTTCATTAGGCAGAGAATTGTCTTTGTTGTTGGCCAATTGTCAGTAACAGAGATAACGTATAGGACAGCAGTCTCAGTAAGGCCTCATTATGCTTGATGTAGATTAGCCTATAGAAGGTGGCCTATGATCCATTTTGCCTCAGAGGGAGGTCCTAGAGCCTAATTGATATCTGGACTGCAGCTGGGCAGACCTCAGTCCTCAGTTCAGATGGCAATTAACTCTGTAATTACTGTCCGGGGCCGGGGTTAAGCTTGGGGCGAGGGGTTGGAGCAGCAAACATTTTTATATTCAGACCCCCATAGTCTATTATCCCTCCTCCCTGCTCCGGTTTTAACTCGGGGGAAGGAGAATACATTACACAAAGCCTCTTGGCAATTACTCTTCAATGATTACCCTCATGCTATATAGTTGGTTTGATTAATCTGAAATCCACCCTGTCCGACCGTGGCCTTGGCGCTGCTTACCATGCAAGTCAAATTTTCACCTGAACAAATGGCTCCTTTAGACAAAAAGTGCCAACCTTTTACTTTTTACTGGCTGTTTGGAAAAAGAGGGGAGGGCACAACCTCTACAGTAATAACAGACACATAGACAAGCTCAGAGTAATAACATACACACAGACAAGCTCCTAGAGTAATAACATACAGACAGACAAGTTCATAGAGTAATAGACACATAGACAAGCTCCTAGAGTTATAACAGACACACAGACAAGTTCCTATAGATTAATAAGACATACAGACAAGCTCTTAGAGTAATAACATACACACAGACAAGTTCCTAGAGTAACAACAGACACATACTTCTATAGAGTAATAACATACACACAGACAAGTTCCTATAGAGTAATAAGACACAGACAAGTGCATAGAGTAATAGACACACAGACAAGCTCCTAGAGTAATAACAGACATACAGAGAAGTTCCTTTAGTAATAACAGACACAAAATCCTAGAGTTATAAACAGACATACAGACAAGCTCCTATAGAGTAATACCAGACATACAGACAATCTTGTAGAGTAACAACAGACACACAGACAAGTTCCTAGAGTAATAACAGACACACACAAGTTCCTAGAGTAAAACACACACACACACGTTCCTAGAGTAATAACAGACACACAGACAAACTCCTATAGTAATAACAGACACGCAGACATGCTCCTATAGAGTAATAACAGACACACAGACAAGCTCCTATAGAGTAACAACAGACACACAAACAAGTTATTGGATAATAAGAGACACACAGACAAGCTCCTAGATTAATAACAGACATACAGACAAACTCCTGGGTTCACAGACACACAGACACACTCCTAGAGTTATAACAGACACACAGACAAACTCCTGGGTTAACAGACACACAGACAAGCTCCTAGAGTTATAACAGACACACAGACAAACTCCTGGGTTAACAGACACACAGACAAGCTCCTAGAGTTATAACAGACACACAGACAAACTCCTAGAGTTATAACAGACACACAGACAAGCTCCTAGAGTTATAACAGACACACAGACAAACTCCTAGAGTTATAACAGACACACAGACAAACTCCTGGGTTAACAGACACACAGACAAGCTCCTAGAGTTATAACAGACACACAGACAAACTCCTGGGTTAACAGACACACAGACAAGCTCCTAGAGTTATAACAGACACACAGACAAACTCCTGGGTTAACAGACACACAGACAAACTCCTAGAGTTATAACAGACACAGACAAACTCCTAGAGTTATAACAGACAAACTCCTGGGTGAACAGACACACAGACAAGAAGAGCAGGAGGGGTGGGGGGGTCAGAGTGGTTGGTGGAGGGTGGAGGGGGTTCTTAATAGTGTTGAATAAAGGAACATTTATTTTTGTGCTTCAGCCTGTAACAGCCCCAGGAAACAGCCCAGTCTCTTGATCGGGAGCAAATCCTATTAACTTACAGCGCTCCCACTCAGGGTAATGGGCTCCACCTTGAGCCTTGGGAGAGCACTTTCCCTCTGACACACTGATACCCGTGTCTGGAGGGCTCAGGGGCGGCGAGCCCAGCGCCGGGCAAAGACTAATCAAGTCAAACAATCTGCCGGGCTGGAGCAACACGGAGTGAGGATGTTGATATCCAAGTGAGCTCGTTTCCCAACAGGCCTCTTCACACGTTCCTAACCCAATACCGGAGGATCAGCGAACGGGATCAGTTCAACGTCGGGTTATTCGAGCCCCTGAGAATTGTAAAGCGATCCCCGGGCAGCTTTCGCTTTCTCAGGAGTGATCAGAGCTGTCGACCCCGGTAGAGGCTCCAGGAGCCGGGCCAGCGGCACGGAGCTCCAAGGGGCCTCCGTTCATTACTGGCCAATAACGCCATGCGTGCGCGCGTGCGTGTTTTAAACTCACTTTACTGTATGTGGATAACCGCCTCTCCGCCAGCCAGCTCACAGAACCCAACTTCAATATATCTCTCTATAAAAACATGAGAAATATCCGTAGTTTATTATTTCATGTTTTGGAAATGGCTGGTGCGAGCAGAGAGCTGCCACACACTGTAATTATCGGGAGAAATGGGAGCGCTTTATCAAAGCCTTACTCCACCAATTAAGAGACTCGGCTGGATTGAAAATAGCCTTTGTGGGTGGCGCACAGCTCTTCATCCGTTGACAAGCAGCGAACGCCTTGTTTCCTCACACATCTTTTTAGGTATTAGCACCTCCACGAAGCAGTCGACTCGACAAGCCCCAGCCGGTCGGAGCTCCGGTGCACTGGTGGGGTGGGGGGGGGGGGGGGGGCATCACGGTGCTCAATGCCGCGTGACTCCCACTGATGGATCACCCCCAGCCTGGTGCGCCTTCATAAATCCATGTTCAGTGACGTGCTCCTCTCCTGTCACTGTTACCCCTTGTGCTGGCTGTCATCCTGCTGTCTTATGGCTGCAGAGTTACACTGCACACCTGTCAGACACAATTTATGGCCGGCAATTTGCTGTGTACCATGGGAGTTGCAGTTTTTTGACAACTTTTTTTTAATTTTAGTTTCTTTTTTTTTTTTAAGCACTCAGATCTAGGGCCTATAATCCGGTGACGTTTCCCTCACAACGTATTTTGGCCGACAGCGAGCGCAGCCGGCCTTCAACGATACGCTGCCAGCCTTGATTTATGGAAATGAATAACAGAATAAGCAGCAATTAGATGTTTACTGTGCCGTACTCTGGTGTCTGTGCAGCTAGCGCTCGCTCTCACAGCGAGTCTTATCGTCCCCTAAAGACGGGAGACGTTCCAAAATGACAGCCTCTCATGTCGAACAAGTCAAGCTGATTCAGTGAATATTGAAGAGGCTCCCACCACATGTTCTCTCGCATGTTAAGGGAGCCGCATTAACCTTGTTTTGATTTCCATCTCTTTAGCAATTAAGATAATATGTCTAATTAGAATTTTAATGTACTGCTGTGAGATTTTTGATAATTGTGCAGAATTCTCTGCGGTGATTTTCTGTCTTCCTATTTGTCTTCCCAATGAATTCACGTCTGATTAGATCACAGCTATAATCAGATTTGAGTTCCACTGTAAGACACCCTCCCACATGCTTCTGTCAAGCTGAGCTACAGCATTTAGTGAAATTGTGAAAAGTGACATCTTTATGTTACAGCAAATGGAAGAGGTTGAGTCCAGGGTGACATATTGTGTGCCTCACAGAAAGCACCTTAGTGCCAGTTAGTTATTGCAGTATCAAAGATGTTTCCACAGCTTAAGAAAAGCAAACCTACAGGTACTGTATGTCTACAGCTCTTAGGCTATGTGCGTTAGTTAGGCTATTGTTCCCATGAGAATGTAGCAATAGATATTGTTCCCATGAGAATGTACCATTCATACTTGTGGGCCACCTTAATGTTGGGATCACTTTCCCATGGTGGTCCCAAGGCTTTCACCGAGCTCCGCCTCTCTCTCCCATTCAGCTGTTAATCGCTGTGGTTCCATTAAGTAAAGAGAGGCTTGTTAAGTCAGGTGCCAAGACCACCTTGGCAAGAACTAAGATTCTTTTTCACCAGAGGAGTATTGCACTTCCCAGTAAAAAACAAAACAAAACATGATTCTGCTTCTTTACTAATTATTCCTCATACCCTCTCCTCTACTGTATGCGCCCGCTGTACATTAAGCAGCTAGATGCCATTTCCTGCAGGGGCTTGAGCATCCTAGTGCTTTTTTTTGCTTTGTTCGGTTTCCTGCTTCATTGATTCCAGTGTAAACAAGTGAAACCCCAGTGTACCTTCCAGTATAAATAAAGGTTGAATTGGAATTGATGTCAATAAACCAGCCGACAGTCCCCTTGGCCTTTGACTGTCACAGGACAAACTAGTCAATATTCACAGGAAAATAATATATTTGCCATAGCTACCACCATTATCAATACACTGCACCGGCGAGGCCATGGTGTGTGGGAGACCCTTTTGTGGTTTGAAAAAGCCCACCACAAAGGAATTAATGACGGGTCCTTCTAGCATAATTGTCTAATTATGCCGGGCAGATGGGGCAGTGCTTTAACTAGGACATGTTGTGCTACCTCTCCAGATTCTCCACAATAACAGGAGAACCAACGTGACAGCCTCTTCAGTAGAGAGTGGGAGGCAGAAAAAAGAAAGGGAGAGAGAGAGGGGGGGGGGAGTGTAGGGGAGAAGATGGAAAAAAACTAGGTCTGTCACTGAGCCATTCCTCCACTCGACATGTTACCACAGAAACAAATGTATGGTGTAAACACAGTGCGGATCAGAGCTCCTGGGAGGTGAATCACGGCCGTGTAATGAGGTTGGTGAACACACTGCTCCCAGCTCCCCGCCCGGGCTAACTCAATACTTAAACCCCTAATTAAAGAGAATCGGCCACTCGATAATTGATCACATCGGTCGCCTCGGCGCACGCCGCCACTGTAAGACTTTGACACCCCCTGTTTATTAGAGCTGTCGGCTTTGTGTGTCTCCCAATGAGAGGGGGAGGTGGGGAGAGCGGGGGGCGGCGGTGGGCGGGGCAGGGAGGGGTGTAAACGCTGAGCAATTAAATCCCCGTTCCTCCAAGCTGTGTTTAAGGAGCGGCGGGACGGCGGCTCGCGTCTCACAATAGAGACGTCACTTTGATTGGCAGGCGGCGTCCAGACCGGCTAGGGCAAAAACAGGGATTCTCGCATCCGAGGTGGGGCAGCCGTTTTGAGGGCGTCAACTTGACTGCTGAGTATCTGTGCAATTACCCACACCGCGAGGTTGTCTGCAGAAATCTATAGCCCTGAGCCAGGGTCCTCGGGTCTTATAGAATACAGATTAATCATGTAGGATGAGTTGGGGGACTCTGGGAGTTGGCGCGCGGTTCCGGTGGCGGAGGATGCAATGAAAAGGGGGTTACTGTACAAATATAACACATGTACGCAGTAAATGGGGTTAGCGAGAACACAGCATCCACACCTGCGCGGCAGACAGGGTGGGTAATCACAGTGGGGCCCTGAGCAGGTGCGGTTGCGTCGACGCGTACGCTAAGATGTACGAGCTTGCGCCGTCGTCCTGGCGAGCCAGTGTCTGCCACCCTCCTCCCCTCTCTCCTGGAGGTGTGGTGTTAAAACCTGCCCCGCTCTACCTGAGAGGTCTTTGGCCCGGTTTTCATTCCTGACTCTTTCCTTCAGCAGCCTGTCTGGCCTCCATGCCTTGTGATCCTACCTCTTAAAGCACCGGTTGTATTTATATTTTGCTACTCTTGCACTTTGACTTTAGCTCTAGGTTATGGTCTTAGTCACTTGTTTAGAAAGGAGACTTGTGAGTTCTGGCGAGTAGTAGTACACTGACTACAGCTACATTAAATGCAATTATTATAAATTGCTTTGGATAAAAGCAATAATATTAATATTATATATTAATATAAGTAATAATATTAATTTTTTTATATTATTTTTTTTTGTAGTAAGGTACCCTACAGTATAAATCCCACTCTATTGGATTTGTCATCATTAGCGATGCTGAAATATAGTCTGTGCTAAGTATCATACAGTACAGTTTGTTATATTTTCAAAAGTCTGACACCAAGGCAAGTGATTATAGTTTATCTATGTTTGATGTTTTTGTACAGAATGATCTGATCGTTCTGCTTTGTCTACAGGCTATGACCCATTTGGCAGCTTGCCACCCAGAACCATATTATTACAAAGTGGGTGTAACTTCCTTGTGCCAATCACAAACTGCTGCTGTAGCACTTCTACATTCCTGTGGCTGGCAGCTGTGATTTCTCTGACAGCCTTTTCAAGAAACCTGTTGGGGATTTCCCGTCATTGACAATTAAACGGCTCCCCTCACACACACACACACACACACACACACACACACACACACACACACACGCAGACTGGGTGATTTCAGGATGCACTCGAGGAAGAATTTGACTGCACCTCTGGATGTCGCCGTCCTCGCCAGCTGTGTGTGACCTATAGATTTCCTCCTGCTGAAAGAAGCTAGCATGCCTAGCATATTCCTGTGACATTATCACAGTCACAGTCTCATTACCGCCACACATGTGGGATGGACTGCAAACATATTTATGTTGTGATGATTGAAGAGATGGCCTTGCTTTTTTTTTTCTTCTTTTACTGCTGAAATGACACTGCTAATTGTCAACTTGAGCTTCGTTCCATTTACTGTAATTCATTAGGGCTGCTTGTGTTATGATTGTAGTTATCTTGAATTGGTACTCAGCTAGGAAAGGCCACTCATAGAGCACATAGGTCTACCTCGTATACTGTGCATATCGCACTTCTCAAATCAGGTTTTTCATTGATAAGCAGTTGGTACCTGGAAGTTCCCGTGGGGATTATTCAAGTTCAACTACTGTACCATTGCCCACACCCGAGGCCAGCCAGAGTATGTATGGGTAAATACTTTCCAGCCAGAGTATGTATGGGTAAATACTTTCCATAGCTAAATTAAACACGTCATCAGTACAGTTGTTGAATGGCTTTTCTAGTTTTCGACTACTCTGAAACTGCTCTGCAGAATGCAATATCTTATTAGAGCCACTGCTACTCCAACAACATGTGAAATGTATACACAATTACTAAATGTACAAGATATATTGTTGTCTATCAAAACAATCAATTTAATGTTCATACATTTCATTTTCATCCACCTGAGTTTGTTTGTTGTCCCGCTTCTGAGCCTAAGTCTAAAAAATGAATGGGGGTGAATGGGTGGCTGTGTTTGGGCAGCTGTGTGGCCCCTCTGGGCTCTCCCCTCGCATTCCCCAGTCCAAACCCCATGCCTCTAGCGCCCCCACACGGGGAGCTGGCTGGTTTTAATTAGTGGATCCGCCCCGGGATTCGGATCCGTTCCAAAATTTAATGGGTTTTTCCTTGGCCCATGCTGCACCCCTCCACCGAGTTTCATGAAAATTGGTGTGGTAGTTTTTGCGTAATCCTACTAAATAACGAACTAACGAACTTACTAACTAACTAACTAACTTACTAACTTACTAACTAACTAACTAACTAACTAACACGTTCCTATAGGCACAGAGAGCTCCACTTCACATTCCTATAGGTACAGACAGCTTCACTCTGCAGTGTTGACTGAAAGCTCAGTGAACCTGCCCAGCCAAAGCCAACAAGGTAGACGAGTGCGGATGCTGTTCAGAAATTGGTTTGCTTTTTACCTCATAAGGAAAGCTGGCTTCACCCCGAATGCCTCTCTCCCTCTCTCTTTTTCTCTCTCTTTTTCTCTCTCTTTTTCTCTCTCTCTCTCTCTCTCTCTCTCTCTCTCTCTCTTTCTCTCTCTCTCCCTCTCTCTAAACACTCACAGCCAGAATCAGTTCCCTGTGCTCCACTTTGGGTTTTTGGTTCCCCAGGAACGAAAATGTGTGTGTACACTACGCGGAACAAAATACTGTATATGAACTGGATTCAGATACTGTAGGCCATGTGTATATATAGGTTAGGAAAACATTCCTGACAGCGATATGCAACCATTCCGGTAAATATTAAACATGGGGTGAGAGTCAGGTGAATCTGCGTTGGCTAGAGACCCATCTCTTAAAGATTATTAGTCTACTGTCATTTCCAGAGGAAAAGGGCTTGCAAAATGGAGTGAGATCAGATTCTGGGTTTTGGCGGAGGGAAACCAGCTGGCATGCGGAACAATGTCTAAATAGAATTCACATTTTTCACTCCAGATAGATTTAACTGGAGTGCATTGTCCTAAGTCTGGCTCAGCTACCAAGCTGTCTAGAAATGTGAAAGGCACAACCGCAGGGTTTCTGCGTATTAACTTTATTGGCACACGGGGTGTTGTATCTGGCAGGGAAAATCCGTTTTGAGCAATGTTTTGATATGTACGCAGCAGTGCATCTGCTACAGCCCTGCGTCTTTCTCCTGACCTGCAAAGCGTTAAATAGACCAGTAATATTTTCCCCCTTTCTTAAAGCTTAAAAAAAAAAAATACAGCATACCAAATCATTAGCATGGATGAAATCCAGGGCTTTAATAGCAACCAGCCTGCTGCACTTCTGTGACATTGTTATTACAGCAATCCACAGGAAAAGTGAGGGGGGTTGAAAATGTATATTTGATTTATAGCGTAGCTTGAATTTATGTCCCGACTCTCTATAGGAACGCAACTGATCTCTGCTGCTCACAGAGAGAGGCCCCGGAGCATCTGGTAGTGGAAACATCGCTGTATCACACAGAGCTCCTCCCGGGGGCTCCTCTCTCTCTCTCTCTCTCTGAGCTTAACCGCCAGGAATTTACACCTGTAGGGGATATAGCTTTACTATGTCTGTTGGCCAGCTTTCAAGTCTGGCTCCTGAGAAATGATCAGGCGATAACGCTGAATGAAACGGACGGAGACGCAGATCGATGGGTCACACACCGCACCATTGTTGTTTACCGCAGTGCCTTTCATGCCTGCTATTTAGCTGTCCGCTAATGCAAAGACAGGGCTTCAGACGGAGTCGTTATGTACCTTGCTTTATCATGTGTTAAACGCTATTTGATAGCGTTAAGTGTCCGTTCTGTATGGCCGACGGTATGGCGCGGATATAAACAACTTTTATTTGCTCGGCTAGAGTGCCGTTATTTATTACGAGTTCACCCCTCCAACAGCATGTTGACGAGAGCAGAAATATACTGCTCACTGTCGCTCTCCTTGTCATTGCGGATGCCCATTTCATCCTTGAGATGCCGTATCCGCCAGCGTTATTATCTACTTGAAGAAATGATACGGATACCATTCTTTATGGTTTGGTAATAAATGCCCTATTTTTCATAGCGGCTGCGAGATGTTATTTATCACTGGCTTTGTTCATGGGGATTAATGAGACCTAACTGTTGGAGTTGCCTGGTGTATGCCACCAGCTGAAGGAATATGGAAGGTTATCAGAGCCATAAATTGTTTGTCACGACGCACTGCAGCAGTGAGTAGTCCTGAATGTTACTGCATGTTCTCCCTGTGAGCCATCAGAGGGAGAAAAAGCAACTTCTTTAAGCTGGGAGGTTGATAAGGTGTCATTTGATAGTGCAACTCTGAGGTTCAAAGCAGGCAACTGTTCTTAAATCTTCTTCTTATTACTGTACATTGCCTCTGTCTGCTTCTAGCAGGATGATGGGCTATTGATAAGCAGTGCAATGTTCTCTTTCTCTCTCTCCTCTCTCTCTCATTCCGTCTGGTCTGTCTCTCTCTCTCCCTCTCTCTGTCTGGTGCTCTCCAGACAGAAGTTATTGCTCTGCTAAAGCCCGAACAGTGACTGTGCACTCTTGCATTTTAACTGTTTTGTCAGTTGCATTCATCCAATTCTGTTGTGTCTATAAACGGGAAATTAGATTAGGTGTACAGTCTGGTAGTAACGTCTGGTAGTACGAGTGCCATCTATTCCCACCCGACTGCAGCAGCAGCAGTACTTTCATCCCGGCTTATTTTCTGGAGTTTAATCTATTGAATAAATTGCCCCTTTAACCTGCCATGCAAGAGGAAGCCATCCATGCATTGTCCATGATCCAGGGAGAAAGAGAAGATTCACTCTATTAGTGCAATGATAGGGCCTTTACTGTGGCAAGCTCCCTGATTGAATGGCATCCTTCCCAAGGTCAGGCGCGAGTTAAGAGCTATTTTCTGCTTACCTGTGCAGCGAGCCGGCCACAGAATCAGCACACAAACCGCCGCTACACCGACGGGCTCTGTAAGAGGAGAAGCTCGTCTCTGATATTTCCAGCTGCGTAACATGAAGAGAAACCTGCTTGTCTGCAGAAACGCCGGGACACAAAGGCATGAGTGATCTGATAAGTGGGATCTTTCCGCCTCGCGTGAAGACATTTTGGAATGCTGTTTTGCGATATTAGCCAAGGACTTAACCGTATCCTCCTATTGTGGCTCTGTCAAAATAATGCGGTCGGTTAAGTGCGGTTCAGCACACGCCGGTCGGAGCCAGAGGTCACAGGGTCATCCCGGGACGACGGCCTCCTTTTGACTGCTTGTTTCTACAGTAGATTGAGTTGTGTTCCTGTTGATGTCAGCCTGTTTTCGTTGAGCGCATAAGTGGCCCAAATAACGTACTCACAAAATAATTAACGGACTGTATGTCTTAGGCCGGATTCATAGTTGACGCAAACTACATAAGCGCAAGCTTCGCAAGGCCACGCAAGATCTCGTTGCGTCCTTGCGTGTGTCATGCCGAAATTTGTCACTTGACGCAAGCAATAGTACAATTCCTTGCGTTTCCACAAAACAAAACACAGAACGCAAGCTCTCGAGCCATGTTGGAGCTTGCGTTCACAACGTAGCTTGCTTTGTTTGCGTCGACTATGAATCAGGCCTTAAGCTGCTTACAGAGACTCACTGTACGTAGGGTACTGTATAATCTTTGGTAAGCAATACATTGTGGCGGCAGCTGGTGAAGCGCAAACATGGATGCCATGTGAGAGGAGGAGGAAGGCGCCTGCGTGTTCTACCATAAGGACATGCTATAAAGCTCATCTCACAGATTCTCAAGAACACCTTGCAGGATGCAGTCAGACGACCATTAGGCCCGGCGCCAGCGTTCTGCTGACGTGTCGGAAGTGAATTTTCTGCGTTGCCACGTCAAATTTACCCGGGCCTGACCCACAGCGAAACCCGTCCACCCCAGGGCTGTCACCCGGCGCGGGTTAAAAAAAATCAAATAAAAGAAGCCGCTCCGGATCACCCGCGCTGTC
The DNA here is from genome assembly GCF_949987555.1 of Borostomias antarcticus. NCBI lineage: Eukaryota > Metazoa > Chordata > Actinopteri > Stomiiformes > Stomiidae > Borostomias > Borostomias antarcticus. Next base: position 15,153,216 of record NC_140255.1, on the reverse strand, counting down.
ACCGAACTCCACGGGGGGCGCCGCCACCTCCGCCAGATCAAAGCACCGTGCAAATCCACCACGCGGGCCGGAGGAGGGAGTGGGGTGGGGTTGGGGAATTGGGGGTGGGGGGGGGAGAAATTCACCTGTGACACGGGGACCAGGGCCTACGCAGGGAGAGAGAGAGAGAGAGAGAGGGAGAGAGCACAGCTGCACTCCCACACCAGCTGGAAACCCACGTTCCACAGATAGGATTAGAGGCTTTAGCTCCAAAGGTCCCTCATCATCTCCCTCTCCGAGCCTTGTACGGCAACAACCCCCACAAACACAAATGCCACTTTATGATCAGCTAATACCCACCCCCCCCCCACCCGCACACACACACACACACACACACACTGTAAATCAACTCGTGTTTTTATAGACCCCCATTGTGTCTGCAAATAAACCAGGGATTGCCGCCCAGTGTCTGGGGGCTCAGCCCGTCCTACTGACCCCTGCTCCAACGCGGTGTGTGTGTGGAGGTATCTGTATCGGTGTGTGTGTGGAGGTATCTGTATCGGTGTGTGTGTGTGGAGGTATCTGTATCGGTGTGTGTGTGTGGAGGTATCTGTATCAGTGTGTGTGTGTGGAGGTATCTGTATCGGTGTGTGTGTGTGGAGGTATTTGTATCGGTGTGTGTGTGTGGAGGTATCTGTATCGGTGTGTGTGTGTGGAGGTATCTGTATCGGTGTGTGTGTGGAGGTATCTGTATCGGTGTGTGTGTGTGGAGGTATTTGTATCGGTGTGTGTGTGTGGAGGTATCTGTATCGGTGTGTTTGTAAATGGTAAATGGACTGCACTTATATAGCGCTTTTCCACCTTAGCGGCACTCAAAGCGCTTTACAATGGCCTCTCATTGACCCATTCACACACACATTCACACACCAATGGCGGTAGCTGCCATGCAAGGTGCTAACCTGCTCATTGGGAGCAGTTTGGGGTTAGGTGTCTTGCTCAAGGACACTTCGACATGTGGACAGTCGGAGCTGGGATTCGGACCACTGACCCTTCAATCATTGAACGACCCACTCTACCAACTGAGCTACAGCCGCCCCTAAAGGGATGTGTGTGTGGAGGTATCTGTATCGGTGTATGTGTGGAGGTATCTGTATCGGTGTGTGTGTGGAGGTATCTGTATCGTTGTGTGTGTGTGGAGGTATTTGTATCGGTGTGTGTGTGTGGAGGTATCTGTATCGGTGTGTGTGTGTGGAGGTATTTGTATCGGTGTGTGTGTGTGGAGGTATCTGTATCGTTGTGTGTGTGTGTGGAGGTATCTATCGGTGTGTGTGTGTGAAGGTATCTGTATCGGTGTGTGTGGAGGTATCTGTATCGGTGTTGTAAGCCGAGCCGAGCTGCTGCTGCATCACTTGGGCTCGGACCCTCAGGGCAGCCAGGTAAGAAGGGGGCCTCTGTTGTGGAGCGAGAGAAAGAGAGAGAGGGGGGGGGGGGGGGGGGGGGGGGGTTAGTATCTTATTTCAATCGAGACAACATCACCTTGTTTACACTGTAAATAATTCACCCCCCTCCAGCAGCAGAAAACAAATCAAGGCTGTGTGTTTAACAAGGAAGACAGGAGGGGGGGTGAGGGGGTCCTTTTTAGATAAACTTGGCGCCCGGAGATAGCGACCCCATCTCCTATTCCTAGATCCTCCAGAGAGATGTGTTGTGGGCGATATTTAGCGTGCTCTCTCAACTTGCCTTGCCCTTTGATAGCTCTTTGAGGAGAGGGGTGTGTGTGGGGGGGCGGGCACATTCTTGTCGTGTTTAACATCAGAACACGGTGTTCCCCCCGGGGTTCTATTCCTAAGAGACGCCCCCCTCCATTCCCCATCCCTGTCTGTGGGATCCAGGGGCGTCCTGTACTGGGGGCTGGAGGTGGCGAGTCTCCCGACCGTACCTGCCCCTGTCTGGTTTAGAGCCCGTCCGACGTCGACGCGGACAATCTTATCATTGTCATGCTCTCCAACTGCCAGTAAACCGACCACACGATGGCGGGATGATGAGACGACAGCGCGAGACCGCCTCTACTGCGGGGCGACTTCTGAGGGAGGCACGCCTGTGATCTGGGCCTTTCAGCCGGAGAGATACGGTCGGAGATAAGGACCACGGCGTTCTGTCTCCCTCCTCGACAGTCCGTCCTCGGCCCAGGCGCTTGCTCTGCTCCCTGCCTCCGTCAGTAATTACAGACAGCGTTCGACTGAACCACTGGCAGAGAGCTTATCCATGCCTTTGACTGATAATCAGCTCATTATCCTGTTGATCATTTACAGCCCCCCCCCCCCCCCCCCTCTCTCTCTCTCTCTCTCTCTCTCTCCACCCCTCTCTCCCTTTTCCGTTAACTGTGTCACTGAGGCAAAGCAGTGAGCCTGCTAATAACCTGGCGGGGAGCCATGGTGACTAGTGGAGTTAAAACAGGGGTCTGCTGGCCGCGCCCCCCCCTCTTCACACTCCACTCCACTCCAGGCCCCCCAACCCCACTTATCCCCCCCCCCCACCCGGAGAAGGGGGAAAACACAACAACATATAGCAACCCCAGCGCGAGCAGTGCCCTAGCACCCCAACACGGCTAACTGTGCATGAAATTGAACTGATAGGAGTTATTGACCAGAAGCTCTGGCCCCTAAGAGCTGGAAGGAAGGGGGTTGTTGTGTGGTACCTGATTGAGTGAAAAACTCTCAGCCCGTGGCTTTGATGGCTGGCACTTTACAGGAAAGAGTGATTTAATGGAAGCTGCCAGACCTCATCAGTGTCAGAGTTCTTGACGGCGAGCCCCCCCATCCCACCCCCCCGACCGTGCTTTAGCAAAAAAGTGAGCTCTCGTGACAGGTCTTGATAGACAGATGTTTTGCTGTTGTTTTAACTACATAAACGTGGATATTGCTTCACCTCTGGCTCTGGAGGGATGGAGGGAGGGATGGAGGGAGGGATGGAGGGAGGGGTGGAGGGGGCGGGTGGGGGGTGTTGACTGGGTAGTCAGAGAGGAGGAGGAGAAGGGAGTAGATTGTTACCGACTACCTCAGGAGAACAGCCCCCCCCCCTCGCATACAGCTATTCTAGGCCTCTATAAATAGCCTATTGAATTTGCGGCAGGGTTGATAAGCCTGTAATTAATGTGTCCGTCATTAGGCACGGACAGGCCCCTCCTCCTGGGGCCCAGGCCAGCGAGGTGGAGTGGCGGAGGCGGGGCGCTGGCCGGACCACTCCTCTCCCGCTGCTCTTGCTTTAAGGGTGAACCCGAGCGAACCGGACGCTTAACCGACCGAGTCTGAGAGCTCCACAGGCTAGCTGCTCAGCCGGGTCTGGGCCGCTCGGCCGGGTCTGGGGCTCTCGGCCGGGTCTGGGCCTCTCGGCCGGGTCTGGGCCTCTCGGCCGGGTCTGGGGCTCTCGGCCGGGTCTGGGGCTCTCAGCCGGGTCTGGGCCGCTCGGCCGGGTCTGGGGCTCTCGGCCGGGTCTGGGCAGCTTGGCCGGGTCTGGGGCTCTCGGCCAGGTCTGGGGCTCTCGGCCGGGTCTGGGGCTCTCCCGCAGGCATACTGCCGTCTCTGTTGCGAGGGATCGAGGGAGCCGCGGCATCGTCTATCAACCGCTCTATCTCTCTCTCTTTCTCCCTCTCTCTCTTTCTCCCTCTCTCTCTCTCTCCCTCTCTCTCTCCCTCCCTCCCCCTTTCTCTCTCTCCCCCCCCCCCCCCCCCCCTCTCTCTCTCTCCAAACTTTCGCAGCGGCGTCTAAGCTGCATCAGAATTGCATTGGAATTGCATCATTAATGGTGTAGAAATGATTCTCAGCGACTGGTAGAAATCCATTGACCCCTGAGGGAGACTGGAAACAAGACGATGTTTTTACAAGGGTGGGTATCAAAACTAGAGGTCCATAACTACATCATCAATATACAGAGTGAGGGGTGTGAGGGTGTGGAGAGGGAGAGAGAGACGCTGGAAGAACAGAGAGGGAGAGAGAGTAATAGCTTATGGCGTTAGTGGGGGTCTGGGGCCAGAATCCTGAACGGTGTGTCTGTCTGAGGCCCGCCCGGCCTCACCCGGGCAGCGTAATTGGCCTCCCGGAGGCCGCCATGCAAGGCCGCCCGCCCACCCGCCTGCGCGGTGAAGAGTGGCAGCTGCTGGATGTTGAGGCCCCGGCCGGGGTCAGCTCCCAGAGTGGGCCTCCATCACATCCACAAGATGTCATAATTAATAGCTGTCTGGGCCCAGTCGGGGGGGGAGGGATTGTGTGGGTAAATGGAAGCCAAACATGAAAAAAGATGCCAGACTTATCCTCCACTTAACATAATGTGTACTTATCACCATGTTGCCCTGAGCTAGTAGACTTCCTCTGCTCCTATCTTCTCCTCCCCTAGGTTCCCTCCTCTCCCTCAGCCTCCCCCTCCTCCTCCTCTCCTCCTCCTCTCCCTTCTCCTCTCCTCCTCCTCTCTAGTCCTCCTCCCCTCCTCCTCTCTTCTCCTCCTCCCCTCTTCCTCTCCGCCTCCTCTCTTCTCCTCCTCTCCCCACTCCCCCCCCCTCCCTCCAGCCACCTCTCAAGGTATTTTATTTCCCTCCTTCATATTTGGTTGAGGTTCCTCTTCATGTGCGTACTGGGGGGATTTGTCGCCGTGTCGTACCGTGGGACCCTGGTTAGTATCTGGGGACCGGTGTTCTCCCTAGTTAAGTAAATATACATGAGCTGCTGCCTGAGACACCGCAGACTCCCAGCACCTCCAGAGGATCTGGTAATTCTCTCTCACACACTCTCTCTCTCTCTCCCTCTCTCTCGCTCTCTCTCTCTCTCTCTATCTCTCTCTCTCACACACTCTCTCTCTCTCTCTCTCACACACTCTCTCTCTCTCTCCCTCTCTCTCGCTCTCTCTCTCTCTCTCTCTCACACACTCTCTCTCTCTCTCTCTCACACACTCTCTCTCTCTCTCCCTCTCTCTCTCTCTCTCTCTCTCTCTCTCACACACTCTCTCTCTCTCTATCTCTCTCTCTCACACACTCTCTCTCCCTCTCTCTCTCCCTCTTTCTCTCTCCCTCTCTCTCTCACACTCTCTCTCTCCCTCTCTCTCTCCCTCTTTCTCTCTCCGTCACTCTCTCTCCCTCTCTCTCCCTCTCTCCCACTCTCTGTCTTCCTCTCTCTCTCTCATTCCCTCTCTCTCTCCCTCTTTCTCTCCCTCTCTCTCTCCCACTTTCCCTCTCTCTTTCTCTCTCTCTCTATCTCTCCCCCTTTACCTCGCTCTCTCTCTCTCCCACTTTCCCTCTCCCTCTCTCTCTCTCTCTCCCCCTTTATCTCTCTCTCTCTCTCCCTCCCCTTCTCTCTAACATGCTGCCTGGGGCCAAATATGTCTCTCTCTGTCTCATCTGCTGCTCAATTTCACTGGAGCTGCCCCTCAGTAATGAAGCGCCTTGATGTACATTTGCCAATTTCTGCCTGTGCCACTGCGGTGTAATTGGGGATGTGACTAAGCCTGAATACCCGGCGCTGGCCCGGGTGACCTCCCGGTGACCCTGCTCACAGCGCCCCTGTCATAATGGAGGCATTATCTCCCCTAATCTGGTCGCGGAGAGGGATTGTCTGCAAAGCTCCTGGAGGGAAAATGAATCGATCTAACCCCCTTCTCCTGTGCTGGACTGAGAATTTATTCTTTTTTTTTTTTTTTACATGCTTGTAATGATGACAATTTATACATATTTCCATATCTCTGTTTTGTGTGTGTATGTGATTAGGGGGTGACTAGACAGGGCTGGTGTGTACGTGCAGTATGTGCATGCTAGCATTTAAGCGTTTGTGCATGTTCTGAGTGTGTGTATGTGGAGCATATGTGTGTAGTAGTGCATGTTTTGCGTGTGTGTATGTGGAGCATATGTGTGTAGTAGTGCATGTTTTGCGTGTGTGTATGTGGAGCATATGTGTGTAGTAGTGCATGTAGCCAAAGCCCATGTCTGCATGGGTACACTGTGTGCTCATGCATTGCGCGCACACATACACACACACACACACACACACACACACACACACACACACACATGTGCTCGTGCAGGTGTGTGTCTGTTAATGACCCTGTAAAATGACAAGCTGAGCTGGCAGGGAGAGCCAAGCCTACGGTCACACAGAGAGAGGGGGGAGGGGGAGGGAGAGAGAAAGAGAGAGAGGCGGGGGTGGAGGATAGGGATGGAGGGGGGAGGCGCTGTGATTCACCATGCTGTCACCAGGGGGACAGGGGCCCCTGAGTGGCCCTCTCTATTCCCACCTGAGAGGCCTGCAAATGGAGGGGGCCGCTCTGTCATTATTTACAGCCTGCAGCTCCTAACCTTGGATTCCCAGCTCATCGCAGCTAAGGGAAAATCTGATTGGACTTGACGTGTTCCCGAGCCGGTGACCTTGATAAGTGTGAGGTGCCGGCAGCGGGAGGAGGCAGGGGGAAGAAGTGTGCGCTTCTGTCTGCTTTCACAGTGCGGATCAGTGTGCGTGTGTGTGTGCGTGTGTGTGTGTGTGCGTGTGTGTGTGCGTGTGTTTGCCTGTGACTCAAGCTGACACATGGTAAGGGCGCTCCTGGACAACCGAGACAGCAGTCATATCTGTTTTTATTACTGTTTGTTTAGTGTCTCTCTCCCTGCAAAGATTCTCCATCATATCTAATCCGCCATCATTTTAATTGGCTCCAACAGTCTGAAAACAAACCTGAGCCAAACAAAAAGCCATTAATTGTTTTGTTCTTTTTTTTTGTTTTTGTTTTTTTCATAGGCAACTCTTTTTTTTTTCCTTGTGTCTTGGTTTAGCCAGAGAGCTGGGGGCTGAGAGCACAATCACAGCAGCGACTCTCTTCGGACGCCGGGGTGATGAAAATGCATTTTCCAGCCCCTCTGAGATGCTATTTGGTTGTGTGAAATGATTAATTTCACACATATGCGGGTCATCCCTGAAAGCGGCTACATCTCATTCACCGGGGGCCGCCGTCAGCAGGAAAACAGGAAGCCGCAATAAAAATGAGCAAACATGGCAGCGTTGTGCGTCAATAAATCTTTGGAGGTTAAACCCGAGAGCAGGAGGATTTGAGCGGTCCCCTCTCTCATCAACCAGGTAGAAAGTCACTGAGTACATCGGCGCTGTCAGTACCGTGGAGGAGAAGTAGCCCTCGACCAATGAGAGGGTGTCTCCACGGCCGGGTACATACACACACACACACACTCATACACACACACACACACACACACCCACACTCTCACAGAGTGCTTATGTTTGCAAAAGTGGGATGGAACCTTGAATTATGGGGTTTGTGTAAATAAGGTGATCCGACTGTTTTTAGCTGGGCCTGCAGCAGGGAGTGCCGGTGCTAGAACAGAGGCTCTGTGTGGAGCAGGGATAGGTCCCGGGTTTGTTTATGTCTGCCGTTCACAGCCTTCAAATTTTAAAATTGCAAGCTGTGTGTGTGTGTGTGTGTGTGTGTGTGTCTGGGGCTGCGAAGCTACAGTGTGTGTGTGTATGCCACCTCCATCAAGACAAACTCAAACCGTGGTCCTTATAAAACACTCTTATTTTGTATGTTGTGTTTACCATTAACAGCTTGTGTGATGTTGACAATTCAATCTTCTGCACCCCCCCCCCCCTCCCAACCCCCCACACACACACCCCAGTGGATGATCCAGGAGCCCCACAAGGTGGCCACGTTCTTCGGCTGCATCGGCGCCGACCGCTTCGGGGAGATCCTGAAGCAGAAGGCGGAGGAGGCCCATGTTGACGCCCACTACTACGAGCAGAGTGAGGAGCCCACCGGCACCTGCGCCGCCTGCATCACCGGAGACAACAGGTGAGCCGCCGCCGCCCTTAGCAGGAAATGGACTCGGATGACCCGCCTTTATGAGGGGTGGGGGTACTACCAACCAATGGGATGAGAGGGTTTTTGGCGCATCATTAAAGGGAAGCCGTAGCTCAAGAGGCCCCTGGAAAGAAAACAGCAGCCGGGTTCCTGGTCTGGTGAGGTGTCATCCATCTCCAGCCTGCCTGACACCCCCCCCACCCCAGAGTGTGAGATGGCAGTGTGTGTGTGTGTGTGTGTGTGTGTGTGTGTGTGTGTGTGTGTGTCCTCACCTATCAGGCTGCTGGGTTCTCTCACGCCAGCATCATCATCATCAACACGTCTCAAGACAGAGCAGAGATCATAGCCCACCGCCAACCGACACACACCGCTCTCCACTCCGCCCGGCTCTTGACGCGCTAAGTGTGTGTGTGTGTGTGTGTGTGTGTGGATCGATAGGCCCCCTCACTAAAGACTCCTCCGTCTGGCCCTTCATCCCCCACCACTGCAGGTGTCAGTCAGCCAGCCCTGCTCTGCTCTGCTGCGCCGGCCCCAGCCACGGCAGGGCCTTACCCAGGGCTGGTTTGATCTGGGCTTCTGACATCTGAAAAGGTCACACGCCGTGCTCAGGGAGAGAGGAGAGGAGAGGAGAGGAGGCCGGCCGGTATTTCTTACAGGTGTTTAACAGACGGCCGGGGAGGGCAGGGGAAAGGGCGCCGGAGGGGCCGCGCTGGGGCCAGAGATGATCACGGTGGAGGATTTGAGCCGGCGCGTGTGTGTGTGTGTGTGTGTGCGCGCGTATCGCAGCCCCCGAGCCTTCATTAGCACCGCTCTCCAGGAGCTAGACTCCCCCCCCATTTCCATTTCGTCTCAACTACTTATTCCATTTCAGTCCTTATGAAATGTTTTAAAGGACATGTTTGGAATTTAGCATTATAAGCCATGTTAAAAAGTGTTATTTACGATCATATACAACAGCCGATATCAAAGTTTCGTCAAACTGTGCACTCTTGAGATATAGCCTGTCGCTGCTAACACACTCAATGGATCCATAGGTGCATAGATATAATCCCTCAAAAACACCATAAACTCTCATTTTCAAATACGGTATACTCACTGAGTGGTCACTGGTGTCTGTTGATTTTTATTTTTTTTAATCGCCACAAGTATGCTACCGAACGGGTTTTATTTCTCATCATAGAACTATTTTCACCTTAGGATTGCTTTGCAGCTGGTATTTCATTGATAGTGTTAGGTGGTAGAAGTGTTTGTTGACAAATATGGGAAGCGGATGAATCTAAACATCTCTGGCTTTGTTGACAATACATATCAATGGATATAATTTAATCAATAAAACCCAATCGGAAGCATACTTTGTGACATTTTTATCCCCAGAGCATCAACGGACACCACTGACCGCTCGTGAGTTTCCTGTCTTTGAAAACGAGAGTTTATGGTGCTTTTGAGGGTTTTATCTATGTACCTATGGATCCATTGATTGTGTTAGCGGCGACGGGCTGTATCTCAAGAGTGCACCATTTGACGAAACTTTGATATCGGCTGTTGTATATGATCATAAATAACCTTATAACATGGCTTATAATGCTAAATTCCCAACCTGTCCTTGCATGATACATGATATAGGTCATGTTGCTGATTATCAGTGAGTCTCCAATGGTGTCTTGTTAGCTAGGCCGTATCGCCTTACTTAGTTTCTCACTCGCAGACGTTCTATGATCTTTTTAGTATCCCCAGCAGACTTACCTGTCCACTAGACTTAGCGGGTAATGACACTCATTTTCCCTGTCACAGCTGCACTGACGCCCCGCCCCACCCTGCCCCCCACCCAGTCCATTTCTGGAATGCAGGTCAGATACAGTCCCCAGCGCAGCTGTCATATCATAGCCGTCATCAAGCCCTCGTCCGCCCCGCGCTAAGTACCGTGGCAGCGCGCTGTTCCTCTTCGATGCTAACGGTGACAAACAGGTTTTTTCAGCTCGGCCATGAGAGAACGGACCTCCCTCCCTCCCAGCCGAGGTGTCCCTCTCGTGAGCTCGGGAAATAGCTCAGGTTCTGAGAATTCCAGCGATTTCTATTTGTAGTCAGCGGTTGGTTTTACCCGTTTGGATGGCCACTCCATAGAGGAGTTGAAACATATAAGGACTACCAGTTGAACATGTTATGATGATACACCTGCTTCGCTCTACACAGCCCCATGTCCTTGACAGGAGTGTGCAATTACCGCTGTAATGCTTTTCTGTTGCTGTTCACCCTTAGTTAATGACGGACTTTCAGAGGTCATGTAATAATATGACAGGTTTGAGATGACTCAGTGTTGGCCCTGAAAACCCCCCCTGCCTCTTTAATGTCTGTCTGTGTGGACTGTCTGTCTGTGTGGACTGTTGGTCTGTGTGGACGGTCTGTCTGTGTGGACTGTCTGTCTGTGTGGACGGTCTGTCTGTGTGGACTGTGTTTGTGTGGGACTGTCTGTGTGTGGACGGTCTGTCTATGTGGGACTGTCTGTCTGTCTGTGGGACTGTCTGTGTGGACTGTCTGTCTGTGTGGGACGATGGCCAATTTTTAAAGTCGAGAAACTCCCAAAAAAACAAAAACCTTTCTTTCACCTTGGCCCCAGACGTTCCCAGAAAAACCCATTATCATCCTTTTATACCGCGGAAGAACAAAGGAAAGTCTAGGCTGCGGGTGTTTTTAAGGGATGTTTTTTGAGGCAAAATTAAGATGGATGATAAGCGGAGCGGAAGATTTATGGGGTCTGTCTCCGGCAGGTCCCTCGTCGCTAACCTGGCAGCCGCAAACTGCTACAAAAAGGAAAAGCACCTGGACCTGGCCCGCAACTGGGAGCTGGTGGAGAAAGCCAAGGTCTATTACATTGCGGTAAGTGAGACACTAGTACATCCAAATGACGGTTCCCCCTCTAACTACCGTTGCCAGAGGAGGAGGATGTGATGTTTAAGAGGCTTTGTTCAGGAAATGTCTTGCCGAGCCTTTCACATTGTTAATACACTCATTCAGCCCTTTGTTGAGCCCGATGAGCTGTGTTACCTATTGAGACAATACCGCACAATTCTCCTGTTTTCACAGTGCGTCTTTGTGTGTGGAGGGCACGGCTCAATGTGGAATCGTCGTGCATGTAATGGATTCATTCTTGGTTTGTGTGTGTGTGTGTGTGTGCTTTTTTACAAGGCGACAAGCCAACAGGTGCAGCAAGAGTGTGAAAATTGATTATATGAATTTATATCACATCCCCTTACAGACGTATGCTTACGCACACACGCGCTCACACACACACACACACACACACACACACACACACACACACACACACACACACACACACGTACACACACACACACGTACCCCACCAGTCTCTACTCACTGAGTTGGGGTAGAGTGGCCCAGCCATGCTCATGTTTCACTGTTTGGGATTACGTTTAATTCCGCTGGATCAACCAGGTCTCTGATCTCTGGTCACGACGATAGCCCTGAAATCGCTCCACATTCCAAGACTTTAAACAGTTCATTATCAACATAAATCAGCGTTAGAGCTTGGTCAGCACCCTCTCCCATGCTATACAGCACCTCGCTCCCACATGTACAGGCCTCCCCACAACGTCCCCACCACGTCACACTTTCGCTGGGGCCGCAGACTTCCCTCTTAATGGCGCTCAACTTTGGGAGTTTTTGTAATTAGCCCAATCAGTCCCATAAACAAACAAACAAAAAAACAAAATTTTGTGCCAAATAGCCGTTCGTTCTCTCCTCCCGGAGTTTGTGTGGTCTCGTTTAATTAAATTTTTTATCCAAGCCGCATTAGCAAACAGCACATCCGCTGCAGTTGGTTTTTGCCCACATCCGGCGGTCACGTGAGGGACAGAGAACAGAGAAGGGCCCGCTTGTTTTTATCGGCACTCGGAAACCTCGCCGCGCGTCCCTTCCCCAGGCCCTCTCTCTCTCTCTTCCCAAAACACTGGATCATCAACGTTATTAGAGTCCCATTCGCACTCCGGGAGTACTTAACCAGACACACCACCACAGCCATTTGCACTTAATACTGTGTGGCGTGTCTAGACCGCTGTTCAGTAGGGCCTCCTCTCTCCATTAACCTTGTCGAGAGCACTCAGATGTATTTACGCAATTTACAGCCAGATTGCAGACCCCCCCCCCCCCCCTCTCTGCAGCAGGGCCTGGCTTACCCTGCCATGTATTAATGTGCTTTGTTGATTTTCATTAAACGACTGTTCGGTGGTATGCATGTCTTGTTACACTCTAATCTGTAAATCAGATTACTGAACTGTGTTGTGTGTGTGCATTTTACTAAATGCTTGTGTGCATGTGCTGTGCAGGTCTGTGCCTGCTTGTGTGTGTGTGTGTGTGTGTGTGTGTGTGTGTGTGTGTGTGCATGTGTGCATGTGTGTGTGTGTGTGTATGTGTGTGTGTGTGTTAAAGAGGTGATTGATGATTCTTGGCAGAGGCTCTCAAGGTGCCTGCTACTATGTGGTGTGATTGGATGAAAACAGAATTATTAGAGCGCTCGCACAGCCAATCTGGCTCAGCTGGCAGCCCTAGCAGCAGCCCTAGTCCTAGTCTTAGTTCTAGTTCTAGCAGCAGTCCTAGTTCTGGTCCTAGTCCTAGTTCTAGTCCTAGCAGCAGCCCTTGTCCTAGTCCTAGTACTAGTTCTAGTTCTAGCAGCAGTCCTAGTCCTGGTCCTACTTCTAGTTCTCGCAGCAGCCCTAGTCCTGGTCCTAGTTCTAGTGCTAGCAGCAGCCCTGGTCCTAGTCCTTGTCCTAGTCTTAGCCCTAGCAGCAGCCCTAATCCTAGTTATAGCAGCAGCCCTAGTCCTAGTCCTAGCAGTAGCCCTAGTCTTAGCCCTAGCAGCAGCCCTAATCCTAGTTAAAGCAGCAGCCCTAGTCCTAGTCCTAGCAGTAGCCCTAGTCCTAGTTATAGCAGCCGCCCTGGACCTAGTCCTAGTCCTAGCATCAGCCCTGATCCTGGTCCTAGTCCTAGTCCTACAGTAGCATCAGCCCTGGTCCTAGCATCAGCCCTGGTCCTAGCCCTAGCCCTAGCCCCAGCCCCAGCCCCAGCCCTGGTTCCTAGCAGCAGCAGCAGGGCCGGTGGCAGGCTGGCAGGCGGGTGCAGAGCGGGGAAGAGGCAGCGCTGCCATTTCTCACAAAGAGAGAATGTTGAACCCCTGCCAGAATGTTCGGTGGCAGGCTGTTGCTAGGAAATCTGGGTCCTTAGGCAAATCACCGCACAAAGAGCAGCAACAAAAGCGAGCGGGGGAAGAAGCCGGCTAAACGGGAGGACGGTCGCGCCGCGGCGGCTCTTCCTGAATACCAACGCTGCCGCTGCCGTTGTTTGCGGCGGGTGTTTTTTTTCCCGGCGTGTGAACATCAGAAATGGAGGCCGACGCATTGTGTTGAAGGAGCTTCGGTAGAGAGATGACTGACTCTAATTGGAGGGGGTGATGTGTGTGTGTGTGTGTGTGTGTGTGTGTGTGTGTGTGCGTGCGTGCGAGCTGGCCCAGTTAGCCTCTCTTTCCCCTCCCTCCCTCCCTCCATCCATCCAGCCCCCTTCACCCCTCTGTGGACATTATCTCCCTCTCCCTCCCTCTTGCCCCCCCCCATACATATCTCTCTCACTCTCTCTCTCACTCTCTCTCTCTCTCTCTCTGCCTCCCTTGATCTCCTCTCTCCCATCCACGCCACACACAAGCACACACAAGCACACACACACACACACACACACACACACACACACAGTCCGCAGCATACCACTGGCTTGTTTGTCTCACCGCCGAGCTCTCTGCCCTGTAATTTGATCTCTGCTGCTTGATGCGTCTTCCAGCATTTCACTTTGAATTAACCTACAGCTCTCCTCAGCTCCGCCCCCCCTGCAGGAAACTTCCAGCGTTCTGGTCGCGCACGACAGCAAGGCAGGGGGGGGGTGTGGAGGGACAGGGACAGTAGCGAGACGAACGTGTGAAACCCCCCCGAAACCCCTCCCCCCACCTCGTTCATTGCCGGTCGCAGATGGTCGAGATAACCCAAGAATATGGACGTGACGCCCCTCCGCCAGGCCGTCTGATGCGGGGGGGGGGGCTCACCCAATGAGAGATTAGCTCCGCCACTGTTAGGTCGCAACACCCTTTCACATCACAGCCACGGGCGCCGTCCGTTCCCTTGCCCCCGAACCAGCCAACACCGCCCTGCCCCCCCTGGCGGCCAGCTAGCCACGCCCCGGCAAAATGTCTCCCCAACCTGTCCCGAGCCGCCCACACACACCACCGCCCCACCGCCTCGCCTCCAGAACTACCCGCCGGTGCTAGCGCGCCGTGCCGACTGCTGTAATTGGCTGTTGTGTCCCTGCCCTCACTGCAGGGGAAGGCTGTGCTGAGCTGGAGGAGAATATGCAAGGAGAGGAGAGGAGGGGAGGGGGGGAGGGGGGCGCAACACTAGCTGGCACCACAAGCGGCACGTCAGCCTGCTACGCCCCAGAGTGGCGCACACACACACACAGAGCTTGCCCCGCCCCGCCAGCCCCTGCAATTTGCAGCCAAAAAAACGAAGGGAGAGGCTCTCTCTCCGTACACACACACACACACACACACACACACACACACACCACTAACTGACACCTCATCAGCCAGCCAACGGGCTGATTAGCACAGAGGTGACTGCGGCTGCCTCTCTGTCCTCCCTGCTCACAGGACCACACTGTCCTCCCACTGACCTTGAGCCACTGAGCCTCTCCTGTCCTCTCCCCTCCTCTCCTGTCCTCTCATACCCTCCCCTCCTGTCTCCTCCTCTCCTGTCCTCTCCTCCCCTCCCATCACTTCCTCTCTCTCCCCTCCTTCTCCTTTCCTCTCCCTTCCTCTCCCCTCTCCCCCCCACCCGTCCCCTCCCCTCCTCTCTCCTCCTCTCCTCTCTGTGCTGCACCACTCCATGCGGCTCCTGTCCTTCCCCGTAGTCAGGGAGGGATCACGAGGCAAAGCGCTGGCGGAGGAGGGAGAGAGAGAAACAGGGGGAGAGGAGAGCTGGAGGAGAGAGAGAGAGAGAGGGGGATAGAAAGAGGGGCAAAGAGAGGGGGAGAGAGGGGGGGGGCGCGGGGAGAGAGAAGGGGGAATAGAGAGAGGAGGAGAGAGGAAGAGGGGGATGAGAGTGAGGAGGAGAGAGAGGAGGGGAGAGGGGGAAGAGAGAGGGGGGGAGAAGAGAGGGAGAAACTGGCAGGCTCCCCCTTTGTCTGCAGGCGATCGGTTACAGTCTTCGTTGCCGATGAAATTTAATCCCCACCGCATTTACATGCCAAGTTTGACTTCTGGCAAGCCTTATTAAATAGATTTGTAAATGCATTTCATCTTGATTAGAATCCATCCTCGAGGGATCAACATTTTTTCGCCTTGGCTGTTTTTGTTTTTTTAAGCGGGGGCCGATGTTAAATGTGAGAACCAACCCCCCTCCCCCCTCCCAGTGTTACCCCTGACAGATTTTCAGGGATGCGGTCTCGGGGACAAAGGAGGTCCTGCGCCAAGCCCCCAGTCCGTCAGCTGGGAGGCTCCATCGCGCATCTTCTCCCCGTTACTCCGACACCCCCGTCTTTTGTGCGGGAAAATAATGTCATTTCAAATCGCGCCTAATCAGATGGCATTTTATAATTGGCAACACGCCTCTGATGAAAATGACTCCGTAATTGTTCAATTACGAGCTTGCCGAATCTTTCTGTTCCCTTTATTTCTTTATTTTTCCTCTTGCTTGTACCAATTATAGGATTTCAATCCCAAGCAATCAAGTGATAAGGGCGAGATGCTCAGTGTTTTGCTCGTCATGATATCATTCTCCCGCGTGTTAAACAGGAGTCACCCGGGGTGAGGTTGGTCAGTCAGACGGGTCCGTGTAGAACTGCACCAGTCTAATTGAGCTGTAAAGCGCTGCCAGGAGTTCCGGCTGGTGATTGGTCCTCTGTGGTTCAGCGGAGAGAAGCCAGGCGAGGTTTGGGGCCCGCCCTGTGGGAGGAGTAACCAGAACCAGAACCTGTGCGAGAGGAGCTGGTCGGGGTTTGGCTTAACGGGGTCAGAGAGGCCAGTGAGTTCCTAGATCCAGTGGGTTTCCACTCGTCTGTGGGATTAAACTAGGGTTGTTGTTGCTGTATATTGTTACATTTATTTGTGTGATTACACATGTAGTATGAACACAGTAAGCTTTGGAACAACAAGATGTCCTGAGCTGGGGACTGTTTATATGGCAAGAACTTAAAAGCCATTCCATCTTTGGAAAGCACTCCATTCTCACTCAATGATGAATAGTCCTTTTAAAAAAATTGTTTTTACTGTATCTGTATATTTTACGGGAAGTTTTTATTGGGTAAACCAAAGCCGGTACAGGTCTGTAGTGTTATTTTGGGACTTGAGAGCATCAGAGCTTCCTAATTTGAAGAACATTACAAGGAGAAATAATTTACTTTAATCCATTGTATCTTGAGTAATTGCTTGGAGGGCTGGTTTTGGACCTTGGCAGTCTTCCCGTGGCGAGTCTGTATGACTCTAGCAGTGTGCTGTAACTCTCTCCTCTTACACCCACATTACCTTGTAAAAACAGGTTTTCTTTTTCAGCTGGGAAAGCACCGTGACCTTTCACCCCGCAGAACCGCGTGCATCTGCAGCGCTGGAAACGGTTTATTTTTTTGCTCTCTGAAAAGCTCCGAGGGGGATGAATAGTTCAGACTTCATAATGTTCTACCTTGCATCACCTCCCCTCCCATACACCGAAACATGAAAGGGACGCCTCCCTGTGTCTGACGGGGGAAGGCAAGACATATCCTCTCAGCTCTCACCAGTGACTGCGTAATATCACTGTGCGTTGTCACAAATGAGACACTTAATTGATTGATTGATTAATTGTCACAGGAGTTATTTGTCAAGTGACATTGGAACAGAAAATGAATAGTCTCAGTGTGGCCATAAAATGATTGTGACGGCCATGTGTTGATAGGCCCACCAGGGAGGTGGCAGATCGGCTTTGCCGGCTAAATAACACTGATTAAGATTCAGGTTAGGAGTCCACGGGCGCTTTATAGTAGCGTGCATCTCCTGGGCCCAGCTACCGATTAGAGTTAAAGGGGTAGTGTGCTATTTTGGACATTTAGCCCTATTTGTGGTCTGTCTACCCTGAACCTGAAACATAGAGATCATAATTTCACTGATCGTTCCAGTATTGAGCTAGCTGCAGTTTTTATGCAAGCTCTCACTGGGCTACAATGGAAGTCAATGGGGCATATGTAAATGCATTGAAAAACTATGATGAATATGCTTTTCTGAGATGGGAAGCACAAGGTGTAATCGGACCAGTCTCAGTATGGTGTCCTGTGAAATGTATCACAATCCAAATATTTTTAGGTGTTTGGCATGACTTGTACATAGTCCGCCATGGGAGCAGTGAAAACAAGCGCCAGAGGAGTGCTTATGTCCAAGCCATGCCAAACATTCGGATTGTGATACATTTCACAGCAGAGCATACTGAGAAAAGAAAGCATCTCAGAAAAGCACATTCATCATAGTTTTTCAACGCATTTACATATGCCCCATTGACTTCCATCGTAGCCCAGTGAGAGCCTGCAGAAAAACTGCAGCTTGTTCAATACTGGAACTTGATGGTCTCTATGTTTCAGGCCACAAATGGGGCTAAATATCCAAAATATCTTAAATAGGGCTAAATATCCTAAATAGCACACTACCCCTTTAAGTGTCAGACTTTATTATATCATCACGCCCTTGCACAAACTCATGATCTGAATAAATAGCTCAGGAATGGTATGCCGATACCGCAGACCGTTCTACTGTTGCTAGCTGCGAGCTAACACTGGGGTCAGTCCTGACAGTTGAAGCTCTTTTATGGCTGCTCTGGCCGCAGATGCCTGTCTCTGGGAGGCAGATGCTGGACACTGTTCTAGGAGATTGTTTCCTTCTGCAAGGTTTCTTTTTTTTCCGTCTGTGTTGTGGTAATTTGTTTATGGTCCGTAATAAGCCCGTGCATATCTGTTCCGTGCCAGGTTGGCTGCACGCCACTCGAATATGCCGCCCCCCCCCCTTTATAATAATTTGTTAATTCATTCATCAAAGGGTACTCTGAGAAAAGATTCTTGCGACAACACTTTCCAGTCTCCCTTGTCATGTGGGGTTCTGTTTTCAATGTCCGTTGCGAGGCTCGCACATGCAGTGGGGAGGTGGAGTTTTTTCTTCCTAGATAGTGTACTGACCTTATCTGTTGTTTCTCAAGTGTATATTCTAAGCAGCTTCTAGGGATTTATGGGGACTTAACCATTCGTACCCCTGCTTCTCTGGTGGAATAGTTGGACCTTTGACAAAGTGTCACATTTTCAGCAGTGCATTAAATCTCTTAACCCAGTTGGTTGTTTTCTCTTCTCCTCCCCCTCTGGACTGCCATGCTAACAAGCTGGCTGGGATTTATTTTTCATGTGTTGCATTGTTAGCGTCGACCGCCTTTTTTTTCCGGGGGATCAGAACTCCTGCGCCTGTGGCGAGCCTGGTTCCCTGGCCCCTGAGGGCAGAGCGGAGAGGCAGCCAGAGCAGCTGCACACCCAGCCCCTGGCCCCCGGCCCCTGCACAGCCCCCCAGCTCCACTGAGGTGGTCCCTGGCGATGGCCACTTTGATTAGCCAACCCATCTTTATTGGCCGGCTCGAATGTCATGCACCGTGTGCCCAGTTGTCTAATGTTGTTCCTGGCCAATGGGGCCTCTCCCTGCAATTACTGATAGGGGCCGCATGTTCCAATCCGGGGACAGCGCCAGGGCCAGAACACCAAAGTGCCAAATGATTGTCCTCTGTAAATAAAAAGCAGACATCTCCTTTTTGATGTTACTTGTGCGTGCCTCAGTTTCAAAAGCTGTGGAGCAATCCCCCATTTGAAAGCATTTTGTGTTCCAGCATAACAAGAGGGGAGCAATCAAAACAATAACTGTGGTTCCTTCTGACAAAGCCCTTGGCTCGCAACTGTCAGAAGAAGTAAGCTGACTCATCCACACAAGAAGGGCACGCATCCCTGGGAGCAAGGGGCAAAGAAAAAAAAAGCTCTGATGAATTTGCTCCCCTGTGTTCTCTCTCTCTCTCTCTCTCTCTCTCTCTCTCTCTCTCTCTCTCTCTCTCCCTCCCTCCCTCCCCTCGCTGCATAGGTTCATTACAGGACCAGTAGCCGGTTTAATACCATACATTTATTAACCTAATTAATAATTGTGTTTTCTGACACTGCATTCTCTTCCACTCTGGGTTTCTATGCAGCCGTCATCCGCAGGAAAATAATGGGCAGATTATTTCCCCCCCACCCCCCCAATTTTTTTTTTTTTTTAAAGATGCATCGCCAACTGAGGAATAACATGCCTTCCCCTCCTAATTGGTTTGTTTATCTTGAGCAACAGACTCCGGGTTTGTTTGGGCTCTGGCTGGCATCCACGCTCCGCGAGGCTCTGCGGCCTGATTACGCACCTTGGGAGCGGGGGCTGCTGGAGGGGGGGGGGGGGGGGGGGGCGCTGATGCTCCCCGCCACAGACAGACAGCGGCCTGTCACTCTCACTGTTTTACGTGACATAATTTGCCAAGACAGATTTGTTACAGCGAAAAATAAATTCAGGCTTTGAAATGGGATTGATTTTGGACAGGCCTTAAAAAGGAGGGGGGGTTGGGAAGGGGGGGTCCGAGGAGAGTCCAAGGAGAATCCTCCCCTCTGAAAGTTAGGTCTACATCCAAGCAAGCTGCCAATGTGAGACAGATTGCGGCTTAATGTATAATTGATATATGTTCTACTGTAGGCGTCAGCCCCCTAAGAGGTGTAGGCCTAGGAGCTATTTCTCCCCTCGCCAGGGCTAGCATCATTTAGAAGATGTCCACCCTCCTTACGCCGGCTTATCTTTTCAGCTCAGGAAGCGCGGCGAAAATGATTGTTTTGCTTTGAAGACGTTAAGTGTTAAAAAAGCGGTTTACAAAAAACGCTTCCTGTTCTAGCGCCCCCCGGTATTAGGACCCCTTGGCCCCGGGCCGATCCGTCTGGAGAGAGGAGCGTACATCCTGAGTTATCTGGCTTAGCTGTCGCACTCCCGACACAGAGCATTAATATGGGTTGTGAGAGACTCCACTGGCCGTCTGGAAACGACATAAAAGGATTAATGCTCTGCATATCCTCTGGAAAAAAATGCCCTTTTATTGAAGGGATTTGACACTGTCAAGGCTAATGATGACATTGAATGGATGAACGGAGCCAGAATCAGTAATGCTCCATCATCCTGTTTCATGGAGAGGTAAGAGGCGCTATCTGCACTCTGCCCGTTCAAACTATTGATTTTAGCCGAAGGTATTTCGTTTTTTGTGTTTTTATTTTTATTTTTTTACCTGTGCACCGACGAGGCCCTAAGGAGAGCTCCGCCCCCATAATTCAGAATCCCTGAACGGACGCCGCGCGCTCTCTCTCCTTCGTGGTCACGTCACGACATTTCACCCTCTGAGCAGCAGAGGTCAGAGGACAGGAAGCCCGGGGTGACTGCACACGGCCGGGGCTAGCACGCGAACGCTGGCATTAACGGGGCTTCCTCCGGTGACTTTGATGGTGACAGATCTGCATTCACCCCCCTCCGCCGGTCACGTTTTAAAGTGTTCCGGTGTGGCCTGTTCCTCACACACCCTTTGCGGTTCCCACTAACACAACAGAGGAAGAGGGGGAAAAAAATCAGTCCTGACATTTCTCTCTTTGGTTGGAACATAATTGTTGTGAAAAGAAGGTTTTCATTCAGGATTTTATCCACAGGAATCCTTTCTGTGGCGCTTGAAAAGTCTTGAGTCATGTTACCCCCAACCCCCCATCTCTCTCTTTCTCTCTGAGTCTCTCTTGGCCCTGGCTGCTGCTGCATGGGCAGGCTGGGAAGTAAACAGGATATGTCACCGCATGGGGTCTCCCAGCCTGCCATGCAGGGGGAATTTAAATCAAGCAAAAACCATTGTAATTCACTGGGGAGTGAGAGTCTCCTTGAACCCTTAACATGATTTGATTATAAAGAGGTTAAGGGGAGTTAAACAACTATAATAATAAATCTGTCACCCTTTTAATAAGATGTGCTATTTTGTATTGCGTATTATTACACGGGGGGATTTAGGGGAGGCCAGCGGGGTTCACCTGACAACGTTGGCTCGCTCCGTTGGGCTCCGTTGCTGTTGCTGTGTGTGTGTGTGTGTGTTCTTTCTAAAGCTGACAAGATAGTAACCTTATCAATCATGGCTGCCGCCTCCTCTCCCAAGGACTGGTGGTGCTGTGTGTTCCAGCAGCTCTCCTGGTCGGGTGTGTAGAGGGACCATTACGTCTCACTGATGCCTCCTTGGCTCTTAATGAGCTGATAACGCCTCAATTATGGAGCCAATCATGACTTCTGATTTACATGCCCAGGCCTCATTCTAACACACCCAGGAAATAGGATTTGCATGACTAGTACAGTGCCCGTCGTGGCCATTATGCGCATATAACTTAATATGTGATCACATATTAAATGCTCTAAATAAAATGAATTTATAGTAGGCTACTTGAAACAGTTCCCCGAGCTGGTTCTCTATGCTTACGTTGGTTGGCTGGCTTAGCTACACCTATGTCCGCTCTCACAAGAATCTATAGTCATGCAAGCTTAAATACTTCACCGCATCTCATGGGGAGAGCATTAACGACAACGGCAGCAAAGTTTTAGAGGACTGTTCGGTCCACACCAGACCACCTCCTTATTCAGTCTTGCACAATAGTCGCCAGGTCTTTGTATTATATTGTATATATTGTACATCATATTGTATATTGTGTATACAAGATCGACAAGATTCAGAGTTACTGTAGCAAATCACTTCCTCTTTTTTTGCTGGCATTTCTAAGGAAGCGTAGAAACGAGAGGTGGTTTGTAGACACAATCGATTGAAATGCAGCTAAACATTGTAGCCTGCCAGTCAGCGCTGTTTCCAGCTAACGTTAGTCGACTGGGAAATATAGTTTTGAAGTGTTGAAACGAGAGGTGGATTTGTAGATGCAATCTATTGAAATGAGTCAGTTCGCAATGGCTCATGTAGCTAATAATCGACTTAATCCACTTAAACAATGTCTTGGCTATCATCAGTGTGTTATTGTCCGATTCAGATTGTATTTTAAAATCATATAAACGTAGCATATAAACGTGATTCGGTCACTGGGGTTGGTGAGGTGTCCTATACACTCACTGATGTAGCTACATGCATCTGACTGAACGAATGAATGGCTTCTCGGTCTCTGGGGCTGCGAGGGTCTATAGACTGCTGTGTAATTGAGCAATCGTGTTTGATGGTTATTGCAATAGGCTATCATGTTCATCAAGCGTGGCTATGCCCGGTATCAAAAGTTCACAAAATTGTCGCAACTCTCGGTCTGAGGTCAATCAACCGGCATGATCAGCATCAGCATCTTTTTCATAACAAGCCTAACAATGTGCAGAGAAAATGAAATTGCGAGGCTGCTAAACATGAACATGTCGGGATCTTCGAGGGAATGTTACAAGTCTGCTGTACTAACGGTTGTTCCACTTGTCTTGTCGTGTTTGGGTGTGCCTCGAATCAAATAAGTATATCATGCGTTGGTAGCCTCCCACCGCCCACTGCAGCTGGAGCAAACTGACTAGGCTAGCTAGCCTACTGCTGTTTCTCTTGTTCTACTAGGCTACTCGCTTCAAAAATGGCTGAATGACTTGTGCAACAGCTGTTTCGTAAGCTGAATCCCAATCTGAGTGCACAAACCACCCTTGCGGCCCCTCGCACTTGCGGCCTGAGGCCTGAGCACTTAAATGACGTCAGCTGGAAGGGCCAGAGGGTGCAGGGCCTTGAATTAAATGGGACAGCACTTCCAGCTGCGCGCCAACGATTCCCAAACCAGTTTAGCTCAATGCCCCTCCCATTTTGTTTTCATTGGCTGCTGCGTCCCTCCAAGGCAGAGGCTGCTCTGACGCGCTCCTCAGCTCTCTGCTCGGCTCTGCAAATTGACCGACTGACGTCTGTTTTAATTTAATAATAATTTTAAAATTATGTTGGGTGGGATATGTTTGCAGCAAGTGGATTTCAAGATCAATGTTGTGTTATCGGCAAATGTCATAATTTATGTGTGATGCACTCGTATCATGACTCGGATGCACTCAAGCACTGTGTCACATGAGACGCGGTGGACTGTGGGTATTTTCTGCTCCTAAGTCCGCGAAATTGCGGACTTTCGGTAAGTGCGGTTAAAGTGCGCAAAATGGCGGCAGTGGTGCACTTCTGGACCTAGCGATTCCGTTTTGGGACTCCCCTGAGCCCTCGTGGACTTAGCGGGAACGCGAATGTAAGGCCACAAGGGCGCGAGTGCTCTGCACTTTAGCCTAAGTGCGCGATTTGGGATTCAGCTATAGTGAAGAAAATAGGGCCTATATTTTCCTGATAGGATTGATTTTTGACTTTTGAAATATCACCTAATTATTTCGATAAGACTGACTGGCTCAGAAGAAATGCAACTGCTTGACTGTCAATTGTGACTGGATGGCTGCCCCTGTAGGCAGTCAAATCAAAGGCTTGACATTTATTTGGAAACAGCAAGCTAGCATAACATGTTTGATGGTATTTAGTATTGATTACTGGTCAGTTGATATATGTTTGCCTATATTACCTAGCTTACAGCTAGACTTTTCCATGGCTCGACTTGCTACACTAGCTCACCACACGCCAGCAATGAACCTGGACAAGGCTATTGGAACACCCCTCCCCCTGTTACCTGTTCATATTCAAATTAACTGTATGGATGTCTTTCATAATAGATTGTGGGGGAGGGGGGTGCTACTAGCATTAGCAAGTTCTAGCCACAGCTTAATTGTAGCCACAGCTTAATTGTGCTGGGCGGTGACCGCTCCATTCCATTTCAATTTTTTGCCGGTCTGCCACAGGTGTTGGGCTGAATTCGATAGTTTGATTGATAGAGGCCAGTCCTGATTTCAATAACAACTAGCCATGAACGGAATGTACTGCATTTACTGTGCAACATCAACTGTCAAACTGATTATGCTGGCCAGCTATTTTTCCGCTCAACCTCCCTCCGTCCACTGCAGCTGGAGCAAACTAACCAGGCTACTGCTGTTTCTCTCGTTCTACTAGGCTACTCGCTTCAAAATTAATTAAATCTACAGTACACCAGCCCGATTTTAAGTGTTGACCTGGCAGTCTGCCCCAAATATTCTAGCCCAGCTGGATAGAGAAATTATCAATTAAAATGCAGACCAACTGTTTGACATATAATTGAATAGTTATAGAATAGGATTCTATGAATAGAATAGGATTTCTTAAGCAAAGATACAATAGCCTATGAGATCTGGGATAGTCTAGGACAAAACCATGAGTTTAGGAATAGGTACTGTATTAAGAAGATAGGCATTTTCATATACTGTAGATAGGATATCACCAATTATTTTATAAAGTGCACCGCTACAGACCTTGAGGGATAGGCTACTTGTACCATCGTTGTTACGATGTTACTTAATAAAAGTAATGAAATACTACTACTACTAATAATAATAATAATAATAATAATAATAATACAAATAACAGAAAATAATAATACATCTTTCCTTCGTAACGATTGAATCGAATTCTAAAGGTATTCCTCAAACTGTAGGACGGGGCGTTGAACCTGTGACCCTTATGTTGCAAGTCTGCTGCACTAATGATTGTGCCACTTGCGTAGCTGTGTTTGTGTGTGCCTTGAATTGAATAAATGTATCATTGGTTGGTAAATACGGGTTGAAATGAAATAGTCACTGGTTTAGTGCTATTTATTGATTGTATATTTAATGTCACTACTCTGACTGCAAAATAGGGGTTGAAAATGTGGGATTTCTGAGTTTCTGGGTTTGAATCTAAAGAATGAATGAAGTCCAATCAGTTGGTAAAATGATAGCAAATCAAATAACCAATTTTATGTAGGCTACTGTCTCTGCTGTGGCCAATCCAAAAAAGCAGTTTGCAATTTAGACCGGTTAAACTGAGAAACGTAGCCTACATTAGGCTATAAGCAATGGCAACCAGATTGTCAGAGAAGCCTAGTAGCCTACTACACTGTAGCAGTGCTCTACTGCCCCTCATGGTTGCAGGTTGTAATAATTATTTTACCGCCGCTGCCACTGTCGTTGCTCTCGCCATGAGGTGCGGCGAAGTATTTACGTTTGAATGACTGTATGTTATGACACTGTGAAGGAAACACGTGGTGACACAGCGCCCTCTAACTGCACTTTATTGTATCCTTTCATATTAACACGTGCCACTTGCCGTTCGGAACAGAATTCTTAAGAAGCGCTGATGCAACCAACTTCACACGCGACACACGCACGTCCTTGGGTCCTGAGCAATACACCTGCCGAAGTTCAACTTCATACTGTTCCCGATTGTCGAGCAAATCGGGATACAGGCAGACGCTCAGACAGCAGACACGCGGACAGACTTTGGTCGAGAGAGATGCAGAGAATGTGGAGAGAACGGGGGGTCGAGAGCGGTGCACACAGAGTGTGAGAGATTGCCTGGAATTATAGTAAGATTTAGAGCCGTGTTCCTCAGCGAACTCTTGGCTGTGTGTGTGTGTGTGTGTGTGTGTACGTGTGCGTGTGTGTGCGCGTGCTCGTGTGTGTAGGGACACGGGGAGATGCACAGATCAGATTAGATCCAGTAGCCGCTCTGCCGCCCAGGCCGTTTGTGTGCAGAATGCGGTTTAGCCGTCGGGCCGGGAGCCGCCCAGGTGCCACTGTGGGTGGAGTGATGGGTGAGGGGGCTGAGTGATGGCGACAGCAGGATGAACAGGAGAGGAGAGGAGAGGGCCCAGAGGCCATATGCAGGGTGAACCCTCTATGAAGCTGCTGGGCCTGGTCTCAAAAGGGACTTAACTGAAACAGAGCATCCTTCTCTCTCCCAATGTCACCTAGCTGACGTTCTAAATATGGAAATATGACCCTCACCAACACCCACTGGATATGTGTTTTCAGCCACTGAAAGAAGGGAGTAAGGAAAGAGGGACAGAAGGAAGGAAGGAAGGAAGGAAGGAAGGAAGGAAGGAAGGAAGGAAGGAAGGAAGGAAGGAAGGAAGGAAGGAAGGAAGGAAGGAAGGAAGGAAGGAAGGAAGGAATTCAGCGTCAGATCAGTGTAAAGCACATTCTGAAAGCCTTGTTTGTTTTCATAAAACCACACATGCGCTTCCCTGGCCCTGTACCTGTCCTGCCATCTCTGCAAGTGAAGTATCACGACTAGAACTTTGACTGGGGAACACTGCAGCCATGAAACATGAATCCACTCAGCGCAGCTCTTTCTCTGACTCTGTGGCTCTGATACATGTGTCCTATCATATCCATGTCATGTCTGCGCGCTTTTAATTATGTAGCGAGCAGCCGTCCATGCATCACAGCCCGGGACCCGTATGCAGATGACTTCAAGATGTCATCGGTGAATGTAAACATGACTTAACCCTTTGAATACAACCGTCTCACCGACAAAATTAAATAAATCAAAAATCAAAAAAATATTTTACAAAATATCCAACAACCAACAATATTCCAACATTCCAACACTAAGAAACTTTTGTAGTAATATGGTAAAAATCCTATTAATGTTCGAAATGTTGGCACTGTTCTCACTGTACTAAAAGGGTTGATTGAGGATGAGAAGCCACTTTGGTGTTTAGTCTTTTGCGTAAATAATTCTCTCTGTTTACAGTGTGCTTGCCAGCCAGGGGAGATACGTAAGTCTGTTACTTGGTATCGAGCTACAGTGCGTCTTTATTCTCGGGCCCCAGACTGAAGAGGCTCTATACCCACCCATTGTGGTCACTCTTTTTCCGGTTCGGTTGAGGTCTGTGACCCTGGTCGTCTCGCTCGTGTTTAGTTTCTCTTTTTTTGTCGGCTGCTCTCCCAGCGGTGGAGTGCGTAGACAAAACAGCACCCAGTAGAAACCCCTGGAAGCATCCCAAATTGCAACGGTAATTTATATTTCCAAGCAGGCGGCCAAATTGTGCATGATTGTGCATATTGTAACATGAATTCACTCGGCACATATAGGACAGTGTGTGAGCATGCTTGCGTGTGTGTGTGTGCGCACTGTGATGTTCTGGAGCTATCATGCCACTCGGATGTACTCTGTCACCAGAATGATCCTCAGGAAAAGAGAAGCTGAATGGTTCCTCTTGAAGTACAGCTGTTTCTCTGCAGTCCTCTTCCATAACAAACAGCCTCCCAGGATTAGATCCACTACAAACGCTTGGGGGATATTAATCTGCTTTGGAGGACCTCACTCCATGGTTTGAATTTGAAATAAACCACAGTATCGCGCCAGAGCGGATGTACATCTTCCCCCTCGTAGATCTAGATGAGGCTCTTTGTGATTCAAACGCCAAGAGCTTTAAGCCTCGTGTTCATCGCTAACGTCAGAATGGTTGTTTTACGGCGCAGCGATTGCGGCTGTTTTTTTTTTGTGGGGGGCGAGAATCATCATGATTTGAAAGTGTGGACTCCGTCCGTGGGCGTGGCCTCCGGGAGAGGTTCCCACAGCAGCCGACACTCAAGACGTACGATGAAGTCGTCATGTCTTAATTTCTGCTGGCTTCTTTTGTTAATTTACCCTCCATTCAAGGACCACACACACGCACGCACACGCCGGCACGATGCGCGACACTTTCACTCCTCTGGCTTCGCTGGTGGAGACTCCCTAGTGGAAGGGGGCCATTGCGCTCCAGCAACATGCAGCTTCAGTACAGTACATGTCATATTCATTGGCGTTTACAGTACCGTCTCTGATTCCTTCACAGCTGCTGGAGTATCGTACGGAGCCTGTGCAGTATTGTCGCACCCCGATAGCACACACAGCGCAGCCCGTCCACACATGCAGTCTGTCTCAAGTCAAACGTGTTTACAACTCGATGGCGCTCTGAAGCGCTTGACAGATGTATGAACTCTAAACATGGCTTGGCGTGGGGTGTGGGGGGGTTGCGATGGGGGGGTGGGGAGGCATCTTCAGAGGAAGGGCCGGGGTTCTCCACATGCCGCACAGACGTTCTTTCTCATGTTCTGCTTGTCTGTGTGCATCTTTTTGAAGACGCAAAACGTGTCGGCCACATGTGACCAGCCACCCAGAGAGCGCCGGGAGATTTGGGGCCTCCTCCTCTCTCCCGGCTCTCTGAGAGGGCTGCCCCCCCACGGCCTGCTCGCTCGCTGACCAGATCAGGGCCCGCGCCACGCCCACGCACGGATGGATTAATTTATACACTTTTGATCACAGAGCGAAAAGAGCCAGTCGTCTAGAGGAGCCACAGCAGAATATGATGTTATTTTTCAGTTCATTTCAAACTTTAGTTCAGAATCTCTAGAAGGTCCATAGCAATATAAAAGACAGACAACAAAACATACAATATAAAACCACATCAATTCAATAATCACTTTTTATTTCATTTTATTTTAAAGAAGACAGTTTATGTCCATATGTAGGCTGTCTCGTCTGTCTCGTTTTCTGAGCCTCGACGTATAGCGAGAGCAGCTCTTCCTGAGGTTGGTTAAAGCCTCTTCTATGCTGTTCTCTGACCCATCCAAGCCACATATACAATCGAATGTCTTAAAAGTGTCTCGCAAGTAGGGACACCAGAGGACACAAACAGTTGACTGGCACTATGCCATCTAGGGTCCTGAAGCAGAACCCTCATAGCATCACTGCAGAAAGCTTTAAACAATGAGCCTTTTACTTGGACAGAATACATACTAAACCTGCGTATCAACATATTGGCCTGAGCATATAATTTACAACATTGTCGGTAAATATCTCTTGTCATCGTTCAAGTCCTCAGTGAAGAAGTGGCCAAGGTATTTTATTTCCTGGCGTGTCAAGAGAGGAATATCACATACAGCAAGTGGAAAATAGGAAAGACTAATTTATTGTCCACTCTTCTTCTAAATATCATGGCATGACTCTTTTTAGCATTGTACTTTAGATTTTTTTGAATTATTGATTGTAGACCTTTTATTACTACACAGTACCTCCAGCCACATGTAGTGAACGAGTGGTTGGTTTTCTTTATGGGTTGACTTGTTAGTTTGAAAAGTCTCAAACGTTTTGAGATGCACAAGAAATCCACCAATATTATATCTGATCTTGACAGTAGTGTTGATGAATTATTGATGTAATCTCCTGCATTTTCAGTTCAGCATCCTCCTGCTCTTGTCTTTTAAATCCACCCAGTCCAGCGGCGTGGCTAGTCATGTTCCTGCCTCTCATCTCCATATCAGATGCAAAGGGTCGTGGGGATGTGGGCAGGCCTGTCGTGGGAACGGTGACTTACATGGTACCAACTCAAGACGGTACGCTATTCAGAACCCCCCTCACCCCTCCTGTCGTGCCGTCCCATAATGAATCAGTCCGTGTGAGCGGTGTGAAACATTTAAAGGTGCCCCCCCCCCCCCCCCTCCAATTAGAGAGCCCCCCGCGGGCCCCAGGCCGAGGAAGCCCCTCGCATCGTCATCATATCAATATTCCTCTGTTGATCTCCAGCCGAGACAAGTCCGGCTGCTCTTACCACACATGCTAATTTGCATTCCCCCAGCATGTGTGGAAATGCCGGCCTGCTGCCTCTATACACCCTCCTCCACAACCCCCCCCCCAACCTCCTCTTCCTCAACCTTTCCACCCCCAACCCCCCTGTTCCACAACCTCTCCACCCCCCCCCAAAACCCCTCTCTCACAACCTCTCCACCCCCCCCCAAAACCCCTCTCTCACAACCTCTCCACCCCCCCCCCCAAACCCCTCTCTCACAACCTCTCCACCCCCCCCAATCCCCTCTTCCACAACCTCTCCACCCCCCCCAATCCCCTCTTCCACAACCTCTCCACCCCCCCCAATCCCCTCTTCCACAACCTCTCCACCCCCCCCGGTTCCCCAGCCTACTGTTGCCTCTCTTTTTCCAAGGGAGGGAGAGGTTTCTTTATTCCTGGCATGCCAGAGAAGGGCCCTCTGAGGATTACATTGGCTAAGCCCTTATCACTCCAGGAAATTCACTGCCTGCTTAAAAAAGTGGTAGAAGTAGAAAATCAAGGGGATGTGTTATTCTTTGTAAGTTCCTCTCCCTATTCCCATGGAAAGTTATTACGGGTTTGAAGAAAAGTCATTTTTTTTGGCACTCAAGGTTTTTTTTTTCGTAACTGCATTTCATATCCCCCCCCTGCCTGTTCATTTTTTTTTTTTTGACTGGCTGGTGGAATTTAGAAAGTGGAAAATGTGAGGGCAGGTGCTTGTGTGAGAGGAGGCTCAGAGAGGGGTGTTCAGTGCAGAGCGATGTTCAACATCCAGGGCAAGTGTTTGTTATTCTAATGGGATTCCACCATGGTAACGGCTTTTAAAGACTCCCAAGGCTTTGTGGGAAGTCTATACATGCTCTCATCAATCTCGCCTAATTTCTTTTGGGGTTTTAATGAATATAATCAATCCTTTCTCCAAGTCATCACCTGCTCGTCTCAGCTGGTATTGAACACTATACTGAAATTGAGCAAGGACATTTTCTTATGAGGCAGTAATATAGACAAACATGAAATGTGATCAATTAAATAGTGCAATCACAAACTTTCTTAATAAGCAAGGGTGAATAAATATAAACCATATGAATTTTAGTTGGAAAGTCTGGCGTGCTCCATATTATAATATATAAAATGGTTTTATTAAACGTTGAAATCCATTGAGACCATTGTGACTGGTGTTAAAGAACATCGCTCATCTGGATAATATTGCACTGGTTTACTCAGTTATATAATAACCAGTGGACAAGGGCAAGTGCTGTATGAGGGTTCAACCATATAGGTTTTACAAGTTTCAGACAGAGGTAATGAATTATGTTATTTTCAGTTTTAATACCTTTACAGGGACTATTAGGCGTTAGATGGAACTCATTTAACAAGTCTGGGAGAGGAGAAATTAACAAGGGTTGGACCTGGAGCCCTGATGTTTAAAGGGCTCCAATAACTTGTAAGCTCCTCTCAGGTTTATACCTTTCTCTCTGCAGATTTCTTTAAGTGGCTTATGTGAATTGCAATTGCCACTTTGGAACCCAGAATATATTAAAGAATACACTTCACTGGCTGTGGCCAACAGACAGAACATTTAACTTGTGCATCCAGCGATGGAGAGGTTTCACACGCATGCACCCGCACACACACACACACACACACACACACACACACACACAGACAGTGCTACCGCCTACACTTACCCTGCAGTGGGAGTATATTCTGACCTAGAGCTTAGCTCCTAGCCGCGGTTGCCTTCCATCAAGCTCACTACAGCCCTCTTATCTCCCATCTTCTGTCTGATATGAATAGCCAGGAAGTGATATAGTTGGCTACATGTCATATCTGGTGCGGTAGTCGGGTCTTTCTTCCTCCCCCGCTGTGAGAGATAGCTTTTTCAGCTTGGCGCCTTTTGCCTCAGCCATTTTTTTCTCTTTTTCTTGAACGTTTGTAGACAGAGACCAGTGTGTTTGCTCGTCTTGGCCAGAGGCCAAAGGCTCTTTCTGATATAATCCCCGTCATCGATCAGACTCTGTTTACTTACATGGTCCCCCTCCCCCCTCGAGCAATTAGGAGCCACCTCTCCACCTCGCGCTCCTCTTACCGGCTTTTAGTCCTTTATTTTCTCCCTTAAGAGGTCATTTTTCACCTTGAGGATCAGCTCTCCGAAACAGGGGGGTGTTTGAGTAATGGAGTAACGGATGCTCCTCAGTCATACGATGTCGAGCTCTGTATGAACCAGCATTATCTTGTCTTTGAAGGTAAATGTCATGCCTTTTCTATAGACATCAGTTTCCTAAAGAGAATGTATCAGCCGCTGTGCACAACCAGCCATGGCCTGCCCTAAGTGCTCGAGAGTATCATCCAATTTTGGGATGATGCACGCATTGGGGAGTCGCATCCATCACTGCGCACACTGGCTCAGCTTCGTTTAAGGACCCCCCCCCCTGCTCTGGGATTTTAAGTACTGTGAAATATTGGAGGAGTGGATGGAGGAGAGGAGAGGAGATGGCCCCCCTGCCTGCCTGTCTGGGAGATACTCTACCTAATCACCTGCTGGAGAGGAGAAGATGAGTGGTCTCCATGGTCCTGGCTGAACAAGTACATCTCATGTGTGGGACGGCTTTCATAATGTGAACTTAAAATATCGGACACGTAGAAAGTAAAAAATATATATGGGTCAATGACGTATAAGGTTTTCAAAGTACTGTATCCAAAAAATAAAACAGAAATTACACTAAAAATGATTTTTTAATTTCATTAGAGTGTCACCTATGCCCTTTATATTAGTTATATTCAAGAATGAAGCCAATTAATTTTTATTGTGATTCATATTAATGCACCCTTGTAAAATGTCATTCAGTATAACACTTGTGTTTTTTCAAAAAATGCAATTTTAAGTACATTTTTCATGATCACAAGTTTATATATCCAAGCGTAGACTGGCAGAAATATAGCCACCCAGAAAAAATTACATTATTTTATTTTGAATACCACATTTTTGATGTCATGTGTACAACTCAACATTTGTTGGATGTTTTTTTACTAAAACTTTCTGCCTTACACTGAAAAAATACAAACATCAATGAACATATCTTTCACTTCATCCTTTGAGATTTTTTTTTGTCTCGCAAAGTCAACAAAACAAGATAATTGTATTTTAATATAAAAGGATTAGGTGTATGCTGTGTATGACAATATTTGGTTATCCTGAATGACACATATCATTCCTGCCCACAAATATTGATTAAATGTGATTCCTTCAGCATTAACAACAATGACCCTATGAAATATTATTAGTTGCAGCAATAGTGTTGTTCTTTTAGCTATTTTTAAGTTAAAACTGTGTAAAACAAACAAACCAAACAGGATCAGATGTTTAATATTTGCAGGCTAGCCTAGAGCGCTTCTATTATCCACAAGATAATGTGCCTTGAGATAGCCTACCAGTTTAAAATTACAGTATTCAGTATGATAATATTCAGTATTCATACATTGAATACATAGCTAACATCAGAAGACAGACTAAAAGCCGTGGTTACAATAGTTATGTAGCTAGCTATTACCAAGCGAATGTTAGCAAAACATGGCATAACAAAGCTATTGTATTGTTAACAGGCAGTTCCTTGGCCACCTATATAAAATAATGACCTTGACCTATAAAGATTATCCTTGCCTTTCATGTTTAATGTGGCTTTTTATAAAATATTAACATTAAAAGAATGCTTTCTATGTTGTACTGAAGGACAAGCATTTTTGTTCCAAAGGTTACTAGAAGGTGAAAAGGTGAAATCAACAAATATTTCATAGATTTTCTCACCTCATGACATTGATAGAGGGAGTCTTGGAGCACATGGATCATCTTTTAATCATAAACTTTATTTGGTGCGACTCCACCAACGTTTCGTCTTTTTCAAGGTGATGAGTTGCACCAAATAAAGTTTATGATTAAAAGATGATCCGTGTGCTCCAAGACTCCCTCTTTTCATACTTTTAGTCCTCTCTTTGAGCACCGGAGATCTAATAAAATAAGGCTTAGCATGGGAACTCTGAGCATTTTGAGCTTTTTACCTTTGTTATACTGAATGACATTGATGAAGTGCAAAAGTCAGGACAAAAGTTGTCCTATTTTTAAATATTTGTTAGATACGGTATGTCGCCCATATTTATATTGTTGCAAACACTAACACAATTATGCCATAAGTGTTCATTTATATTGAGATAGAACTCAATAGCTCCCTTAATTTAATACTTTGCATCATAAATATTTCTGGGTCAAAAGAAGGGTAAGAGTTGAGTGATTTAATATTATATTTATACATATGTATTTTTTATGTTAAATTGATGGCCTCAGGACACCAGATTTGCACATCACATCTTTGACTCCTATATTTGTCTCGAATTTGCACAATTGTACTTTCAATTTGGGATAGTGTTCCTTCAGTTAAACAGCCCACTCCCCTGGTTCACCTGTTTTAGTAGCAGGTTCAGTGCCTGGTTCCCGCACTCCCAGAAGAAACACGTTTCTGTTATGTAAGCCGAGAGGTTACGGTACTCTTGATAACTTCACCGTTAAGAGTAAACGCTCCTTTTGGCGGACTGCCCTAACATGGAAGGCCGAAAGTCTGAAGCGCCATGTTTTTTTTCTCTCTACACAACAGATGCGGGAGACTGTATACCTGGCATGCATGCGCAGACTTGACAGGCCCACTCCGAGGCCCTGTTCCTGCCCCGCACTCCCCCTCCTCCTCCTCTGTGGATGTTTAGATCATCTGTGTGTGCTCTGTGCTCTGCGCTGCTCCCTGGGCCCGGAGAAAAACAAGGATGATCGGAGTTGACTCCCAGCGTCATTACAACGCTGCCAAGAACAAAACACTTCTTGGCACGGACTCTTCAATCGTCTGGACAGCTATGTCTGTCCATTTTATTTTAATCTCATTCTATTGCCTCAATACTATATTTGATCTAATTTCTGTAATTTTGTCCTAATCTAGACCAATAGTAGTTAGAAGAAGTTGTGGGGAGGGGGAGTTGACTTGGAGTACACTTTAAGCCCCCAGCACAGTTTAAAGCTTTTCCAAAACTCAGTCTTGCACATTATTGAAATGATGCCTAATGCCCGACACCCTTCTCCTCATCTCGAATTCTAATTCGGTGATTAAGCAAAAAGCCGTTGATAGCTGAGCTGTTGGTGTTGTCATCCGGGGCCATCATATCACAGTTGCAATTAGATGATTTTTTAAACAGGCATGAATAATTAAGGGGTGATCTTTTTTCTTCCGCCTTTCACGAGTGAGCACGGCGAAGGCGTGTTACTAGACTGGATGGAATCAGCGGTGGGCTCCCGACCCTGAACACGGTGAACTGTGGGTTCTGAGCCCCAACATTGAATTTGGCAGCCTTCACACAACATTGTGAGAGGGCACTCACTCACAGTCTCTCATGCCTTTTGAATAAGGCACTTTTTTTTGGGAGGAAATGTAAGGGTCTGGCTTTATCTTCCTCCCTTCCTCTCTCTCTCTCTCTCTCCATCTCCTTCTCTCTCCCTCTCTCTCTCTCTCTCTCTCTCCCTCTCTCTCTCTCTCCCTCTCTCTCTCTCGTTCCTCTGACATTGCAAGGAGGAGAAATGTGTATCAAATTAACTCCGTGCAACAGGGCCTCCTCCCAAGCCGCTGCCCTTGTCTTTTCGGCAATCAGTACTTTGTTATTTTAGTCTCTCAACCAAAACCCAATATGATTCAATGGCTTGAGCAATTACCTGCAATTTTCCCATCTGGTACATTAGCCTACCACTGATGCCTGATCCCTGCACAGTGAAAGATTCTCTCCTCGAATCCTCGTCTGAGTGTTTCAAATTAAGTGCACTAATTCATTTAGCCTAGGACGTCCGCAGAGTGGCACATTTGGAAATGTTCGCTTCTGTGCAACAGTGTTGAGGGAACGTCTGGGCAGATTTGGTTTCTGTCTGTATTTCAGCCTATGTAGTTACTAGGTCATTGAAACAAGAAACCTGACTGCAGTGCAGACACCCCAACGCTGAACTCCCGCCTCGTACATCTGACCCATATATTAATATGTCCTTTTGAGCCAATTCAGCAGAGAACAGTCTGAAGTCTCGACATCTGTTTCCATATAGGTGTGTTTTACAGACTGTTATTCCATTTTCCATCAAACCCTCCCCCTACCTCCTCTGCCCCCACCCTGGACCATCAACCCTCCCCACCTCCTCTCCCCCCACCCTGGACCATCAACCCTCCCGCCCCCCACCTCCTCTCACCCCACCCTGGACCATCAACCCTCCCACCCCCCACCTCCTCTCCCCCCACCCTGGACCATCAACCCTCCCCCCACCTCCTCTCCCCCCACCCTGGACCATCAACCCTCCCCCCACCTCCTCTCCCCCCACCCTGGACCATCAACCCTCCCGGCCCCCACCTCCTCTCCCACTCCCCATCCTGAACTGGAGTACTGGAGAAGCAGCATGAGCTCAACTTGACTCCAAAATGTGTACGTGTGTGTGGGTGTGTTTGTGTGCGTGCATGTGCGTGTGTGTGTGGGTGTGTTTTGTGTGCGTCCGTGTGCGTCCAGACTAAAGCTGCAGAGTTGTTTCCCCTTCAGAGGCACTGAAGGAGAGGGAGCTGCTAGCGCCCACATGCTAATGAAGTGCAGTTTGTGGCAGTCAAGGACACTTGTGAGCGTATGCATTAGCAAGTTTTAACTCCCTGCCAAACAAACAGCCAACCTAGTGACAGTTGCAAAAACAACCGTAGGGAAAGAAACTCTCCCTGTGCCACAGGGATTCGTGTTATGTCTAGCAGACTCCTTTGTTATGTCCGCGTTTCATTAAGAAATATAACTACGTTTAAGCGGAGAAAGACCGTTGTCTATCCCTGGAATGCCTTTTTTTTGTGTCCTCTAACAGAGGTAACCTATGGTATCTGTAAGGGGGAGTCAGTTTATGCTATGCGCTGAATTATTTTGTGGATTAGTATTGGCGTTTGAACGCTCTTGGCTTTAAACCTTGTCTGTTTTAGATCTTATGTACATTCCTTGGCGTTCTCCCTCACGCGCAGCCCGGCCCCCTGGCCAACACATCGCCGAGAGTCAGGGGCGTAACAGGAGAGCAAAAGCCAGTGATTTGAGGGGGCCCTGAAGCCGATCTCAAAATATCATTAGCAAGATAGCGCCTCAAATCATGCCAACGCTTCCAAGACTGTGACGCTGTCCACATTCTGGCCTCTCGGACGGGGGGGGGGTTAAGTAAGTTTTGCTCTGTTCGTTTCATGCAGCCAACGAACTGGGAGGTCAATGTGATTATGTCCTCTGATGGCCGTACAAATTACAGGCACGGTTGCGAGACACACACGCGTGCACACACACACACACACCCCTGAAACGCTCTGCGGTCGGCTGTAACGTCTTGTTTTACCCAGGCTCATTAAGGTACCCTTGGCCAGGTACATTCGGGGTGTCGTCGCGACCTTCTGGGCTGCGTCTCCGTATTTCACATGGGCCCCCGTGGGAACTCCACCTAGTCAGAAAATCTGTTATTGTGAAAAAAGAGAATAATATTAAAACCAGAGAACTTTCGAGAAATAAATACTGTAGCAGCTAGTAAGTAATGTCTCTCCCCAGTTGTTAAATCCAGTGTTTGTGACACATTAATGTTGCTCCGGAGAGCCCAGCATGACTGATCTGATACCCCTCCCTCCATCACGAGGGGCCTCTTACATGCATGACCTCCCTTAGTTTCCAGTACAGTTGGCCGCTCTCCAGTTCCCTTAGAAGTGGATGGATTCCCAAATATCTGATAAGGTTCTCCAGAACATGATTCTGAGTGTAAGAGAAAGAGGGAGTAGATGCTATCAGTGCTCTCGGACGGTGGAGCGAGTCAGATCAAACTCGCCAGGTTCTGCTGCCGTGCCTTCTCCCCCTACCAAGCGCATTTGTCATCTGTTATATCGGCCTAATTGAACTTGTGTCTGAATGAAAGCAACAGGCCACTGTGATAGGACCAAAACATCATTAGCGCTTTCGAAAAAATCTCACTTGCTCGCCGGTTCTGCGCGCTCATACTGTATCTTCCTTTGAAAGTGGTTTTGAGCAATATAGAGTAGTCTTAAAAGCACTGTTGTCGTCTGTGTGATTTTTATCCACTCAAGACTCACTTTGCGGCGCCATTACTCACTTGCCTTTGTCCGTGTCCTCTCTCTCTCTATCTCTCTCTCTTTCTCCTCACATCAGCAGAGCTAGACTGCTCCACTCTGTCTGCTGGGTGTGGGTGTGTGTGTGTGTGCGCGTGTAAAACACATCTCGGAACACTGGTGTAGCACGCGTGTGTGTGTCGGAACACTGTCGGAGCATGTGTGTGTGCGTGCGTGCGTGTGTGTGTGGGAACCCTGGCGTAGCATGCCCGAGGTGTCTGGACGGAGATGGAATCATACTGAGCTAATGAAGCTCCAAACCTCCAGCACCTATCGATCCTCCTCCTCCTCGCCACGGCACCTCACAAAGGCGGCGGCAGCGGCCGTCATCACGCACACACTCTGATCTGTGTGACATCTGATTCTGTGTGATGAACCCTCGGCGCCAGGGAGCATGATGGGAGGGCTGTCTATGGTAATGACGGCTGGGCTGGTACAGCTTTGATTGAAACACTCCCTGTAAGGCCGCTAGCTCAATAACAGTGAGGAAATGATTCCTGGAACAAGCACCACTGCAAGGAACCGTGATGGGGAGCGCTTTGATGGAATTTAGTACAAAGTGGCTACGTTTTTTTGCACTTTGCTATAGGGCTATGCGGGGCTTGTACAGTATTCTCCCTCATCATTCATATGAGTAATGAGAAGTGTCAAGTAAAGCGTCATGATACAGTATTTTAAACACGCCCCCTACCCCAGCAGAATTAAAATAGCCCTGGACCCCCCCCCCCCAAAAAAAAAATAAAAGTACAAAAATGATTTTACATGACCACCTCTGGTGGCACAAATGAAAATGCCCTTCCCAAAATAGTTCATTTTTACCCTTCAGTTGTCCATGTTTTATTTTAAGCCCGGTGACATCATGCCATCCATCACAGCCAGCTCTTCTGATTTGAAGCCCCTCAGGAAGGCTGTGAGGCAGAGGAGGGGGGGCTGGGACAGTCCGGTCCAGCGCTGGCCTGTGGGACGTCTGTGGTCTGCTCACCACCCATCTCATCTCAGACTGCCATTTAGACATTTCTCTTTGTTGTGAGTAAAGTGGAAGTCATTCCTCTTTTAGGTAAACACTGAAAATGGCCGTTTTGCTTTCCAAGTCCTCCCTCAAATTACAGCCTGACAGGGCCAAACATGGCTTCTTATTATTGTTTGCCAAGAAAACGCGTCTCTGAATACCTTATTAAATGTTTTGGCTGGATGGAAATTGTACAAACTGTACCCAGCGCTTTGATCACTCTGGCCTGGAAAGATAATACCCCTTCACTACTAGGCTCCTCTGACACCTGGAGAAACCGTATCTGCCGTCCTCGACACACGATCTGCACCGCGTACTGTACGTCGCTAAAGACTCCGCTTCTCCCGTTGCTGCTCTGCGATGGGAACTGGAATCTCCTGTGGCTCGGGCTTCTGCTTTCTACCCACAAGCCACTAGAGTCAC
Organism: Borostomias antarcticus; assembly: GCF_949987555.1. Taxonomy (NCBI): domain Eukaryota; kingdom Metazoa; phylum Chordata; class Actinopteri; order Stomiiformes; family Stomiidae; genus Borostomias; species Borostomias antarcticus. The sequence goes on along the minus strand of NC_140255.1, from coordinate 15,114,166 downwards.
AGAGCTTAGAACTTGGGAGAGGAGGGGAAAAAAGGGATGCATTATTTCATGAAAAGTGCTGCCCAGAGCATTTCAGTAACTTCAAACACGGACACACAAAAAAGTTTTTAATAAGGGTGGAATAGCTTTATTTTTTTCCCACATTATGCACATCAAAGATGACGTATGGTTTTTGGCAGAACATTTCTAGGGACTTGGTAGGAATCCATGTATAGATTTGTGTAAAAGAATGCGATATCTGAAAATTGTCTCTGAAGTACCTTGATAAAAACAGTAAAACAGTTATTTTACAGAGGGAACTGTTTGGCAGTCAGCGTTATTTTGCTGTTGTCAAATTCGTTGATATGGAAATATTAAACCAAGAGCTGAAGTCAATGTGTTGTAACATCTGTGAGATAAAAGTGAGAGCTGGGTGCACCACCATGCAGTTCAGCCCAGCGCCGCCTGTGACGGTGGTGTCGTTTGAGGTAAATTACACAGAGCCAGCGTGCGATTAGAGAGGCCGCGGCAAAGCTCTTAAAGTTCACCAACCCCTCAGGATATTTGATAGAGCCCCGGACCTTTGATCAGAGGTAACATTATGGCAGCCATGACAGTTCGTCTTCAACTACAAAAAGCCCATTTATTGCAAGAAAACAATCTCCCCTCCTCTGACACGTTGGCACACTCCGAAAGAAAAATGTCAGGGTCAATGATTGGGCCATTAGCAGAGAGTGAGTCCCTTTGTGTTAGCAAGCCCATTCAGAACACCTCTCGTTTACAACAGATGGCACCGTGACACTGCGACCGAGGGGAACTGACCTAATCCTAAGGCAAAGACATTTTCCTCCGCCGCGTGACATTCTGTAAAGTAATGAGAAACTCTGCCTGGAGAGCCAACGACTGCATGAATATATAATTAAGCATTTCACCCACTTAGTACCATATTGTAGGTTTGATTGACTACACAGGCTCGCCTTTCAGCAGCGTTATACACCCCGTTCTTTTACATGAGGGTCGCTCCACCGCTGCAGCGAATGTCATACGCGCTTTAATGAGAACCGTACCGTCGCCCGCCATTCCGAGCTCTCCAGATAGATTAAATGTATCGCCACGCAGAACGTTTTCTCCGTTTCCCTCCCCCTGGTCCGGGCCCTATTGTGACACGGTGGTTTTCTGTCAGAGCTTGTAGCTGAAAAACAAGGTTAAGCAGATCAGTATCAAAGGAGCAGTGTTTTTGTGTGGCAGGGTTCGCAGCAGAGTCTCGCCTCAGGTTTCAACCTGCAACACAAAGGTGTTGTCTTACCTGATTTGTATTCATTCACACAATGAGCGGACCTGCCTCTCTTGTTTCCAAGTAAGGAGAGTCCAGACGAGACTTTTGTTCTGCCTATCATGGGATACGTTCTCGTTGCTTCCTCCAGTGCAGGCCTTGGATCCCTGCCAGAAGCTTTGTCCTGGATGGATTTCTGCCCCCCCCCCCCTCTTTTTTTCCCCTCTGTCGGACGGCATATGTTCCAAGGAACCATTCGAGTTAAACGCTTTAAAATGATCTCATGCTTGTCTGTCTCTCAGGATATGTTAATGCTACACCTTCTTACCCTCCAAAATTGTCATGTCAAAAGTCCAAAAGCCACAAATTAGCACTTGGATCTTAGGGGGAGGCCCTCTTCAAGCCGCTCTGTCTCATGTTCTAACTGTCAGACCACAAACGAACCCGTGCCTGCGTGGAGCTCTGGGGCCTCCTCGGTTCTCGGGGCGCGGGCCCGATCAAAGCGGCGAGAACGTGGATGTTTGCGAGAGTATTGTTTATTCTTGTTGTTGTTGTCTGCTGGTTGTTTGCAGGGTTTCTTCCTGACTGTGTCTCCGGAGTCCGTCCTGAAGGTGGCGAAGCACGCCTCCGACAGCAACAAAGTGTTCGGCCTCAACCTCTCGGCTCCGTTCATCAGCCAGTTCTTCAAGGAGCCCATGATGGAGGTCATGCCGTACGTCGACGTCCTGTTTGGCAACGAGACGGTGAGCGAAGCCGGCCCATTTGTCAAGACCCCTCCGGGATTGATGGATTCTGTTTACACAGTTCAAAGCACATTGTTTCTGGTTTAGTGTGGGCTGGCCGGGTGCATGTGTGTGTGTGCGTGCGTGTGTGTGTGTGTGAGGGTCAGGGAGAGTTAGAGTGCTTACATTTTGAGTGTTATATTCCCTCACCTTGTTGAAAGGAAAATGGAACACCCTGTCCAGTCGCCCCTCCCACCTACCCCTCCCTCCCTACCCAAGTAGCCATTTAACATTTCACTTAGCCGCCGCCCCGATGAAGAGACCGATAAGAATTAGCCCAGTAATCATTCATCTTAATCGTGTCACCATTTCATGCCAGTTAAATCTATTGATTTCCCCGGCCAGTGTGGAAGTGAGTAGCTGGTTGGAGGTCAGGCTGTGGTCACACGCCGTGCTGCCTGGGAAGTATCTTCTAACAAGGAAACCAAGCCTGACGGAGGGGTGCAGCCTCAGACAAACTGCAAGTCCACGGGGAGATCTCTGGACTGTATCCCACCCCCAACCGTGCTACCCACCACCCCACCCCCAACACACACACACACACAAGCCCCCACTTGCTGAAGCCACCAAACAGGGCCTCTATTTCTTTCCCCGGCAGAGATGGGGTCCACAGACCAGGATAGAGCTGGAGGGAACCGCTCGTAGCATTTTAGGATTTATGGCTAATGCTGACTTCAGCCCTTTTTCCTTATTTTTCTCCACAAGCTTCTCAAGATCTAGCTTTGCATATGCACCCCTCTCTATCGCTCTCCCTCTCTCTCTCTCTCCCCCTCCCTCTCTCTCTCTCTCCCCCTCCCTCTCTCTCTCTCTCTCTCTCTCTCCCTAATTGCTGTGAGGAACGATTCTGTCTCATGGAGCCAATATGTAGGCTACATTTGGCAAACTTTTTTTTCGGGTGGGTGGTACTATAACTCTGGTTACGATGTTTGCTCACACCTTGCAGTCATTATACAGTAACGACTTCAATAATTACTATGTTGTGTGTACTAGCGCAAAGAGCCCATTCAAAATACACCTGTCATGACCTAGTTGCGTCCCCCCTTCCATTATAGCACGATGTACATGTGCTTGAATCTTGACGGCAGAGGTCCCCTGTTGCATTGAAACTGAATTAGCTAGCGAGATAGCTAGCCAACTTGAATGCTACTCTCCACAACATATAGCTACATAGCTGTTGAACACATGCCCACATTAATAATTGCACAGAAGTATGACTATAAAGGCAGTCCCGCCTGCTGTCTGAAGCTAATTAGCAAGAAGAAGCCTCACAATGTAAATTATACAGCACGATAACGCAGCCGTCCACTGTTAACTGAAATGTCAAAAAAGACCCCCATGGAAAACGTCAGCTGTACTATACAGTGGCACCATAAGGCAGTCGTCCATTATCTACTGAAATATCAAGAAAATTCCCCATGGAAAACGTTATCTTTTTTCACAGTGTTGTAGCCCAGATGAAGAGAGAGAGTCTGCTGTCTGCTTGAGACCTGATTCAGTCCACATTATGCATGACGACGTTGCCTACTGTACAGGGAGCAAAACGACCACAGTGAAACATGCACAGTATGACAAAAGTTTGTCTTGTTTAGGTAAAACAAATTACACTTTGTTAATCCCGTTTGGGGAAATCCGCCTCTGCGTTGACCCACGCTGGGCTGTCGCCTCGTAGTACCCGGGGAAACAGTTTGGGCGTTCGGCGTCTTGCTCAAGGACATTTCGACACGCTGCCGGGAGGAGCTGGAATCGAACCGGGGACCTGCCCCTCCCCAGACGGCTGCTCTGCCTTCTCAGCCGCCCAGCTGCGCCGGGCTCTGTTCAGAGCAGTGTTTCTGGTGGCAGGCTTGACTTGGGTGCAGTAGATATGTACACTGGAGCAGCGCACTATGAATGAGCGGGCGGAACTCCGGAGCAGTATTATGTTCAAATTAGCCCAGAATGTACATTTTTCTCAGCTGCACGCGACACATACACGTCCTTGGGTCCTGAGCAATACACTCACACGCCGCACATCAACTCCACACAGTGGCCCGGTTGTGAAGAGCTGTGGAGACACGCAGACACAGACTCGCAGACACCACCGTTTCTCTGTTTATAGAGTTTATAGAGATGTTAACGCCTTTCTGAGACTGTCAGGACACGTTCTTATGATTAAGTCTGAGTTGGCCCAAATGTTGAAATCTGATGTGGTAAACATCACTAACAATTCCCCGTAGGCCTGGGGAGATGGAAGAAGGAGGAGGAGGAAGTTCCTATTGGGTCTCTAGGAGTATAGGAGTGTACAGTGTGTGTATGAGTGTTCACTGTGTATGTAGGAGTGTTCAGTGTGTGTGTGTGTGTGTAGGAGTGTACAGTGTGTATGTAGGAGTGTTCAGTGTGTATGTAGGACTGTTCAGTGTGTAGGGGTGTTCAGTGTGTAGGAGTGTTCAGTGTGTATGTAGGAGTGTTCAGTGTGTAGGGGTGTTCAGTGTGTAGGGGTGTTCAGTGTGTATGTAGGAGTGTTCAGTGTGTAGGGGTGTTCAGTGTGTAGGAGTGAGTGTTCAGTGTGTATTTAGTGTGTGTGTGTGTGTGTGTGTGTAGGAGTGCTCAGTGTGTAGGAGTGTTCAGTGTGTGTGTGTGTAGGAGTGTTCATTGTGTGTGTATAGGAGTGTTCAGTGTGTAGGAATGTTCAGTGTGTATGTAGGAGTGTTCAGTATGTAGGAGTGTTCCGTGTGTAGGAGTGTTCAGTGCATGTGTGTGTGTGTGTAGGAGTGTTCAGTGTGTGTGTAGGACTGTTCAGTGTGTATGTAGGAGAGTTCAGCGTGTGTGTAGGAGTTTACAGTGTGTAGGATTGTTCATTGTGTAGGAGCGAGTGTTCAGTGTGTAGGAGTGCTCAGTGTGTGTGTAGGAGTGTTCATTGTGTTTGTAGGAGTGTTCAGTGTGTATGTAGGAGTGTTCAGTGTGTAGGAGTGCTCAGTGTGTGTGTAGGAGTGTTCAGTGTGTATGTAGGAGTGTTCAGTGTGTAGGAGCGACTGATCAGTGTGTAGGAGTGAGTGTTCAGTGTGTAAGAGTGTTTGGTGTGTGTGTGTGTGTGTGTAGGAATGTTCAGTGTGTACTGTAGGAGTGTTTAGTGTGTATGTAGGAGTGTTCAGTGTAAGAAATGTTCAGTGTGTGTGTGTGTGTGTGTTTGTAGGAGTGTCCAGCATGTGTGTAGGAGTGTTCAGTGTGTATGTAGGAGTGTTCAGTGTGTAGGAGTGTTCAGTGTGTGTATGTGTGTGTAGGAGTGTTTGTGTGTGTGTGTGTGTGTGTGTGTGTGTGTGTAGGAGTGTTCAGTGTGTAGGAGTGTTCAGTGGGTAGGAGTGTTTAGTGTGTAGGAATGTTCAGTGTGAGTAGGAGTTTTCAGTGTGTAGGGGTGTTCAGTGTGTAGGAGTGCTCAGTGTGTAAGAGTGAGTGTTCAGTGTGTATGTAGGAGTGTTCAGTGTATAGGCGTGTTCTGTGTGTGTGTGTGTGTGTGTGTGTGTGTGTGTGTGTGTGTGTGCGTGCGTGCATGCATGCGTGCGCGTGTGTGTGTGTGTGTTTAGGAGTGTGCAGGAGTGAGCGTTTACACGGCTCGGCCCAGAACCCCCTGGTGCGCTCCAGCCAGACGGGGCTGGCCGTCACACCGGACGCACGGTGAGTGACAGGCAACAGGGCTAACTCAGCCACACTCAGACCTCCGCCCCCGGATCAGCCGGAGCCCACGGCTCTCCCATAACAAGTCACTGACAGTCAGGATCAGAGAGATGGCCTCCCCCAGCCTGCAGAGTCTGCCATAGGGGCAAGGCTAATGTGTCTGCCTGTCTCCGCCTCCTCTCCCCGGATCACAACACATCATCTCCCTGGTCGGCCGAATGACTCACTGACACATGGAAATGATGTTTATGAAGAAAATGTGTGTGTTGCAGTATTACTTCTATGTACAAGCTTAGACTAAAGCTGACATATAGTATCCCGGCTTGTGTCTGAAGGATCAGTGCGACATTGAATTGTCGGGAGGATTCAGTATTGTATAACAAGTAAGTATTTAAAATTACAGTGATTAGCCAATAAACACCAGTGAGTGTGTAATCCTCCTGTCCTGCTCTGTGTTCAGAACAGTCCCTCAGCCCTGTTCTAAGATGGCGTCGGCTGCGTTTCCGTTCTCTACCTGCCTGTGATGTTGAAACTCGCGTCCGACAGAGGCTGTCCTGGGTGATTCTGCTGTAACTCGATCCTGCTGGTACTTGTTTGAAACCTGGCATCAGCACGGCCCGCCTGCCCGGCCTATCGGCAAGCCTCGCCTCACAGGCGGCCTTATATAACAGTCTCCCATCCTCCTGTAATTACTGCCTTTTTGGGAGATAGTCTAGTGTCTGCTCCCCGGCTGGAGGGGGGTGTTGGGAGGGGGGTGTGGGAGGGGGGCGTTGCAGGAGTGGCGACTCGAGCAAAGGCTGTTTCTATGGAGCCCGAGCTTCAGAGATGGAAGGAGAGAATGGAAGTGTGGAGGCAGGGACACATCAGACGGAGCTCCACTTAATTGGCAAACACGTCGTGTGATAACCCGGGAACACAACGCCGGCCTAATTGAGTCCTCCCACGCCCCTCCTCTCCCGACTACCTGACATGGAACCCAGGGCATTACATCTCCCTGTACGTTTTAATGGCCACAGTTAATTAGGCCCGAATGAGGGAATCATTACCGCTGGAAAAACCACATGCCGGCGGATCGGCCGATAAAATTAGCCGCAAATTTGCTTTTTTGCCGTTTGAGGGTAGGGAGATAAACCGCACAATGGGTGGAAAGGATCGGGCCATTATGGAGGGATTTGTATAGTGAAATTTTAGACATATCATAGCTATACCATACGCCAGGACACATAGCTCGATTTAGATCGTTCCAAGAATTGGAGGGGGGGGGGGCTTAATCTGGCAGCGGGAGCCATACAGTGGAATGATTTAAAAATGTACTTTCCCCATAAAAACACACCACCACAGCGTTAGGTTTTGCCCCACGGCCAATATCTCCTTCCCCCCGTCCGCCCACCTCTAGTCCCTCTCTCTCTCTCTCTCTCTCCCTGCTCTGCCATTAACATTAGACTGTATAGCTGCCTCCATACAGGAGCCCCCCCCCCCCCTGTGCCTTCCTTCCATGGCTGTCCAATCCACTCTGCACCTCCGCGCTCACAGGCAGCTTATTTATGTGGGCTGCAGCCCCATCTTCCAGACGAGGAGCCACCATTGTAATTGAATACTCAACAGGCGAGCCATTTAACAAAAGTGGAAATGGCATACGGCTACATATTAATGTGCTTTGCCGAGGCTAAAGGAGCCATCATCATTTCGGTGTTCAAGCTGTTCTTAAAGAGCGTTTAGCCTTGCCTGCTCCCTGGGCCATAAAAAGCAGAAATGACACAGATTTCTTCTTCCTCTGTACTTCATGAATGTGCCTCGCCTAATCTTTTGTGCGGGGGTTATGTTATTTTTCCCTCCATCCCTCAGCCCCCATGTGATCTGTCTGGAAGGATACAAGCACCTCTACAGAAGGTTATTGTCACACAAAAAAAAGGACCCTGAGGCATTTTGGCTCGCGGACGTATTTTCTTCATCTGCATGCAGTGTGTGAGGTGGTGGTGGGCTTTAATGATTTTTCCAGGACAGGCTGAACAAGGGTGTGTGTGTGTGTGTGTGTGTGTGTGTGTGTGTGTGTGTGTGTGTGTGTGTGTGTGTGCGCGCGCGCGCGCGCGCGCGAGTGAGTGTGTTTGTGCACTTGCGCGTGCGCGGAAAAGGCAAGGCGGAGATATACGGGCAACATGGCGGCGTTTCTCAGCATCTCGGCGGTTTCGTCACTCAGCTCTGTTTGTTTGATGGACTGCTAGGAAGCCTTATCTCTGCGGGCAGGGGGGGGGGGTGTGTGTGGCTGTTTATCGGCACGGTGACGTGTGCGGGAGGGTGGAAGTGCGTGCTCTCTGCTGTCAGTGTGTGTGTGTGTGTGTGTGTGTGTGTGTGACGGCAAGTCCGCTAAAGACCCCTGTGGGTACAAGGGCTGTTCTACCTCAAAAAAAAAGAAAAGGGAACGAATTCCCCCCTTGACAGCTGAGCTCACACACAGAGGAGGACAGGAGATGTACTTCTCCCAGCAGCTCGGGGGAAATATCCCGTCTCACTGGCTAAGACAAGGCTGTGCGAGTCAGAAGAACACAGCGCCGAGCCAGCCCTCCTATTAGAGCACACCGCCCTGACGGTCTGCAGAAAGTGGGAGGAAGGTTAACCTCAATGTGTTAAGTCACATGACCTCGGAGGCCAACAGGAAAGTCTTTCCCAGAGCCGCCCCCCCTCCATCCATCCATCCATCCATCCATCCATCCATCCCGCGCATCTCCTCAGTGGGGCGGAACAATCAGATTGCGCCGTCCGAGGGAAAAAAAAAGAAAAGAAGAGTTATTAGATCCTGTTCTCCTCTGTGGTTCATGGCTGCCTGTAATTGAATGTACCGTCTCTCCTTGATGAGTCACGCCCGCGTTCCGTCAGTGCAAGAGCACGCTGACCTTCAGTGTGATGTACAGTCAACGGCTCGCGCGCCGGTGATGAGTCATCGCGCGCATTAGCCGAGGTGAATGGCTTGAATGTGAAGGCTGCCTTGTTTTTAATTGAATACTAGATCACATGAAGTACCGTTACGGGATATTACAACCCCTACATTAAACCGCCGGCCTGGCACACGCGTGCCGCTGTAGCGACGCCTCATAAGGCCCACGTTCTGTATGCTTTACCCCAGTGCAAACTCAACTCTGTCTCTACTAGACAGGAGCGCTGACATGAAATACGTGCGCCGCTTCGTGACAAATGTCTTTTTATTTGCTGATGTCCAGCCTAACGTTTAGCACTAGAGCTGTGTGGGAGAGCGGGGTGTAGGGCAGAGGACTGCCCAGCTCCGTCCCCTGGTCCAGCCCGGCCTGTCAGAGAGCCACGCACGGCACTCTGGGAGCAGGAGCAGGCCGGCTGACCACTATTGTGTGGAGCCGGGAGCGCCTCCCCACTGCCCCGGGACAAGACCGTGAAATATTTCAAATTGCCAGGGGTTAAAAGAGGCAGCCCTCCATGGCAGCGTGAACATAGAGCACCTTTAACAAGACGGCTTGACAGACAGAGATCCAGCCAACCAGGCAGTCAGCCAGCCAAGCAGCCAGCCAGTCAGTCAGTCAGTCAGTCAGTCAGTCAGTCAGTCAGTCAGACAGACAGTTAGTCAACCAGTCAGTTACCCAGCCAGTCAGTCAGTCAGTCAGACAGACAGTTAGTTAACCAGTCAGTCAGTCAGTCAACCAGGCAGTCAGTCAGTCAGTCAAGCAGGCAGTCAGTCAGTCAACCAGTCAGTCAGGCAGCCAGCCAACCAGTCAGTCGGTCAACCAGTCAGTCAGCCAGTCAGTCGGTCAACCAGTCAGCCAGCCAGTCAGCCAGTCAGCCAGTCAACCAGTCAGCCAGCCAGTCAGCCAGGGCACACACACCACCCTGGGCGGAGACCTCTCAAGGAGAATAATTATGGATGTAAGAGGAGATGGGATCAGATCGATAGCGGGCGAGCTGTGCTGGCGCTGGGGCCGGTGTATTTCGGTCACAGCGGGGAGCGCGGTACAGGATGTCAGCTTGTTGCCGGAGTGACTCGCAGAAGTTTGAACACACCGGCGAGCTCCGACACAGGCCCTCGTGCCTTCCCTGCGCATGAGCTAGAGGAACTTTGAGACTGCTGTTAGTCCCCCCCCTTCCCTCACCCATCCTCTAATGCACAGTGTGTTGGCCTAGAGGACTGGCCTTTGTCTACTAGTGATTGTATTCCCACAGCGCAGGGAGTACTGTCATGTTTTCCAGGGTCTTGTCTTTTATTTGGTTTTGGTTGGCTTCTCTAGCCTGCTGTCATGTGCAGAAGAGGGTGGACGTCCAGTAGTCGTCTAACTCTGTGAACTCACTTAACCCTTCCCGAGTTCACATTCGGCTGTTCAGAGAGAGGTTAAACGACTAATGGTTTGATGAAGTCAAATGAATAAAACGATATCAGACGAATGCGTTGTCGGGTCAAGGAGGAGTTTGCAATCTCGTTTTCAAAGCCTTCAAAACTCCCGCTTGAACCTGAATGAATCGGTTGTTCTTGTGACCTGAATTATTGTGGGCCTTTTGATTACACCAAGTATTTCCTTTTAGAAAGGCACTGCGGTTATTCTTCTTGTCTCTGCACTTCCTCTCCCACGTGCTAGTGCACACACGCAAAACCGCCAGACCCATCTCTCCTCATAGCTTTTGATCTGGCAGGCGGCCATCTTATGCCACATCAACAGATAACACGTGGCGTCCCCCAGGGATCTGTCCTGGCCCCCCTCCTTTATAACATCTACACCTGCGACCTGCCAATCACAGTCTCCAGGAAGTAGCCTATGCCTACGCAGACGACCTTGCGCTGGTGTACTCAGCTGGAGACTGGCAGGCCATGGAGGAGACACTGAGCCAGGACATGCAGACACTAGCGGCATACCTCCGGAAATGGAGATTGAAGCTCAGCGAGGCAAAGACGGTGTCAGCGGCCTTCCACCTTAACAACAAGGAAGCCAAACGTGAGCTCCGAGTGCAAATTGACGGAACACTCCTGTCATACAGCGCCGAACCAACCTATCTCGGCTTGACATTGGACAGGTCGCTCACGTTCCGCCGATACCGCGAGTCACTGCGCAAGAAGTTAACAACAGCTTGTCGACTGGTCCATCTGGCGTGCAGAGTGGGAGGAAAACATTCATCTTGGCCGCCGGTCCTTCCCCTCCCGGGATTGACCTACCCAGGCCGGCGTGGTGAGGCTTAACCGCCTCCGGACTGTTGTCGGACGCTTCTGCTCATCGATGCACAGATGGGGCTTGGTATCTTGCGCGGCGTGCGAGTGACGCTGAGGAACAAACCGCAGACCACGTCATCCAGGACTGTCCGATGTATCGGACACCCAACGGAATGCATGGCCTGATGGTTTTGGATGACGAAACGGTGACACGGCTCCTGGAGGTGTGCCTGGATATATAGCCCGGGTGACCCCTCACCCAGGCTCGGGGTGGTAAAAGGATAGCAACTCGAGCCTGGTGGGGAGAGGATGCAACAACGTACCCACACGAAGAAGAAGAAGAAGAAGAACAGATAACACATCGGAAATCATCACAATTTTCATATGTCCAATTTATTCAAACAAAGCTCTCATCTCCCCCTCACACACAATGGTTTGAATTATTTCAGGGGCTTTTTGCCCCATTGTTTGGAGCATGCAACTCCCACGGGTCCAAATCTTTGTTTCTCATTATAGGTCAACAGTGCCGGCCAAGCGCTCATATGTTTATTATACACATGAGGGCACGGTCGCTGTTCTCTTCAAAGGCTTGATGTAATTCAATAAAAACAGCATTTTTGAGCGGGGGGTGAGGGGGGGGGGGGGCTGCTTTCTTTACCTTTTGTCAGCAAGAAACACCAATCAAAGAGGGTTTTTTGCATCTTAACCAGGTTATGAACTAAGAGCAACTGGCCATTAAATAATCATGTAGGAATCTCATTCCGATGTGTTTCTGGGGTCAGCCATGTGAACGGTTCCCTCCGCGGTGACGGAGGACTTAATCTTACACTTTCCACCTCATCTGGTTTGGTTGCGTGGCAGAGAGCCAGTCCCCGGTGTGGCCGCCTTGCATGTTGACCCCACGTCCAGGAGCCCCAGAGCTCAGATCTGCGATAGAGACTCTCGCTGCTGATAAGGCCGTCGTACCGATAGCCCCTTCAACCGCCCCCCTCCCCGCACGTGTGTTACCGCCAGGCCGTCCATTAGAGCCGCGCCTATCGGAGGCCCGTTCCCCCTGCGCTAGCCAGCTGCAGCCTGAGGTTATAACCTGTGTCACCAGCTTCCCAGTGAGAAAGCCGTTCCCCCTTCCCAGATCCCTATCAACTGGGAGATATTTATGTAGCGCACATGTTTCCCATTGTTTAACCTTTGGACCCGTGCTGTAGGTACTGCTGTGGTCCCGGCGGGTTTGCTAGGAGACCTCTCTCTCTCACTGGCCTGTCAGACGGAGAGAGAGAGGGGGGGGGGGGGGGGGGTGGTAGACGGTGGCGCAGGCTGTTACTGGAGACGCGCGATGGAAAGGTGCAGTCGGAAGGGACAGAGGGCCGGCGTGTGGAAACTGACCTGAAAGCGCCCCTCCTCCTCGGTTGCTACGCAGCGCCGTTTGTTTGGACTGACCGGTCGTCGCGAGCTGGAACAGGCCGACAGCAGCAGGGTGTTCTAGAATGGCCTGGTGAGAACGTCCTTATCCAGCTCACATTCACTTTCTCTCCGTAGATCAGTATGGCCTTCTCCCCTGTCTACAACCATTATTGACATAGACAGACTAACTCCCTCAGCCAATCAGCGTAACGAAACGTTTGCCAAATCCAGTCGGGAGAACGGCGAACATCTTTTCCTCAGAGAAACTGCATATTCTTGTTTAATTGTTATTACTAAGTCTATGTTTGCAATAACTGCACTTATGTCTGTGGAGACCGTTTAACCAGCGGCCTGTATATCATCAACTACAGGAACCAATCAGGAGCTACGTTCTACTGGGGGGGGCAGGACAGCATTGATTGGCGTGGTCAAAATGTAATCGGAGAATAACCGTTCGAGGTAGCGGGAAGTCCAGACTTACCTGCGGAGTGAAACTGAAGGTGAACTTGCGGGATCAGGGTGTTCTTACGAGGCTAGTTTTTGGAGCGTTGCCGTCCGTGTCTTTGGGTCAACTCGATCCTATCTGGTAAAGTGTGGCTGTAATGTAAATAGTCTATATAATCCGCACTAAACTATGCCTTCCATGCTGATTATTGGGGTATATCTGTCTCTCTGTGCACACACCGGGTGCCACTCCATGTTGCAGAATTCAGTTGAAGATAAAAAAATCCTCTAGTAATGGTACAGTAAACATGAAGCAATGTCATCAGCTGCTCTGGATGAGTTCCCACAGGCACTAATAACTGACTGTGTGTGTGTGTGTGTGTGTGTGTGTGTCAGTGTGTCAGTGTGTGTGTGTCAGTGTGTCTGTGTGTGTTTACTCCTCTGTTTGTGGCATGTCATGCTTGAGCAGGAAAGCTGCATTCTCTCCGGGGAGCTCCGGGAGACCTCAGCTCAGGCGCAGGTTATTTATTCCCCCTAATCTGTCCTCCAGCGTGCCGGGCGGTCGCCACCCCTCCCCCCGCCTCCCCGCCCCTCCCCTCCTGCGCCGGGCGACCGGGGGCCTGCATTATCATATTAATAATCACCTGCAGTTGTTGTCGGCGCACGCGTCTCTGTGGCGGCGGCGGCAGCTGGCCCGGTGCCGGGCCGTGACGCCCTGACACGCGGCGAGAGCGTGTGCGTGACCCTCAGGCCACTTCAAGGGCAGTCGCCCCACCCCCCACGACACAACACCGCTGTTCCCGCTCGCTTGATTCGCTATGTATCTACACCTCACCCCACCCCATCACCACTACCCCCCCCCTTCCCCCCTGTGTTAAGGTATGCTGTAGGAGTCTGGCCGGTCGCAGTCGTACTACAGCTGAATGCCAGATGTTGTTTCCAGTTGTTTACAGCACGCGTTGAGGAAAGCTGTGTGGGTGATGTGTTCAGCCCATCAAGGAAACGGTCATATGTCGCCTCTCACGCCGTTACACTTGCTTAATAGCTGATCCTTTTGAATCTGCCAGTTGTTCAACATGTTCTCCAACCGTAATAAAATTATGCCTGGCTGGATCTGCAGTGATTCAGCAGAAAGTATTCCTTCTCAGTGGGATTGTCCTTGTTGTTAACTTAACCGCAGAGTCGTCGCAGACAGGGGAGAAATGTCCTCTAACCTTGCCACATTGTGTTTCTTAACAAACTCGATACGATGCGAGCCAGCTCTCTCTTCAAAACACAACCAACGCCGGCACAGCTCTCGAAAAACAGGCTCTTACTGAAATGTGCACAAAGGGAGTAGTCAACACAAGTCCTGTTGTAAATAACTTGTCAGGGTCCGCCCTCCCCTCAAGCCCCCTCTAACACCCCCCCCCCCCCGGCCCCTAGCCTGGTACGACCATCCCGTTCTCGCGAGCTCACATTCTGTTTCACTAATGCAGAACGGCCTGGCCTTCGCCTCCTCCAGAGAGATTATGCCAAAATCCAGATCATACCGGGCCAATCAGGGACTGCGTTTTAACTGCTGTCCCGCCCCACAGTGAAAAGCAGCCCCTGATTGGTTCGTGTCCCTGCCGCTCGCTAAACAAACATGGCGGCACCCGAAGCAACGAGTGGTAACACGAGTTTCTCGGTGGAAAATACTTTTTACTTTTTGCCTTCCAACTGGATTTGGCAAAAGTTTGCTGAACGCTGATTGGCTGGAGATGTTTGTCTGTCAAGGCAAGTACCCCCTCCCACATAATCGCTCTCTATGGGGCGAAGGCCAGACCGATATTGCGGAGCGAAGCAGTGAGCTCGCTAGATCGGGATGGTCATACCAGGCTACCCGCCCCCCACCCCTCCTCCCCCAATGTCAAACAAGATTCCGTTTCTGTCTCAGCATCAGCCCCGGCTAGCGCGGTCAAGCAGACGGCCTGGGGGAACCTCTGCTTTTCTGCTTATCAACGTTTACAAACCTTAGCACCGGACTTGCTCTTTGATTTAGATTCTTTCAGAATTTTTTTTTCTTCTTCTTCTTCTGTGACATATTCTCAACGGCCGGTTACACTGAGGAAGAGAAAACACAAATGGCTTTTTAAGTGTCAATGACTTATGTAATTTTCCCCATGCCTTGTAGATCCCGATCACGGTGACGTTACAAGCAGTCAGACAGAGTTGTTTTTAACCCAGACTGGCCTGAGAGGAATCAAGTCAGTTGACATATTAATTCAAATGTATATGTAATCACCAATTGAATTTGCTGTAGCGAAGAGGTGTTATCACATTACATTGTAGTTGCTAGGTTTTAAATTATGTTCAATAAAAGTGTCCTCCCCTACAGTGACACCTTCCAAAGGAGAGAACTACACGTGTTTCTTAACACTAGCTACAGATCTTTTGTGCTAGATGTGTTACTTCCTGGATTCGCCTGCATAAAGCAGTCTGTTCCCTGACGCATGGAGAGGGGGAAAACTACTGACAGTTTGTAGCTTTTGAGAAATGCCCTTTGCATGATGTGTGTGGTGTTATTTCCAGTTTCGTTTTGCTTGGCAAGAGATGGTAGGCTCCCGCCCCCCTGACTGGGCTTTGGATTATTAGCTTAAGCTCTCTAAAAATATCCCTTTGACTGTATGAGCCTCTGACAGCCGCAGAAACATCTCACACATTCTGATAGCTTTATACCGACCGGGGCTGTGGAGGGGCTAAGGCCCTGAGCCATGGTTGTTATCTGCTACCTTGTCCCCCCCACCCCCACCCCCCTTCACCGCAGAGACCCAGCCCTCGCACTGAAAACCCCCTTTATTCGACAATAAGACTGAGCCCCTGGATCATCAAACGGAAACATGTAATTACTGCAGTCGTTTAACAAATGAGATGCCTTTCTGAAGACTTGGGAGGATTCTGGCCCAGATGTCTCTCCAGGCACTTAGCATTGTAGAGACAGCTGTAGAGGAACATGCTGCAGTCCTCCACATGATGAAGCCCCTGCGCCTGATACAGTACCAGTGCATCACTCCTAACCCAGAATGCATTACATGCAATCTGCTGTCGTCTCGTTCGCGCTTTCATGAGCCCACATAGCTTACTACTAAGGATAATACATGTTTACTCATGTAGCATGACCGCTGGCAGCCTTTAACACATTATGGTGCTTGTAAATGCAGTCCTTTTTCTAAGCATTAGCAATAAGTTACCGACCGTGCCATCTGTCACGTTGTTGTAAACATTATAATAAAATAAGCCACTTAAATGTATACTACTTATTCAGCGTATGAGAATACAAGTCACAGTAATATAATGATATAATTTATGTAGATACACATAAGGTTATGAATGCTAAACACGCTGGAATGCGTTGTTGTGTCTGTGGGCATCCATGACAGCGCATGGCCCTTCTACAGCTCATTGAAATTCAGAAACGCCTGCGAGTCTTTTCACACAGGTGGCTCGTAGAAATTGTTACCATTATGTGTTCCATGCTGCCAACACCCACTCGTCCTGAAGAGCTTTTCTCACATGTTAGAGTTGCCAACTGAAGAGAGCGTGCGCGCAAAAGAGAGAGAGAGAGAGAGAGATTGTGCTGCCCAACGACAGTGTTATTCAACCTTCATTCATGTGTATTTTTAAAGCCTCTCTAAAGGGGTTTAAGATGAAATATCTTTGTTTTGATGACACATTTGTCAAGCTGCTGACGGCCTGGTGAGAGGTTTGCCGCTCGTCTGTGATGAAATGTTCCTGAGGAGAAAAGTCAATAACTGCTGGTAAATAAATGAGAACAAATGTAAGAGCTGAAATCCCGGATAGAATAAGAAGCACAGCTCAGCTCTCCTCATTAGAGACAGCTTGAGTGGCTCCAGTAACTGACTGGCCCTCTGATGTGCATGTGTGGGTAGATGAATTGACATATTCCTGAAGCTGTTGATTGGTCCAAGGCAGAGAGGCGTGAGGCTCACCCCCCCCTGAGACCAGTAACCTTATTGTTCCATGTCACCTCCCCCCCTGCTGCTCCGTGGGGACCAGGTTGTCAACCCCTACCCAAGGTCGCACTGCCAGGCCAACCGCTGAAACCCCCTTTCGTATGATTGGATCATTTAGCATCATAGCGTCAACGTGTTGCTTCGTCCCGGGGTCAGGAGCGAAGCGAGTTGCGCCCGAGTCGTCACTCAAGATTTGTGAGTTTTTATTTGCCTCTCATCGTGCGCGTCGGGCTTCTTCTGTTTGACCGGAGCAGAGCTGGAGATACTGTGCCGCCTGCTGTATCACGCAGGATCAGGTCCAGTACTGTAAACCCTGGTCATCATCGGATTCCTCTGGTGGGAAACCCCCTCGTCCTATTGGCTGGTTTCATGGCTGCAGGCTAGAACCGTGTTGCCTTCCTGTCCTGCAGTTGTGGTAAGATGAGATAGAGTGGGCCGCTGGATTAAACGGCCGCATGCCTGTTACTGTACTAAATCAGGAGTAAGCACAGCAACGTCAGCGCCGCTGATTCAATCTCAAGTGTCACCGCCACACCAACACCACTCATGGCTCAGCTAGTAGCAGAAGGAAGTGAGATGTCTTGACTGTACTGTAATACCTGCAGTGTGATTGTAATTAACTGCTCATTTGTGCTTTTTTTTATTTCAGGAGGCGGCCACTTTTGCCAAAGAGCAAGGCTTTGAGGTGAGTTGACCACCAATTGCACACTAAACAGGTCCTAAAGGTTTATTTTTTGCTGATAATGAAGTTCTTTTTGGACAGTGATTGATGTGCTATTATACTCTCCAGGCCTTGCAGCAGTTGCTATGGAAACCTGGCAGTCGTCATGGTTTCTTTGTTCAGCCAGCTCTGTGTTATGACGCACTCTGCTAGGTCTGCACCCAACATCGCCTACAGATGTTATTTATTGAATTTTCAAAAGCCTCTTGGGAAGCTGAGAAGTTGGGCATGGATTCAAGCCTTCCTCTGCAGGCTCGGGGCTCGTCAGGTTGCCTGGTTAAAAGGCCTGCTCATTAGGCTTCATTACACCCAGGGATGCTGTGTCTCCCCTTCACTGCTACAGCATCGCGCTGAATCCTACAGCACACCAACCAAATCACTGCCACCTGTGGTTTGAGATTATGCAAATGCAAATTATAGGGCTTGTTAGTACTGAAAATATATGTGTTTTAAGTGGGGCTGCTTCTTAAGTGGAGAATGAATGTTCACTTTGGCTCTTTTTTTCTATATCTGTAATGGTGGGCCTGCACTGGTTTTAAATATGAAATTAAAAAGACATATGTGTGACTTTTGAAACTGGGCTTATAGGTATTTTAATTGGCATTTTCTTTTTCAATGGTAGATCTCCCTTGGCTATGGGTTGTCTCTGTGTGAATAATTGTCATCCAGAATCACTTACAGTGTAATCAACGTGACTGGAATGGAAATGCTGTCCTGATGGCAGTGACAGGTTTTAGAGAAGAGAGGGGATGGGGAGGGAGGGAGGGGGGGGCTTACATCACAAAAAGTAAATATAAAGGCCAAGCTCTGACTCTCCTGGTAGTAACAATTCTCTGACATTTTCTGTGTCAACTTGATTTGCCAGAACACTCTGCGAAATTGCATTGGAGGAATGTGATTTCTCGGATAACACCACTAGTGTGTACTTATTTCCAGATGGGTCATAGTGCAAAGAGGCTCTCCCCGTTTCTGTAACAATTCTGGTCTGGTCTGTGTGAAGATGAACATGAAAATTATTATAGATTTATAGTTCACTTTTCAACTTCAATCACTATATTTCAACAATGAAATATCTTTTGAATAATACTATGAGATTCTAGGAGATTATTTTGCTATATTATGTCAGTCGCAATTTAATGTTTTTTTTTTTTTACAGTCATTTTGGGTTTTCTTTCCACTGCGAGATAAGAGGTCCCTTTCCTCTCCAGAACAGTCATCAGTAGATTGGAACACTTAGCAGTGTGATTGTGATCTGTTTCCTTTAAATGGTCAAAGACCAGGTATCTGCAGAGCAGCGGTAATTGAATCCTTCCCTGGCACAGTTGGAGAGGGGATCAATTTTTCAGTGGCTTCGATACAGAAACTGAATTTAACACCCTAATAAAGCTTTCATATTTCACGCTCGAAAACTGGCCCAGAGAGAAATGCCCCTGCGTCGAAAGCCATAGCGCAGATGCGGCTGATTTTTGTGGCTGATCAATCACTGCGGCATCAGTCATTTGCCATTCGTCAGCAGCACACCAAATCGACCGTGTAAATTATCCTCATATTCATATGCACTCATGTTGAACATTATTTGTTTTCTGCACTGTGTCGCCATAGGACATTATCAGGTAAGTAGACTTCCCTCCCAGGTGAAATGGCATATTGTTTGTGTTTAATGTTTCTGGCGTGCCCCCCCTCCCCAACTATCACAACACTTACCCTACCACCTCCAGCCCCAGACTCAAGCCCCGTGGGTTTAATGTCAGTGAACGTAAAACCCGAGGTTGACAGCATGCTGGGGCCCTGTGTGCTTTAGCCTTTAGTGTCTGGAGGAACGCTTGTGGTTACGTTCACTCGCAGTGACAAATTGCTTCTTTTGCTGTTTGCCTGCTAACAGCCTCTGTATTAACCTCTCCATTAGCACTTACTTAGAGTGTTACACCCATTTTTCCTCTGCCCAAGGTCTCCCTGGACCTCTTAGGGCTGATTAAAGGACGTTTGGGAAGCGTTTAGGGGTGTTAAACCTCATCGGGTTCAAGTCGCTCCGCCGCGGCTGCGGGTCCCGGGCTGGAGCCTATCTCTCTGATTACTCACCTTCCCCCACTTTTATTTGCCGGCCCTGAAGGTTTCCTCGGTGTGTAAGCCGTGACACCGCTGCTGGAGAGAGAGGGAGAGCTCCCGAGAGTGGCGGCACCCGGGCGTATATTAGGGAAATGTATGAACCCACCCCACGGTGAGAGGGTGATAAAGACATCCCACCTGCTCATACTACATCATGATGGGTTAATAATAAAGGAGTTCTGACAGGTGTGTTTTTTTTATCCCTCTCATGATCAAAGGCAGGCACTCTGGAGAGCTCTGTAGTCTCCAGGCGTATATTCCGCGCAGATGCTGCAGAGAGATGGCCTGTTTCAGGAAGAGAATGATCCAGTGCACATACACACACACACACACCGCCTCCTACCCCCCCACCCCCACCGCTCACATAAGCAGCTCTGTCTGACAACAGCAAATCTTCCCACCAAGCTATTTCAGTCGCTATAATGGAACGTGATATATGGTGATAGAACAGCAGTTCCCCCTCACAATTCTGTATGTTCTTGATTAGAATAACATCGAGCACCTATATTGATCCCTCTCTGTCTCAAATTGTTGAACAACCCATCTATTTTCATTATCTCTTGATCCCTGGGACAATATTGGAAAAAGTTGACCGACCCTTCAATCATTCTTTTGAACCCAGAAATTGTGGTCATTTGGCTAATGAGAGACCTCATCTGAACTGTGTCCTTGTGTGTCTCCACAGACAGAGGACATAGCGGAGATCGCCAAGAAGGCACAGAACCTGCCCAAAGTCAACAAGAAGAGGCAGAGAGTGGTGGTCTTCACGCAGGGCAAGGATGACACCGTGGCAACCGTCGGTAGGCGAACATCCCTCCCCTCTCTTCCTCTTTAACTTCCACGATCATCTCCGTCCCTTCCCCTCCTCCCTCATCCTCTTCCATGATCATCTCCGTCCCTTCCCCTCCTCCCTCATGCTCTTCCATGATCATCTCCGTGACTCCGTCCGTTCCCGTCCTGGTTCTCTCCACTTACCTAGTCCACGGTCATCTCTGTCCATTCCCGTCCTGGTCCTCTCCACTGACCTAGTCCACGGTCATCTCTGTCCATTCCCGTCCTGGTTCTCTCCACTGACCTAGTCCACGGTCATCTCTGTCCATGCCCGTCCTGGTTCTCTGTGCCGGCGTTGGAAGTACCACTTAAGCACCTCTCAGCTCCCGCTTGACTTGAACCTCCCGTCTCAAATTAGCAGAATGCTGCCTTGAATAGCTACAGTGATATACGACTGCCGTGAGAGTTGCTGAATGGCAACGATATTGTCTTTGAAGTTATAAAAACAAAGTTAAAATTGACGGCAAGATGTATTGAAAAACAAACATGGCGGCGATGAGCTCCGGTCATGAGGTGTGTCAGGAACGAGCATCTCTCATGCCTAGCCCCTCATTTTTCCGCCCCGGCTCTGTTATACCAGGCGTATTTGTTAGAGTTAGTGGACATTAAAAGGTGGTGTCATCATAACCGAGCCGGGGTTGCAGGGCTAAGCTGCGTTTGGGGGGGGGGGGGGGGGGCGATGGTTTCTGATTACAGCTGGAAGCGCCTGCCTTTGTTTGGCACCGCGGGGTGTCTCTCCTAGTTGCCCTTGCAGTTCAGACCGCTGAGACATGGAGGGGGGGGGGGGGGGGGGGGGAATGGCCTCAGGTAAAACTCCAACATATCACTCATCGCCGGGGTCCGCGGAGGAGCACAGCTCCGGCAGCAACACTGTTAACACTGCCAGACACCCGCATTGATCCCATGCCGGAGACCGCTCCTCGGTGTGTGTAGGATTAAACAACAGCACAGTACCCACCAGTAGGCAAGCAGAGTTAATCAGCGATCACTGGTGTTCATCTCTCATCCAAAGAGAAGTTAATACGATTGATATATGAATTGCCATTCATAACGTAATTGAACGGGTAGTTTTGTTAAGTAGTTTGTTTAAATATGGATTTACACACATCTTCTTCTTTTTTTTATACCTTGACTGATGAGAGTGTATTGGCTAATAAGAGAATTTCTGGATTTGTCATTCTTCAGACAAGGAGAGTGTTATTGGAAGTAGCTCTCCTTTCATGACAATTTGAGTGGAATTTTGAGTGGAATCCTCTTGGCTGTGCACTTAAAAGGAAAATGAAGCCATCCATTCTCGTGCAGGTGTTTCATGGTGATGGATAATTCCTGCCTGCTATTCTCATTGCTCCTGTATGAAGACAGAGCTCTGTGCCTCTGTGAACTTTATATAAAATACTTGATGAATGCAGCCAGGATGAAAGACAATGTGTTTCTGATGTCATCTACAAAGGCAAACATGATAAATGTCATGGAATGTGCGAGCTGTGTCACGATGAGGCACTTACAGTAGCAGGCACAGTGGAACCAGTGTGTATGCGCGTGCATGCATGTGTGCGTGCGCTCGCGTGCGTGTGTGCGCACACGTGCGTGTGGGGGGGTGTGAACACATGTGAACACTGTTATTCACGGCAGCCAAATAAATGTCAATGTAAAAAGAGAATTAAAGATTTTCATTTCCCAGAGGCAGTGCTCTAATAAACTTGATCTCTCATTTTGTTTGCAATTTGTCGTCCTGTCAGGATTTGATCGTTTGCCAGCCCCTGCACGTCACGTTAAACCATTTTATAGTGATTAAGGGCCAGCGAATGCCATCCCCTGTGGTCTAATTCTCCAAAAAGAGATGTCAATTTGTTATTGTTATCTTTTTTCTGCCCTTCATTTGGGTACTCAACTAGTCTTTCATCACCCGCCAGCCTCCGACATGCCTGGTGAGAGCTATGATGATGGGAAACGTAGTCCTTTATTTAGCAGCTACTGACACTGCTGAGCTACGCCGTGCCTTTGCTTATACAACCCATTAAAGTGCTAATTAAGATCATTGTGCCCTGGACCTCAGCGGCGAGGGGATCTAATAAAGGATCGTTCAGGCGCGGCTCTAATCACTGATGAGGACCAGATAACACCTGACTCAGCTCTCCAGTCGGCTGTGGGAAGGGTTCCCATGGGTCATAGGATTTCTGGAATATCAGTTTTAAAAAGTCTATTCCAGACATGTACGGTCAGGAGATTTGATCATGTTTGGGCCAAGTCATGGAATATCAGGGGATTTTGTTTGTAGCATGTTTACATTTTAGTTGCTATTTATCAAAATGTAATATTTTCCACGCAGTATTTTTCTTTATCGGGTTATTCCACGCATTTCCCGTGTTGCGTGAGTGGTTGTTATGGTTGCTTGATTTTTCAGCGGCCATTTATTCCCTTCCTGCTCGTCAACAGCTTTTCCGTTCATTGCAGGTCATGGAAATTCTGTTTTTTTAGTCATTGAAAGTCAGGGAGAAGTCAGGGAATTTGATATTTGACTTAGAGTGGGAACCCTATAGGGCTCTCGGGAGGCCGAGGTGGGCTTTAGCTGGGAGGTTTTTAACTCTGTCAAAAAAAAACTTCTCTATGCATTAATTAAATAGGGCAGATTCATTTAAAATCACAGCCCATACTGTACACACTACTGTCCGGAAGCTCAAGCTTGAGGAATAGCATACTCCTTTAAGGAAAAAAAATAGCCCATTTGTTGACACGTACCGCGTAAGCAGATCCCCAGACAGTCACCATATTCCTGATTCCTGAAGTTTAACCTCACACTGCATCCGTCACCAGAAAAGTATTGTTTGGTTGGCAGCAGTGGCTGTACTCATGCAGAGGTTGTTTACAGAAGTGCAACCTCAACATTAAACATAGCAACTGATGATTCCGTGATGATTACCCAGGTTTAGACTGAACTGTGTGTGCAGCATTATAATCAGCCCTATAGGATTAATCCTAAAGCTTTTCTTAGAAAGACCACGTTTGTATTTCATAGTCCAGACGAAGATGGAATCAATTAGCAGCTTAGTCTCTGAGAATGACCTCGTCTCTCTTCCTTGGCATCCTGTGCCTGAGCGTTCCTCTCATCTCCCTCTGAGGGATGTTGGTTTGCGATGATCTTTTTCCCTGTGGTTACAGTAATTACAGTCATATGTTTTCTAAAGTCAATTGTGAATAAAGATGCTGGTCATGATAGAGAAACAGATTGAATGTCATCTTGCTGCTAACCTGTGGCGCCTGCCAAGAAAGTGGTAATGTTGTTTTCCTCCCAGAGACCGAGTTTGGCTGGAATGCGAAGGAAGTGTTCCAGAAGAAGTATCACAGGGCGAGTGTCTTGCCGAGAAATCTTGTGTTTAAACTTCCCAGCATGCTTGAGTGCACACCTTGGAGCAGAACACTCATTTGTTATTTCGACGGCTTGACGTACCTCCGTTCATGAAGATGTGTTTGATGATTTTTGAATCAGTCTTTGGTATAGTAGTCCTGTTTGACAGTACTTGGCATGCTCCGTTTTGCCGACCTGCCAACCGTTTGTTCAACCTGATGTTAAGTCACAATGACACTGGTTCCTAATGAAACAGAATCAAGTGAAGCGTGGAAACAAAGGAATGTGCTACATGCTCACTGTTCACTCATATTATCATTCAATCACGTTCGGGGCGTCTTATTTTCCAGTGTTTTGCCATGGTGTGAATGTGCCTTGTTCACAAGGATAACCATTAACAAAGGCTTTAATTGATGAGAATTTCCAAGGGAGCGCCTGTTGAAAGACTTTCTTTGGTTCATCATTAGCTTTCAAGGGTTGTTAATGAGGGAGGTAGGATGACTTCATTAGCAAAAGAGTGTAATTTCAAATTATTATCAAGGAGATATTTATTTCTAAGAGCACAATTTCTCTGAATGCCACAGGTTAACTGTTGAAACACACTCTTGACACCAACAGGGCCCAGAATGTCTGTCCCACACCACACTTCCCTGCCCCAGCCACCAGAACCCACCACAACTGCACCTTCATTCCAGCGCTGCAACCTGCAAAGAGAGCTCAGTGGAGTTATAATGAGTGCAAATAATGACCTTGCCCTCATTACAGTGAAATGTGAAAAGATTTCACTGAAGTGATGTTTTCAGACGTGCTACAAGCCAACAACAACAGAGACACAGAGTTTTTTGGCAAGGGGCGGTTTTATTACCATTTCCATGACAGGCCTTTGCCAATGAGCCCTTTGTGTTGCACATGGCCAGGGAACTGGTGGACTGCAACCTGAGCTAACTTGTCAGTCAAGTTTAATAATTCGCCTCAAAGAAGTTATGTGAACTTTCTCTTGCGGTGAAATGCGAGGATTGGCAGCGATGAGAGAGAGAGGAGGAAGGGAGTGGACTCAGATGTTTCTCATGCTATTTTTCTCATGACGGTGGTCGCACACTTACCGTAAGTGAGCGAACGGTCACATGATTGAGGTTTTTCTTCTTTTTTTTTTCTTTTTTTTTTACATCTTAATGAAGCAACTAACACACTTGTC
The DNA here is from genome assembly GCF_949987555.1 of Borostomias antarcticus. Taxonomy (NCBI): domain Eukaryota; kingdom Metazoa; phylum Chordata; class Actinopteri; order Stomiiformes; family Stomiidae; genus Borostomias; species Borostomias antarcticus. The sequence goes on along the minus strand of NC_140255.1, from coordinate 15,089,287 downwards.
AGAAAGTTGCTCTTGGTTTAGCTTAGGCCTGTGTGGGCCATTGTGGCTTGGCTAGGATTCTTACTTAAGGCATGTTGTCATCCTTTTTAAATTTTAGTCCGAGGGAGGGTTATGGTATGGTATGGTAGTGTTTTTTTATTTGAGTCCAGGGGAGGGTCATACAAATTTGAATCAATCAAAATAAAATTGTTTCTTCAGCTTTTCGGACTTCAGCGAGCTGTTTTGTATAACCCGGTGTAGGCTATTGTTTCTCTTTGGCTCCCCTATCAATCGATCTTTGTGCTTGGCCTATCGAGACAGTGAGCACATACAGCATCTGGTGCAACTTGTGTGTAGAACTAACAGACACCGACAAGCGGTCTGTTTTGAACCTGTGCTGGCTTGAAAACAGAGACCCTGAGAGGAATCAAATGAGTGTTGGAGATGCTGCGGCCTCACAAGGCAACCGTGTGGATGACTCGATTTTAACTTTGCGTTCGAATAGTTTTCTTCATATTACAAGTAACACCATACTGAATACTGCCTATTTAAAGGGGGAGGGTCAGTCTTTTTTTTTTCAATAACTCGGGGAGGGTCAAAAAAAATTCTGTCAGAGGGAGGGTCATGCATTTTTTTTTCCGAGCACTCTGAAGTCCTCCAGTGACCCCCTCCTATAAATTTAGAACGGTCCCTTACAATAAACATTTTAGTGAGGTGAGATGTTTTCTCATAAAAATATTAAAATATGTACTGCACAATTGGAATAAACCGTTCCGATATTTGGTCATCACTAAAACTGTTGCACATAGCTTATTTTAACAATTTGATCATCACACTGACGAGTCAATCTGTATAAAGTAATAGTGAGTGAGTGACTGAGTGTAACAAAGAGGAATTGACAGACTCAGACCAGAGGACAGGAACGTGAGATCAACCTCAGCTCCCTGGTCGTGGCCATATGTGCTCCCAGTCTTATTGCTGTACTGTATATGGACGGCGGGAGTTGGATCATACTTGACAACCCTCCAGATTTGAGGAGACTCCCAATTGTTATCACCCTCTCCCGGTTTCATCCCGGGGTCTTAATTGTAATGTATCATTTCCATGGTTGCATGCATGTGGGAGAGGTGCTCCGCCCGTGCAACGAGCTAACGTTAGCTATGAGAAAATACTGTCACAAATTAAACTCAATTATGCTAAATAGGTATGCTATGTATAAGCATAGTAGCTATACGTGGCTAGCTCAAGCCTGTCACCATCAGCTAGCTAGCTATCCTAGCAACATTAACTAGCCTACACCCAAAGCCGCAGTGATCTTGCAGTGATTAATATCACAGTTAACCTAATGTTAGCTAGTTTCTTTTGATTTAACGGACTAGAGCTGGAGCTGAATCATTTGCAGCTGATGTAAATCTTAAGCCACCTGTTGCTCACGTTACAATCCCATTGTCTATTGAAAAGTGTGCTTTGGCATCATGGGTAAATCGAGTGATTACACACAGGAAGTTACCACCGCTGCAATGCTGTCACATATTTTCTAGCACTAGGGGTGTATACCTTGCCAAAAATCACTGAGAATGATACCCCCCAGATCCAGATGGTACCAGTGACTCAAATTTGAGATGCTGGCTCAAGGAGAGAGGAGCGAATTATTCTGTATTCTGTTCTACAGTATAGGCCTGTTTAACATAAAAATGCTGTTGCAGTGTAGGCTACTTATTACAGAAGCTTTGAAGCTCAGAGGCTGTGTATTTTTCTGGGAGGGGTTCTCAGAGGCTTTTGTTTAAATCCTCCATATTTTTTAGTTCGCGGTTTTGGCATGTATGAGTTTGATGGACCCTCATTAGTACTAGAATACGCCTCTAGAGGTGAAATGATTACATACAAACATCATGTTGATACTCCATCAGCCTTTCCAGTTGCCAGCTGTGTGTTCCCCCGCTGCCTCCCACATGGGGCACCTCTACCGTGGAGGAACCTTTGTTTTAAGTCGTGTAAACATGTCATACAACGGCCGCAGGGTTATTGAACAACACCAGCCCATGCTCAATAATTATTGTTCTTGCAATCCATAAAACACGTGGCCTTTTAATGGAGTCTTGTGTTGGCATTTTGAATTATGTAAACTCTTTATGTAAACTGCACCGTAACTAATGATTTCAATCTCTTAACTGGATAATAATTGACAGACTATGATTTATTATTAACACAATTTACATGTAAGACGTGCAGTTAATCAATCCAATAGGGAGGGGGGTTTACATGCTTAATTTGCAACATTAATTAAGCAAAGTTGTTATGCCACTAATTAGCTGATCCTAAAAGGATCCTGGTCTGTTTTCATTTATTATCAAAAGTGACAATCAGCTGCTTTGGGAAAAGGGAAATATGCTCTCTCAAACAAGCCATACAGTATGTGCAATTGTTAGTACAGTGTGTGTGACTGGTCACTCGTATACATAGACAACATTTATCAAGTGAAATGATTGCCAGACATCTAGCTAATCGTACACCAGCATGTGCTAATGGATAGCCTTGCCATCGGCAACATTCTTAGTGGTTCTCAGACATTTTGTACAGAACTGCTGCAAGTGTCTTGGTGTGTACGATTGCACTCTATCCAAGGACAGGAGTTCACTTTGGGTGTTTAAGTCCTTGGGTATGTATGTCTTTGGGTGTGTAAGTCTGGGTGTGTAAGTCTTTGGGTGTGCAAATATTTGGATGTGGTGGTCTGACATGGTGGTGTGGAGCATCTTCGTCTGCAACTCGAAAGTTAATCAGTGAACCGTTGTCTGGTTAGCAGGGGGCCTCATTACATTGTTGTTGTTGGTTCTCTGCTTGTCAAACTAGTCTCCCCAGCTCCCTCTCCTAATAAGAGGTCTGTCAGCCTCCGCACGCTCCTTTCATCCACATGTCAGTCTTTTCTCTCCCACACCTTTTTGAAGGTTCATGTTGGCACCAGAGGCTCGTTTGAAGAGCTTGTGTGTGGTTCAGATTCTACAGACATAAGTTGCTGATTTAGTGTCATTCTACACCTCAGTACTTTGTCATCTGGTGGATTTTTTCCTCTCTTCTCCCGTTCCCCCTTTCAAACTGGAAGTCTCTTTGAAGCACATGTGCTGCTGATAATTGAAGCAATATATTCTACAGATACAGTAATACACTGCACTCATTTAAAGGATACCACTTTGAAAGGTTATGTCCGTTATAAGAACGAAACCAAGTATTGTAACTATTGTTTTATTTTTTTATTTAACCTTTATTTAACCAGATAAAGGATATTGAGATTAAAGGAAATCTCTTTTTCAAGAGTGACCTGGCCAAGAGGGCAGCACACAATAAAAACACATAACCATCCAGGTTTCATACATACAGAACAACAATAAAACACTGATAGAAAGTGTCAGGAGTGCAGAGGCAGTATAGGAGTTTAGGGACAGACTCAGAGACACTTCCCACTACTTTCAACCTCCAAATCCTTTAGGATTTCCTTAAAGGCATCATGTGAGATCAGTTCAGGGAGTTTTAAGTCCTTTTGGAGGGTGCTCCAATCAGAAGGGGCAGCATATTTAAAAGCAGTTTCCCCCTTCACAGTGTTAACACTCTGAACAGTCAGCTACAGGGCGTCCTGTGAGTGCAGGCCATAATGGCTTTGTCTTCTAAGAAGAAAAGTGCACAAGTAGCTAGGGACCAGTCCCAGGAGAGTTTTGTAGATAAAGCTCAACCAGTGGGTACGCCTGCACACATATAGAAATGGCCAGTCATACAAGGTACAGTGGTGGGTGAGACACAACCAGTAACAAATCCACTGTTAGTGTTAACAAATTAATTGTTAGTATATGAGCCTTTTTCCATCTTAGGATGAAAAAAAAGCACAAATATCAACCATATTCTTTTCGTTAGTCTTCTAAATAGATACCCATTAGGATCTCAACAAGTCAATAATTCTGTCTCATGTTATTATGTAATAATTAATTACATAACTAATTGACCTAATTGGTCCTAGTCAGTCTGTCTCAGGCCTCTCTGTCTGTCCCCAGGTGAGAATGTGACCATGTTCCCTGTGCTGGACATCGACCAGAATGACATCGTGGACACAAACGGAGCGGGAGACGCCTTTGTGGGAGGTACCGCCATGCCCCGGTCTTGATTATGCCAATTACCTTCATCACAGCTGCTTCCCACGCCCTTCTCCCATGAACCCCTGTGATGTTTCCACCGATGAGAGTGACACAGTAGCACCTCTAGATTATATGAATACATCACATGTATCCTGCTGGTTTTGCTCCGTGTGAAATTATCATGTCATCACATGAAATAGTCATCAGTTGATTCCCTCAAACTAAGCTGTCCCTTATTGCCAGTGGCATCAGTATCCCACTGTACCATCGCCTGTCTGGACCTGTGTGACGTTCTCCTGACCCCTTTGTCCTCCTAGGGTTCCTCTCCGAGCTGGTCCAAGAGCGGCCGCTGGAGGAGTGTATACGCGCCGGCCACTACGCCGCCAATGTCATCATCAGGCGGGCGGGCTGCACCTTCCCTGAGAAGCCTGACTTCCACTGATACGCCCCGATCCCTACCCTCCAGCACTGTGTATTTACAACATACCTGCATTAAGACGCGCGCCCCTCAAAGGTCGTGTAAAGTTTGTACAATTACAGTAATTCCATGGAAGAGAGAACGGATCAATGTTGTAACTAGGGTTGCAAGGGGGTGGAAAATTTCCGGAAACTTACCATGGGAAGTTAAGCTCAGGAATTTTGGAAATTGTGACCCTTTTTTGTAGCCTATAACAGTTTTTTTCCAACATTTTTTTCATTTTATTTTATATGCTTATTTTAGAATTCTATCCAGTTTTCATCCAATTTGTTAGCCAATTGACCCTGGCCTAGTGTCCAATACTAACTATGTTACTAATATTATAATTATGTAATTATAGTAACTATGTCCCTACTAACTGTTGAGGATTCGTCCACAAACCGGCCGGTCGGCAATGCGAAAGGCAGAGACAACTCCTTGACTCACAACCGTAATTCCAACACCAGACTGGGTTGCTGTTGTGTGATGAACTCTCAAAGTGAACTCTCCGAGATTAAACTAACCACCCTCGGGGAGCAGCGACCCAATAGGCCGCTCCCTCTGGTGTCCGGCCATACTTGGATCTGGCGAGACCACCGGTCCCCGATGGGCAGCTGCACTGGAACACGATGCACTAGACCGACAAGACCTGCATGTCTTATGACAAAACAAAATGTTTATATTTATTTCTGTTTATGACAAGTAAATACAGTTGGTATAGATAACCCAAATTCCCAGTTTATTCCTGTTAATTCCCATAAATTCCCATAAATTCCCATGGAAAGTTTCCAGCTTTGAATATTCCCGAAATTTTGCAAACCTGGTTGTAACCTGAATGCATTTATATTACGTGAAGTTGTTGTGTTTCGAAAACATCGATCAGTGACTTAACTGCATTAGTAGTTTTTAAATAACACTCCACTAGCATAATCTGCTATGTGTTGGTATAATTAAATACAATTTAACTCTTCTGACTGTTCTCCATAAAACTGACATTTACTACAATTAGGCTGTGCTGTTAATGGGTTTCAGTGTCCCATAATTGATTGCTCTCACTTGAAGAGTTAGATTTTTTTTTCTGTGATGTCTATTGAATAAATAAAAGATTATGTCTGGAAGTCTGTGTTGCAATATGCCCTGATTCTAAGCCTTCGGTGTCAATAGGTGCATAGTGCTGGTTTGTTTGACGCTCAAGCAGTGTCCTCATGGCCCACTTCCGGTGTCGTGTCTTGATGTTTACATATCTGTATTTTTGTCAGACAATCTGTGTATTATTCTCTCATATACCTAACTTTTTATATGGGGAAAAATGCAACAAGTGAATTATTTTGGTGCACACAATGGGCAGCCTAACCCCGTTACTAGCAGGATGGGTTGCAGGGCGGCCCGTCCATGGCCACTGTCCCGGTCCATTTCAGAAACCTCCAGTGGGTTCAGGGGGTCTCTTAGCTGGATGCCCACAGCGCCCGGGTCTCCACCGCACAGCTGCATGAGTCCAGCAGCTCGTTTTTTCCTCGGTTATAGGATTAGTGGCTGCTCTTCATGGTGATCATTAAAGGGACCTGAAAATTAGGCTGATCCTCTTGGCCTCCAGCTGTGCCGTCGTTGGGAGCTGGAGAGCGGGATCAGAGGGGGGCCCTCTCCCCCCTCTGCATGGGATAACGGCGTTGTTGGGTAGAGGACTTGAAAAATGTACCCAATACCCTCCTGCACTGCAAACAACATACAGTCAACTCTCCCATGATGTTGATCTAAGTGTTTCTCACAACTAGTTAACGTATCCTTTTCTTCATATTTGAGCTTCATTAAATTTGAAGAGGAGTCATATTTCTAACTTTTCATGGGAAAGAGATCTGCTTTCAGTAATGAGCCTGGGTTTATGCGTTATGCAAATCGGGGGCATCTAGGTGAAAACAGCCTCCAGCCAAAATGTTAACAACTTCGAGACTTTTTTTTTTTTTTCATCAGCATTTTAAGGTTTCACACAGATGCGCTTTGAAAAGGACCACATTTTTGATTGGGCGAGATCACACTCCATGGCAGCTGCTGCATTTGCTTCTCAAGATGACAGATGGCAAAACACAAACAAAAAGAGTGAGCCGTGATTAAGCAATGAGAACGCTTATCATAGTAAGAAAACTATTAACCACAGATCTGCTCACTTTAGTTTGTACCCAAGTAGTGTCCAAATTGACTTTAAACTGGTCAAACAATTTATTTTAAAGAACTGACCATTTAGATTGTTTCAACCCATATGACTAAAGTTTATTATTTGCAGTATGAAGTGCTTACATCAGAATATTACAAACTACAGATTTTCATATTTAAGTGAACTATGGTGAGTCTCTGGAACAACGTGGGAAATGTGGACTTCAGTGTAGTTGTATTGCAGGAAAAAATGAACACAGCTTGTCTAGCTGGTATTTCTGGGTTCATGGCCACCATCCCTATGGTTCTTTGAATGCGGGCATAGGAAGGAGTCAGTGGGGATCCTGCCAGTGTTTTGCCCCGCAGATGGGCAGCAGTGTTACTGAGCACCAGTTGGCAGAGACCGGGGTGTGGGGGGATGGGCAGACTGATGGCACATGGTCCAATTCAAATTATCCCCGGACCCATGCAGCAGTGGAGGACCTGCTGGGGCCCGGGGTGACATTCATTATATCTAGACACAGGCAGCTTCACTCACAGCCTCCCTCGACACGAATCCCTACCACCTCCAATCAGGGCCCTTACTGCACTACTCATGTCAATCATAATATGTGTTTGATATTGTGACTTTTGTGTTCCACATGCTCGCTGACTAGCCCACTGTATCATTTAGTCAATGGTTGCAGAAGAAAAATATGTCCAGATAAAAGCTGGTTATTGTTACGCAAGTTGAATAAAAAAGTGAAGCATTTCCAAGATAATCAATTGATATTGGAGATGAATACGCATAGCCTAATAATACATCAACAATTCTCTTGACAGATATTATTGCTTATGTTCTTACAACACATGGTTGTCAGTTACCATGTGTCCTCCTTAGATTACACATGACAGTGCTTGTCAACGATTAAAACGAAGTTACAAAGGCTACATGTATATATAGTATATGAAGTAATGCAAGAGAATGCGCAGTAACATCTTATCTTCACACCTCGCTACTTCCCATTTAGTTGGTTACCGTTGATTTGTCATGGTCCAGATAGCTGCTAATTATGACCACCAGGGTCTGTCTAAGACTGGCATGCTCTACATTCTGTTTGAATGGGCAGTGTAATCTCAGGTTATAGTTGTCATATTGAGTCGTTTAGATGACTTGGTGATAAAAAATTGAAAAAGAACCGTTGTGAAATCTTCATTATGTGAATGCAGGAAGACCTGTTTCCTGATGGCCTATCTTCCCACGCTGCTTCAGTGATAGAGATGGCTATTTCTAGGAAGTTATTATCTGATAACGGTAATTAATACTTAACTGTTTGTGCGCATGTAGGCTATTGCTGTTCTTGCAGAATAACCAGCATCTAACCAGATACAGACATTACAGTGGGAAAATGTTTTGTGTCATTCCCATGGACATCCCAGGATATTTAATGGGAAAAGTGAAATTGACAGTGCATTTTTCTATGATCATTGTAGGAGCGCACAGGGCGACGGTCCGCTCCACTCCACTGAAGTGGGGATGTCTATGAGGAAGAAGGGGGAGGGTACCACTTTGTCACAGGCTGCTATGTAGATTAACCTTTCAATTAGTTGTTATCAGGTCCTCTGTCTCAGCGAGAGCTTTCAACGCCCGTTTACAGATAAAATACAAGAAAACCGAATGGATATGCCGCTGTGTATTTATTCTTCGACGGTTCTATCATCTTGATAATGAAGAGGAGTATCCGGGGGAAAAAACTTGAAGAGGTAACTACCAGCAAATATTCACGGTAGCCTATGCCTTTTCCACACTGGTTACATGTTCATCCTTGCATGAAACTTGCGTAATTTGTTTTGCCTCCTCGCCCAGCGGCAGCGCATCTAGTAAACGGTGTGAATTGAAGGGAGGCTGTATATCACTGACTAATATCATCTGAAAACCAGAATGAGCCAACAGACATGGGGCTGGAGAGAAACTAGCGATACGTAATTGAGGAACAGTGGTACTCTCCCCTTACTCGCACTACTCCTATTACTCAGATTGTATATGGAAATGTGCCCCGTATGTTTATTATTTCTCATCGGAAATGTTGGTCATGTAATGTTGATAAAGAGGTCATGTCATCATCTACGGTATGTTGATCACATCGCCTGACAGGCGCGCTGCTGCGTGGAGGAACTGTCGCCTGATAAACGCTCCAGAGATATAGCGGCTTTATTCGGCCCTATTCTTTTATCGAAGGGTAGGTTACATCAGAAAAGCAGTATAAATGGTACTGAGCTTAGTGAGCAAGAGTGGAAAATAGCGAACAGTTTGGAGGGGAAAGTGTCTGATGGCTTGCACAGCTTCGATACCTCACAATTATAGAAAAAAACATACTGCCTTAAATTGGCAGTCGACTCTTAGCCGATTTAATGCAAATAAATGATGGATTTAACAAACAACCAATTAAAGTCTAAAATGATCCAAATCACTTTCTAGTGTAACCAATTGTTTCAAGGAGGTGTCTTAGAAAAGGTGGTCTGGTGTTCAACGTAGGAAAAAATCATTAATTTGACCAAGAATTTGCGATTACACTTAAATTGCACTCTGTTTTTGAGTTATGATGATATATCTTTTGAATTCACCCACACCCATGCACACTCAATAAATTCAACTTTGATTAGTTCTCTAAGTAAATGGAATATCACTCTATTACATCAGAAGGCACCTTAAGAGGCGGGTCAATTGAGTGAAGTGACAGATCATGCAGCCAATGCTGTTCCTTTCAGACTGAGCTCATATATAAAGATTGACATGTGCTTTATCAAACCAGAAATCAGATCTTTTCTTTACAGCCAATATTAAAGTTGCTAGGGAGGGCACATTAGTGTAGGTAAGGTTTAATGAGACTCCATTGGATTGTAATCAGCGTCATGTCGGATTCATGTAAACTACAACATTGTAACAAAATGGCGACTGTTTAGGTTACATCAGTAATGCAGGCAACAATGTTATTTTCTGCACCTCAACTAACAGAAGTCAAGGTTGGTTACATATTATAATCTCGCTCAATCGCACCTCATGCCAGTTTGAACATTAGATTGCCGTCATAAATTTCCGGTAACCATCTCCCTGACAGCTGTCAAAAAGTGTAACAATATTAATTGACGGTATGCAGCTGACATTTAGCTCAGCGCTGACTGCTGAAATGAACAAATCGTAGCCTACAGTTGCGTCTTGCGCATCCCAGCTGTCAAACTCGAAACGGAACTCCATAACATGAAGTCCTCTGAATGATATGACGCCAATATATGAAAGTAGCCTACTTCATACCGAGTCAGGATGTTGAGAAGAAATCTGAGGTAGATAAATGTAGAATGTAAGCTGTCCTCTGAGGTGACAAGTTAACAATGTTAGAGGTATTTAGCTGTTGTAGCCAGTCATGTTTTATGTCTGGTTCTATTCTAATGTTAATTCTATCACCAGGCTCGACCAGTTTGGGTGTGTGGATGGTACCAGACTTGTACTGAGTTTTTTTTTGTGTGTGTGCGTCTTTCCAATCCATCTGTATCCTAGTCTGTTTGCATGTGTCAAGAGACTGATGTTACTGGATATCAAACAATTTTCAGGATGTTGTTTTACTCATCCAAAGATTGTAAAAGTTTGAGGAGCCTGAGGCCTACTGCCTGGTACCTTGGGTGGGGGGGGGGGGGGGGTTGTTATCCTCTTGAATATTAGGGGATGGTCTGTAGTTGTTGTTGTTTCCCTTACATCTTTATCTGTATATTCCCTGTAGGTTTCATTTGGATCCTGAAGGAATTGAGTTCCAGGTCATTTGGTGAAAGTCTCAACCATTGAGGAATTTACTTTTTTATTCTTTTTTTTTAATGAAGTTTCATGTGAACTACCCAGGATTTACAAGAATGTCTTGATCTTTTCAAAGATGTGGATGTACCAAGGATTTAACAAAGAACAAGGGGAATCTCTATGGATCACACTTTCCTGAATCAAATTGTTTAACCATGGTAAAACTTGCAAACCCTCTCTATACGGAGTGGATTCTTGAAGCAATACAGAAGATCAAACGGCAGAAGCAGAGGCCTTCGGAGGAGAGGATCTGCCATGCCGTGTCGACGTTGCGCGGCCTGGACAAGAGGACGGTCCTGGAACAGCTGGATTTAAGTGTTCACGATGGCTCCATCCTCAAAGTCACCAACAAGGGGAGTGCATCGTTCAAAGACCCGGGGAGCGCCGCGAGGGCTGCGTCACTCGCCCCCGCCAACCTCTCTGTGCCGGCAAAGGCATCTGTATGGAGTTTAGCCGATCTGCGCCACGTTGATTGGAATAAAATGCTCAAGAGGGCCATCGAGGGCCTGGACGACGCCCATGGCTCCTCGTTGAAGAACATCGAGAGGTACCTTAAGAGCCAGGACGATCTGTCGGATGTCCTGGACAACCCTGGCTTCCGGCAGCGGCTGCGGCTCGCGGCCAAACGGGCCGTGAACAACGGCAGGCTGCTGAAGAGCGGCCCACGCTACAGGCTGAACCGCGGCGGCGCCGAGGGGAGGGGCTCCAGGTGTCCAAGTGCTTCCCCACCGGCCCTGCCGTCCATCACGCTGCTCCCGCACGAGAGAGACCAGGTAGACTGACCGGGCGTACAGGAAGCTCTGCATAACCCCCCCCACACACACACACACACACCCTCTGACACCCTCTTCCCCCTTCAGCAGTCTCCTTCTGTTGTCTGAACACATTCATGTAGACCTGAATGATCTGTGTTGATGCTATATCTCCGGAATAGAGATATGAATCATAATTTGTTTGACAGTTTGGAACAGTAAGCCTACTTCTGTGATAGCTTTAGGTTAATTTGGAACAATTGTATTTATCTCTCGTAATTGCTCACACATTTGAGAGCACATACTAGACCAGCTACCAGGCCAACAACGTAGGAAGTTTGTGAAGCGCCCAAGGCAGGCCCACACAGCTGAACGGCGTGTGCGTGCGTGCGCGTGCGTGTGTGTGTGTGTGCGCGTGCGTGCGTGCGTGCGCGCACGTCTACTAAGGTGGAGTACAGGGGGAGAGACACTCTTTTAGCCTACATTGTTTCCTCTAGACAGTGACAAATGAGCCCAGTGCTTTTCGGTTAGTGGAGATTGCGTCTCCATCACTGGCACTCAGCAACAGTACAGGCATGCTGCAGATGAGCACTTCCACTTTCACTGCAGTTTTGGACTTAAGACCCTTTTTCCTCTTTCCATGTATTGCAAGTAACGCTTTCTGTCTATGTCGGAAGATTGACTTCTGTAGCTCAAGTGATGCGGCGCACTGCGATGCTACACTACAGACAGGCCTTTTACTAATGGAGACTTTGTCTACCCTCTGGTTTCATTATGAACAAACATCAGGAAATGACACCTCTGACACTGAAGCCATAACCAGTATGTGTTTGTGGTCAGACAAAAAAGTGAAACAGAAACGCTGTGTCTGAGACAAAGTATCCTGTAAAGTGCTAGTTTCTGAAGCACTCCGCGCAAGTGGACTTCATTTGCACACATTGTTCTTAGTCAGTTACATCACTAAGTTTGGATTTACTGTGTACTTATGAAGAGGTCCTTGCAGCTCCAGAGGTTCTTGCAGTTCCAAAATGAATGGTAACTGCCAGGCAGGTATGGGGAAGGTGGAATTCTTGGAAAAAAGAACAGTGTTGGGTCATAGTTTATTAGATCCTAACGGCAGTCTGGCAGGAACAAAGGAGAGGAATGAGAGGTTTTTTTCTTCAGTGTTATGTAACACCCACTTCAGCTCTCTAGAACTGCAGCCACCTAATGGTACCCTTTAACTAACTCAACACAGCCTTTGAAGCTGTTTAATTTCCTGTAATGTACTTAATTTGGAATCCCTCCCGGTCAATCAGTAACATCTTGTTTTAGGTGTGTGCTCGGCATGCGTTTGCCAAGACATTTTTAGCATTTTGAGGTTGTTTTTTTTTCATTTAAGACTAATCACAGTTGAGAGGCATGTGTACTCTGGAAAGACTAATGATCTAATGGGACTACTACCCTTTTCAGCAACAAGGGACCTTTGAAAGTATACATTTGGAAATGGATGTCAAGTGCAGTCTGCACACATGTTGCGCTTGACTTGTTATTAACAGTTAATTTGGTGCAGTATAACACATTGTAGGGAGGTCATCTAGCCTCGGCTTTCTAAGACCTGATCAGGATGTTCACACAGCCTGGGTGAATATAGACTAGGGCTGACTTTACTGGAGAAAGTCTGTCTTTGCTCAGACTTCCTTTCTGGTGCGGTGTGCCCAGTGCCTTATCATAACATTATAGTTTACCCTTGAATTGATTGCTGCTTCCCTGCAAGCAAATGTGTTCAAAGACAGAGGCCTTGTCAAATCAGATTTAGATTTTCTAGTATCCTCCAGGGGATACAAAGGGATATTGATACTGATAGTGATATGGTGATTGTGTGAACAAGGGAAAAAACAGTGAACTAACCTACATTCTTGACAGACGGGCTTGTGCAGTGTGTAGGTGAGTGACTCGGTTTGAAACCGGAAACTCTGTAGAATCCATTTTTTCACATGCCCGAATCTGATGGGCATTGAGAAGTGGGTACCTCGTAGGGAAAGTTCAGTAGGCCGTTCACCAACTAAAGTTGCTTTCTAGTCATGCATTGTTTTTTATGTGTTTTTGTTTTTTATGTGTTATTAAAACAATAACTTTGACTTGTGTTAACACTTAGTGTTATTACTAGCCATTTGTTGCAAGGAGATGTTATTAAAGGTGGTCTGGTGTTCAACATATCATATGAGAAAATCATTAATGTAACCAATTTGCACTTGCACTAAATTGCACTGTATTTTTTTTTGATAGCCAAGTAGAGGACATGGCTAGCTACAGGTCATCATCAGTCATCACGCTACTATGCAAGGTTGTTGTTATTTGTGCAGCTGATCGTCAAGGCTGGGTGAACAGCAGTCAGCTGTAGTACTCTGCTATTGACCTGGCAGGCTGGGAAAATGTAGTAATCATTGATGTAGCTGTAAACTGCTCTCACTTGCCGTATCAATCAATTAATACAACAGCCAGGAACGATAACCAGATCCCAGCTGAATGCCTGTTTACCTTACACCAGTTTTATTGTGACGGGTAGTAATGTTACCCGCGGTGTGCCTCTTCAAATTGCGTCTCCCAGATCGTATCTGCGGGTCACCAGGAGGTCAGCGCTGACAGATTCAGAGGTTAAACGTGCGTTTTCGCTCAGGGATGTTGATGTGGCTCATGGAAACTAGGAACTAATTATGGGCATTCCCAGAGCGGCCTCCAAAGCCCCAGTCAATTGATGAGGCGTTTGTGTGTAAACCGATGATGAGGCGTGTTATTTATGGGCACACCCCTTGCGAGTATTATTTTCCGTTAAGAAGCTCGTCTCCGAGGACTCGGCAATATGCTTGAGGCTGCTCCAGAGGCCTCTGTGGCTTCCAGTACGGTTGATTGAAAACCATTTATTCATAAAAATATATCTGTAGTTTCAAAGGCATTTTAGTAGGTGCCGGTGCACAGATATGTCTATTATAGAACTTGTCCTAGAAGATGTTGCATTTTGGAGGCTAGACCCAAATAGAAAGATTACAACTACCTACTGCCAGTACACATTCAAAGCTCCCCTAGTGTTTATTTCTGAAGCATGTCTGACTCTCAATTAGTTCTGTGTGTGATCAATGAGAAATCCTCTTAAACCTCAAGCTCATATTCTACTGCTTTTGAACTTAATTCTAAGCCCTAAAGTGAGTGTTTGTTCAGACACACACAGCGCCACAATGGATCTGAATCATTTCACCAACAAGGAGAACATGTTTGATTATTGAGGTAATTTGATTACATGCTGGTTAATCCTTTCAAACAGTAGTGTAAGCTTTTTTGAATTGGATTAAGCCTTTAAACTATAATTATCACATCCCCGTCCAGATGTAAGGGATAGAGGAGGAGGGTACCCACAGTACCTCTGTGGACAAGAAGTGTTAATTATTCTGTTTTAGCTGTGAACTGATGTCAGGGATCGACTTAGAGTCATTCATTTTCCATTTTATTCACCTCACCGTTTTGCTAAGCTCATTCACTTAAAGCTTTGGAAATGTTCTCTTCCAATACCCTAGAAGCACTCGCTGACCTCCAAACCAGGCTTCTCAAACTGAGAACAGCCTACTCTATTCAACCTGCCTGTTAGGCACATTTGCAGGGCTTTTCCGTGTTGTGCAGTCAGCTTAGTGTACAGTACTGTCTCTCCCTGTCTTTTAAAAGGCTTTCTATTTGTGTTTTTCCCCAGCTACGAGCTGACCCAATCCCAATATGCAGTTTCTGTTTGGGGACAAAGGAGTCAAACCGGGACAAGATGGCAGAGGAGCTGCTGTCCTGCGCGGACTGTGGGAGCAGTGGTGAGTCTGAGTCGCCCGGAATGCTGCGCCACCTCATACACTGACGGCACAAGTCCTCATGGGTGCACCTCCACGTACAGTCACAGTGCCCAGGAGCCTGAGCAAACTCACAGCCCACAGAATGTGGAACCCTGTGTACAGGTGTTGGGTGGGGGGGGTGAGGTTAAGTGTTTAACCGCACATGAAGGGTGAAAGTGTGGTTAAACACAGAGAGAGGCATGATACGCTGGGAACATCAACACTCAGCCACAGTCTTCTAGCATGTTTTTGTTATTAATTCATCCCATTGAAGAATTTATTGGAATTTAAATTGGATAGCTGAGGAGATCAGAATTGCTAACCTCCCACGATTGGTTGAGGAAGGGCATATTCTGCGTGAGTGCCCATTAGAATTTGAAATCAGAATCAGAATACACTTTGTCTCACAATGTGAGAAATGTGCCTTAGGCACACACATGCTGTAGTAGGCACTCAACACACAGTTGTTAGTGAGGAGCCACATAGCACCAACAAATAACAATAAATATGCGATATCAAAGTCAGGCTCGTCTCTAAATGCACCAGGCTTCGGTTCTGAGTGGCCGGCGATCAGCCATTTGCTCACTGCAGACAGGTGGCATGTGCCTTCACCGTTCTTTTGTTCCAGACAAGATTGCCAACCCTCCATAAAATTACCTCTCCTAAGGAGTCATTTGCGTTGAACAATTATTTTAAATACCGAAAGGAATTTTCTCCCGGTGACATTTTTATAGCTCAAATTTGAGTAAGTAGCGTTGAGGTGGTTTTCATTAACCGCTTGTAGTGTACACAAATTGTGCTCTCACTGTAAAACAGCTGTTTTACAACCATGAGCAGGAGCTGGGTGAGGGAGAGGGCCAGCTTCTGCATGACTTTCACGGATCGACTTCCATTAGACTGAGTGCTTCTACCGTTTCTGCCTCATTAAGATCAAATCATCGTTAATTAGCAGCTCAGATGTTTGATCATACTGTTTTTAGACACAGCTTGTGTTGGAAGGGGGTAAAAATAAAAATAAAATATAAAAAAAAAAGAGTTCCGGACGCACACGTTAAACATTGTTGATGATGCAATATGTTAATATTTAACCTTCCTGTGTGAGCAGAGCAGGAAGGTCATGTCTTCTGCCATGTGAAACTGATACTGGAGGATGTAGAGATCTTTAACACTAATGTCCTCTGTGATTACCTCCTAAAGGACACCCCTCCTGTCTGAAGTTCTCCCCAGAGCTCACCTCCAACGTGAAGAGGTTGCGATGGCAATGTATAGAATGCAAAACGTGCAGCTCCTGTAGAATACAGGGGAAAAACGCTGTAAGTACTCCAGGTCTTATCTACATTCCATCTCACCCATGCCTTGTGTTTAAGAGGTCAAGATGGTCAAAGAATGTTCCCTGAAACATACAGTGCGTTTGAAACGGTCCTCGGACGATGATGACAGAGCGGGGTCCGGGACCCCCCGCCGGCTTCTTTGAACCATGAGCTATCGTGTCGTTTAGAGGGATCCTTCATTTGCTGTCAGATTTCCCCCAGGCTTCTCTAATGCACAATTGGACATGTCCTCTGTAGCCTTGACATGACAGAAGGTGTTACTGTACATCCATGCAAGCAGGGAAGACCCCCCCCCCCCCACACACACACAAGCCTATGGTTCTCTTTCAGGACGAGATGCTGTTCTGCGATTCATGCGATCGGGGCTTTCACATGGAGTGCTGCGACCCGCCACTTTCCAGAATGC
Source organism: Borostomias antarcticus (assembly GCF_949987555.1). NCBI lineage: Eukaryota > Metazoa > Chordata > Actinopteri > Stomiiformes > Stomiidae > Borostomias > Borostomias antarcticus. The sequence continues at coordinate 15,072,419 of NC_140255.1, read as the reverse complement.
CAAAAGGTGAGTTTACACTGTCTGACCCCCCCCCCCCCCCCCCCCCAGTCCATGTGTTGTCTCCTTCCTAGAGGGGCCTTTTGGGGCCGTCACTCAGCACGGTGGAGCAGTAATAACTTAGGAGCGTTGCATGCATATCACATGATTCCCAGCGCCCCCCAGGGAGGGAAAAGCTCTCTGTGTCCGGATCACAGCTACCTACAGCTATGGCGAGTAGGACCGCTTGGCTAGACAATTCACACACAAGCCGCATAGCTCCGCTCAAAACCAGCTGACACAAAGTCTAACTCAATGGACAGAGAATTGACCTGATGTTTTTCTTATGGATTCTCCTTTTGTGCTGAGTAATTGATTGTCTCGCTTTCTCGACGGCCCCACTCCGCATGAAAAGGAAATGTCTCAAATGAACGTTGTGTCCTCTGAATTGATGAACCCACCTAAACCAAGGCTCTCTGTGTCTCTCTCTCTCTCTCTCTCTCTCTCTGTCTCTCTCTGTCTCTCTCTCTCTCTGTCTCTGTCTCTGTCTCTCTCTCTCTCTCTCTCTCTCTCTGTCTCTCTCTCTCTCTCTCTCTCTCTCTCTATCTATCTATCTCTGTGTGTCTGGACGCCCTCCAGGGACGTGGGTCTGCCAAGTCTGCAGGCCGAAGGAAAATGGGAAGAAATTGCTGCATAAGAAAGCCGATCAGATCAAACGACGATATGCGAAGCCAATCGGGAGGCCCAGAAATAAGCTCAAACAAAGAATGTAAGTTTGTCGTGAACTGTTTGAATAAAAGTGCTTTTTGTTTCTTCATAACCAAGTCTGTTTGTGAGCCATCTGGGATCCGCCTCCCACGCTTCCTAGACGGAGCCTTGCAGATGGATTTCAGTCGGTTTCTCTAGGCAGTATTTCAATGTTGTATTGGTATTAAAACGCCTGGTGACTTGCGCTAACTCTTTCACCCCCCTCCTCCAGGTCAGTCAGCAGTGGTGACGGCTCCATGATAGCACTGGAAGGAAGGGGGTCACCTGGTAGGGGTCAAAAGATTACCGTCTGTTCCACACCTTCATCTGGTCATGCTGCATCTGTGACGGACGCCAGAGACAGATTGGCTGTTGCAGACCCCTGTTGGGCGGGTGGCGCCACCCAATTCACCACCTCCACCCCCACCACCACCACCTCCCTCCCCACGCCCACCTCCACCCCAGCCGCACTCACCGTTAACAAGAAAACCAAAGGGCTTATCGACGGGCTTTCCAAATTCTTTACTCCCTCCCCTGTTGGGCGCAGGTCGCGAGCCGAAGCCTTAGGCCCTTCGAAACAGCCCGGCTCTAGGGAGACGGGCCCGCCCCAGCCATCCCAGTCGGTGGCCTCGGCTGCAGAAGCCGCTCAAAAGCTAACCCCGCCCCCCTGTGCGCCCCCGCCCCCCCCCTCCCACGTTGCCTGGACATAGCCCCCCCTCGCAGGTCTCCAGTGGTTCCACCTCCGCTAACTCCCCCCAGAGCTCTTCCAGCCAGTCTAGTGTCCCCTCCCTGAGCAGTCTCTCCAATAACAACCAACTTAAGGGACTGTTTGACGGACTCTCGCATATCTATACCACTCAGGGAGAATCCAGGAAAAAGGGACTGCCCTGCTACGCTCCACCTAAGCGCATGCCCCGTAAGCAGGATCCGTCCTGCGCGTCGCCGCCGCCGTCGTCCGAACCCCGCCCCCTGCGCCCTGGGAAGCGGGAGGCGATAAAGAGTAGGAGGCTACTGTCCCACTCCTCGTCCCCGGGGCCCGGGCGGCCCCTGGGGCGCCCCTTTAAGGCGGTCGGTCAGTTCAGACGTAACCCCTTTTATAAGAACCACAGGACGCTAGGCAGGCTCAGATATAAAGTGACCCCTCAGAAGGGAGCCCGCTCGCCAGGGAAGGCAGACTTGACAGACGGACGAGTTAAGCCCGAGCACGACCATGGTAAGGCTCCGAGCTCCACCCCAGGCCTGCGTCTCTGCAGGTTTCATCCTTTTAGAACCAAAGCCTTGACACCGGCAGTCTTTATTTATTTATTTATTTATTTATTTTCCATACTTGAGATAATGTTTTTATTTGTTTATTTTTTTATTATTACAAGCGAAGCACATTTTGGCACTCGCTTTTTTCAGCATTTTAACAGTTTTCTACTAATCTTTTACCACCTAATTTTGATTCATTTGAGTTTGTTTTTTTTAACCCCGATTTCGTTGCGTTTGACTTGGCTGCGGTATCTTAAGCAGCTCCTCCATCTCCTGCCGTCGGCTTCTCCATAGTGCATGGCCCACTAACTCCTCACGCTGCTCGCTGCTCTGACCTTCACCCCGCACTGGCGTGCCCATCGTGACCGCCGCCTCGTAGTGACTGTAGTAGCATCAGCACTCTTCCTCTCATCCCACCATCTCACAGGCACTGTCATCATCCAACATCACCTCCTAGGGGCTTCACACACACACACACACACACACACACACACACACTCACAACCACACAATTCACTTTCCCAGGGCTACACAGAGTTTACATAATGTATATAATGTGAGTTTGCATAATTACAGTCACAGTCCTATGCCTCCAGGAACAGGAGAGGCTAGGAGAAGGTTGAAAAAGGAATATGGATTTGAAGGGGTTACCAATAACTGCATATCACACCTTAAAACTCCTCAACTAATTCTCATAACATGTTTTTAATGTATAATTTCCACTTGTCAATGGTTTTTGTTGTGTGACTTAGATTGTTTTGATTGTTTTGTGCAATTGCTGCTTGCCTTCCAACATCGTTGCTGTTCATCATCCACTCCAGCTACTCTCATCTGCTTTTTAATTCATGGGAAGCTGTCTTGGTGGATGACTAAGCACATGAAAGCGGTTATGCAATTAGAGTGATTTAGTTTCACTTCATTACATTAGGGATTTTCATATAAACTTGCAAAAATGATCCATACATTATAGTATTCCAGGGAGACATTGCCTCCAATAGGCTTGGAAAACAATAGATCTACTATGCAAGCAGCATGGAATGCTTTTGTGGAATTATCCAGCAGCGTCTGCTACAGTGATTCAGGCAGCCCTGCGGTGCCGTGGTGCTGCGCGTGGCGCCGCTCTGACGCCGACGTGTTCACTGTGACCGTGACAGGCCGTGCAGGTGAGCTGCGCGTCAAGTGGGAGGCCAGCGCCGGGTTGGTGGGCGTGTCCAGGGACCACGTCACGCAGGAGGACGCGGACGTGTTCAGACGGGTCCAGGAGCTCTCCGGCCAGGTGAGGAGGCGCTGGTGGCTTTCCTCAGCCCGTCGCACGCCATTTCCACAACGTGTGCATTGTAGACATGGGTACAGTACATACTGTACATGTATACCTGCGTTATAGATTTTTTTTTTAATCAAGAATGAGATGAGACTTGATGAATCTTGAAAATGTTGCCGAAGTTGAATGTTTGTGGTTTGATGTGTAGAGAACTGGATCGTTGATGAGCGCCGACTCTGGACGCTACCCTGCTGTCATCGAGTTTGGGAAGTATGAGATCCAGACCTGGTACTCTTCGCCTTATCCACCGGAATACTCAAGGTACAGTCTTTCTTCCAGTTCATCACTCACTCACTACCTCATCTAATGGCTCTTTACTGTACAACAGACCTGGAGTACGATGCGCTCAGATTCAGATCGCAACCCTTGTCTCGTGTGTGTGTGTGTGTGTGTGTGTGTGTGTGTGTGTGTGTGTGTGTGTGTGTCTCTCTCTCTCTCTCTGTCAGACTGCAAAAGCTTTATCTCTGTGAGTTCTGCCTAAAGTACATGAGGAGCAAGAACATCCTCCAGAGACATGCAAAGAAGTGTGGCTGGTATCACCCACCAGCCAATGAGATCTACCGAAAGGACGACCTCTCCGTGTTTGAGGTCAGCAGCTCTTTACGGCAATAAAGCAAATAACTCCACGCTGCGCGCAATTAAGCGGAGTAGGGTTTGGGAGGGAGGGAGGGAGGGTCGACTGTTTCAACAGCGTCCTTTTTCTCTCTTCTTCTGTGTTTAGGTTGATGGAAATGTCAGCAAGCTCTTCTGCCAAAACCTCTGCCTCCTGGCCAAGCTGTTCCTGGATCACAAGACTCTGTATTATGATGTGGAGCCCTTCCTCTTCTACATTCTCACCAAGAACGACCAGAAGGGCTGTCATCTTGTGGGCTATTTCTCCAAGGTACAAAATCCAAGAACGACTTAGTTGGAAAACAACAGAAATACTGCTCCTGATCTCTTCATGTGCCACTGTAATTTGTCTGTTTGTGGTCAGTTTTTGATATGTTGATCCAGTGTTTAATAGAGCAGTGCAGTGACAGGGTCTGTACTATATTTGTTTTCAAGATGTGGTCACGGGGGACTGATGTAATGAATACTTATCACAATTGAACTGAACTGTGTGCGTGCGTGTGCGTGTGTGTGTGTGCGTGCGTGTGTGTGTGTGCGTGCGTGTGTGCTTTAGACAAGGACAGTGGCAGGTGCAGTAAATAGCGGGCTTCAGCAGAGCTCTAACATAGTTGATGTGTTTCTGCTTCCGTCAGGAGAAGCTCTGCCAGCAGAAGTACAACGTCTCCTGCATAATGATCCTGCCCCAGTACCAGAGACAGGGATTCGGACGCTTCCTCATCGATTTCAGTAAGTTCCTTAATGCCTTTAAGAACCATGGGACAGAACGCTTACTTGATCTCATACTGTATTAAAAACATACTCGGTTTAAAGGGCTGATTTACAGCCTTGCTGCTAGGCCGGCGCTTAATGTAGTGAAGTCGTTGAAATGGGTGAATCAAGGCTTTTCACATACTTAAGCAATCAAATCTGATTAGGAATGAAGGAGAACTGGATTCTTTCCGCATATGTTAATATTTGATCGCCAGAAGTATTGGCCGCTGAAATGCCTGAAGGGTTCGTTTTGGTTGAAATGACTCCCATGCGGAATTTTGATGAGGTATTAGGTTCGACTCAGGTTTGAATGCTTTGAGTCCTGCGAAATGCAACACATTTAATATTTAAGGCCTTGCGGTCTGCTTCTGAAAACAACTGCTGCCTTGAGTGGGTTTCTGTGTTTAGATAGTGGATTTGGCCAGTTTTGTCCTGATCCTTTTATTAGCTCAAGGGTTTTCTCTTTGGAAAGGTGCGCCCGCACGCGCGCGCGTGTGTGTGTGAGAGAGAGAGAGAGAGAGAGAGAGTGAGATGTAATGGAGCATTTGATTTCCTGTTCACATTGTTAGCCATTGAGACAGAGATGCTAGTGGATCTGGGATATTGAGGGTGTGCTGATAACAAAGGCATGGATTAGGGGAGATTGAACACAGCTGAGATCTCAGATCTTTGAGCGCTTTATTGGAAAATGTGGCTTTGGAACTGGAAGTTGTTTAGATTCCGATTTTCTGTTTTATTGGATTGTATTAGAAGAACACTTTGTCTCAGGTAGCAGGGAGAGGAAAGCATTAACGCTTGCCAGTGTGAAAAATGTTGCTTTCCTCATCATTACTCAAGGGATTTTCTGAGTGGCTTTGTTTTGGTTTACCTGTGGTAATACATGTGTGAGAGACTAACTAAATAAAAATATCACTTTATGATTCGTATTTTAGCGTTCATCATCGTTTCCCTCTGTGTTCGTGATCACTGGCTCCCTCAGCTTTAGTAATGAATATAGTCATAATAATTACTAGAATGTGTTTTCAATGTTTGGTGATTAGATTGGCTTGTTTGCTTCCTGGTAGTGGGGTGCACATTAAAAGGAATTAATTAATAATAATTTATTTATAATGACTGACTCTTGACAGGGCTGCTATAAAACTAATTACATACAGATACCTTTTGGAATTTGTTTCCCCTTCAGTTCATTATCTCTGCTAAGTACAGCTTCTTGACATCCAGCTGCTTCTCAGCATTTGTTCTGCAGCTTCGTTTCCTCTGCTCTTTGTTGCCCTTGCCAGCGTGTATCATAGCATCAGACGGCAGCCGATTCCCTCACCTCCCTTTGCGCTGTTTGAAGGTGAAAATGGATCTTCTCTAGACACGGCTTTGTGTCACAATGTACATGAATATGCAATTTTCAGAAGGGGGAAATTGAAACGCAATCTTGAAATAACCTGGCCTGCTTCCGGCTCCACTAAAGCGTTTTGTTTATGTTTCCCTGTGTCTTTATTTTTAGGTTACCTTCTCACCAGGCAAGAAGGACAAGCCGGCTCCCCCGAGAAGCCCCTGTCAGATCTGGGTCGCTTATCCTACCTGGCATATTGGAAGAGTGTCATACTGGAGTACCTTTATAAGCACCCAGATAAACACATCAGCGTTAAAGGAATAAGCCGGGCCACTGGGATGTGTCCGCACGACATCGCCAACACTCTGCAGCAGCTCAGCATGATTGACAGGCGGGCTGGCAGGTCAGTTCCAACCGCCGCTCGCTGCCTGTGACTTATCCAGGCCAGCGGGTATTTTTAACATGGCATCCATTAATGCCGCGGAATATTGACAGAAGTAAGTCAGGTTAAGTGCCCCAAGGACACTGAGCACCTGGTATTCTGAGGAAGGCTCCTCTTTTTTTTTTTTTTTAAATAGTTTTTAACGACACGCCTTCGCTGATGTGTATGTGTGTGTGTGCTCATCGCGGTCCCCCTCCTCTCTCTCCCCCCTGTCCGTCCGCAGGTTTGTGGTAATCAGGAGAGACCGCGTGGTCCAGAGGCATGCCGAGAAGATGACCGCCCGGCCTCGGTTGAACCAGGTGGACCCGGACGCCCTGCACTGGACCCCCCTGGTGGCGCTCAACGCCGTCCTGTCCGAGGAGGAGAGAGAGGCCGAGATGGACGTACGTCTTGCCCCTGTACTGTTCCTCAGAGGCTGAGGACTAGGCGCGCTCAGCCCTCCTCCCTCAGCCTGCCCACTGCTGCTTTTATGGTTTGATCAGCCTGCGAGTTCAAACAGAGGCCGTTAATGGGCAAAGCGTGTTCTCTGTCAGTAGGCGTTTAATGTCGTGCAAAATTTCCCCAAATCAGCTCACCGCTACATAATTAATCGTACTAAATATTCCGTGACATGCAATCTCTCCACGGTTGCTTAACGGAAACGTTTCCCCCGTCCCCGTTATCACCAGAACCCGTGGTGATTCACTTGTCGTGACGTTAATTCCGCTCCCCCCCTGCCCCCCGGCGCTAACGCGTCTCATCTGGTGATTGCAGGCGGAGCGTCTGAAGGAGCAGGCCAGCTGCTGGGAGAAGGAGGAGAGGGAGGTGTTCATGACCAGTCACGGCGCCAGACACCCCCCCACCAAGGCCCGCTGCCGGAACCCCTACCGCCCCTACGACCGCCGCCCGGCCGACTCGGAGGAGTGCAGCGAGGACGACGAGGATTCCGACGGCTCGCCTCCTGTCCTGACGAAAGCCCACGGCATGCTGGGAGTCAAGAGAAAGGTGACGGCTTTGTTTGACCGCGATCACCTGGTGCAGCCTGCTTAGCCGGGCGTTGGCTGTGTTAGTCATGCTGTAGGTTTGGCTGTGTGGTCAAAGTAAAATATTGTAGGAAATGATGAAAGCTTGGAGTTGAATTGATTGATGGCTCCACATGACCGTTGTTCATGTTATGTGCAGAGTGATATAGTGAGATTGTCTGAGTGTAGGTGATTTCAGTGGAAGGTTCACCCCATTCTTCTCCGTTTCATCTCAAGCATCCTCTTGACAAATGTAGTTTTCACTGGTGCTGTGGAGACGTTGCAGGCTGGACCTTGTATCATTGTCATTGGTGGTTAATTTAACCCTCCTCTTGTGTTTTAGCATTTGTTTTGTCTTGATGTCACTGCCCCCTTGTGTCAGGCGTGATATTACAACTACTGACCGGTCTTGTAAGACCTTTTTCATAGAGGATAGAACAAGAATGGCAAGGATTGTTACTTTGAAATTAGTTGCAGTATTGGTTTCACATTCTTTGTTTTGTAGGGCTGTGATACAGGAACATTTCATGCTTGTCATTTACAGTCAAGCAGAAACTAGCTGGGAATGTAGAATCCAGCTTGTGGTTGGTCGGCCTCGCTGGTGGTTTCTCAGACCAGGCTGTGTTCATCTGTGGGGAGGAATAGCTCTCAGTGTTGAGGCTCACATAGTGTGGTTTACCATTTCACATTAGTCATCATCACAAGAGTTTCAAATAGAGGCCCTGTCTCCACATTCACATTCAACAGACGAGCTTGGAGAGAAATGTATGTTCAGCAGTCACTATTTGTGGGTAATTTCAGAGAGCCATCATGCCCATGCTGAATGTATGTTCAGTGGTGTAACGTGAACGGCATTGTGGGTAAATTCAGAGCCTTTGTGGCCATGCTGAATGTATGCTTAGTAGTCTAACGGGAACATCATTGTGGGTTATTTCAGAGAGCTATCATGGCCATGCTGAATGTATGTTCAGTGGTCTAACATGTGAACGGCATTGTGGGTAATTTCAGAGAGCCGTTGCGCCCGTCATGCGGAAGAGAGGCCGCAAGAGGCAGAGGATCAACAGCAGCGTCACCACGGAGACCATCTCGGAGACGACGGAGGTCCTGAACGAGCCGTTCGACAACTCTGAGGACGAGAGGCCCATGCCCCTGCTGGAGCGCACCTGCCGGCCGGGAGGGGCGGAGGAGGACGAGGAGGACGACGACGAAGAGGCCCTGAGGAAACCAGTGAAGCGCCGGAGAGGTCGGCCGAGACTCCAGAAAAACATAGACAAAACCAATCGGGAACAGTGGAACGAAGGTAATCGTCATGGCGTTATGTAAGGGTAATGTATGGCCAGCCTGTTGGACGTGGCCCAGGTGTACAAGCTGATCAGGAGGGAAATCTTGAAATGCTCTTATTTTTCTATAATGACCAGCTGGCCGTACATTATCCCGCTTATTACACGGCTACTTAGCAACAACATTTATACTAATAGGCCTATACTCGGGGGCGGCTGTAGCTCAGTTGGTAGAGTGGGTCGTTCAATGATCGAAGGGTCAGTGGTTCGAATCCCAGCTCCGACTGTCCACATGTCGAAGTGTCCTTGAGCAAGACACCTAACCCCAAATTGCTCCCAATGAGCAGGTTAGCACCTTGCATGGCAGCTACCGTGAATGTGTGTGTGAATGGGTGAATGAGAGGCCATTGGAAAGCGCTTTGAGTGCCGCTAAGGTGGAAAAGCGCTATATAAGTGCAGTCCATTTACCATTTACTTTTTGGTAATGGTTTTGCGTGCTTGGGGAATGGGCATTTTCTGAGATTGGCTTGATGAGAATTCACATACAACAGCCAAAACCGTTATTAACTAGTTTAGAATGTTCAGCAGCTGTCAGACAACTTTCAACTAGACATATAATGTGTTGTCCATAGTAGAGGTGAATGTTGCTCGGTTGCCCTTGACGTCGGGCAGTTATCGAAAAATAATTGACTGGTACAACGCGCGCTCGTCCAGTCAGAATCGAGTATTTCAGAGAGCCGTGTAATAACGCAGCGTAATGGCTTCAGCGGTTTCATATGGATCGCAGAAGGTTAAACGATGTGATCTCCCTCCGCCCCCAGGAACGGACGCCATCGCGAAGAAACCCGGGCGGCCTCGGCTGGCGAAGCGGAAGAAGGGCTGGCCCAAAGGGGTGAAGCGAGGCCCGCCCAAATGGCGTCTGAAGAACGAGAGGAAGACGGGCTTCAAGCTGAACCTCTACACCCCGCCCGAGACGCCGCTGGAGGCCGAGCAGCACCACATCCAGGCCACGGAGGAGCCCAAGCAGGAGCCGGAGCTGGAGCTGGATCTGGAGCTGGACCGGGACCTGGATCTGGACCTGGCCTCCAGGGAGGAGCACGGCGAGCCCGGCGGAGACGCGGCCGGCCGGGTGGCCGAGCTGGAGATGCTCCCCTCTGAGCCACAGAGCCCCGGGGGGGATGAGGGCTCTCCCAAGCTCAGCTCCCCGGAGGCGTCCCCTGCCGCCGCCTCTCCGGCGTGCTCCCCCGCCGCCTCCTCGCCCGGTCGCGAGGACAGCCGTGAGGGCCCGGCGCCCCAGCAGGACGACCGCCAAGGCGGCGAGCGCGGGGACTCCCCGTCCAGAGAACTGGAGCACGGCAGCAGAGAGACGCTGGAGGAGGAGGAGGAGGAGGAGGAAGAGGAGGAAGAGGCCGGGCACGCGGAGGACCAGGATGCGGATGACGAAGACGACAGTCACGTCGAGGCGCCAGCCGCGCCGGAGAAAGCCGAGCCCGAGAAAGAGCTCCCGGAGTACACTAGCCCATCTTTTTTAGGTCCGAAAGACGACGGCGACCCAGAGCAGAGTCGGGAGGAGTCTGTGGCGCCCTGCGGCGAGGAGCTACCCGGCGACACCGAGGAAGACGATGACCAGGAGGCGGCAGCAGCAGTGACGGCGCTTACCACGACGACAGCGGCAGCAACGAGAGCAGCGGTCGACTCTGATCACCCCGTTGACTCTGACTCCGAAGAGGATGAGGGCGCCCCCAGCCCCGGCCACGCCCCCGCGCCCCAGCCCGCGGTCCGGCACGCCTCAGCCCTCGGCCCCCGGCCCCTCCCCCTGAGAGACGAGCCGCCGCTCTGCTCCGAGATCGACGCGGAGACGGCCCGCGCCGTCCAGTCCCTCGCCCGGGAGACGGAGCGCGAGCGGGAGGTCGCCGCTGCCTCCGCCGCTGCTGTCGGTGTGTTCCAGGACTGCGCCGAGACCCAGGAGGCGTGCCGGAGCCTCCAGACCTACGCCCACGCCGCCGCCCACAGCCCCCCGCTGGACGACTGCCCGCCGTCGGACCACAGCAGCCCGCTGTCCTCCGCCCCCTCCCACCCCAGCCAGTCGGTGCGCTCGGTCAGCAGCCCCGCCGTCTCCATCGTCCTGGATGGCGGCGGCTACGCCCAGATCAGCCCCGAGCATGGTGGCGGTGCCGGGGGCGCCGGCGGCATCTCGGTGCCCTCCCTCCACAACATGGAGACCAGCCCCATGATGGACGTGCCATCGGTGTCTGACCACTCCCAGCAGGTGGTGGACAGCGGCTTCAGCGACCTGGGCAGCATCGAGAGCACCACGGAGAACTACGAGAACCCCAGCAGCTACGACTCTGCGCTGGGGGGGGGTGGCGGTGGCATCTGTGGTGGCGGCGGGGCGGGGGGGGCGGGCCCCTCCCAAAACAGCTGCTCCTACGGCAGCCTCCCCCCGCCCGGCGGACTGGCCCAGAGCAGCTGCGCCGTCAGCCAGCAGATGGCCGCCGGCGTCAACGCCATGCTCCCACATAGCAGCCTGAGCTCGCCGCCGCCACCACACTGCGGGGTGAAGTCGCCCCAGGGCTGCGTGGAGCGGCCGCCCAGCAACGGCCAGCGGGGGGGGCAGCACGCCGTCCCCCCCCAGCTCCACCCCCACCACCACCACCACCACGGCGGCAGGCACGCCGCCCAACACAATCAGCACGCCCAACACAATCAACAACACGGCCAGCACAATCAGCTGGGCGGCCAGCTCAACGCCCACGCCGGCCAGCTCAACGCCCACGCCGGCCAGCTCAACGCCCACGCCGTCGCCGCCGCCCACCACCACCACCACCACCACCACCACCACAATCACCACCTCCAGCACAATCAGCCGGGCCAGCACAATCAGCACGCCCTCCACGGCCAGCATGGCGCCGGCGGCTATGGCCACGCCCACGGGCACGCCGGGCAGCAGCAGCATCAGCAGCAGCAACAGCAGCAGGCCATGGCGCAGTGCGGCGGCATGCCCGCCAACTTCGCCACCGCCGCCCCCATGCAGCTGGCCGACATCCCCGAGTCGGGCGGCCCCAACCTAGCCCTCTACGAGCGGATGAACCAGGGGGAGTACGCCGGCGCCCACTACCCGCAGCCGTCGGCCACCTTCAGCCTGGCCAAGCTGCAGCAGCTGACCAACACGCTGATGGACCACCCTCACTCGATGCCTTTCAGCCACGCCCCCTCGCACCCCATCACGTCCTATGCAAACAGTGCCTCGCTGTCGTCGCAGCACTCGGGCCTGGTCCAGCCCCACGGGCCCCACGGGCCCCACGCGGTGCCCGCCCCCCCGCAGGTGCAGGCCGCCATGTCCCCCCCGCCGCCCAGCATTGGCTCGCCGACCCCCGCCATGATGCTGCAGCGCAATGTGGGCCTCACGCCCGCCCAGAGGATCCAGACCCAGATGGCGCCCAAGGGCCACCTGTCCATGCGCTCCAAGTCGTCGTCGGTGGCGTCGGCGCCGCTGTCCCACCACCACCAGCAGATGTACGGCCGGGCGCCGCCGCAAACGGTGGCCATGCAGGCGCCATCCCGGACGCTGGCCGCCATGCCGCGCGTGAACATGGGCGTGAACATGGGCGTGAACATCATGCCAGCGCCGGCCTACAACGTCAACTCCATGAACATGCCCGCCGCGCTCAACGCCATGAACGGCTACCGCATGAGCCAGCCCATGATGAATGGCAGTTACCACGGCAACCACGCCGCCGCCGCCGCCTATATGAACCAGTCGCCCCAGTACTCTATGCAGATGGGCATGATGGGAACGCAGCCATACCCCCAACAGCCCATGCAGGCTCCGCCACATGGCAACATGATGTACACTCCGGCTAGTCACCATGGCTACATGAACACGGGCATGTCCAAGCAGACGCTCAAAGGATCGTTTGTCAGACGGTAACTGGCGATCTGATTGGACGGTTCTCGTGTGCATTTACTAGTCCCAAATGCACAGGTTTGGCCTTTTTTCTTTTCTTTTTTTTCTTTTTGTCATTTGTTCATAATTACTTAAAACCAGCACTTGGAAAGAATGCAAAAAGTTTAATCAATAAGTAAACTTTTTAAGCTATGTATAAGTGTTTTTGTTCCTACAGATGGGAAGCCTTACATCATAAAGATGAAAATCTATTTAATTAGTGTTAGTCTCCCTCATGTCTCCTAAGAGCGGGTGGGTTGGGAGAGTTTCCGCCACCGGGATTACAGATGTGTAGCAGCCTCAATTGAAGCCATTTAATGTGCCTGCTACAAACGGAGTTAGTGGATATTTGAATCTGTTCAGTGTACCTGTCTAACAGTGCTGACAAGTAGTTTGTACTATACTCATGCCTTTGTATATTTAAATTATTGTACTTATTTTATAAAGTGACAATTAGCATGCTTCAGTCTCTGTGAGTGACAGTGCATTGAGTAGTACTGTACAAGTGTTGTGCTTAATAGCAAGCCATTTTAAAGATATCTGGCCTTTACTAGGTCTCCCCTCACAGGGAGAAAGATGAAACTATATTTTGTTAATTCTAATAATGTAAAAAAAATAATTGTAAACTTAGTCCTGTTTCCAGTTCAGTTTGAGAGGTTTTATTGCTATGTATGTATAATTCTGAAGTCTTTTGTAACAGATTTCCTTGAGGCAGCTTTCTGTTTTATAAAGCAGACTGATTTCTGTCAAATTAACAAAGCATATCTCTGTGTTTGTACCCTGACAATTCTAAAGCATTTCCAAGCGTACCAATGTCCAGAAATGTGGCAGAATAAAAAATAAAACAAAACAAACAAAAAAACAACTAAATGATATGGTTAATAACAATAAAGAAATATAAATTTAGTCCAAAGTCGATATTTTACATAATGCCTTTAAAGTTACATTTTCATTCCATCTGTAGATTTGTTTTCTATCTTTATAAAATGTTGGATTTATATTTTACAGAAGGGTAGAAGAGTAGAGCCTGTGAATAGACCAAACTAAGCTAACGGATTGCATGTAAAAAGCAACTTGTACTTGTGTTTTTGTTTATATTGCTCTTTTGTAGCCTTTGTACTTCTGCAGCCTGGCCTGTAAGGACAGGGGGAACAATCTGGCTATGTGCACAATTGGACAGAACGACAGTCTTGTATTTATGACTTTTCTCCTTTTGTCAGTCACTTAAAATGCTGTACATTTTAGCATACAAATAAATTCTGATTGACCATGCACATGCTTCCTACTCCTTTGATTTCTGGTTAGACTAGTTGCAGAAGAATTGGACTATGTTCTAAATGTAGGCCTACAACAAAAGTTGAATTCCTTCATCCTCCTGATGTACGTATGTTGCTAACCTAGATACTGGAACTACCTAGATACTGGAACTAATGTAAACAGTACAGACATGTATCTTTGAAGTGATGGCAAACCTACTTGCTCGACTATCATCTCTGTACACGTATTTGTGGAACTGATCCAAAATTAAATCCATTTCCCTTTTGGGTGCATCATGATCTGTCCTCCTCACAGTCGTCTTTTTGCTTGTCATGTTCTTGTCCGTCTCTCGAGCCACCCCTTCTCTGTTCCAGGAGGTGGTTGTCCAGTTCCCTGAGTTGTTTCAGGAAGCCCCAGTTTGGTATGATGCGTCTGTGGCGTTTCACATGGTCGATGGCGTCAACCACGGTCATGTCCCTGCAGATCATGAGGTAGGCCAGAAAGAGAGTAGCAGATCGACTTCTCCCCATGACACAGTGCACCAGGAGCTTATCTGGAATCCACAGAGAAATAAAAAGAACGGTATTTTTGAAGCAGAGGATTTCAGTCAATTGGAAAACAAATATTCACTATTTCTATCTGTCTTGAGTTCATTGTTATCAGCCAAATGAAGGCGTCTTACTGTGGGGATTGGCGAGTGTCTGGTGAATGAACTGGGCTGCGGGGTGGAAGAACTGGCTGAGGTTGAAGGTGGTGGTGTCCTCGGCCACCACGCCGTAATAGACCATGTCCGTGTCGCTGTAGTACTGGGCTCCTGTGTCCACGCTGTTCCACGTCCCCTCGGCTGCGTTCAGGATGTGAGTCACACCCAGGTTCTTAAGCTTGTATTTGTCTTTCGCGGTCTGTCTGTCAAAGAGAAGGATTTTAATGGAAGTACCGTAGGTTGGCCTATGGGATGCATGACTTCACTCCAAGGTCCAGTTCAGTTGACTGATACATCTGTTTAATTTGAAAGCCATTGAAAGGATGTGATAATGCAGCTGTGTGTGCTTTATCCTAGAGGAGGGAGAGATTGAGGCATCTTTAATTCATAGTTTCAAACAAAAGCATTGACACTTACTCGTCTCCGATGTAGACATTGGGCCAGACCTCATTGACGTGAGTGTACTCCACACTTCCACGGTTGAGGATTTTCTCCAGCTCATAACCCCCAGGTGTGACATATTCATCCCCAGGATCAGTTGTCTCTGCCCGGTGAACATTCATCTTCACACCCACCTTGGAGCGGCGGGAAGCCATTTCTCTCACAATAGCTTCACACATGATGCATTCCCTTGAGGAAAAAAACAGCAATCTTGATTTGCCATGGAGCTTTTCCCCCCCAGTACCACACAAACATTGCTAGAAGAAAGGTCATTGTGTAGTTAAGTCTATGCTCAGTTTATTTGAATCAATCTTAAGCAGAATTGCCAAGTCTACACAATGTTACAATCTGGGCCAAAGGGCAACTTACCAACCAAATTCAATTGAAGTCCTTCCTCTTCAAACAATGTCTAATTTGTGCACTGAAAACATGTCAAACAGCTTGTCAAAAAAAACAACCACACAGAGCAGCTTGACGTTTAATTCTGGAAGCCTGGAGCCGGGCAGAGATTGTGTAACTGGTCTGTGACAGGCATCAAATTGAGAGGATATTTTTAGGGCTCTGGTGTGGCATGCCCCTGACCAGAGCTGCTGGGAGCAACTTGCTTTTAGGGAAAAGTTCTCCCCAGCCCCAGCCATCTACTCTTAAACAGAACTCTAATCTGTGCTGCTGGCATGCACAGAGCTGTGCTTATCCAAACTCGCCACTTGCCAAAAGGATAGCCGCGCTCCCTCCAGTGAACAGGACCCTCTGAGGCTGCAGCTCAGCCGCTTGAGTGATTCCTTGAAATTGCGTCAGTTTTCTCTCAGCCTGTCTACATACCACCATCCTAAGGTTCTGAGCATCCTGTCAATGTGGAAGAGCTGATGCCTCATGCCTCTCTGGATATTTTTAACCTGTTAGGGCTTCTTCTGCTCCGAAGAAAGAACTAAAACGTGTTCAGTGTTCAGAGATATATTTTATTTTAAATAAAATGCTGCATGAACTGATTTCTCAGTTGAATGGAATCCAAAGTTCATTCCTGTGTAAGACAGTGACGGTGATGACAGTGTGTGGAGAGGCTGCATGGAGCCAGTAACATCACACTCGCTTTTCACACCATCAAGCTCCTCGATTTTTCCTTCCATGTCTTCTTTCTCTGCCATCATTCATTTTGACAGTAAAATCATTAGACCTGTGATATTCAATTCCTTTTATTATGACAGCATCTCTCTCCCATTGTGCCCCAGAGAGCATCTCTTATTAAGACAGCTTCAACGTTTCATCTTATTTCAAAGTTTGACCTGAATTTGTACACACAGGCTCTGAACCGCGCTGGCATTTTTCTGTCATCTAAAATCAAGCCTCTTAAAGCACTCCCAATTTAACAGTTCACTGCTGGATTTCAAGATATTAAGAGAAAGCGAATACAATAAGAGATTAATTTATGACTTGCAAAGTTACATGTACTGTAGCTCAAGTAGGCTATAGCAATAATTCCGTCTGATCTTTAACATACTGTACAAGTGCATCTCAGAAATGTTTCTCTATTTTCTATTCTCTCAGAATATTGTGAAAAGGTCCATTATTTAATTAAACTTAATTTAATTCAAACAGTGAAACTTTCATGTAGTCTAGATCCATTACACAAAGTTATATATTTCAAGCCTTTTTTGTTTTAATCTTTATGATTGTACAGTATGTTCAGTATGTTCTTTATAAACTCAATACTTGGTCGGGGCTCCTTTTGCACAAATTACTGTGTCAACGTGGAGCGTGGCATGGAGGCAATCAGCCTTGAAATATTTCACTACATGTTTAATTAATCTATAATATATATATATATATATATATATATATAAATTAATTACAGAAAATAATGAACTTTCCACACTATTCTAATTTTCTGAGATGCACCTGTATTTTACATGGAACAAACAAAACAAAAACGGATATCAGATGTTGAAGAAAACAAAGGGATGATATGGTGTTTGATCATCACAGCAGGTGAAGTCCAGACCGGAAGGGACTCTTAACTAAATTTTACAGTTGCCAATCCTAATACATTCTATCCTCTTTATCTCTTCCCCCTCACCCCAGGCCTAAGGATGTGTCCATGTGATTCAGCCCCCCAGGGCTAAGGCTGTGTCCATGTGATTCAGTCCCCCAGGGCTAAGGCTGTGTCCATGTGATTCAGCCCCCCAGGGCTAAGGATGTGTCCAGGTGATTCAGTCCCCCAGGGCTAAGGCTGTGTCCATGTGATTCAGCCCCCCAGGGCTAAGGATGTGTCCAGGTGACGCAGCTGTTCCAGGAAGCCAGCGTTGGACAGAGTGTTCCTTTGCTTGCGGACGGCCTGGATAGCCTCTGCCAGAGAAAGTCTCGCTGATCATGAGGAAGGCCAACACAAGCGTGGCCAAGCGACTGGTTCCCCTGGCACAGTGGACCAGCACCCTACCTGCACGGACAGAGCATGTCTTTGCGACATGTTAGCCATGCTGCAGATGTTTTTTTTTTTTTTTTTTTTTACAGTAGCCTACTTAGTCATACACTGTAAGCAACTGAACAACGATGTCCATCAATCTTATCTGTGCTTTTTAATGGGCTCTTCATGCCTTTTTGGGAGAGCCCCTCCTATGAACTCAGCAGTTGGGTATAAGAATGGACTCAGGTCAAAGTCTCTGCTGTCAGCGGTACTCTGTGGTAGAGGATGCTAGCATCTGCATAGAAGCTTGGATCGGTGTCTATGTGCTGGGGTCCGTCTGCGGCATTCACAACGTGGGTCACGCCCACATTCTGGAAAAGGACCTTATCCTGGGCTGTAGCCCTGGGAGAATGAGTATGACAAGAGTCAAGAAATAAAGGTTTAAAATGAAATGAAGAAACATAAGAACCAATTCTGTGAATGGGCTAGTGAATGTGCACCTCATAGGCTACTGAATAATTTCCACATATGTGTATGTATTTGCATGTATCTGTCGGTAAATCCTCTTTTTCCCATGTGTTGTTTTGCTCATGTCACCACAACGACTCAATTGGCAGACACGGTGGAGCCGGCCGCTCAGTCGGTCCCCGGGTGTCATTCACACGTCTCCGACGTAGAAACAGGGACAGGCTTGGTTGACAGGACCTGTGGGCCGTCTGTTCCCCAGCAGGAGCTCAGCAGATCTCAGGTGGGCGGTGCCTCATACCCAGGCTCCTCCTCCTGGCTCATGTCCGTCTCCTCCTGAGAGAGGGCGGACTGTTAGTACATCAATATCAGTGTCAAGCCGCATGTGTGCTAGACTGAGTACAGTATTGCACTCTAAAATCAGCACAAGTACCCATTTCGATTTGGCAGGTTAGCGAGATCAAACTGAAAAGCTTGAGTTATAGCTGTTTGTCCTACCAGCACTGTGAGTAGGCTATCTGTTTGTTCTTCAGTCTTCAGAAAGCCTGCCTCTTCTTCTGCCCATTAGAACACACACTACACACAGCAGCCCACTGTGTCCCTGTGTTTTCCTGTTGAGTTTTTGAGTTCGCCTGTTATAGTTCTGAGATCATTGTAAAGCTCGGCAGCGAGCAGACAGCTGGGCATTCCTGAGTGGTCCGGACAGGGTGAGTGGGGGAACTGTTTTCCACTGGCGGTGGTGATACAGGCCAGAGACAGCTTGTGTTGAAACAGCAGGTAATGTAGTAACAGCAGGTGCCAGGGAACTACACCAATGCTTCCAGATGTGCGGCTCTAATTGCAGCTCCAGACTTAATGCTGCTAGCTGTCACGCTTTAAAATGAATATAGGCTTCATGAAGCTTTCATATAAACGGTGTATCAAATGTGGTAAGTCTTAGGATAATGATAAATTCTGGACTACAACAGGCAAATAAGTAATTTATTTCTTACATACAGTGCAGATTGTTACCGACAGTTTCTTACATACACAATATTGTAGACACAAAGTATCAGGCAAACATGTAATAGAAATATATATATATACTCACATACATACATACATACATACATATATAGCCTACATACATACATACATACATACATACATACATACATACACTATAACCATATTGAAAACATACATAGATATATAGCCTACATTCTTAAACTATTAATGTAATATCTATGCAACAGAAGGGGTGGTGGACCAGCAGTATGAGCAGTGCCTCTGCAGTGATGGAGTCTGTTGTCATCTACCCTGGTAGTGGAGCTGTTTGTCCAGCTGTCTGAGTTGCTCCAGGAAGCCAGCGTTGGGGCAGATGTTCCTGTGGGCACCGACGGCCCTGATGGCCTTGACCAGGGTCATGTTGTCCTCGATCATAAGGTAGGCCAGGACCAGAGTGGAGGACCGACTCAGACCCATTGCACAGTGGACAAGCACCTTCCCTGGCAAGGAGGGGTTGGGGGGGAGGCGAGGGATCACACAACACATTATTGTATTACTGAACATATTATACCTGGGCATGGCTCTGTTCACCCAGCTCTCTGGCATCTCTGGTCTTTTTTCATACCCCTGCCTGAAGAAGAACAATGCATGCATTGGTAGGTGTTCATTTTATACAGATACATGTATGTCCAATTTGTTACTTCAGTCTGGATTACAAACCTGTAATCCACAAAGAGTGGAGTGCTTTTAACTTCTAAAAGTTTAGTACAGTGTTGCAACAAATGTCTCTCCATCCGCGGGGTAGATCATCCCTGGTTCCTTATCATGCGCGGAGTGGCTCAGAGCCTGGGGGAGCGTGTAATAGAACTGTCTTCCAGGCTGGTCGGTGTGTTTCAGCTGAGGATTACTGTCCAAGACACGCTACACACCGGAGCCCTGGGACCGCCCCGACCGAGGGGGAGGAGACCTTGTCTCATTACTGTCATGTCTGATACCGGATGTACTCTGCCTGCCACAACCAGGGAGCAGAGCAGAGCAGACCACAAACATAATTGTGTAATTTCCATGTCCAATGAAAGTGTTGCTTGCAAATTACCGGGGCAATCCATTTATAACCAATTTTCCTGCCCGAGGTCCTGTCTTATGAGAAGATTACCAATGGGGGGAGGGGTGGCAATATTGGCCTGATACTGTTGTCAGCATTTGATTTGCATTCTAACTGCTAATGTTTTGCAGCACTGCTGATGTAGGAGATGGATGCTTAAATTAATTTGAAGTAAACAAACAAACAGTATATGTAATTTGGGGGGGTCATATCAGAGGATGATCCAGGATGTTCCCTCCTTACCTGTAGGAATGCTCAGGGCCGTCTTAATGAATTTGGCTGCTGAGTAGAAGAAGGGGCTCATATCGAAGGACGTCATGTCGAAAGCCTCCACTCCATGGTAGGTGATGTTGGTGTCCCTGTAGAAGCTGGTGCCGGTGTTCACATTGAACTTCCCGTCCGCAGCGTTCAGAACGTGGGTGATAAGGAGAGCCTTGAGGGTCCTCTTGTCTTTGGCTGCATACCTAATGCACGCACACACACACGCAAACACACACACACACACACACACATTTGGGAGGCAGTAAGAATGAACACATTGAGAGGTACAGTAACTATCTTAATCTCTGTATTTCATAACTCCTACAGTAGTTGGCACTCATGGGACTGATCCATTGATTTGACTGCTCTAAAATCAGGTGCATCCGAAGTATTTATCAGTATTTTCAAATAGTAGCTCCCCAATGCATGATAAAAAAATCATGCTTAGTTGACCGACAGCTGCCCATCATGTGACTGTAAGAGAGAAATTGGACTCACATGTCTCCTATGTAGACCCTGGGATGAACCTCGTCCAGGTGGCCACTGGTCCCAGGTTTGGACCACATCAGCCGCTGGAGCTCGGAGGCCGACGGGGTTTGGTACCTGCTCTCCCCTGCCTTGGAGCACTCCAAGCAACTACTGCTCCTGGACATGCCTGGGTGGTCCACCTCTGCCTTCTGTCACCTGCTGGTGACACACATCAGAGGTTCAGCTTTGATCTACAGTAGCTATGATTTCCCCCTGATTTGTGGATAACATCCTGCTTGGATCTCTGTACCCAAGAAAGGGCATCCCCCGTTGAGTGGGCCAAACAGAACCACTTGCAGTTTAACGTAGGGAAGACCAGGGAGATGGTGGTGGACTTCAGGAGGAACAAGCTGACTCCCATCTCCAACCAAGGGGCTGATGTTGATGTGGCCCAGACATTCAGGAAAGCAGTCCCTGGGGGCAGCCTTGACTCTGTGACTGTGGTTGCAGGGAGACGAATGGTGACCAAACTATTGGCCATCATGGACAACGTTGCCACCCCCCTACATGCCTTCCTGATCAAGCCGTGGAGCACCTTGGATTGGACACTACCTTCCAAACAACTGAGACTCCCACTTTGACACGGGAATATTGTATCTTGAATCTTGCACATCTTTGTTTGCACAACCTATGCATCTTTAGGAATCCATCTCCTTTTTAAACACTTATCTGTAATATACTCATCTGTATATTCTTGTTGTATTCTTGTATATTGTATATTCCACTCCTTAGCACAGTACAGTTCATCTGTATTTTACATTGTACATCTGTATATTGTATTGTATTTATACTTGCATCTATGGCATTGTTTTAATCTTCATTGATGTCCCTGTATGTGGCTAACAATTTGCAATGCAATTTCCCCACGGGAATGAATAAAGTGCCTATCTACGTTATCTGTTATTCTGTTCAAATATTCTAATCAAATATTCACTGTAATATATGATGTAGTGTTATCAAGTGGACTAAAAACGCTACCATATTATCAATAATGTCTTGTCCATATTTGCTCTTGGTAAAATAAAATTAGTCGTTAATTCCTCAGATAGACTGGTACAGTATTTCAACCTTTTATTCAAGCGCACGCTCAGTAACCTGTGCATGTACACACTGGGGTGTGTAGTGTACAGCACGCTATACTGTATTCATACCGTATATATTTGCACCCGTTTAGCATTTGTATGATTCTGCTCCGGGCATGGATCATGCAGATATACTATAGGCACTGTCGTTGTAAAGCAACCGTCAGCGATGCGGTGGTCTATTTTTATTCCGGCGGCGTATGAAGACATGCACGTGCTGCTCGGTAGTGGGGTTAGGAGACTTATTGTTGTGTCCATGGGGATGAGTCGTTGAGTCCAAATCTGTTTCAGTGACCTTTAGCGAAGCTGCTGTGGCATATGGAGGTGCACTGCAACATCTTGATGGCTTAATATGTCTCTGTATCTGTCCTCCTTCTCGCAGGGGGATATGGATGAGAATGGCTTCTCGCAGATACAGATGCTAGTGGGGCTAGAGTGGGAGATCCAGCATGTGTGTGTGTGTGTGTGTGTGTGTGTGTGTGTGTGTGTGTGTGTGTGTGTGTGTGTGTGTGTGCGTGCATGCATGTATGTGTGCACGTGTGTGCATTTGTGAACAGGTCCACGCATGCAGGCTCACGTGCACACACGCGCATGCACGCACACACACACACACACACACACACACACTCACACAGATATATATGCATCTATTTTAGGTTGAAGAATAATGTGTGTGTGTGTGTGTGTGTGTGTGTGTGTGTGTGAGAGAGAGAGAGAGAGAGAGAGAGAGAGAGAGAGAGAGAGATCATTACAGAGAGCTGGTGAACAATGTGTCCGCACCTGTACAACACATGATGAGCCTGTAGAAGCTGCAGGCTCTTCTTCCTCCTCCTTGATCTATAATAGCCCCCACCCCTCCCCCCTCCCCTCTCCGCTGAAGATAGGAGGGGCAGAAGAGCTGATTTCCCTGGTGAACATGTTGAGCTGCAGCTCTGCTTTCATAGCCCCCCCCCCCCCCCCCCCCCCCCCCGGCTAACCTGTCCTTCCTGCTCCACTTCTGTGTAATTAAAGATGCTATGTACTGGAAAGTGCCCACGGTTAACAGAGGCCAAATAAAAATGCTCCTTTTCCCAGCTCCTTCAGCCTCCTCTTGCAGAGTTTATGAATTATACTTCCTCCTTGGCTTGGAGGGCTTGTGTGCACAGCATCACAATACACATTTATTTATAAAACAGTGTTATAAGCACATTACTAAGACATCACATGCGTAAACACTCACACATTATCATTATTATTATACATTAGTCCAAGTATCAGACTTGCCTTATTGAAACGCCCGTCAAGGTCTTTCATTCACAGGAGCTACATGTAGGCCGACAGCACGGCCCGTCTGTAGGGCCACTCACTGCACTCTGCCCCACAACCTTTTTTGCTATTTTAACATCTGAATCTCAGCTCAAAATAATTCTGGCATCGTCTTCTGCATTCCCTAAAGGTTATGTGAGACATCGCTATGGGGAGAGAGGGCAGAGAGTGACTTCAGGGGTGTTTCTCCTGCTGCTGCTTGCATGTGTCACAGGGTGGAAATCGAGGTTCCCTCGTGGATTAATGTGCTGGATGAGTGCTTCCCTGTTTGGGAATTTGTGTCGTTCAATATCTCATGTGCTGCTGACCTCATTCCATTTGTCTCATGTTGAAATGAAGACTGCATAATCAATGGTGAAGTTGATCATAACCCATATAAGCAGCACAGTGAAGACTAGGCACAGCAATCTAAAGACACAGAAACAAATACACCAAACCAATGCAATATGTCTCTGATTATGTTACATTTTAACTGTCCGACAACTAACATTTTATGTTACACTTAGAGGTAGTGTTGGATACTCATTTGATTTAAGTAGTTCAAGCAAAAAAAAGTGGAAAAGACATACTGTGATTGATTCCCAGTTGTATTGAAATGTTACATCCTTGTTTCAGCTTACAGATAAGATGTAGGCCTTGATTTGACAATAATTACTCAAAATGTAAACTGCTGTTGACCAAGAACACTTCACCTCTAAGTCACATTAATAAAGTATCATGCTCCGTTCCTTGACCTGAAATTTGGTCCATTGTTATATTGGTGGCAATACAGAAATGTCTGAAGACATATTTCAGCATTAGCATAGCATCCTACTGTACATGCATTGCAAGAGTGAGCCAGCTTTAAAGTAGACCATCTCACAATTATTCAGGTTGAGCAACAGACTCATTTAGGGTGATCACCCTGATCCCTCCCTGTTTATCATTTATTGTCCTTCCCAAAGTCTTGATTTCACTGGACTGTACATCATGATGTGTTTCCTGATGGATTATGCTGCATGTAGAGGTCATCCATGGCTGTTTGGTAACCTCGTCATCCTGATAACCTCTACCCTCTGTTCGTAGGTGTGTGTTCCTCGCCTGCCCTCCAAAACCATCCAGAAGCAGCTGAAATCCCCTCTCTCTCTCTCTCTCTCTCTCTCTCTCTCTCTCTACAGGATCACACACATTTTTTTCTTCCTCTTTCTTTTCAACTGCAGATCTAGATCCAGCAGCAAGGCCAGGAAGTTCCTGTTGGGGTAAATGGCCCTCTTCTGGACCACTTTCTGGAGAGCTCGGTGGAGGGGAATGTGCTGGTACAGCATGAGGTATGCCAACACCAGGGTGGACGACCGGCTCATTCCCATGATGCAGTGCACCAGCACCTTCCCTGGAGCAGAGAGCGGAGGGAAGAAGGAGGGATTAGTCAGAGACCTCCATCTTATTAATATCATACATGACTGCCCTCTCGAACTGTGGCCCCTCTGCTCCCAGCTGAGGGCTAAAAATAGAGGCCACAATTCATTGTCTTTGTTCATCTAAGGTCACTTTTCAGACAGGGTAAGACTGTCACATTAACTCCCATACTTTTGAGAGGCTCTGGGAGTGGATACATGTTCAGACATTACAGACTTAAATTCTGTAAGGTAAGCCTCTTTATTACTGCTGCTTCATGGAAATAATGTATAATATTGAATGTGCAATTATAAGTACAGGCACAGAATTGGAGTTTCGTCATGACAGGGTCTGGTAACATTCCCAACATGGCGAAACACTGAGTCAAGATGAAGAACCTTACCACCGGGTGTTTTTAAGGCTTTGTGAATGAACTCAGCTGCGGGTTTGAAGTACACATCCAGATCAAAGTGGGTCGAGTCATCTGCTGGAATACCACAATACACAAAGTCGTTGCCATAAAACGTTTGGTTCCCTATGCTGCCTCGCTTGGAATGAGCAGCGTTTAATACATGAGTGATACCTAACCTCAGCAATGCAGTCCTGTTTTGGGCTATTGCCCTGGTAAGACAAAGAGAGGAAAGGTGTGTTTGTGAATGTTTTACAGCACTAGTAACTTTTCAAACTTGTCAGAATAATCATGAATGCAGACTACCTGTACACTGTACTGTACTATGCATGCCATCAGTCTACTATCTGATTCACAAGGTAATATGATGACCTTGGGCTGATCCACTAGCATTTTCTGTAACATTACCATGCAGGTTTTTCATACTGTATCAATGGAAT
This sequence comes from Borostomias antarcticus, assembly GCF_949987555.1. Taxonomy (NCBI): domain Eukaryota; kingdom Metazoa; phylum Chordata; class Actinopteri; order Stomiiformes; family Stomiidae; genus Borostomias; species Borostomias antarcticus. Next base: position 15,047,008 of record NC_140255.1, on the reverse strand, counting down.
CAGACGTCACTTTGGGACTATTTAAAAGTTTATTCCCCCATGCTTAACTCATACACTCCAATGAGAATCATACTTACACATTTCCAATGAATATGTTGGGCCAAACCTCATCTATCTGATTCAGCTGGAGCTTGCATGAATCCAAAATCTTCTGCAGGTCCTTGACAGAGAGATACTCCTTTTTCTTGTCTTTTATGGCTGTCATCTTAATTCTAGTTTACACCTTAGATTAATAAATGACTATGTTTGTAGTGTAAAAGCTGTACGCTCCTCTCCCGCTTAAGGTGATCTGTGGGAGCAGGTGTTTGTTTACTGTCAGACAGTTACCCAATTTAGCACCAAGGCTATATAGCGTGTAGTCTTCTTGCTCATGCAGAGGGTACAGTATGAAAACAAACTCATGGCTTTCACAATGCTCTATCACTGTAATTCAATAAACCACAGACATAGATGAATCACCTGATAAACACTGATAACCATTTGTAATTATGGGACAATATTAAAGGGTTAGTTCTGAATTTTGGACATGGAGTCTCATTTATGACTTACCCATACCCACACTGTGGAGTGTTTAAGTGAGCTTCTTTGAATGCTAGCCATTTCTACTGCATTGTGCTAGCATTAGAATGCCGCTAACGCCGGAATGAGAGACAACATGGAATCAGCTGAAAATGTTCTCCATCAATCAACAATATTATGGGTAAGTTGTAAATGAGGCTCTATGTCCAAAATTCTGAACTACCCCTTTAAGGAGCACTCTTTATACTGGGTCACAATACACTGTTCTAATGTTGTGAAACTGAAACATACACACTACCATGTGGCAGGATCATGCTGCCCACACAGCTCTGTGTAGGTTATGTAGATTACATAACCAAAGAACACATAACATTTCATGTCGCGGCAAGAGATTAAATGGTGCTACACTGCCCTTTGTGGTCAATATGCATCAGTTGCTCGTGTTTTCTGCTAAAGACTTTGTGTGCAATTTCATATCCAGTGCATGAAGCTGTTTCAGAAATCCTCTGTTTGGAAAGATCCACCGGTGCTCTTTGACCTTCAGGATGGCGTCCAGTAGGGAGTACTGGTGATGGATCATCAAGAAGGCCAGCACTAGGGAGGCAGACCTGCTCACTCCGACCGCACAGTGGACAATGACCCTGCCTGGAGGTGTGGGGGAGGAATGAGACACAAAACAAAGATTAGAAGCAATAAAATGCACATGTGAAATAAAACACCTGTAATGTAGCTACAGTACTGTTTAGAAAAGCACATACAGTATAACAAACTATCATTGGTAACTCGTTTTTTGAGGGGCCCTTACATTCAGTTAACTATCCACTGACCAGAATCCTAATCTTCATCAGTTGTAGCATAATCAACAGAGTTGCAGTTTATACTGCAGATGTACTGTAGTTGTTGAACATCTGTAGACTATCGATCTTATATTTTATCTGAGCTCCATATTTAGCTACCTCCTGGGGTGCCAAGGGCATGTTGAATGTACTCGGCAGAGGGGTAGAAATAGCGCGACAGGTCAAAAGAGGCGGAGTCATCAGCAGGCACTCCATGGTAGTCCACATTTGATCCGTAGAAATCATGGCTCCCTTGACAGAACGCCTTGCCGTGAGCAGCGTTCAGGACATGGGTGATCCCCAGTTTCCATAAACTGTACCGGTCATTAGCCACCGACCTGGTCATAAACAACAGGGGGAAAGAACTGAATATCAATCTCTCCCATTGATCCCAAACAGTATAACTGAGAAGTTAAAGTAGCCTATACAGCAAATGGTTTGTGTAAGATTATTTTATTATATTCTTCACACATAAAATGTTATCCCGAGAAGGTGATTTGAAATAGTATTGCATGACTTACATGTCTCCAATGAACAAGTTAGGCCAAACTTCATCCACGTGATTACCAAATCGTTTACCTCCATACAAAACCCTCTCCAACTCCTTCACTGATGGAGTGTCAGAGGAAGAGCCACTCTTCTTCTGGACATTGGACATTAGGCCTACTGTACTTTACATTTTTGGATCTATCATAGTTTACACTGTAACCAATGCATTTATTGTAGTGGCAGGAACAGGTGTCCCAGTCTAAACTAAAAATAGCGACCTTGATTTGAAGGTATGTTAAGTGACCAGCCTTGGATGTTATTTGGGCGTGTGTACTTTCACGATTAAGTCACTCTATGTAGGCTAGGCCTACTACTGGGTGTCACTGTAGTAGCAACACTGAGGTACTAAAGATAAATCCGAACTGTCACAGTACGTTCATATGACCAACCAACAGAGGTCAGCGTTTCCCTACATAACACTAGCCTCTGGGACTTCAGATCACTGCGCAGCGTTCCCGATACAACGCGGCCCTTCTCGCCCTTCGTAGAACATTCTGATGATAGTGTCGCGATACCGTAGAACATTCTGATGATAGTGTCGCGATACCGGACAGTCGGAGCTCTCAAGCGAAGACTTCTGATGCTAACCAGCGAAGAAAGCCAGGATAAATGATTTGCATCAACGCTCCAGTACGAGTAGAAACGTTAAATGTCCAAACAGTTTCGTCAGACCCACGTGAGATGACAGATAGTCAGATAGATCACTACATCAGCTAGCTTAGCTGATTCACTAACAGTGACATCTGATCCCGGTGAGTGCATTAGCATCAAATTAAGCCTTAGCTAAGCTAGCCTTGGTCGGGCCAACTGTGGTAGCTAGCTATATATATAACGTTAACGCAATCTAGAATAGCTAGCTACGTAGCTAAGTTAGCTGGCACTAACACTGAAATGGCTATTCCAGTCATCTCATCAGGTTTCTCGAACATTATTATCTGTCTAGTTGCATTATTTATGTAGTATCTAGCAACATAGTCTGTTTTGACATAGCACACGGCTGTTGCAATGTGTGATACCGCTAGTAACGTCATTCAGTTAGCAGGCTAGCTAATGTTTGCTAGCCTTGTTTGCTAACTCTGCATTGGTTTCAGCCAGCAAGCCAGCAGTGTCCGCGGTCGCCTTGTGTTTTCTTAAATGTCTAAGAGCCTATGGACAGTATTTGTCCTCTGCTCTGCCTGGTCGGGGAAAGGTACTGTGTTCTGCAATAATGGTTGGTTGAGCGTCTCACTGACGAGGGGGTTCCCTGTTGCCTTGGGGGGTCAGGTGTTGCTTCGGAATATTATATTTTTATATTTTGATAACCCTTCATAAATTATTCTTTGAGATTCCCTGAAATAATGGTGGCTGTTGTAGTTATAAACAGTGGATGCTTTTACCTATTTAGTAACAAAGCATAATAGAGGGTGTGGTCACTGGTCTGTATTGAGCAAGCTCTGTTGAACTAGCATATCTGCTGCCTGCCAATGCTTGCATACTGGCTTCACTTCAGAGCAGCCAAAGCAGCCTAAAAACTCTGACTGACTGTATTTTTGGTGAGTGTTCATAACTCTGTACTTAGTTCTGAGCAGGACAAGGAGGGAATAGAAACGTTGATCATTGTTTTAAAAGACTAAACAAAGGCAAAGGGTTTTCTGGAACCGATGTATGTCGTGGAGCCTTCAAGCACAGGAGTGGTCAGTGAGTTGTCCCTCACCAGATTAATTCTGATAGAAGGGACTTTAGATCGACCCCTATACTTTAGTGAAGATGCCCGTTCTGCAGAAAACAGGATGTCTTACACTAATAAGCCAAGCCTTAGCAATGGAATGAGGTGCAAGTCTAAAAATGATTCTAAAATGCTAGGCTAACCCTTAGCAATGGGGTGAGGTGCATCTTTGATGGCATGGCCCCTTTAAGAGACTTGAGACAAACAGACATGAGCTCTTCTAATTGCTAGCATCCCACAATGTAATATAGCCTAGCTACAGTCAACTAAACCAAGTTGTATTATAGTCTACAGTCAGCTAAACAAAACTGTAAGGCCCCTGCCATTATGCATTTCTATGTTGGTGATATACTGCTTTGTCTCCGTATCATAAACCTACATCCCGCTTGTTATCCAGTGGAAGGACAAACATTTCATAACAACCACCACATGTAAACATTGTCTTTACTTTGGTATTTTGGCCACTCTATTCCTACAGTAATAGCAGGCTATCTGTAGCTGCAGATGAAAACATAGTAATGTTGTAGCTACATAGCTAAATACTGTAGCTGTAGGAGCATTGTAAGCCACCCCTTGGTATAAGGTTCACCATAGCACTGGTCATGGGAGCGTATCCTGCTGCGCAGAACTACTTTTAACTGGCACAGCGCCTGTCGAGAACCGCTGATCCAAACAACTTCACAGGCGGCACGTCCTAGGGTCCTGAGAAATACATCAGCCAAATGTCAACTTCATACATCACCCAGTTCTCAAGATAATAATGCCACACTATCTGTCTCATTTAAGGGAGATGGGCATTCGTACCTACGTCCACCACCTGGGCGCGCTCAACACAATTCATTTTTCCCATTGTCAAGTACACTTTGCTCCCTTGTACATAAAAAACTATGCTTGGTGTCTCACTAAAAGTATAGTCTATTCTTCTCAGAGCTTGTCTACTTTTTAAATCCACAGAGTTCAGAACTTGAGGTGTTTAGTTCTTTTGGTGCTTGATCTAAATATTAGGATTCTTATAGGTTAGTATTATCAGTGTTATGTGCATTGTGGGTACAATTATCATTAGCCTAGTTAAAGTTGTTATATTCACAACATAGATCAGATTACTCTTGTAGGTAGTTTGATCATGTTGTATAGATCAGAGATAGAGTTAAATCGCTCTGGTCTGGACTTTTTTTCCACAATGAGTCTGGCTTCCAGGCTACTAGGAAACTAGCAGCTGATTTAATGGAAGCTATGAATGCCCAGTTCACCTTGACCATGTTGTTTGTTTGACCACTAAACAGCTCTCTTGTAATAAACCAAAATTTCCAAAATTAAATTACAGTATTGCATGTGTCTCCTTGTATTTCCCCCAACAGTTTTCAGAGTGCGGAGGAGATGACCCAGCTGAGCGCCCGTCGCTGGACAACCAAACACGTTGCCAGATGGCTGAAGGAGGAAGGCTTCTGCGACTACGTGGACCTCCTGTGCAACAAGCACCGCCTGGACGGCACCAGCCTGCTGACCCTCAGCGAGTACGACCTCCGCTCGCCACCGCTCGAGCTCAAGGTCCTGGGGGACATCAAGCGGCTGATGGTGTCCCTCCGAAAGCTGCAGAAGCAGAACGCGGACGTCCTGGAGGAGCTGGGTATGCCCTTCGACGGACACTCCCCGACCGGCGGCGGAGACTGGCTCTGCAACGGGGAGTCGAACAGGGAGTGTGATAACGCGGAGACCGCCCCGGTGGGGGAGGAGTACCACCAGTACACCAACGGCAAGTACAAGCAGCAGACCAGGCAGCTGGACCCGGAGTACTGGAAGACCGTGCTCAGCTCCATCTACGTGGTCTTGGTGTTCGGCTTCACCTCCTTCGTCATGGTCATAGTTCACGAGAGGGTGCCAGACATGCGCACCTACCCGCCCCTGCCAGATATCTTCTTAGACAGGTGAGTTTGTTGTCTGAGCTGGTCTCCATTAGAAACTCTAGGCTAACTATCAAGAAAACATCCTGTTTTGGGAGGACAACAAAACCGATGCTTTGGTTACAACATGACTAAGCACTCGAATTGCGGAATAGAAAGTAAACATGAAAGTCTAGCATTTCAAGTGTGTTGCGAGTTAAGCCAGTAATGCCTCCTATTTTCAATCAGCAGTCGGGATATCAGACCAGATGGACATTGTGGTAGCTCTACTTAGCAAATGTCTATGATTTGATTCACTTATTTAAAATAGCATCATGTTACATGTTCCAGCTGATCCTACTTTGAATTGGCTAAATTGCTTTATGAACAGTTGTTTACGACTAGAATTGAGTTGCTCGTTGGAATGTCCAGAGAACACCCAGAGAGTTCTTTCTGAGAGAAGATTTCTGAATCTCACATGGTTGGAAATGCCAGATTGCTGTTGGCAAGGTGAGCAAGGAGCTGAGTGTTGCTCTTGAAGGTCCCTCTGGTATGATCTGACTGGACTGAAGGTTCCCATATTGACACTCCATTAGCTAAGATTGAGAAGTGCTTTACACTCATTCACATAAAGTGTCCTGGCAGCTGTACCCTTCCACTACATCAAATTGCATTGACTAAGATTGTTTGAATGTTTCAACCTGTCCTGTGGAAGACTATGTATTTCAGGTAGTCGGTCAGTTCTGAACAATGAAATATCACTTAAGACCCGAATCTCTATTCTATGGTTCTTTTTAACGGTTGGTATATTTTCCTTCTGTGACACTAAACAAAAGTGTGTTACTATTGTCCTGGAGAAATATTCTAGCAGCTCCGATTAAGAAGATTAAACCCATTTATTTCTGTTCTCCAGTGTTCCAAGAATCCCCTGGGCCTTCGCTATGGCCGAGGCGTGTGGAGTGATCCTCTGCAACATTTGGCTGCTTGTCCTGCTGCTGCACAAGCACAGGTACAGTACTGGGCCATTTCAGCCTAATGGCAAAGAAAATCACACTGGACTCCCAGGCTGACTGGACTGGCTGTGTTTGCAGGTCGATCCTGCTGCGGCGCCTGTGCAGCCTGATGGGCACGGTGTTTATGCTGCGCTGTATCACCATGTTCGTCACCTCCCTGTCTGTGCCGGGACAGCACCTGCAGTGCTCAGGAAAGGTACCGGCGCAGACAACATGTCCAACACGCACAGAAAGCAACAGCTCACTCTTAGTGTTCATTTTGACAGCAAATAGTATTTTGACTAAAACTGCTATTTAGTTTTAGGTTGCGATCACACCAGAAAGTCCAAACCAAGGACCAGACCAAATGCGTGAAGTTGCAACATTGTTGCAGTTTTTTTTTTTGGTCTGGTTCGCGTTCACAAGGTCATTTGTGTAATCGAACCAACACATGTAAACAAATGCCACGCGGTGGTACAGGTTGCTCCTCTATTGGCAAAAATTACGACGGAAAATCTATCATTAACCGCATGTCAGTCCCCTACTGTATATTGGAATCCATTTACCCCGCACAAACAAACAACGTGTCCACAGCCAAATCAGAATTTTCTATAGGGTCCATAGTGATGCACTAATAGCCTAATATTTGCGCTACTCACCAAGTACCAGATTATGTCCGCATTGTAATCCAAATACGATATAATGCCCCTTTCGATCGAGAGGATGACAATTCTATCTGTCCTGGGATGTGCATAAAGAAGGCCGTAGGCTATTGATTTCGAGAAAGTGCCCTCCTCAAACAACTGTAACGTGGATGGTTAATTATGTTTTTGAAGAACGATTTTACGGATTAGGAACTTTCAATCAGTCTATCAGTCAGTTTTAGCGCTGTTTCTTGTGATATGTCTGTGCGTCCAGATGCTACGCCAGGGCATTACATTGTAAAGGATTAGGCTACTCAACAAATCTGTCAAATGTCATCACGTAGGCCTAATCGACCAGAGCTTAGGGTAACCATAGTTGTAGGCTACTCTTATCCTGGTCAGTCAAAATATACCAACAAAATGCATTAATGGGCAGAGCCCTGTGCTCTCTGAGCACCCTTTCTAGTTTAGTTATTGTCTTGTCTGAAAATAACTAGATAAAGGTTGTTGACGAATAATTTTAATCGCCGAAATTAACACTGCACTCTTACTGTTAAAACACTGGTTGAACGTCAAAGGGAGCATGGGTGCTCCTCAGACAGAAGCAGGCGTACACTCGGATGTGTCTCCTTCTCTTTAACACGCCTCTCTGACCTCTGTCCCCGTCTTTGTCTCCAGATGTACGGTGATATGTGGGCAAAACTGCACCGAGCTGTGGCTATATGGAGCGGCTTTGGAATGACCCTCACAGGAGTCCATACATGTGGCGACTACATGTTCAGCGGTCACACTGTGGTCATAACCATGCTCAACTTCTTTGTCACTGAATGTGAGTGTTGCATATCATTTTAAGTTGTTTTAGTAGGTAACTTAAACAGTTTCTATTTTAGATTAACAGTTAGGGTTCACAGAAACCTTTAGTCTGTCTAATATAATACTCAGATTCACACTATCTTGGAAAACGTATGCTTTGTCCATTAGCTTCCATCTAGTGTCAATAGTCATATTGAAATTTACATCAAGACCACAGACTGTTTCGACTGCATTCGGCTATAGTTGGGGTATGTACTGAGAGCAAGTCTAGTGAAAATATAATGTAGGTCTTATTTCTCTTGTTTCAAGCAGCCATTGACAATTGTTCAATTTGTTCCTCAGACACTCCAAGGACCTGGCACTTCATTCACACCCTGTCATGGGTCCTGAACTTGTTTGGTATCTTCTTCATCCTGGCTGCCCATGAACACTACTCCATCGATGTCTTCATCGCGTTCTACATCACTACCAGACTCTTCCTGTACTACCACACACTGGCTAACACGAGAGCCTACCAGCAGAGTCGCCGAGCTCGCATCTGGTTCCCTATGTTCTCCTTCTTCGAGTGCAATGTCAACGGGCCCGTGCCCAACGAGTACTGCTGGCCCTTCTCTCGGCCCGCCACCATGAGGCGGCTCATTGGGTAGAAGGGCGCTGCGGCCAGGGCGCGGAACAACACTGTGGGGCCTGTGCTATTTATGCTGCTCTCTCAAAGTTGCCAATGTGGGTATGAGATGTCTCCATTTCCAATAACTGGAGACTAACTGGCTTGTGTGGTTTTGATCCTAGCGGTGCCATGGTCCGACAGGGTACAGAGAGACAAAACTTCTCATATTCAGAGATTTAGAGGCTGGCGTGCTTCTCCTGCCAGCGTGTTTAAAGGGATTAGACTGAATCTGTCAACCCTCTGGAGTTTGTTAGAAAATGTATCTTCTCATTTATTTCAACTGAAAAGTGAAATCAGCCAGGTAGGTTCTAGTGGTTTTATGTTTTTGTTTTCAAAGGGATGTGATTGTGGGAGATATTTCCACACCTTTTCAACACAAGCTGCATTGCAAAGCTAAGAATCTCTTAATGTGCATCGTTGAGTGTCTGAGATTACTAGTCTAAGAGAGTTGTTCGTGGTGGTCATAATTGGGGACACCATCAAAACAGAATTCTCAGGCACCACAAACCTTATTTTCAAGTCAAATTAATTTTGACATCTGTGATTTAACAGCTATGAACTGTTAAAACCAGTAATTTTCTATTGAGGTTCTGATACGAGTAGATTCTTCATAACTCCATGGTACAGTATTTTACGATTTGTAGACTAATCACCCTCTGTTCAGAGTGAGCCCAAGTCACTTATTGATGGGAGTAGATGGGTCAACGGCTACATTAGTGTGGGCGGCCCTGAAAGCAATACCAAATACACAGTGTATCTTAAGTGTTGCTGAATTGCATCATTTTTGTTTAACAACATCAAGTTCAAGATGGTTAGCCAGATTGTATTCCTTGATTACTTAAGGCAGTGCAAAACGCTTCGGCATTTCAAATGAAGGTACAACTATAGTTTGGACAGTATTACTTGAATGCTTATTTCATGACCTATTGTTATAATTGTTACAGTATGTTGGTTTCCTTTATTTTATATTATGCAGTTACTATTCTGCCTTGTTCTAAGAACACCATGCTAAAAGAGAGACATTAACAAGGAATTTGCAAAAGCAGCCAAAAATATGGAATGTGAAATGGTGTACAATAGTCTTAAATATCATTCCATTTGCCAATTACTTTAGGTGTAACCGTAAAATTGTCTTTATAGAAAGAAAATATATCTCAGATGTTAAATATTGTGGAGCTGTGTTCAACTTGTACACTTTTATTTTGTGTAAGTGATCAGACTAACAAGCTTATCCTACAAGGATATTAACCTTGAGATATTTTCTAAAGTTTGGCTCTTCCACAGATCCTGAAAGTCCCAATGCATTCATTTTTTACTCTTAATTTATTTCATTTTGTATGTCAATAGTTATTTTTTTTATATTTCATGTACAATGTTGTTGGAACATGCACTTGAACTAAAAATATGTTTACAGTTGCTCATAGTGATGTATTTGTTTCAGATGCTGTGCTTGTGTGATTAAGACTGATTGCAGATTGTCCCCACAAACAAATCATCATAAAACACTGGAACTGTCATTCATGCTTACATCTCATCTTGCACATATGAGCAAGTTTCAAGTAATGTTTTTGTTTTGTCCTTCTTGTTTAAAATCCTATCCTCTATAATGTCAGAGTTTTCAACAGCATCTTAACACCAGCTCACGAGTGCAAGCTAACAGTAAAGAACTGCGAATGTTACAGTTGATAAATGTAACATTATAGCTCTTCTATTTGTAGCCATGCATATACATTTTGTTAGTTTAATAGCAAAGGTGATGGTTTGGTTGAAGGTATGTTATACAATGCAGACTACTTTCAGGATATAGTAACTTACTAGCTACCAATATAATGGAAATGTAGCAATATTGTGGCATGGTTATCATGCCAATAATGACATGCATCTCTTACACCATTAAACAGTTGAAATCTATGGCATTTGGGAGTGATTTTCAATAGAAGGGAAATATGGCAAATTGTGATATTGTTTTCTACAACGAGAACAGTGGGTAGAAATCAGAAAATTCCAGAAATCAATTTCAAAACTATCCTACCCAGTGTAGTTACACTGTAGCTACAGACACATTTTGACACATTTTGAACAACAGTGGATGTGTGGACTTCTGATGGTGACAATTGTTTAGTCTGCCAGCTTACATCACACCATCTTCACTGGCGCAGTGCCCTAATGTGCTATTCAACTGTGCAGGTGACCTCAGTGGTTATACTTTCTCAGCCCCCACCATCTATGTGTTTATCTCAGTGGAAGAGACTGACAACCATGACAGTTCTACTATGAGGGTTAAAAATGTTCACTAAAAGTTCAGTAATAACTAATTCTACAGAAGGCGATGAGTCATGAACCTGTGCTATTTGCCCAGCAGGCAGTAGCACAACCCATTGTACCAAACAGATACATTGCATTTGCTAGGAAGTGTTGTCTTGTGAAGGATACTACAGTACCACTAAAAAACAGTAGAGCCATTTACTTCCTAATACATACTTTTTCATCATCCTAATGTTTGTGAACCTTTGACCAACATTTTCTAACCTGTGTTTTTACTGATTTTTTGCTGTTTATTTTACTTTTTTTAATGTCAACAAAAAAGTTGCCACTGGTGCATTAATTGAGAAGGTGGTACCATACTGTACTGATTAACTCATTAACTGCACAAATTACATCAGTTCATTACTGTGCAATATTATTGACTAGACTGATTTGTTGTGCTCTTGTCACTATTACTAGTTATTACTACAATTAATATGACTTAGATCTTCAGGAAAAATGTTTTATTCAAGCAAGCGATAGTCAAGATGGCTACATTTCATGAATTTAAAATGCTGTCATAAAAATGAAAAAAAGACCTATTGTAGTGTCGTCTTATTTCTTCCAGTCTGACTTCATCAGTTTTTAAGTTCTTTCCTTTATATGTCCTTTTTTCGTTTGGAGTTCTTTTCTGTGTTTTCTTTGATGTACATCATCAGAGTTTCCCATCCCTTGGCTCACATGTCTGGGACACCAGCAGAGTTGGTCACAGTGGTGGCCTTCTTGGCCTGCTATTTTTGCCGCCTACCGCCTCCTCAACCTGGGAACGCAGAGAGTCCGGGGACTCCAGCTGGTGGAGAATCTCACAGCACTGTTGATCTCCAGCAGCATACCTGTAATCTTACCGACCAGGCTGGCTGGCTGTGCTCGATCAGGTGGTACAGACGCCCCAGCATCTGTTGGCTAGGCAGGCTAAGGGGGACAGTGGAATATCATATGCAGTTAGATATAAACAGACAGGAATGGTGCTGGCACAAGGTGGAGAACAAGAGCAATGGAGGCAAACTCTTATGGCAATAGCATTACCCTACGCAAGACTAGCACCTAGTGGTTAGTTTAGGAACTCCATGTCTAGTCAGTTGTATAAAGCCATTCACTGCTTCAAGACATCCTGCCTTCCAACCATTGATACTAGTGCAAAGTGCCCGTTCAAAATGCACTTGGTGTAACATAGTTGCGTCCCCCTCCCCTGTATTAGGCTATAGTACAGGGGTGGCCAACCAGTCAGAGACTAAGAGCCACAAAAATTAATGTGGTACCACCCAGAGCCACACCATATATACCAGCGTTTCTCAACCTCCAGGCTGGATGCCATGGACCTGAGCCAGCTTGGAGTGGGCTAAGCCACTTTGTTTTGGTGCTCAGATGGGACATCTCAGAGTGAACATTCTTGGATATGACAGTTAACATTTGTGATATGACAAATTGACAATTTGATCTGATGGAGTTGACAGCCTGATTGACTTGAATTGACAGTAGTTTTATTGTACTGCTGAAATAGTACTGATCATGCATTCTTTGCTGCCACCAGTGCCTTTTTCATTTTGGCGCATATATATATATATATATATATATATATATATATATATATATATATACAGACACATACACACACACACATTTATAACAGGGCTTATAATGCTAAATACCAAACTAGTCCTTTAACTGATGATGCCTGCAGCTTAGTAGTGACTCAGGGGGTACACGATACCATATACTGTAGAAGTATGTCACATGTGTAAGTCAACTTGTGTCAATATCAAAGATACAAGATTACCCAAGATAGTAAATGAGGTACTTTATCAGGTACTTTAGATGCAGGCTAATAAGATTTATTTGCCAAATAGTAAAATTAAAAAAATAATGTATGTTACAAAACATACAGTCAACAAAGTAGTTTTACAAAGTAAAAAGGTAAAACACAATATATAATTCATAGGCTACAGGAGTAGCCTAATTATCAGGCTATCAGCTCTAAACTAGATTAGCTTATAGGAGTCTCAAAATAATGTAGTATCATGTTTCACCGCTTTCTACTATCTGATCAAGGTTCCTTATGAAAATATGTTTGAAGATATATGCCATAGCTTTCCAAAATGCCTGTAATAGCAAAACATCTTAAGGCTAAAAGTAGCTGCTAACCTGCGGATTGAGAAGAAACTCCTAAAAATAATGGCCGTATTTCACAAAGATTTTATAGCTAAAACCTGCTCCTACTGTATCTGTGAGAAGTTAGGGGTAGTCAAGAGGATTCCTAAATCCCTAAGACAAATTCACAAACAATCCCAACATGGCTGCTGCCGGCATTTCACCTCACAATCGCGTCAACATTTTGGAGACACTGAATGACAGCTTTTAAAAAGGTATCGAGAGAATGCATTAAATATTTAAATTATTTAAAATTATTGTTAATAGTCTGCAATGAGATGTTTAGCGGAATTCATTGACTATGTATTTATGATTGTGTATAGGCTACATTGAATGATAGATAATAAAACATTGTGGTCTAGTGTAGTTGAAAGGAATTGGGCTAATATCCCATTATCTATGGCAGCTGTTTTGTTGCTTGTTTTCTGCAATCTCTGCTGGTTCTTGCCACAAGGGAGAAAACTGCAATTATTTGCATGCATATCTCATGCTTCTCTTTTGGTTTTCAAAGTCATCCCAATGATATCCTTCCTTTCATTCAAAAATTGGACAAGAAGAAACAGCTGTTCTTGCGTGCAGTTTCCTTTTCATTTCGGTGTAGCGTCTCAAGTCTTATTAGCCATGGATATTCTAGTCTGATAATTGAAAGGCTGCTCATGCACATATCTGGAAATTATACAAGATGCATACATGTAAGTGGTGGACAATAACCTGAACGTAACTGACTAGTCAGTATATTATTCTTGGTTTGAGTTTCATGTTTAATCAGTAACACAGACTATATTATTATTTAAGAATCTATATTTGAATATGGCAGAAATATACCTCATTCTACAATATTTCTATGATGAAATCACGGACAAACCCATCCCCTATCAGCCAATTACTGTGGGCATAGTGAGTAAGCTCATCCATGAAACATGACATCATCCATAGCAATGAGGTCAACCCCAATCTCTACTAATTCCTTAGTAAAAGTTGGTTTCAGCAGCTTTGTAAATAGGTTCTAAGATGAAACTCTTAGCTAGGACCTTTTACTGCTATTTAGGAGTTCTTAGTGGTAAGATAAAATGTTTTGTGAATACGATTCCTGGACATCTGTCCACTCTGAGGCCTGTGGGACAGCAGGCTTTTTCAACTGAACAGTGCTTTTAACCCTCAACTAAAATACATCCTCTCATGGGATGAACACAGCTCTTCACACCCTTCTTGGATGTGTTTTTTCCTGTGTCCGCACATCGTTATTTATATAATTCTTATCCCTAAAATAAGCTGTTACACTTTACTATAATGCTGCTCCTCAAATGGAAAATCACTTTATCTCATTATGTAAAACTCAATTCAAATTCTATGGCAAACTGCAGTCCTCTATTCACATATCTGGCACATATATTATTTCTCTCCTTTGTGGATTATTCTATGGTTCGTTAAAGAAGTCCTATGCCTAAAAGCTTTGTCACAGTCCTGGCACTGATATGGTTTCTCTCCTGTGTGGATTCTTCTATGACTAACTAAATTATCCTTAGAACTAAATGCTTTGTCACAATCCTCACACAGATATGGTTTCTCTCCTGTGTGGAGTCTTCTATGTTTAACAAAACTACTCTTTCGATTAAAAGCTTTGTCACATTCCTCACACTGACATGGTTTCTCTCCTGTGTGGATTCGTCTATGTCTAACGAGACTATTCTTTCGACCAAAGGCTTTGTCACATTCCTCACACTGATACGGTCTCTCTCCTGTGTGGATTCTTCTATGGCTAACTAAAAAACTCTTTTGACTAAATACATTGCCACATTCCTGGCACTGATATGGTTTCTCTCCGGTGTGGATTCTTCTATGGATAACTAAACTATACTTGTGACTGAAAGTTTTGTCACATTCCTCACACTGATATGGTTTCTCTCCTCTGTGGATTATTCTATGGATAACTAAACTATACTTGTGAATGAAAGCTTTATCACATTCCTCACACTGATATTTACTCTCTATTGTCTTGCTCGTAGCTTCCCCAGATGAAATATCATCACTCTCACTTCCAGAACAGGAGCTGAGAATAGGCCTGGTCCAGGGGCTGGACTTGGTCCTGAGGCAGGTGTCAGGGCTGGAACAAGGGCTGGGAATAGGCTTTAGTTCAGGCAGCAGTCCTCTTCTCTCCTCTTCTAAACTCTGAGCTGGTGCTCCATAGACCTCTTCATCAGACTCCACTTTGATTTGTACCTCAGTTGTGTTGACAGGTAAATAGTCTATTTCTTTGATCTTTACAGTTGGAGTTTTGTCAAAAGCTGGGAGTTGAAATGAGCCCTCTGGATCACAGTAGGTTTTCACTCTGGGAGAGGTGAATATGGAGTCTGTAGTATCAGACTGCAGCCCTTGAAGCTGCTCTTCCCCCTGAATGCTCCACAGCTCCTGTTCCTCTTTAATCTGTGGGGGCTCAGGGAGAGAGAGCTGCTGGACATCTGGGGGGAAAAGGAAGATAAATATTAGAATAAAGCCTACTTCATTATTCTACAGCCTAACATGTCTGACAGCAAAAATCAGGGAAGTTAGGCTTATTTGTAGTACACAGCCAACATCAGCATGACAGCTGTTTACTTACTAGTCTAGAAGTTATGATGTGAGTTCAGCATCAAACGTCATTCCTTTACTTGACTAGCCTGGCTCCAGCCCCTGAATCGCACGCTCACTTTAATTTTCGAAATGCGATCCAGGGTCTGGAAAGGCTGTCCAGAGTGATTTCTCAGTTGGAATCCCAACCAGGCCAATCAGTGTCGTTCAAATGCGATGACAGAATTAAACTGAGCCAAGTGATTAGTTAGGGCAGTGAATAAGAGATACGGCCCGCCAGCAGGTTTCATTTCATCCCCCAAGATGTTTTGGGTGGAAAGCTGAAAAAAAAATCTAAATGAGTGTTGTTTTTTTAATGTTAAATATTCACATCCAGTTACAATCATCATATGTGTAATACTAAGAGGTTTCTATGAATAATCAAAACCAAGTTTCTATGAACAATCAAAACCAAACCAAAGCCCTAACGCGGTTAAAAGCACCACTTTTAGAGCTGGCGTGCGAAATAAAAATAGCCCACACAACATACACAGTTGAGCTGGCTGCCTGATATTAGTTAGCTAGTAGCTACTGTAGCTTTAATGTAGCTAAAATGAAAACTAGTTTACACAGGCCATAGCTTTCTTGACAGTTTGTATTGTATCTTTGCGGCAAATTTTGTGAGCTTTTGGTGAGCTTCTTGTCTTTGAAATCGAGAGTTTAACATGTTTTTGAATGATTTTTCACGGTGCCCACCCACATCCATTGTATGACCTAAACGGTGGTAGAGCAATTATCAACTTTCTCAAAAGTGCTAGTTTTGTCAACTTTTTTATCTGAACCATTGTATATGATCATAAGTAACCTTAAAACAGGGCTAAACATTATGTTTCCCTTTACTACTCCTTTAAGTAAGTAAGTTAATCATGCGCACCATTGGTATTAAAGAATACAAATACAAAGACATGATATTGCTTAACTGCATGTGGGGTATAAATTGATACTGAGAACTAGTAATTTGATTGTAAGGGTCCTAGTTAGCTTGCTAGTTTGCTAATGTTAGCTTGTTAAGGGGACTCAGACTGGCATTTTCACTTCACTAATGTTACATACAGAAATAAAAGGAATAATGCTATGGTTATGCAAACACAACTTAGAGAAGGCCCAAGTCGGACTAGTTAGGCTTACTTTACAGATTAACAGTATTTTTTGGGGGGACTAGAGACTAGACTTCATCTTAAGCCAAGGCTTCCTGGATTTTTAAAAGGTGACTGGGATTGGAAGGCTGTCTCAGATGGCAAGATTGGTCCTCGAGCTTCCACACTCGAATGCACATGCTGAACATGTATTTTCTGTGGTGGGACTGAACAAGACCAAGACCAGGAACAGTCTGGCCCTTGAGGGAATGCTGTCTTCCATCATGACGGTGAAGATGGCTGGACTCGAACCAAGATGCTTCAAGTGGGAGCCCCCTAACTCTGTCATCAAAGCATCAGCAACGCACGACTACAACAAGGAGCACCGTATGTAAGATGCTGCGGTTGATGTGCTATGTTTATTTATTTATTTTTTCTGGAGAACTCAACTATAGGCACCACTAAAACCGGCACCATAATGCAGGCCCTCAAGTCTAAGCAATATTAAAAAGCCTTATGCCACAGCTAGTTTTGAAGAAATTCCATTACAAAGTTTTACTGTACACAGATCAGAAATGTCTATTTCTCATCTTTGACAGTCCATAAAATCTGAATTAAGCATTGCTCATGAGCAAGGCCAATGGATATATGTTCAGGACCTCTCCCTCTACAAATCCATGCAAAATTATTTGATTTTTAATTTGTAGAGGGAGAGCTCCTGAACACATATCCATAGGCCTTCCTCATGAGCTATGCATAATTCAGATTTTATGGATTGTCAAAGATGAGAAAGATACAAGATACACGGCCTCTCGTGGTTTATTGTTTAATTTTAACACTCCAGCCAATCAGAATCAAGAACCAGAACTAACCGTTGTATAATTTTTCACTAATAGTAACCGTTGTATAAAAGCAATAAACCACTCGAGGCCGTGTGATAACAGCTAGAGCCCAGGGGGCCCGCGTCGCGTCGTGCCTAACAACGCCCCCTAGCTGTTATAAAATCACTATAACACACGGCCTCGTGGTTTATTGCTTAATTTAACCACAGAAGTTGATGATATAATAGAACCTGTTCGGTGTAGCGTGATCTCGGGTTGAGCGATGTCCAAAGGCCTTTGCAGCTCCGCGATTTTCTCCTTGGAACGACAGATTTCTTCTTGGCACTCTGCAAGCGTTTTTTCATAATGTCCAAATATCTCAAAAGCTGCCGCTGCTAACTGCTCATTGACAAAATCTCTGAATAGCTGTAGTTTGGACATTTTTACGGTTACTGACGTTACCAGTTGCTTAACAGCAGCAGGAACCTAGCTAGTCTCACGAAACTCATATCCGGCAGTTTTCTTTAAAGGGATTTCAAAATAAAGGTCGCGCAAAAAAATCGAAGGAAAGGGGGTGATTACTATTGGTAAGGACGTCCGCGGGGGCGTGGTAGGCAATACACTACAACGCTCTAAATCATGGATTCAAGAGGGTGACAGGAATAATACTTGCCAACCCTCCCGATTTTCGCGGGCGACTCCCGATTTTCAGTGCCTCTCCCGGTTTTCTCCCGGGGTCATATTTCTCCCGCATTTCTCCCGATTTCTGACAATCAGATTTACTCATGAGTCACGACCTGTTTCATAACGCTCAAAATTTTACTGTTTCCACTCGGACTTCAATACAGCTACACCGTTGTTTGGTTTCCATGGTAGCTGCGTAGTCCGCGCGTGCGCTACAAGCATTTACATCCATGAGATGGCCCCAGAGGGCAGAGGCATGCACCTCATGGATGTATTAATAGACCTGGATACAGTAGTCACTCCATTCACTGACCGCTATCAACAATGAAGCCCTATTGAACCGCGCCATCTTGGCACATTTGTAGTCATTTGACTATTTCCGGTGACTTTTGTACTTGCGCAGTTGTGCTTTTCTGGTCTTCCGGTGACTTTTGTACTTGCGCAGTTGAGCTTTTCTGTCCGACGCGCGTCCACGAAAAAGTTCACTTTTATGTGAAATGTAGACGCACGTTCCCGGCTCTGTCGGCTCTCTCCGCTTTGATTTAGCAATGAAAACCGGCTTGCATATTAACCTGTTTTTGTCAAATATATCCATTGGAGAAATTATTTTTTCATCCAGGCATCTTAGTTTTAACAGGTTAAATATAACTGAACATGTTTTGTTTGCTAGTAGATGGTATTCATTCCGTTCGCGATAACGTTATTGCAGCCAGGCTAAATTCCTCCAGGGAGCCAGTGACCGGCGAGTTGAAGAGCTTCACTCCCCGCCAGCAGGAGCTTTGGCCGCCGCTACCGCATCTCGGATAACCCGCTGAGTTCGTGGCTGCTATTTCACATTCGCCCTTGATCAATCCCAATACCGATCCATGGTAATAATGAATCAATCGTTCAGATCAGATCGGCAGTGCTGCATGCATGTTACAACATCATTGTTAGCTTTATTAACATAACCATAGCCTACATTTATCTCTCTAACGTTAGGCTATCCATCTTACACCAGTCGGCCATTCGATAGCTAGAAGCGGTCAACGCCAACGTTGACTGAAAACACCCAAACATGTCATTTATCCACTTTGGGAAATGACCTTTTTTTAAGAAACATCTTGCGGTCCCTTGAAGCAACAATCCGGAGTGGGTGAAGTTGCTTTGGCCTACACCTCCTCTGGATTGCAACTTCAACTGACAAAGCATTATTTTTTTAATAAGAACAGCTCAAATAAATCAGTGTGTTATTTTTATGTGATGATGAACATACTGCTGTTGCTCTTTTTTTTGTTAGTTTAGTATACATAGGCTAAGTACATTTTTGTACCAAGACATATTTGTTGCCATCACATTGTTCATTTATTTCACTGTTCTTCCTCATCCCTTTCCCAACCCCTCCTCCTCTCCCTCTTCTCATCCTCCCCAGCCAATCCACTCAGTGGGTCTGTTCTGTGCTCTCATTTTACATATTGTGGATGTAGCTGTCCCAGTGTATGACACACATGTGCTCCATGGCCATGCGTCCCACATTATTTATTTATTTTTAATTATATTTTTATTATCATCTGTTTTATTATTATAAATAAATACTTTAAAACTACCACTGAAGCTGTCTGTGCAAATTACAGTGTGCCTCCTCTTATCCTTACAGCTCAAGCCATTTTTAGGAGACCAGTTCACACCTCAACCAGACCTGCTGCTGTTTTGGACCTGCTTTAAGCCCTTTTTTTGTGGTGTCTGTTTTCTGTGTGCACTGTCAAGTAAGCCAACCCACCTTCAATGCAGTGTAGCCTCCACAGTTGAATGGTTACAGCAGGAGGGGGTGGGAAAGGGATGAGGAAGAACAGTGAAATAAATGAACAATGTGATGGCAACAAATATGTCTTGGTACAAAAATGTACTTAGCCTATGTATACTAAACTAACAAAAAAAAGAGCAACAGCAGTATGTTCATCATCACATAAAAATAACACACTGATTTATTTGAGCTGTTCTTATTAAAAAAATAATGCTTTGTCAGTTGAAGTTGCAATCCAGAGGAGGTGTAGGCCAAAGCAACTTCACCCACTCCGGATTGTTGCTTCAAGGGACCGCAAGATGTTTCTTAAAAAAAGGTCATTTCCCAAAGTGGATAAATGACATGTTTGGGTGTTTTCAGTCAACGTTGGCGTTGACCGCTTCTAGCTATCGAATGGCCGACTGGTGTAAGATGGATAGCCTAACGTTAGAGAGATAAATGTAGGCTATGGTTATGTTAATAAAGCTAACAATGATGTTGTAACATGCATGCAGCACTGCCGATCTGATCTGAACGATTGATTCATTATTACCATGGATCGGTATTGGGATTGATCAAGGGCGAATGTGAAATAGCAGCCACCAACTCAGCGGGTTATCCGAGATGCGGTAGCAGCGGCCAAAGCTCCTGCTGGCGGGGAGTGAAGCTCTTCAACTCGCCGGTCACTGGCTCCCTGGAGGAATTTAGCCTGGCTGCAATAACGTTATCGCGAACGGAATGAATACCATCTACTAGCAAACAAAACATGTTCAGTTATATTTAACCTGTTAAAACTAAGATGCCTGGATGAAAAAATAATTTCTCCAATGGATATATTTGACAAAAACAGGTTAATATGCAAGCCGGTTTTCATTGCTAAATCAAAGCGGAGAGAGCCGGGAACGTGCGTCTACATTTCACATAAAAGTGAACTTTTTCGTGGACGCGCGTCGGACAGAAAAGCTCAACTGCGCAAGTACAAAAGTCACCGGAAATAGCCAAAAGACTACAAATCTAGCCAAGATGGCGCGGTTCAAAAGGCCTTCACTTTAGATTTCGAATCCTGGGGGCTTGATGCACCTAGACTCCATGGTGCAGCCTGGTAAAAAGTCAACTCTTATAACTCTTATTTGAAATGAATGTATATGATACTGATATATACTAATATATATGATACTGATATGATCTGATACTGATATATTTGATACTGATATGATTAATGCTGATACTGATATGACTAATATGATACTCCTCTCACTCCTCTCTCCTGTGATCCACTTGTGAAATGTATGTCCATTCACTCACTCACACGCCCCCCCCCCTCTCTCTGTCTTTATCTCTCTCACTGTCTCTCTCTCTCTCTCTCACACACACACACACTCCTACTGTAATCCTACTGTATCAGAGATGGCTGGCTGGACACTACGTGTTTCTACCTGCTTGCCTGACCAAAGAGAACTCCCCCCCACACACTACCCTCCTTCTCTCTCTCCATTAGCCAAGTGACAGAGGGATGAAGGAACAGAAAGAGACAGACATGGAGGGTGAGCAAGAGAGAAAGAGAGAGACATACCAGTAGAGAGTGGGGGGGCGGACAGAGAGAGGAAACAAAGGCCCAATTCCAATGTCCTCCACACTCATGGACTTTTGAGGCTCATTGCCGCTAAGTCCGTGAGGGCTTAGGGCTGTCCCACTGTCAAATCGTCAAGTGCATGAGGGCAGACATTTTGAGCCCTAAATGCCCCCTTTCTGTAAGTCGGCATTTCTGCAGACTTTGCCTGAGGGAATTACCCACAGTTCATAGCGCTGACGTGAAACACAGGGTTATCAGAAGAACAGTATACAAACAAGCTTGGAAGGAGCAACCAACCCCTAACATTGATGTTACAAGACCAAATAATTTTTCATTTTTTCAGGGGAAAAGCTTATTGGTGTCTTTGGAGAGTTGGTGGAGCACAAGTAGCCTCATAATTTGGGGGGTTTGAATAATTTTATGTATGGTTATCAACTCCTAGGTGTTTGTATAATTTGATTTGTTTGAAAATATGTATAGGTGTCAATTATATATTCCTGTTACCTTAAATCAAATGATCTGCATGGCATGGCCTTTAACATTGTTGTTTCTCTTCCTTCTTCTTCTTCCTCTTCAGTTCTTTGAATTGAGATTTCCAGAATGAATGTTGAAAGTTTGCTTTAAGGGGGATTTGTGGGTACAAAACAGAAATGTGTGTTGAAATGAAATATTCTTTAGTAGCCAAATACTTTTGGAACCATCACAAGTGTGTGGAGGTCACAGGATGTGTGTAACTACAGAGTGACTTGTAGAGACTAAACTGAGGATTTCTGCAGCTTAGTAGACCAACAAAGATAGAGACTCATATCAGGGGCTACACCATATAGAACAAGCATTTAATCAACTTGTATCAACACCAATAGGATAAGGTTGTAAACAAGGAGAATCAGGTACTTTAAATACAGGCTAATAGATTTATTCACCAAATAGTTAGGATGAAAGAATCAATCAATGTATTCATTACAAAACATACATTCAACAAGGAAGAATAAAATAAATTAAAAAGGTAAAACACAAAATATATAATTATAAATAGTCTACTGGAGTAGCCTAATTAATTAATAGGCTATAAGCTCTAAACTAGACTACTGTATGTGCCTAGTGCACAGGAGATTGTGCTAAACAAAGTCTCAAAATATTGTAGTATTGCGTTTCACCGCTTTATACTATTTGATCAAGATTCCTCCTGAAAATACATTTGAAGATACAGTACTGTGCAAAAGTCTTAGGCCCCCTAAGAAAATTGTTTAAAGCTATTTGTCTGGACAGTAAGTGTTTATTTGCTTGTAAAAACACTACAGTATATAACATTACAGTCAATACAAATAAACATGAATAATAATAATAATAATAATATGAATAATAATAATAATAAAGTCTGTAACTCTGCAAGAAGCCTGGGAAGCATTTACCACAGGACTACTAAAATGACAGCAGTGTACCAAAGCAAATTTTGTGTTCTAAGGAAGGCCACACAAAATAACAACTTCTTTTAAAAACAAGAAATTCATATTTCGGTCCATGATCCAATAAAGGTTCATTTTAATTCACAGAGTGCCTCAGATTCTCTTCAGTCTACCAATCTACACCATGGACAGTTACTGTTGTTTTTTATTCTTAAGATATTTGTATGTGTGTAGTGTTTTACAAGCAAATAAACACTTACTGCCCAGACACATAGCTTTAAAGGGGTCCATGATGGTGTCTAGTTTGCTAGCTAGCTAGAATGTAGCTAGAGATAACAGCACGCAACCGGGGAGGTAATAACATGGGCACTAACGCTATCATGTTTAGGTCAGGGAGAGAGGACAATGAAATTTGTCACAGTGGCATCGAGTGTGGATGGTACAGGCTAGCCAGCTATATTTTAGGTAGCATAGCGCCGTCAAAAGCCCTCGTTCTCTAGCCTGCCAACTTGCTCTCAACTGAGCTCATTTGCATATGAAAAAGCGCTCAATCTGATCTCGTGGTTAACATAGGGGTATAGAGGCATGCTACAACGCTTATTCTGAGTGGTATTTTCAGCAAAAAGACATGTTTTGGGGACCCCAAAGACTTATATTAAATTGTTGAAAATTAGCATAATAGGACACCTTTAAACATTATTTTCTTTGGTAGCGGCCCAAGACTTTTGCAGAGTACTGTATATGCCATAGCTTTTCTAAATATCTTTATTAACATGGAGGCGAAAGATCCCTCTTACAACATCCACAGCTTTACTAAATTATATGTTTCTGTATATCTGTCCAATCTGCGGTTTGTGGGACAGCAGGCCATTTCCACTGAGCTGCAATTTACCACTTCATTTCAAATACAGTACATTCTCTCATGGGACGAACCAAGCCCTTCTTATCACACCAGCTCGGATGGGGTTTCTTCCATGTCTCCTCAAAGTTATTCATAGAACTCTTACCACTAAAACCTAAGCTAAAATATACTTTGCTATAATGCCATTTCACTCA
Source organism: Borostomias antarcticus (assembly GCF_949987555.1). NCBI lineage: Eukaryota > Metazoa > Chordata > Actinopteri > Stomiiformes > Stomiidae > Borostomias > Borostomias antarcticus. Next base: position 15,022,966 of record NC_140255.1, on the reverse strand, counting down.
TTTACAGCTCCTCAAATGGCTAATCAGTCTGGCTCGTTGATTAAAAGCGTTGCCACATTCCTGGCACTGACAGGGTTTCTCTCTGTTGTGGATAGTTTTTGTTGATATTTTTCAGGGCATTTGTGCTTCATTTGGATATGACAGTAAGGTAAGGACAAACCGGAAAGATGGGAGAGAGAGGGGAGGACATGCAGCAAAGTACCTGGGCAGGATTCAAAACTGCGCAGCTGCAGTAAGGACTGGTCTTTACATGGTAAGCGTCCCAACCTGATGAGCCACCGGGGCACCCCTTCTATCGCAAACTAAACTCCTCTACTCACTCAAAGCTTATTCACATATCTGCCACTGATATCAATTCTCTCCTTTGTGAATTCTTCTATGTATAACTAAACAACTCTTTTGGTTAAAAGCTTTGTCACATTCTTCACACTGATATGGTTTCTCTCCTGTGTGGATTCTTCTGTGTTTAACTAACCAACTCTAAAAGCTTTGTCACAATCCTCACATTGATATGGTTTCTCCCGTGTGGAATCTTCTATGTCTAACTAAACTATGCTTGTGACTAAAAGCTTTGTCACATTCCTCACATTGATATGGTTTCTCTCCTGTGTGGGTTATTCTATGGTTAACTAAACTAACCTTGTGACTAAAAGCTTTGTCACATTCCTCACAGTGATATGGTCTCTCTCCTGTGTGGGTTCTTCTATGGTTAACTAAACTAACCTTGCGACTAAAAGCTTTGTCACATTCCTCACAGTTATATGGTTTCTCACCTGTGTGGATTCTTCTATGTTGGACTAAATGACTATTTCTGCTAAAAACTTTGTCACATTCCTCACACTGATATGATTTCTCTCCTGTGTGGATTCGTTTATGTTTAACTAGAGTACTCTGAGCACTAAAAGCTTTGTCACAATTGTGGCACTGATATGGTTTCTCTCCTGTGTGGGTTCTTCTATGGTTAACTAAACTAACTTTGTGACTAAAAGCTTTGTCACATTCCTCACAGTGATATGGTTTCTCACGTGTGTGGATTCTTCTATGTTGGACTAAATGACTATTTCTGCTAAAAACGCTGTCACATTTCTCACACTGATATGATTTCTCTCCTGTGTGGATTAGTCTATGTTTAACTAGAGTACTCTGATCACTAAAAGCTTTGTCACAATTGTGGCACTGATATGGTTTCTCTCCTGTGTGGATTCTTCTATGGCAAACTAAATGACTCATACAACTAAAGGTTTTGCCACATTCCTCACACTGATAAGGTTTCCCTGTATGGATTCTTCTATGTCTAACTAATGCACACTTTTCACTAAAAGCTTTGTCACATTCCTGGCACTGATATGGCGCCTCCCCTATGTGAGATACAAAATGTCTTTTTAACGTTTTCTTCTTGCCAAACAGTATCAGAGAGCTTTGTCTTCTCTCATCCTCCACAGAAGAAACAACTTCACTCTCACTTCCAGAGCAGGAGCTGGTAATAGGCCTGGTCCAGGGGCTGGGGCTGGTCTTGGTCCTGAGACAGGTGTCAGGGCTGGAACGAGGGCAGTGAATAGGTCCAGAACACTTAGCCTGTGTTCTCTTTGACTTGATAGCCTTTATTTCAGGCAGCATTTCAGGCAGCATTTCAGCCTCTTCTGAACTCTGAGCTGAAGGACAGTCTAGGGTTACAGAAGTGGGCTGAGAGTCACTGGCTGGTTCTGGTGCTCCATAGTCCTCTTCATCAGACTCTGCTTTGATTTGTTCCTTAGTTGGTAAAGAGTCTCTTTCTTTGTTCTCCAGAGTTGGAGTTTGGTCAAGAGGTGGGAGTTGAGACGAGTCCTCCAGATCACAGTGGGTTTTCACTCTGGGAGAAGGGAATATGGCGTCTGTAGTATCAGACTGCAGCCCCTGAAGCTGCTCTCCCCCCTGAGTGGTCCACAGCTCCTGTTCCTCTTTAATCGGTGGGGGCTCTGGGGGCGAGAACTGCTGGACATCTGGGGGGAAAAGAAAGATGGGCCTAAATATTAGGATGAAGCGTACTTCCTTATTCTACCACAACCTAACATGTCTGACCTGACGTGTGAAAATCAGGGAAATTACATTCAGCATTTTTTCCTGCAGCTCATAGGGCTTAAAAAAAAAAAGTTCAACTGTTGAGTACTTTTTTGGCAGCTGACCTATCACAAGTGGAGTAGTGAGACCTGGTTTCCCATAAAACTCACCAAATATGTAGAAGGCAATTATGAAATTAACTGTAAGACATGACAGCTAGTTTTCTAGTGGGGCAGTCGTTTTTCGGCAGGCAGTAATTTTTCGGCACAAAACTGAAAACGTGATGCTGCCAAGCTACCAAGCGGGCCAATCACAGTTCTTGTGGTCTGCGTCGCTGTGTTGCGTAGTTACATTTCTGGAGAGATGTACATCAAGCTATGGCGTAGGGAATGGGGCTACGCAGACTATGGCGTAGATTCAACACAGATGTATAACCTGGGCTGCGTTCTGAATCGCATACTTTACTACCAGTACGTTCTACAGTTGCCCCTAGAAAGTACATTGCACGCAGTATGCATCCAATTAGGAACTTCTCATAACATTGCGCCTTCAAATTTGACCACATCCGTCGCTGTCCATGACGTGACCTTCGTCCACAGATGGGATTAATCAAAACGCCTCCGGCACAATTTGCACATGTGACATCATTTCCGCTGAGCACAGGATTGTGGATCAGAATAGCCAGAAAAGTGTGCTGGCTTGCATACTGCAAAATATGACCAGATGTAGTAGGACATCCTGGTATTTTTGCCATACTGTATGTGGCATATATGTAATTATGTATTGGGACATACTACACCAATTTCTGGCATACTATATATATAGTATGGAAGTATGCAATTCGGAACACAGCCGTGGGCTTCAGGCCACGAGGGGTTGTGGCGAGATGGGATACAGCTACGACCTGTGTAGAAGGCAAGTTCCCATAAATGGAGAGACTGGTCAAACCCTAACCCCAACCCTAAACCTAACCAAGTCCAGTTCCTGTTCATGCTTGGTTGTTGCCTACTCACCTTCCCATCTCCTGCATCACCTGCCACCTGTCTCCACTCTGCCCAGCTGCACCTCATCCCTCATTACTCTTAGCATTAATACCAGTCAATTTCCCTTGGTTCTCTGTAAGATCATCCAGTCATCTACCAAGTCTGCTCAGCTCTTCTGTCTGCCATATTTTAAGTTGTTTATTGAAATTGAGTTAAAGTAGTTTGTATGGGTCAAGCATCCTCCAGTTTGTATGACTCAAGATCTGTTTACTGCCATGTATATGGTTCACACATACTAGAAATTTGACTAGGGTTAAGGCATACACTGGTGACATGTTTTTAATTGTTTTGTGATCACTGTCTTTGTGATATTTTCTGATGACCAAGCCTTTGATCTAAGCAGAGCCTTAGCACATTATGGAGGAACCATGTCCCTTTCTTTTACCGATCCCTGAGAGCAAGACCTGTGAATGTCCTGAACAGTGTGGTGGCCACATTTGTTGGGAATTTGGGTGGAAATAGTGTTGAACATCATTGCATAGTTTGACTGCCATTTCATACCAACATTAAGAGAAAGTGGAGAAGTAGGCTATACCTAGAAAATACTATAGGTGGGTCATTATACGAAAACGTGCCATTTTCCATTTTTTATGTTTGATTTTCAAAGTATTGTTTTAAAAGTCTTTAAGCCCCTTTTTGGATGAAGTAGGTCCTTACCTCTTAGAAAAATATGCTGTGTCATCTCAGGCTATCTTATTTTTTATTTTTTTAAACATATAATCAACATGTGTAAGTCTGTTTCGTCAACCCTGTTACCGACATAATAATTGTTTGAAAATGTTTTAAATCCATATTTAGAACAAAATCTGATATTCTATGAAAGATAAATTCCCCCTTGATATAATAAGTGTGTTTGTAAAGTGAGAATAATGAGGAGTTTACTTTTTTCCCATGGATGAATATGCTCATTTACAATTGACACTTAAACAGGATCTTCTGTTTTAAGAAAAGGTTATGGTAATAACATAATAATACCCTGATTTTTTTGTGTGGATTACTCTGTATTTTACTTTACATATAAATTGAGTTGATTTTACTTTAGTCTTTTCATTGTTTAAATTATATTACAATATTATACAAGTAACAGGGCTGACACCTCAGTAACAGGGTTGACACCAGGACACCAGTTGGTAGTCAAACTGCTTGTTTAAGTTACAATTATAGGTCTAATGAATGGTACATTCATAAACCTTTAACTCAAAACCACTAATCAGAATATTCTGGACACAGATTTATTAACAGACGGTGATGAAAAATTATGATACCACAGATGGGACCAATGGTTTTATTCAAAACATTAAGAATATTCAAATGACAAGAGAATCTATTAAACATTAGATCTATTGAACATGCTTTGCCTTAACAGAATAAACAAAAGCCAATATTGTGGAGCTGAACAAAATAGTTTGACAATAGTTTTCCCACCCAAAAACTCAGAAATCCCCCCCCCCCCCAATCGCTGCATTATGTAATGGGGAAAAAAGAGAGAGAATCCTAGAAATGGATACGATATGCGATTTATAAAGCACAAAAACGTTCCTGTCTGCCTACCCAGAGAGTTTTGACCAGATGTCTTTCCGTATTTCTACGTGCCGTGCTGTCACTCTAACAGGAGCAGGAATCTGTCCTAAAATGTCATCGAACATGTACCAGATACTGTCATCGCGGGGTGGCCAGAAATATCTATTCAGGCCAACACGGTGCATGCACTTAACTTGGACATGTCCTTCATCTGTTGCCACAATGATTCCTGGATAGAGCTCTTCGTCATATGTCAAGACACACCATTTTCCAATGATCTCATCATTACTCCAGTCGATCTCTTGGGGTCCCTGAAGTTGTTCTGTCAGGTGCTCATCTAAATGGGTTGGTTGAAGCCTGACTGTGATGCTTGTGGGTGCTTGAGGCCTGACTGTTGCTTCTGGGTGATTGAGGCCTGTCTGGGTTGCTTGTGGGTGATTGAGGCCTGTCTGTGTTGCTTGTGGGTGATTGAGGCCTGACTGGGTTGCTTGTGGGTGCTTGAGGCCTGACTGTGTTGCTTGTGGGTGCTTGAGGCCTGTCTGTGTTGCTTGTGGGTGCTTGAGGCCTGACTGTGTTGCTTGTGGGTGCTTGAGGCCTGACTGTGTTGCTTGTGGGTGCTTGAGGCCTGACTGTGTTGCTTGTGGGTGTTTGAGGCCTGACTGTGTTGCTTGTGGGTGCTTGAGGCCTGACTGTGTTGCTTGTGGGTGCTTGAGGCCTGACTGTGTTGCTTGTGGGTGTTTGAGGCCTGACTGTGTTGCTTGTGGGTGCTTGAGGCCTGACTGTGTTGCTTGTGGGTGCTTGAGGCCTTTCTGTGTTGCTTGTGGGTGCTTGAGGCCTGACTGTGTTGCTTGTGGGTGCTTGAGGCCTGACTGTGTTGCTTGTGGGTGCTTGAGGCCTGACTGTGTTGCTTGTGGGTGCTTGAGGCCTGACTGTGTTGCTTGTGGGTGCTTGAGGCCTGACTGTGTTGCTTGTGGGTGATTGAGGCCTGACTGTGTTGCTTGTGGGTGCTTGAGGCCTTTCTGTGTTGCTTGTGGGTGCTTGAGGCCTGACTGTGTTGCTTGTGGGTGCTTGAGGCCTGACTGTGTTGCTTGTGGGTGCTTGAGGCCTGACTGTGTTGCTTGTGGGTGCTTGAGGCCTGACTGTGTTGCTTGTGGGTGCTTGAGGCCTGACTGTGTTGCTTGTGGGTGATTGAGGCCTGACTGTGTTGCTTGTGGGTGCTTGAGGCCTGACTTTGTTGCTTGAAGTTCCTCATCCTGGATCATTTGAGGGCCCTCTGACAGTGGAGGAAAGATGAAGTGGTGCGTGCTGAAACATGTGCAGGACAGGTTCTTCAATGTGGCACACATACAGCTGACATCCCTGGAGATCAAGTGGCCTTTTCTGTAGGTGACCAGCTGGTGTATCCGCATCGTCCCTGGGACCGATGGGATGTTTGCTGGCATGTTACGATATGCATCCACAATGTTCTCGGTTTCCACATAAAAGAGCTTCACATTGGTGCCAGTTGTTAGTAGTGCTCGGTAGAGTGTGGGGGCATCAGGGATATCACGGCCTTGACTCACAAGCTGATCTGCCAGTCTTTTTAACACTCCGCCAACACCATCAGGAGCTCCCTTGCCGTGGCTCGCTTCGAAGAAATTCCAGGTGCCACTCTCAAAGCCTCTCTTGCTCAATTCAGTACTGAACAGGAAGAAATTGCCCTTCTGCCTGTACTGAGTACAAGGGCCGTCGCTGAAGAAGTGGACCACAGACACAGAAGGATGATGGGCTTGTACATAGTCCAGTACTGGCCCAAGATGTTGCCAGATTGCCGGGGGACCTTTTTGCTTGGATTGTGAGATGGTGCAAAAGCAGAGAGGGCTTGCATCTTCACCAACATATAACACACCTGTGTGCATGGTTGCCTGTTGGTGCGAAGCACCGAAATGCACAGCTTGGATCTCAGCACTATACTTGCACGAGTAGTTTTCTGAAAAGTCCACATGTATAATGCATTCATGTGAGGACAGACTCCTCTTTAGTTCCCTGGAGAATGAGAACTGCTGCTTGATGTTGAACAAATGCTTCTTGAACTTGTGCAGTAGAGAAGTGAAATGCTCAATGAGCTCCTCTAAAGAGCTTTCGATTTGTTTTTTTGCTGTCACTTTGAATGACACAGCCTCATTCTGTTTCTCCTCCAGTACCCACTGTGTGTATGTGACACGCATGGTGGCATCATGAACAGCAGCCAGTGGGAAGCGGTTCAGTTTGCATGTGGAACACTCTCCATACATGCATTCCTTACTATTGATGCTGCAAGAGACCTCCTCTGTTAGCCTCTCAAGATTTGAGTTGGTAAGCAAACTTAGTTGCTTCAGCTTGTCAACCACAAAGCCGAGGTTCTCATGGATTTTGCACATACAAGTATCTCTGTCCTGAATGGTTGGATGTACAACCCAGAAGGGACGAAGTCTGCAAAAGAGAGTGTAGGACAAAGCTCTGTTTGGATTTTCGGCTTGGAACTTCCTGTGAAGGTTTATCAGTGAATCAACAAGAAATCTCTTTTGCTTTTTAACCTTGTCACGCGTTTTGGTCTGTTTTCTCCCAGTTGTGACCCGACTAACATCATCCCGGTCATAGAAGGTTCTGACACTGGATTTGAATGCTGTGGGGATGCGGAGCTTTTCCTTACGAGTGAAAGAAAGTGAATTTTTATCTAAAGTCTTCCACCTTCTTCTTGGAAGACCAATGGCATTCATTCCATATTTCTGCATGCGGTACTTTTTTACTATCTGCCCGGATACCAATTGGGAGATAACCTGCCTCTCTCGTTCATCACGTGAAGCTTTATATTTGCCTTTTAAGTCCCTCAACAGTGCAGTATGAAATTTAAGGCTTTTTCGTGCTTGTGACCGAGCAGCTGGGGTGCTCAGGTGATGCTTGACTGGGGATGCCGTTTTCTTCTTTAGGCGGAAGTACCTTTGTTTGTACTTATTTTTCTTTTGTTTTTCTTTTTCCAGCCTTTGTCTCAATTGCTCCAGGTCATGGTGGACCTTCTTTCTGTCCCTCTTTGACCTTAAACGTCCCTGAACGTGTTGCCTGCAACACAGTGAAGCATAGATTAAGCAAATATCTGTACTGACAATCAAATTATCATAAATATAGGGAGATCACACACACACACACACACACACACACTATTAAATCTAAATGTACAAATCAGCATACAGTATAGCACCACATTAAACATAAGCCATAACTTCTCTTTCTTCTAAGTCTAACCTTGAGGGCCCTGGAAGTGGCTCTGGAGCTGGCTCTACATCTGGCCCTGAACTTAGAGGTGATGTCATGGACTGATCTATGGTTGCTAGTCCTGCTGCTTTGGCTCTTCTGCATTTCACTTGTGCTGCTTTCCAATTTCGTCGCTTGGCTCTCCTTTCTCTGTCATTTAGTTCACTAACAGACAGCTTTTTCCCTGTGTCTTTGTCTTTTCTCCATTTTGCCCTCTCTTTTTCTAAATAAGCTTCTCGTCTCTCGGCATCAGCATCTCTACGTTGTCTGTAGAGGCGCTGTTTCTCAGCTGCAGAAAGTGGCATCCTATCCTAACAAAAGCATATAAAATACAAATAAATCAGAATAAAAGGAAAAACATATTTAGGAATGAAACCTGCAAAAACCTGTATATTATATTAATACTATTGGTAACAAAAGTGTATTTTCATGTATACACAAAATCTTCGTCAACCCTGTTACCCTAGAATTGTAACAGGGTTGACGGTAACAGGGTTGACGAAAAATTATATTAGCAGCCATTGCTAGCTCTGTGGTCAAGGTCATGACACCACATGGTGTGCATTCATGAGAGGCTTAAATTGTGATAAATATGTACATTTACAATTTCAAACAAATTACTAATAACATATGCTTTTGTGGTCACAGGGCTGACACAATGAGCTTGTCCCCCTGTGTCAGACATTATATAACTCAAAGAAAACTACTTAAAAGAAGAGGACACTTACTTGTTTTTCCACCATCAACTTCTGAAAAGGCAGATGATGCAACTTTCTGGAAATTATGCTACTTTTGGAACAGTCCATTATATCTGAAGGGGTGTTTTCCTTAAAAGTAACAGGGTTGACGACAACATGGCGACACAACTAAATTGTGTTTTTTTCCAACATTTTACACATATTAATAATAAAACCCATTCATGAGTAATGAATGGACACTTAAGACTTAAGTAAAGTTTAGTTTTTTTTATTATAGCTTGACTTTTTTGGCCTCAATAGCTAGTGAAAGTAGAAAAACCATACTGAGTGACAGGTCATTTTTGCAATTTTGTCAAGATGCTTCGCACAAAAACATGTTTAAAACGTTTAAAACAAAACAAAAATAGCATACATTTATTTTTATGTTATGAGACATATCATGGAAACTGAATTATCAAATGTTTTACTGTTTATTCATTGTTTATTCAGATTTACAGAGCAGTTTTGTTCAAGTGACATAAAATGGCATGTTTTCGTATAATGACCCAGGTGTGCAATTTGTTTGTACAGTCTGGTAGTTAAATGGTTAAAAATGGGCAAGCAATAACATTGGAGGGAAATGTATACTGACACTGATGATTGTTTCAGAAATGGCCTGAGACAAAATAATGAAATGTTATACATCAGTATTGTGAAACACTGAACATATTTTAATGACTGACAAGGAGAGAGGAAACAGTACAAGTTAATCAATATTAACTAGGCTCACTATGAACAGTGTATTATTGGCTCTGTTCTGACATCAGTGCACAGTTCATTCCACCACTGTGAGGCCAGGACAGAAAAGAGCCATGGCCGTTACAATCTGCCGTAGGGGGGCTTGGAGCGACTGGGGAACCAATCACCTCAAGGCAGCAGAGCTTGACCACAGCCTGGAGGTCGGAGGGAGCTGTTCATTTGCCCTGTAGGCTTGCACCACAGTCCTAAACTGGATGGGACAGCGCAGGGAGCCAGTGCTGAGAACGGAGTAGGGAAGTTCCTCCATAATGTGCTAAGGCTCTGCTTAGATCAAAGGCTTGGTCATCAGAAAATATCACAAATATCACGTCCCCGAGGCTCGTGCACAGCACATGTTTCAAATGGGCTCGTTACAGGTATTGGTGGCTTCAAAAACAAACAAAACCCCATTGAATTAAAAGTTTATATTGATTAGATTGGTCTCTGATACAAATTTTGTTTTCCTTTTCTAGCCCTATCTATCATCATCCACAAACCATGGGAAATAAGGGTCTTGGGCCGCATGCCGTGACGTGCCTTGCAATACCGGGCTTTGGCCACTACGTCAAATGGCTTCATGCGCCGGTGAGCAACTTTCATTGAAATGAATAGGCAGCCATTTTCAATGCCGTCTCCAGTTATATTATACCTCCATGGGCGTTATACGTAGGATATCGCCCTGGACCAGGTCTACGGCCAGTTATACTTACAGCGTTATACTAGTGCTAGTATTAAGAGGTGGATTAATTCAGGTAGGACTGTGTATAGGTCTAGTAGCCTACCTATTTTTATGGTGTGTGTATGAGGTGGTCCCCGAAAATTCTTGATTATTATGGTGCGTTCGTTTGTGGTCGGATGTGGCAAGTCGCAAGTGGCAAAATACCTACTTCCGACCTGTGTGCATTCGAGCTATATACCATTATATCACAGTAACCTAGTTATATCTAGTGCATTCGAGCAACTGGGGGCTGATGGTGCGTTCGTTTATAACTGGGAGGTGGCAAATTGCTACTTGCTACTAGGAATGATTAAATAAAACACCTCATGAACTCGCACTTCCTCGTCGCAAATTCGGATATGTTTCTCAGCCCCCAGTTGCTCATGCACTAGATATAACTAGGTAACTGTGATATAATGGTATATAGCTCGAATGCACACAGGTCGGAAGTAGGTATTTTGCCACTTGCGACTTGCCACTTGCGACCACAAACGAACGCACCATGAGAAACATATCCTAATTTGCGACGAGGAAGTGCGAGTTCATGCGGTGTTTTATTTAATAATTCCTAGTAGCAAGTCGCAATTTGCCACCTCCCAGTTATAAACGAACGCACCATTAATAGTGGTCCACATACACACAAAGTTTGAAAACCCCTGGTGTAGTATCAGAATGTTGAGAGAACAGTGCAGCGGCATACGGGATAGCGACATCAGGTCGGCTCCGGGGAAAAGCTAGCCTATTCTCGCTAGCTAGATTTACATACATATGTCAACCAATATGTCCTATTAGGAGGGTTATAAATACAGAACCTGCTCGATGTAATTCGACGGGGTCTAACATCCTTTGCAGTTCCGCGATTTTCTCGTTGGAACGACATATTTGTTCTTGGTACTCTGCAAGCGTTTTTTCATGCTGCTCAAATATTTCCAAAGCCGCGGCTGCCAATCGATCTTCGACAAAATCTCTGAATAGCTGTAATTTGGACATTTATGCAATTTAAAAAATAGGACACGCTGTGAGTTGCTCTACAGCAGCGAACCTTATGAGATTCATATCCGGTAGCTTTTTCCCCCAAAGTAATTTCAAAATAAAGGTCACGGAAAACATTGTACTCTTTCTTTGACTGTGAAAACATGTAGGCTAGTGGTATTCTGTCTCAAAGGAACGAAATAGCCTGATATTAGACAGAATTGTCAACTCGTTACAGCCAACAACACAAGATTCAAGATCCGTTTTATTGGCCGTAACGTTAGCCTATATATGGTTTACACATAGGCTACTAGGAATTTGACTAGGATTACGGCATACACTGTTGCAGACGACATTGGACAGGGTGCAGGACAGGACAGTGACAGTGCAAATGCAGTAGCTACAACAGTGCAAATACAAAATACAGTGCAATATATAAATTAGGATATACTGTTAAAAAAAGGGAAGCACAAGTGCAATTTACGATCGATCGTGTTTGGGAGGCTTGTGAACCCGCCCTGTGATTCACTGGGGCAGAGGTAAAAATGACTGGAGGTGAATGGGTGGTTTATTTTTTTGGCCGGCTCTATGGCACCCCCCTGGGATCACAGCCGGCGGGGGGCAATGCGGTGCACTCCAGGCTCTTCCCCTGCACATCCCAGTCCAACCCGTGTCTCTACTCTCTAGTACCCCACACGGGGCTGGCTTCGTTCTAAGCTTTATTTTCATGAGTTCTATGATACACCCCTCCACGGAGTTTAATAAAAAAAATGTTTTGGTAGTTTTTGTGTAATCATAATCAAACTGGGGGAATATATGGACCTATTGAACATTGGAAAGAGCATCCAACCTGCTGGGTTGCTTTGATCAGGGACTGTATTGGCATTGGTACATTGTCAGAGAATATTTCACACAGCAAAAATGACTTGGTGATACTGTACTTTGTACTTCAAGGTAACAACAACTAATCCGTGCAGTAGTGAGGTTTGGGTGCCCCCATCAAAAGGCTTTGTGTAAGAAATGAAAAGAAATTCAAGTTTGGACCATTTTATGTCAAAGACGGAAGGAAAGAGCTCAAGAGATGGGGACTCTTGTTTACCTGCATGTGCTCAAGAGCTATCCATATTGAGGTATTGGATGACCTTACCACTGATTCTTTCCTCAACGCATTACGTTGCTTCATTGCCATAAGAGGTACTGTAAGCCAACTTCAGAGTGACCAAGGCACAAACTTTGTTTGTGCACGGAATGAGTTTCAGGAGTTGATGAAAGGAATAGAGCAAGAGCGTATAAAGGAACTAAGATGCAGCTTTGTCATGAACCCACCCGCTTCCAGTCATATGGGCGGCATCTGGGAGAGACAGATACGCACAGTGAGAAGTGTCCTCACATCCAACCTAGAACAGTCTGCAGGGAAGCTAGACAGCTCTTCATTGAGAACCTACTTATATGATGTAATGGCCATAGTAAATACCTATCATTAACTATACAGCTAGGAGCTACAGTGCTAGCAACCAGCCAACTACTGTTCTGGTAAGCTAGCTGCTAGATAACATTACACTACCATGACAGATTAACTAGACAGCTACTACAGTTCTAGTAAGATAGCTTTCACTAGCCAGCCTCAACCACTGCACTGTTCTAGTGAGGTGGCTACTGTTAGCTAGCTTGCCAGCTGGCACACTTGCAAATACTTCCTGTCCAAATAAATACATAAAAATCCAGTAGCAGCAGCCAGGACACATGTTTCCACTCGCATTAATGATTAAATTATAATGTGCTATGCTAGCTAGCCGGTGCTGTTGACATGTCTTTTTAAAACCTTTATGTGCTGCTACTCACAGAATCAGCTGTGCCCCCCTCTGATCTAGACACCCACTCCCAGCCCCCAGAAGATGCTTTAGATGGTGAGTGAGTGACTGGTAGACACTGGTTGGCTATTAAACTTATTACTAAACTACTGTACTGCTATGAATAGCAAAATGTTGATGTAAGTTAACCCAGGTTAAGATAGCCTACATATGAAACAGTTACATTACATAAAGAAATCCATGGTTAATAAATAAATTGTGTTAAGTTAATTAATAGAAATTCATATAGAGTGGATTTCTTTTTAAATCCTTTATGTCTGGTCAGAGGTGGAGGTCTGGTCAGAGGTGGAGGTCTGGTCAGAGGGGGAGGTCTGGTCAGAGGTAGAGGTCTGGTCAGAGGTGGAGGTCTGGTCAGAGGTGGAGGTCTGGTCAGAGGTGGAGGTCTGGTCAAAGGTGGAGGTCTGGTCAGAGGTGGAGGGCTGGTCAGAGGTGGAGGTCTGGTCAGAGGTGGAGGTCTGGTCAGAGGTGGAGGTCTGGTCAGAGGTGGAGGTCTGGTCAGAGGTGGAGGTGGAGGTCTGGTCAGAGGTGGAGGGCTGGTCAGAGGTGGAGCGCTGGTCAGAGGGGGAGGTCTGGTCAGAGGTGGAGCGCTGGTCAGAGGGGGAGGTCTGGCCTCTTTATGATGAATGTTATGATGTAAAAATAAATACATTGTTTTTAGCCTGACAGGGGTTCTTGTTACAATTATAGGGGAAACGAAATACTCATAAGGTAACGTTATCTAGAGATTAGCCAGCCCGTGTGAGCCGTTAAAGTTACTTTTATGAGGACTCAGGTCTGTTTTTCTTTATACCCTGTGTAGCCTGTTTTTTTTTAGGCCTACAGTTATTAGCTAACTTAGGCTATACTTGCTAACTGGAATCTCATAATTTTCCTCGCACTATATTGGCCGGAGGTTGTTAAGTGATTAAAGTAAGATAAAGTAGTGTATGTTGAAGTACATTTTTTGTAACGTTGGCGTTGACCGCTCTATCGAATGGCCGACTGGTGTAAGATGGATAGCCTAACGTTAGAGAGATAAATGTAGGCTATGGTTATGTTAATAAAGCTAACAATGATGTTGTAACATGCATGCAGCACTGCCGATCTGATCTGAACGATTGATTCATTATTACCATGGATCGGTATTGGGATAGATCAAGGGCGAATGTGAAATAGCAGCCACGAACTCAGCGGGTTTTCCGAGATGCGGTAGCCGCGGCCAAAGCTCCTGCTGGCGGGGAGTGAAGCTCTTCAACTCGCCGGTCACTGGCTCCCTGGAGGAATTTAGCCTGGCTGCAATAACGTTATCGCGAACGGAATGAATACCATCTACTAGCAAACAAAACATGTTCAGTTATATTTAACCTGTTAAAACTAAGATGCCTGGATGAAAAAATAATTTCTCCAATGGATATATTTGACAAAAACAGGTTAATATGCAAGCCGGTTTTCATTGCTAAATCAAAGCGGGGAGAGCCGAGAGAGCCGGGAACGTGCGTCTACATTTCACATAAAAGTGAACTTTTTCGTGGACGCGCGTCGGACAGAAAAGCTCAGCGCGTCCGCCTCCCAAGTGGCAGACTTTGGTTCTAATCCCACCCTTGGCCGAAACAGATGGGTTACACTGGCACTGATATAATTTCTTCCCTATGTGGAATCTTCTATATTGAACTAATCTACCCTTTCTACATTTTCATTCCTCACACTATGTCTTCTCTCCTGTATGGCTTATATGTTTAGCTAAAGTACTACGATCACTAAAAGCTTTGTCACATTTCTGGCACTAATATGATTGCTCTCCTGTGTGGATTCTTCTATGTTTAACTGAACTACTCCAATCACTAAAAGCTGTCACATCCCTGGCCCTGATATGGTTCATCTCATGTGTGGCTTCTGCTATGGCTAACTAAATGACTCTTTTGACTAAAAGCTTTGTCACATTCCTGGCACCAATATGGTTTCTCTCCTGTATGACTTCTTCTATGGACAATTAAACTACTGCTCACACTAAAAGCTTTGTCACATTCCTGGCACTGATATGGTTTGTCTCCTGTGTGGATTCGTCTATGTTTGACTAAACTACTTTTCATACTAAAAGCTTTGTCACATTCCTGGCACTGATATGGTTTCTCCCCTGTGTGGATTCTTCTATGGACAACTAAATTAAACTTTTGACTAAACACTTTGCCACATTCCTGGCACTGATATGGTTTTTCTCCTGTGTGAGTTTTTCTATGTCTAACTAAATGACATTTCTGACTAAAAGCTTTGTCACATTCCTCACACTGATATGGTTTCTCTGCTCTCTCACTCTCAGCCTCCCCAGAAGAAACATCTTCACACTCTCGTCCAGAGCAGCAGCTGGGAATAGGCCTGGTCCAGGGGCTGGTCTTGGTCCTGAGGCAAGTGTCAGGGCTGGAACAAGGGCTGGGAATAGGTCTAGAATACTTAGCTTGTGTTCTCTTTGACTTGATAGGCTTTAACTCCTCCTGCTCTTCTAAACTCTGAGCTATAGGACAGTCTAGAGTTACAGAAGTGAGCTGAGAGTCACTGGCTGGTTCTGGTGCTCCATAGTCCTCTTCATCAGACTCTGCTTTGATCCTCTGTTGCATTGGTAAAGAGTCTCTTTCTCTGTTCTCCACAGTTGGAGTTTGGTCCATATCACTGTGGGTTTTCACTCTGGCAGAAGTGAATATGGAGTCTGTAGTATCAGACTGCAGCCTGTGAAGCTGCTCTTCCCCCTGAGTGGTCCACAGTTCCCATTCCTCTTTAATCTGTGGGAGCTCTGGGAGAGAGAACAGCTGGACATCTGGGGGGAAAAGAAAGACGGGCCTAAATATTAGGATAAAGTCTACTTCATTATTCTACAACAACCTGTCATGTCTGACAGTGAAAAATCAGGGAAATCCAATTCAGAGAAGGGTTTGTTTTTAAAGGCTGTGTTCACACACTAGCTGAGCTGTTAGCGTCTGTTTTACATATTATGGAGTAGACCATGTTTTCAAAAACGTCCTGAGCATTTTTCTTTTAACAGTCGCCGGTATTTTTTCTGCAGCTCAGGGCGTAAAAAAAAGTTCAACTATAACATGCTTTTTTGATAGCTGACCAATCACTAGACGAGTAGCGAGACCTGGTTTCCCAACCAAGTCAACTTGGATGAGGAGTTTCTGCTAAAGATAGACCAACAGACAGATAGACAGACATAGATGGATAGATAGGGGAAAATTTGGTGTTTTTGTTTACTGCTTGTCGTTAACAAAACTGGCCTGTTAGCAAACATTAGCTCTGCAACAGCTAGATAGCAAACTAGATTGCTAGCTAACAATGTAACACTAACGTAACTCAAATGGTGTCTCACCACAGAAATAACGTACCAACGCCTCACATAATTGCCATGTTATTACGCAGTCAATGTTTGCAGTGAGAAATTTAGATATATGTGGGATGAATGTAAGAGGGAAAGGAGAGAGGAGAAAGAAAGAAAAGCCTCTAAGGGACGCCTGAAACAGCCAAGGAAATACATGGGGATCCTGTCTTTCTTGGATCATGTGATTGGCCAACAGCCTCAAATACTGACAGTCCAGAAATCTTGCTTAATCCAATGTGTGAGAATACAGAGGCGAGTGAGGTAACAGCATGAAAAAATGATATGAATAGGCTAATGTTATCATGTGAATTGTGGTCAAGGATAAAGAGCTGTCCGGTCAGATCTGCGGCAGCCATACTACTCTGTGGCGGCCATACTGCTTTACAAGTATTACTAAGCCTGTTGAGACATTTACTTCTAGCACACGTAAATAGATCAAAGTGGTCAACTGAAGAACTGTTGTATATGGAGAGTTTTCTATCTTGCACAAACTCTGATGGAAGATTCAATGGTAGGCCGTCCACCAACTAAGCCCCAGATAGACTGGTCACCCACCACCACCCCTGGCATCTACAGCACTCCTCTTAGGCCTCCTGTAGCAAATCTTCGCCCCACACCTAGACCACCACCAGATTAGTTTATAAACATCTAGCAAATTGGTTTCTTAAAGCATTGCTCATAGGAACTAATCACACTTTCAACCATTTTGAGATAAATGCTGATTTATTGCAATGACAACAGTTGTAATAGTTGACATCACCTTTAGAGCTCTGCATGGTCAGGCACCTGCGTACATCTTTGACCTGCTCCATTCCTATATCACAAGCAGGTCTCTCAGGTCATCTGACCAGAGCCTGTTGGTTGAGGTTTAAGACTAACGGTGGCCAAGCCTTCAAATTTGTGGCTCCTAAACTGTGGAACGCCCTTCCATTGGATCTACGATCTGTGGCCTAGGTTGACTCCTTTAAAAACAGATTTCTCTCTGTTGTGGCTACTTATGTCAATGTAAACTCCTCACTGCAAGCTTCATCACATCTCTAATATCAATATAATTTCCCCCCTTTGTGAAATCTTCTATGCTGAACTAATCTACCCTTTCGACAAAAAGCTTATATGGTTTCTCTCCTGTGTGGATTATTTTATGCTGAAATAAGAGACTACTAAACTTTGTCACATTCCTGTCTAGTAGAGTTTCTCTCTTGTGGTTTCTTCTATGTTTAACTAAACTACTACATTACTAAACCATTTGTCATATTCCTGGCACTGATATGGTTTCTCCCCTGTGTGGATTCTTCTATGTGTAACTAAATTACACTTTTGACTAAAAGCTTTGTCACATTCTTGGCACTGATATGGTTTTTCTCCTGTGTGGATTCTTCCATGTTTAATTAAATTACACTTTTGACTAAAAGCTTTGTCACATTCCTGGCACTGATATGGTTTTTCTCCTGTGTGGATTCGTCTATGTTTGACTAAACTACTTTTCATACTAAAAGCGTTGTCACATTCCTGGCACTGATATGGTTTCTCCCCTGTGTGGATTCTTCTATGGACAACTAAATTAAACTTTTGACTAAACACTTTGCCACATTCCTGGCACTGATATGGTTTTTCTCCTGTGTGAGTTTTTCTATGTCTAACTAAATGACATTTCTGACTAAAAGTTTTGTCACGTTCCTCACACTGATATGGTTTCTCTGCTCTCTCACTCTCAGCCTCCCCAGAAGAAACATCTTCACTCTCACGTCCAGAGCAGCAGCTGGGAATAGGCCTGGTCCAGGGGCTGGTCTTGGTCCTGAGGCAGGTGTCAGGGCTGGAACAAGGGCTGGGAATAGGTCTAGAATACTTAGCTTGTGTTCTCTTTGACTTGATAGGCTCTAACTCCTCCTCCTCTTCTAAACTCTGAGCTATAGGACAGTCTAGAGTTACATAAGTGAGCTGAGAGTCACTGGCTGGTTCTGGTGCTCCATAGTCCTCTTCATCAGACTCTGCTTTGATCCTCTGTTGCATTGGTAAAGAGTCTCTTTCTCTGTTCTCCACAGTTGGAGTTTGGTCCATATCACTGTGGGTTTTCACTCTGGCAGAAGTGAATATGGAGTCTGTAGTATCAGACTGCAGCCTGTGAAGCTGCTCTTCCCCCTGAGTGGTCCACAGTTCCCATTCCTCTTTAATCTGTGGGAGCTCTGGGAGAGAGAACAGCTGGACATCTGGGGGGAAAAGAAAGACGGGCCTAAATATTAGGATAAAGTCTACTTCATTATTCTACAACAACCTGTCATGTCTGACAGTGAAAAATCAGGGAAATCCAATTCAGAGAAGGGTTTGTTTTTAAAGGCTGTGTTCACACACTAGCTGAGCTGTTAGCGTCTGTTTTACATATTATGGAGTAGACCATGTTTTCAAAAACGTCCTGAGCATTTTTCTTTTAACAGTCGCCGGTATTTTTTCTGCAGCTCAGGGCGTAAAAAAAAGTTCAACTATAACATGCTTTTTTGATAGCTGACCAATCACTAGACGAGTAGCGAGACCTGGTTTCCCAACCAAGTCAACTTGGATGAGGAGTTTCTGCTAAAGATAGACCGACAGACAGATCGATAGACATAGATGGATAGATAGGGGAAAATTTTGTGTTTTTGTTTACTGCTTGTCGTTAACAAAACTGGCCTGTTAGCAAACATTAGCTCTGCAACAGCTAGATAGCAAACTAGATTGCTAGCTAACAATGTAACACTAACGTAACTCAAATGGTGTCTCACCACAGAAATAACGTACCAACGCCTCACATAATTGCCATGTTATTACACAGTCAATGTTTGCAGTGAGAAATTGAGATATATGTGGGATGAATGCAAGAGGGAAAGGAGAGAAGAGAAGGAAAGAAAAGCCTCTAAGGGACGCCTGAAACAGCCAAGGAAATACATGGGGATCCTGTCTTTCTTGGATCATGTGATTGGCCAACAGCCTCAAATACTGACAGTCCAGAAACCTTGCTTAATCCAATGTGTGAGAATACAGAGGCGAGTGAGGTAACAGCATGAAAAAATGATATGAATAGGCTAATGTTATCATGTGAATTGTGGTCAAGGATAAAGAGCTGTCCGGTCAGATCTGCGGCAGCCATACTACTCTGTGGCGGCCATACTGCTGTACAAGTATTACTAAGCCTGTTGAGACATTTACTTCTAGCACACGTAAATAGATCAAAGTGGTCAACTGAAGAACTGTTGTATATGGAGAGTTTTCCATCTTGCACAAACTCTGATGGAAGATTCAATGGTAGGCCGTCCACCAACTAAGCCCCAGATAGACTGGTCACCCACCACCACCCCTGGCATCTACAGCACTCCTCTTAGGCCTCCTGTAGCAAATCTTCGCCCCACACCTAGACCACCACCAGATTAGTTTATAAACATCTAGCAAATTAGTTTCTTAAAGCATTGCTCATAGGAACTAATCACACTTTCAACCATTTTGAGATAAATGCTGATTTATTGCAATGACAACAGTTGTAATAGTTGACATCACCTTTAGAGCTCTGCATGGTCAGGCACCTGCGTACATCTTTGACCTGCTCCATTCCTATATCACAAGCAGGTCTCTCAGGTCATCTGACCAGAGCCTGTTGGTTGAGGTTTAAGACTAACGGTGGCCAAGCCTTCAAATTTGTGGCTCCTAAACTGTGGAACGCCCTTCCATTGGATCTACGATCTGTGGCCTAGGTTGTCTCCTTTAAAACAGATTTCTCTCTGTTGTGGCTACTTATGTCATTGTAAACTCCTTACTGCAAGCTTCATCACATCTCTAATATCAATATAATTTCTCCCCTTTGTGAAATCTTCTATGCTGAACTAATCTACCCTTTCGACAAAAAGCTTATATGGTTTCTCTCCTGTGTGGATTATTTTATGCTGAAATAAGAGACTACTAAACTTTGTCACATTCCTGTCTAGTAGAGTTTCTCTCTTGTGGTTTCTTCTATGTTTAACTAAACTACTACATTACTAAACCATTTGTCATATTCCTGGCACTGATATGGTTTCTCCCCTGTGTGGATTCTTCTATGTTTAACTAAATTACACCTTTGACTAAAAGCTTTGTCACATTCTTGGCACTGATATGGTTTTTCTCCTGTGTGGATTCTTCCATGTTTAATTAAATTACACTTTTGACTAAAAGCTTTGTCACATTCCTGGCACTGATATGGTTTTTCTCCTGTGTGGATTCTTCTATGTTTAACTAAATAACACATTTGACTAAAAGCTTTGTCACATTCCTGGCACTGATATGGTTTTTCTCCTGTGTGGATTCTTCTATGGTTAACTAAATAACACTTTTGACTAAAAGCTTTGTCACAGTCCTCACAATTATATGGTTTCTTTGCTCTCTTGCTCTCAGCCTCCCCAGAAGAAACATCTTCACTCTCACTTCCAGAACTGGAGCTGGGAATAAGCCTGGCCCAGGGGCTTGGGCTGGTCTTGGTCATGAGGCAGGTGGCAGGGCTGGAGCAAAGGCTGGGAATAAGTCTTGAACACTTAGTCTGTGTTCTATTCGACTTGATAGGCTTTAGTTCAGACAACAGCCCTCCTCTCTCCTTCCCCTCTTCTGAACTCTGAGCTGTAGGACAGTCTGGGGTTACAGAAGTGGGCTGAGAGTCACTGGCTGGTTCTGGTGCTCCATAGTCCTCTTCATCAGACTCTTCTTTGATTTGGTCCTCAGTTGTTAAAGAGTCTCTTTCACTGTTCTCCACATTTAGAGTTTGGTCAAGAGGTGGCAGATGAGACGACTCCTCCATATCACTGTGGGTTTTCACTCTGGTGGAAGGGAATATGGAGTCTGTAGTATCAAACTGCAGCCCCTGAAGCTGCGCTCCCCCCTGAGTGGTCCATAGCTCCTGTTCCTCTTTAATGTGTGGGAGCTCTTGGAGAGAGAACTGCTGAACATCTGGGAAGAAAAGAAAGACGGGTCTAAATATTAGGATAAAGTCTACTTCATTATTGCACAACAACCTAACACGTCTAACTGTGAAAAATCAGGGAAATTCAGAGAGGAGTTTGTCTGTTATGGCTGTGTACACCTCTTTTTTAAGCAGTTTTTATCCAACGTGTAATGTGTAATGTGGTATTTATGCGATTTGGCGCCCCCTACATGTACACTTTTGCACAACTGTCATAAAATGGTAAATACTAAGCCTGCATTTATTTACAAGGTGAAAACCGTCCCAAAACACCCACATGAGACAACAGAGAACAGTTGATAGCTGGAATAATAGGGCCTAGCTAATATACATATATATATATATATATATATATATATATTCCCAGATATAATGTATGTGATAGCCACAACTAATGTCGGTCTACTGACAGTACACACACACGCGTATGCATCCAAATCTCCAAATGCAGTAGCTACAAATCATACAATGCTGCACTTCATGGCTCCTGACAATCCTATCGTGTCGCTAGTCAACTAGTGCTGCAATGATATGTTCCCTAACAACACTAACTCAATTCCACACAATCTCTGTCAACACTTTACGATACGATAGCCTTTATTGCTCCCTGGGTGGGGAAATTTGGTTGTCACACAGCACAGGCAGGAAAGAGTAAAAGAAACATACAGGACATGGCAATGTACTGTACTAAAATAGACAATATAACACCCAGCTACTGCTAGCTAACGTTAGACAGGTCTGGGGGAGGCTATCTACATTAATTACAAAAAATATATATATACAAATTTTTTGTCATGTTTGTGTTATGTTTATTTTTTTTATTTTTTTAATAGATATTCAAGATTATTTCCTTCATCGTCTGGCATGGGAAGATCAAACAAAATGCCCACTACAGGTCACTCATAGAGGGTCAAAAAAGAGCTCTAGGTGGGTTGGTCAAATATTGATATATATAGACTATGCAGTACTATTTATTTATCCATAGCGCTATATTTTACTCTAATGTTTATTGTGTAATAGATATGTAACCTATTCTGTGTGTTATGTGTTGTATCATGTGCTATATTATGTCTTGCACTCCACAAAATAAGTTCCCAGCGGAAAATAACGTACTTTAAATTTGAATTGAATAGAGCAGCGACATTACAAAACTGTTCTGGGTAGAGATGGGATTCATGGCTCTTTGAAGGGAGCCGGATCTTGAGGATCCGTTCCTTTCAAAAGACTGGATCATTTTTATATTTATTTATTTTTAAGAAGCCAGCCTTGGGGTGCCCCATTTTATCTGGGGGGAATGATAGGGTAATATTTGGATCAAAATCATTCAAACTTAGACCTCCAATATATTTTCTATTGGTGGGATATTCTGAAATAATGATTAGGCTATAATTTCATTTGGTAATGGCTTGTGTGGACATTTGTGGTAAACATTCCATAGGGTGGCGCCACATGCCTCTGCTTTGACAGCAAGATCCTTTTTTGGGATTCATCCTTTGTATAAAATGTGTTTGTGTGTAAATAAACCTGACTTATGTTATTCACGCAACACCTGTAGCCTACTCTGCTATGCTGCTCTCCTCCTGCCTGTTCGCCAGTGAAGTAGTAGGGAGGAGCTTGAGTGAAAAAAGAACGGCTCCCACAACTGCGAATCGGTTCCCATCGTTCGCTTTAAAAGAATCGGATCGTTCGCGAACGTCACATAGTTCTGGGGAGAACGTTCGCCTATTTATAGCTAGCTAGCTTGACATAACCAAACTTGGACGCTAGCTACAAACTAAATGTTATAGAGAATAACGAGTCAATTCAGAACATGAACAGTGACTCTAACCACAGCAGAGGATGATATAGGACAGAACCTGCTCGATGTAGATTGATCTCGGGTTGAATGACGTTGTCTAGCATTCTCTGCAGTTCCGCGATTTTCTCTTTGGAACGACAGATTTCTTCTTGCCACTCTCCAAGCGTTTTTTCATAATGTCCGAATATCTCAAAAGCTGCCGCTGCTAATCGCTCGTTGACAAAATCTCTAAATCGCTGTAGTTTGAACATTTTATTATGGTTCACACTACGAGTTACAGCTACAGTAGCGAGAACCTCACGACATATCCGGTACCTACTTCTTCTTATTATCTTGGGTTTAACGGCAGTTTGCATCCTCTTCGTTGCATTAAGCTACTGCCTCCTTCTGGTCATGTTTCGTCAAATGTCCGTTAACCTACATCACTGTCTCGATGTCCCTTCCCTAACATCTAAATTATATGTATCAGCTTTGTGTTGTATAGATAATGAAATAAAGCCATTTGCACTTGTTCCTGTTTATTTCCTCACCCCACACGCATTCCCATAGGCTATTAACTTTAACAGATGTTTGAATCTGCAACTCTTGTGCCACGAATGAACTCAGGATCAGGATTCCATTTATTAATTTCCTCTAGTTGGAGATCTACCTTAGGTGGTGGTAATATCCATGGTGCTATTGATAACTGATGGCGTATGTTGAATACTGTCTAGCAAGTTTAATTTCGTTATTTATCTTCCACCCAATATGGGTACCTAGCTTTCTTTCAAGTAATTTCAAAATAAAGGTCACACAAAACAATGGCACACTTTCTTAGTGACTGTGAAAACATGTAGGCTAGTGGTTCAATCTGTATGAGATTCTGGGGACATAAGGTGGGAATCAGTTGACAACAGCCCATGTTTTTGTTAGTGGTGTGAGATGGTGGGTTATAAATGTGTGTGGGTGTGGTGTTGCGGTGCTGCACCTGAACCTACTGGGCTGGGGACCATCAAAGTCTGTCTCTTACAGCTCCTGTTTGTCTAATGTGCAGCAACATGTTCTCAACTATCCAAATGAGGAGAAGATAAGACATAATGAGTTACCAATAAGACTGTTTGTGTTCTCTTTGACTTGATAGGCTCAAGTTGAGACAGCAGCTCTCATCTCTCCTCCTCTTCTTTTAAACTGAGCTGTAGGAGTCTGGAGTTACAGAGGGGGGCTGAAAGTCACTGTCTGGTTCTGGTGCTCCACAGTCCTCTTCATCTGACTCTGCTTTGATCCGCTGTTGTGTTGATAAAGAGTTTCTTTCTCTGTTCTCCACAGCTGGAGTGGTGGGGGGGTTAGAACTCTGGAATGTCCAGAACCACATTGGTGTTGGATTTCGGGTCATCTACACTGACTGGATTTAGTGCTGTAGTCTATATTTGACACACTAAACACTAACACTAAAGGCTCTTGCATGATGAAAGCCACCAGTCTCTGATCCTGGAGCCAGCCTCGCCCCGCCTAGCCTACAGTAACAACCGTACATAACATAAGCAGCCACTGACTGACAAGTGTTGCACCACATAACCCCCAACAGCTCCAACAACCCGCACTTGCTCACACACCACCAGGCAGGTGGTCATTTGATCTCTTTCGGTGCTGCCTGTATGTACCCAAGGTGATCAACACAGCCTTGTACCCAAGGTGGGCAACACACAGCCAGTATTTACAATACCCATGAGATTATACAGCTTGTACTGTACAGTATATATGTAAGGTGGCCAACACAAAGGCATGATTGAATCCCTGTGCCATCATCATCACCACTAACAGAACTCTCTGTCGCCCAGAGTCTTGTCTGGACACAGACGGCAAACTACAGTACATGACCTTCAGTGTGTCATCACTATTTATATTTCTCTCTGGCTGTCGCGCCTGTCATTCACACCACAACCAGAGTTTTTACCCTTTTTTTCCTCACCAGAGTAGTTTTTTTTTTAAAGGCAATTTACTGGCAAACTAGCATTCTATCAGTATCACACTCATTTACAGTATGACCCTGTTTACACCTTGCATTAAAATGCGTTTTTGGTGATCAGATTGCAATCGGATTGCGATCCGATGGGCCAAACCACCTCCGGAGATGGTCAGGGACGCATTTTGACCACATTTAATTTAATGGTAAATGTAAATGCGTTTTTAATCCACATATCAACAACGTGGGCGGTTCCAGACCAGCAAGGAGCAGGCTTCCATGGCAGCTAGCAAGAAAGCATTAAAATGGATCCTGGTCAAGGTTGGAGTCCAGACAAGACAAAAGTGTCTACTCTCAATTTGGTCGGATGAAAATATTCAAGCACAAACAGGGTGTGACGTTCGATTGTCAGCTGGACAGAGTCGATCGGATCTCAAACGGAGAGGGGGAGTGGGGGATTGGGGAGGTAGGTAGTCTGTCTTGGAGTCAGCAGATTGTGGGTGATGAGAGGGTGGGGGTGGGTTGATGGATAGGTTCCATGTTCTCCAGTGGAACGCCCAGAGTCTGATCGCTAATGGCCAGGAGCTTAAGAAATTTGTAAGTTATCTTAAGGAGAAGCCTGAGCTGGTGTGTGTTCAGGAGACGTGGCTGAAGCCTTGTCTTGATTTTGTTCTTCCTGGGTATGAGTGTGAGCGTCTGGATCGGGTGGATAGGTCGGGTGGTGGGTGTGCAATATCTTTTAGGACTGGGGTGCAGTATCAGAGGGTGGTCCTTAGCACGGGTTTGGAGTGTGTGGCGGTGCGTGTGTGGGGGAAGCAGGGGCCGTTGTCAGTGGTAAATTTGTACAACTCTTGTCTGTAGCTGGAGGTTGGGGAGTTGGTGAGGGTGATGCAGGTGGTGGGGTCCCCTGTGTTTGGTGGGGGACTTCAATGCACATAACCCGTTGTGGGGTAGCAGGGGTATGGACCGTAATGGGGTGGTTGTAGAGGAGTTCATGGAGGAGTGTGGGCTGGTATGCCTGAATGATGGTAGGCCTACGCGATTTCAGGTTGGGTCGGAGGGGGGGGGTGTCTTGTCTTGACCTGGCTCTGGCGGTCCTGGCAGGGAAGGGGGAGTGGGATGTTATGGACAGGTATACGGTAGGGAGCGACCACTTCCTGATTTATATGCGGTTTGGGCAGTCCCTGATGGTGCAGTTAAGTTGGAGGTGAGTAGGGATAATGGGGACCCCTGTACTCTGTTCTTCACCATGGTAGAGCTGCATAGGAGGAAAAGGATGGGCTGGGGTATGAGGTGTTTCAGCACCTGGGGGATGTGGTATTGGAAGAGGTTTTGTCCCTCATTAATGCGGTGTGGGCGGAGGGGGTCCTCCCGCCGACATGGAAGCAGGCAGTGGTGTAGAGTGGGGTTTATGTGGGTCCCGGCTCATGTGGGGGTGGAGGGGAATGAGGCTGTGGATGCAGCTGCTAAGGAGGCTTTAGGGCAGGAGGTGGTAGGGGTGGGGGTGGATCTGGGGGTAGCTGAGTGGAGAGGTAGGATACGGGGGGTGCTGATGGAGAGGTGGCAGGCAGAGTGGGAGGTGGAGGCGAGAGGGAGGCATTTCCATGGGATCCAGGGGAGTGTTAGGGGGGAGAGGGGCACCCTGGGAAGGGGTAGGACGGAACAGGTCATGATGACCAGGCTTCGGCTTGGTCATTAGGGCCTGGCCTGGGACCTGGCTCGGATGGGGAAACATGTGGATGGTCTGTGTAGCTGTGGGGGGAGGGAGACGGTGAGGCATGTCATGTTGGAGTGCGGGAGGTACAGGAGGGAGAGGGCAGATATGTATGCTCATGTAGTGAGGGTGGGTGAGCCAGTTGTGTCTCTGAGGGTCCTTTTGGGCCATGGGAGTCACCAGTATGAGGTGGGGAGGGCGGTGGCAAGCTTTATGTTCGCTACTGGCCTACATCTTGGGGTGTGAGGGTCTGGGAGGGGTGTAGTACCGTGTCTGGCCAGGGAAAGGCAGCAATACGCCACGTCGGCGTCTAGCCTGCCAGAAACCAAAAGAAGAAGAAGAACGCGCGTTCATGGCTCTCTCCCAATACATCCGCTCTGAGTTAGCAATGAAAATCGGCTTGCTTATTAATCTACTTTCGTCAAATATATCCGTTGGAAAACATATTTTTTTATCCAGGCATCTTAGTTTTAACAGTATAATTGTGACTGAACATGTTTTGTTTGCTAGTAGGTGGTATTGATTTTGTTCACAACAACGCGATGGGCAGCCAGGCGAAATAGCTCCAGGGGACCTGGTCCCAGGCGAGTTGAACAGCTGTCCACCCAGAGACGGGATCTCTCGTTGCGGCATGAAGTTCGCGGCTAACCCGCCGAGCTCGGGGGGCTCGGAGATGTATTACCAATAGGCTAATTACAGTGGAATTGCTGAATGACAGTTTATCATTTAATCTTTATGACTACACAACATCAACTCATATCCATGTACAGTATGTGAATAAAGCTAATTCCAGTTATTTACAAAATATCACATATCCGTCCATTTCTGGAAAAGGCAAATCATTTCTGTCAAATTATCACTCAAGTTTTATCACCAACCCCCAACTATTTTGAGTGAGTATTGTGAAAAGCGCTATATACATAAAATGCATTATTATTATGCATAGGATGTTGTGCTGTGGTCATTTTCATTAACACATTTGATTAATCAGTCAATTGTATTAAGCCCTTTTTAATCGTTTTCTGTTTGTTTGTCTGTTTTGTCTGGTTGTCACGCACTGCACGCAATGATATTCACGCCAAGTCCAATCGGTGTGGTTGCCATGGCGAAAAAGATGGCTTACAATTGCCGTAAATATATTTCATACTAAATTATGCATCTAGCGTAGTGATTAACACAGGTCACATACTTAGCACCTTGATTCATAATGTATAAAACATTACATCTAAAAAATATTTGAATCAATCTATATGTACATCCCATTGATTTGGTTTTCAACAGGCTAAAGGTAAAACTGCTATATTTGCAGGGTCCTGCCAGGTCCTGCCGCACCAAGAAGGGCGAAGCTAGCTTTGCTGCGCTGTCTCCTTCACATCGCCCTCCAACTCGATAGGATTTGGTTGTCTCCCCGAACGATTAGTTCAGTAAGTAACTACCTAGCTATTTATATGTGTATTATATATATCATTTATTTATTTATTTTGAGCTAAAAAGCTTCATACAAAATCAGTTTTCACGTATCCGCTGTCGTTTCAGATAGATAACGTTAGCCGACCAAACAAACTAGTTCGCTGTTTAGCACTAAGTAGCTAGGTAAGGTCAGCATCGCTAGCTATGTTAAGCTAATTTAGCTAGCCAGCCTAACGTTAGCGACTTAACGTTACAGCCAGGGCTGGTAGTAGTATCAGTAGCAAGCCAGTTAGCTCGTTGAGCTAGCTTTGCCAGCTGTCTAACGCTAGGTAGCTAACCTAGGCTCAGGGTAAGCAATGTCTGCTAGCTACAGCAAGCCTGCTAGGTACCTACATTACTGCAGAGAACAATCTGCCGCTGTCATGTCACACACAGTAGCGTAGCTAGCTAGCTAACGCTACTGACGAGGGACCAGTTTTACACACCATGTTTCAGTTAATAAAACCATTTTGATGGCTAGACTAATGTTAAGGCCATACCCCCACTTCTCCGGAGGCGGTGCACACTTAGTTTTCTCGATGCCCGGTATATAGCTATTTACCACCAAGGCAATAACAATGAATGCTCCTTTAATTTAGCTAGCATGCCTGCTGTTTGGAAGCAAACGCCTCTGGTGCTTCCGATTTTAAGCCTATCAATGAATCTGGACAAACGTTAACTTATGATCAGGTTGTTATCCGTTTGTTGACTTGGCATCATCGTAACCTATGTAGGGGATCAGCAGAATTATGGCTTGAAGTGTGATTAAAGTGCCAGTGTAGTTGGCCCTTTAATTATTCGTTTTTGACACACAGGAAGAATGGCTGTCCCCCCAGCTTATGGCGACCTTGGCAAATCTGCAAAAGACATCTTCAACAAAGGATATGGTAAATGTCTTCAAAATAAGAGCCATCCATATATTTTCATTGGGTTCAACTTTGACATGAAAGTCAAAATGGGAGTGCTTGCCTTTTGATGTAGCCTAGCCATTGTTTACACACACTCACGTTCTTTTGGCATGACATTTACCGTCATGATCAATTTGGTTTTAATGTTGTGATTATTCATTAGGCTTTGGATTGGTGAAACTTGATGTGAAGACCAAGTCCTCAAGTGGAGTGGTGAGTTTAGGATAGATGAGGGATGGGGAAATTCATAATATCTGTAAGATATTATCACTTAGTTCTACATGTCCTAAGTAACGTCCTCAATGTGTAGGAATTTAAAACCTCTGGCTCATCTAACACGGACACCAGCAAAGTCAATGGGAACCTGGAAACCAAGTACAAGTGGGCTGAATATGGGCTGACGTTCACAGAGAAGTGGACCACGGACAACACACTCGGGACGGAGATTACTGTGGAAGACCAGGTACGCAGGAGAAAGACAATGAGCCTTGTGAGCTAGCTGCCCAGCTAGGTCGGCCTGTAGAGCATGACACTCTTAATCTCAGGTATCTCAGGTCGTAGTTTTGAGCCCTACGTTGGGCACAGCTAAGCATTTCATTGTGGACCCATATTATGTACTTAAGACAATTTATTTTGTATTTTATTCACAAAACACTCCCCAAGACAGTTGGATTCATCTTCAGAATTCCAGTTGATGTCATGTTTTTTTTTTTCTTTTAGATTACTAAAGGACTCAAACTCACCTTTGATACCACATTCTCGCCAAACACTGGGTAGGTTTTGTAACACTTTGCTACTGTACTGTTATCAACATTGATCACCAGACTTTTTTAGTGCATTGGGATGCTACTATGCAAGAAAACATGCAATCAATCATCTTTTTTTGTAACCTTAGAAATAATAAATACAAGGTGGATTTTGAGTGATCCTTTTAATATATTTTCCATTGTGTATTTTCTCACAGCAAGAAGAGTGGGAAGGTGAAGACTGCTTATAAGCGTGAGTATGTCAACCTGGGCTGCGACGTGGACTTTGACTTTGCTGGTCCTGCCCTTCACGCGGCAGCAGTGGTCGGCTATGAAGGATGGCTGGCTGGCTACCAGATGACCTTTGACACAGCCAAATCCAAGATGACCCAGAGCAACTTTGCAGTCGGTTACAAGACTGGCGATTTCCAGCTGCATACCAATGTGTAAGTCTCGGCTTCTACAGAAGTTACCATGGAAAGAAAGGAAATTAAATGTATCTACAAATTGATTTGGTGTGATGTTTGGGCCTGTTTTCTCTCTTTCAGAAATGATGGCACAGAGTTTGGTGGGTCCATCTACCAGAAAGTGAATGACGAGCTGGAGACTGCTGTGAACCTGGCTTGGACAGCAGGCAGCAACAGCACCCGCTTTGGCATCGCTGCCAAGTACCAGCTGGACGCCAGTGCTTCCATATCTGTAAGTTTCAAGTTTTCCTCATTTATGAAAAATGGTTGAATGTAGACTAATGTGTTTAAGTAGAACAGGATATTTAGCGATTAAGTGGATACTCTAGTTGCTGTAGTATAATTTGTTGGACGTTTTTCTTTCTGCTCAGCTAATTGATTGATTGCTGATATGCTTTCCAGGCTAAAGTGAATAACGCCAGCTTGGTGGGAATCGGCTACACTCAGACCCTGCGGCCAGGTGAGGACTGTTTCTTCTTGGCAACAGCACTGCCATTAACCTCATTCCATGAACTCACCGCTATTTAGTAACATGTCCCTCCTGTTTTGCAGGTATGAAACTGGTGCTGTCTGCCCTGGTCGATGGGAAGAGTATCAACGCTGGAGGCCACAAGCTGGGCCTGGGGCTAGAGTTGGAGGCATAGATATAGCTATCCAGCATCTTCACATTTGATGGAAATATCAGCAGGATCTGGCCTTGTGTTTCCAGCCCAGTCAGCAAAGGGTCTCTCCCAAAGAGATGAATCCAAAGCAACATGCCCAATTCTCCATTTCTTTTAGAGGGCTTAACAACCACTTGTCCTTTAATTTTGTGTGTAGACATTTGGTGTTGACCAGGTCTCTGTTGTTTATTCATTATGTACCTCTGCCCTGTTCTGTCCCAGCTATGGAACATCCTCATTATGGACAACCATCTAAGTTTTGCTTTTGCTTTGAGGTTGGCTCATCAGACAATCTTAAGTATGGTTATAAAAGAGTTCTGATTTTATTCAAGTGTGATAATGTCTGTGAATGTATACTGTACCTGAGCTCTTATTTTGCACACAAGCAAACACCTTATTACCTTTATTTATGTCCTATTTTTCCCCTATATCATTTGCACATGTATTAGCATTTCAATGTTTTCCTGTTGTCCAGGCTGCTCCTACATAATATGCTTATTAACAAGACACCAGCTAATGTTCTGAAGGAGAGATTTATGCTTACCCACCCTCTGCAGTCATTTGCAAGTCTCAACCATCTTGATCAGCTTGCTTTCTAATTGAACATGGTAAAAAAGTTGCAAGACAATGCCAAATGGGTTTTTTTCTCAGTGTGATTAGAATAAAGATATAAATCAGAGTGAATCCTCCACCTCCCCATAGTTGTGTAAAATTATTGATTGGGACCTTGATCCGAAACCAAGTCCTCATGTATGTCTACCTTTGCAATAAAGTCTATAAACCAGCCATTTCATGTTCATTAGAATGTGATAAGTCTTCAGCCCTGTGTTGTGCACATTGTCTAATTGTCCCATTAGACTGTTCATGCAAATTCACAAATTACATTGTTAGAGAGGCCCTTGATTATTCACTGTTAATGAGGATTACTCCATTAAACCCCCTATGTGGGGGGAGCAATATGGCCTGTATTTTTTAAAACAAAATATAAATTGTGGACCCATAACTAGAATTTTAAAAAAAGGGTCTTTAAAATTCTCTGGACAGCGAGTGGACATGTGTTCCACGTATGTCTAACAATTCTTTACTGCTTACATCTCAGTGCCATTTAAGTATTTTAAAATATCTGGTATATATTGCCTACCTAAGGCCACCTTTGATCAGAAGTTTTTGCTGTTGTGTGTATGAATCCAGGCTGGTGATAGGTGTCTTTTTTGTATACAATAGACGTGGTTAGACAATGAGCCAACAAGTCACTTTCATTTAGTGCAGCTCAACCATCACAATCACATCAAATCATGTATACAGTACATTAGTCTCATGTACAGTATACTTTTGCATACATCTTATAGATTTGGTAAACATTGGTATTTGCTCTGGAAGTTGGTTGCTTTACAACATACTTCATACAGCACACTGAAAGGCTTCACACAGACATCCAACTAGCATCATCAAGCTAACACCATATAAAAACAATTACATTAGACTACACAAGGCATCTTAAAAGGAGTAGTAAAGGTAAAATGCATGTTTAGCCCTGTTTTAAGGTTACTTATGATCATATACAAAACGTTGACAAAACTAGCACTTTTGAGAAAGTCTGATAATTGCTCTACCACTGTTTTGGTCATACAATGGATGTGGGTGGGCACCGTGAAAAATCATTCTAAAAACATGTTAAACTCAATTTCAAAGACAAGAAACTCACCGAGGTGTTAGTTGGCGTTCTGACATATAATTTGCCATAAAGTAAGATTCTAGTTCATCTGGAAAGGCTTTTTAAAATATTTAACATATAACTATTTAGTCGCAGCACATACGTGTGTAAACTTCTGCAAATTAGGTAGCCTAGCAACATAAACAATAACAATAGCTACCGTAAGTAGTTCTGCTTCCTGAATCCCCTCTGCAGATTGATCTACACATCTACAACGGTCGCTTCAATACAAGTCAATAGATTTCATAAAATGATCAATAAAACGCTACAGGATTCATACATTGCGGCGAATTTGATGTCAGAACACCAACGGACACCAATTACCCCCTCGGTGAGCTTCTTGTCTTTGAAATTGCGAGTTTAACATGTTTTTGAAAGATTTTTCAAGGTGCCCACCCACATCCATTGTATGACCAACATGGTAGTAGAGCAATTATCAGATTTTCTCAAAAGTGCTAGTTTTGTCAACGTTTTGATCTGAACCATTATATATCATCATAAGTACCCTTAAAACAGGGCTAAACATGCGTTTTCCCTTTACTACTCCTTTAACAGGTTAGTTGAGGTACATCATTCAAATGAGAAATAAAACTAAAACACCCATACCATCAGTGTAAGAGGTGTGACCTGATAATCATTATGCAAGGCGACTGCTCAAGGCATTCATGACCTACAGTTTAAACGCCAGTGTTAGCCCATCTCCCACAGTGAGCATGCTCAGGTTGATACGGACGTCTCGGTGCAGCTTCTTGTTCAGCTTGTCGATGGCCTGGGTGTCCACGTCACCGTCTGCAGGGTTAACTACCTTCCCACTCCAGAGGACCTGCAACACCAAGCCAGGGAAGCCACCATCGTCAGAAAGTTTTTCTTTCCGGTTTTCATTTTGCTGTCCACTGGATTTTTTTGTATTATTAAATACATTAAACGTTATCTTAATATGAGTGACCATCTCAGGTACTGTACAACATCTGACACAACTGAGAAATTTTGTTAATGATGACCTGGAATACTAACATTATCTATAGCAATGATGCCTCCTTTCCTCAAGAGCTGTAATGACTTTTCATAGTAGTTGTCATAGTTGGCTTTGTCTGCATCAATGAAAATGAAGTCAAAGGTCTCAGCCTCCCCTGCAGCCAGGAGGTCATCTGAAAGAGACAGAGGATGATGTCAAAATGGTTGTAATATGGTGATTGTTCTACAAAGTAGAAAAAAAAAGATTTAACACGGTACTGTACCTAAAGTTTTCAGTGCTGGTTGTATGCGTAGATCAATTTTATGGTCAACTCCAGCCTGTAAGAAATAAGCAGATTTGTGTTTTGAATTCGGAAATATTCACAAAGCTTGAGGGAGTTAGGTCGAATTATTATAAAACATTGCATTTTTTCACTCGGCATATGTGGTTACATCAGCAGCATACAACTATCACAAGAAACGTGAGCAGGCAATGCCTGAGCTATTCATAAAGGGAATCATTATCATCTCTACAGTTAGAGATAATAAATTA
This sequence comes from Borostomias antarcticus, assembly GCF_949987555.1. NCBI lineage: Eukaryota > Metazoa > Chordata > Actinopteri > Stomiiformes > Stomiidae > Borostomias > Borostomias antarcticus. The sequence goes on along the minus strand of NC_140255.1, from coordinate 14,988,852 downwards.
TTAACCTAGGTATCATATTGTGCCATAGTGCTTCATGCAAGCATGCACTCCAACTTAAAGGTGCCGTATGTGGTTTGCCTCAGAAGCGCTTTTTGTTATATTTTTTGCAATTCTCATTACATCCCGACAGCAATCAATAAACAAAGTGCTCCAACACTAAAATGAAATAAATCCGTAATCTGGAAGTCGCAGGACTGTAATAAGTGCATCCAATAATTTTGAGTTGCCAACTTGAAATGACTGAATGACTTACCTGCCTGTCAGCCTACCTAGCTGCCTAGCGAGTGTAATTTGTTTTCCCCCAGTTTGGAGGAGTGGCTTTGGAGGGAGAGGTGAAAGAAGGGACGGGGATTTTGTCGGTTGCATTTTTCAAAATCTTTCAAAATTGTACTTAAGTCTAACAGGAAAACCCAAACTGCATACTGCACCTTTAAGGTGCAGTCAGTCCTCAGCAAAGTGGAGCGAGATGGCACAGCATGCAAGTGCATAGTAACTACTCTCAGTAGAACTTTATCTGTTACCTGGGGTGCCAGCCAATCCACTGCACTCAGCACTTGGCAAAATGGGAATAGAATTACCTGTCAGTTATTGCTATTTCTCGTCTTAAGCCAAACTACACTCAGTTGCCACTTTACTAGGAAATCACTACTGTATCTATCCAAGCTGCCATGTTAGCTCTCCCAAAGACTGTAAAGGTATTACAGTAAGTGAAAACACAAAAATTAGTACTATGATGGCAAATTGCACAACTTGAATACGACCAGTGTTAGAACTGAGATGGCAACAAACACCACTCGAATACCTCTTTCCAGAAAGGTTTGCCAATGTTGGTGTACTTTTCATCTACGTCACAGGCCACCATTTTGCCGTCCTCTGGCAAAACCAACGCCACGCTCAATGTATTGTAACCCGTGTATACTCCTGTAGACCAATGACATGCAAGATAAAAAAAATAGTCGAGTCAATTTACATGATAACACACAGATGTTGGTCTTTACTCAACAGTGTTATGCAATGGTATCTACACTATAATAACTAATGAATAGATAAAGGTGCTGCATATACTGTATGCTCATTGATCAACCAATAAACATTTATATATGCTTACAAACTAAATGTGCATACCAATCTCTATTGCTTTCTTAGCTTTGATAAGTCTTGCAAGGTTAGCCATGAACTGGGATTGCTCGCAGGCAACCATGATGAAGTTCCAGGAATCCTCCATGGTCCTCTGAAAGGCAAAGACGCAGATGTTCATTTGAGGACGCTAGTAAATGTTACTGTATAACTAAGGCTCTCATTGTACACACAATCCCTTTTAGTGGAGGAACCAACCCTCAAAAAGAGCCATAGTTTTTGAGATACCCCTCCCTGGGGTAGAACAAAACGGGACATTGCTCTTTCCGCCTATAATAAGGCCTTATATAGAAGGCTGCTAATTCAAAATAGAACCAAATATTTGCATCCTGGTTGCTTTGGGATGTAGGGACACTACCTGTAGAGTACCACGCCCAAACAGGGCTAAAGCCCGCTCGACTCACGGTTCAGAATAATAGCGGGTGCAGATCCGAGAACAATGGTAGAATTAAGCAATAAACCACGAGAGGCCGTGTGTTATAGTGATTTTATAACAGCTAGGGGGCGTTGTTAGGCACGACGCGAAGCGGAGTGCCCAAAACCCCCCTAGCTGTTATAAAATCACTATAACACACGGCCTCTCGTGGTTTATTGCTTTTATACAACGGTTACTACAGCTATTAGTGTAATATAGACACACAGCAATGTAAAATATTAACATTTATTCAAAACGAAGCATCATTCCCTCAATTCCACGGAGCAAAATAGTTCCCCTAACAAATGGGTTGCCAAGCAACAACAACAACTACAATGCACTGGATCAAATGGGAGGCGCATTCATACTGAAAATGGAATGATATGCGGTCCCAGGTGTGTGTTACAAAGTATTTTAACACGGCTTCCAGCCAATCAGAATCAAGAACCAGAACTAACCATTGTATAATGGCTTTTAGAAGCTCTCCATCACTACATGGTATCGAGAGAGAACCAGTCACCTCCTGTTGAGGTATTGATGGATTTGGCCCAGGAAGTGTCAAAAATTATTTCAAGTTTGAAAAAAATTACTACCTTCAAATACAAGGTGTGTCCATGGGTAGTCCATTCTCCCCCAAGGGAAAAGGGAATTGAAGGTCAGAATCTCTGAACACAAGAGTAACATTAGGCTGCATGATGAGAAATCGCCTGTAGCGAGGCATTTTAACTCCTCAGGTCATGAAGTCTAGGCTACGTTTTCAGGGCATTAAATTGGTGAATCCATTGAAAAGAGGTGGTGACAGAGAGCGCCTACTTCTACAGAGAGAGGCTTATTGGATTCACGCCCTGAAAACAGAGTTCCCGAAAGGATTGAATGAGGAACTATTGCTAGGTTGTTTTCTGTAAAGGTCTCTCTCTTGTGATATTGTTAATGAAATTGTTGTATATATTGTATTATGGTTGTAACTCTGTATTGTATAGTATTTGTATTATGTAAATGTGCGACCCTCTGCATATGCACACAGGTAGCCAAACCTTCACCTTTCTGACATAACACAGGTAGCCAAACCTTCACCTTTCTGACATAACACAGGTAGCCGAACCTTCACCTTTCTGACGTAGGCTACTGATTATTGAAGACAGTATATATAGAGGTCAGTTCCGCGAGAGCGGCTTTAAACGCTGAAGAAGGCCCTACGGCCGAAACGCGTCCGTTCACTGACTGCTGCTATGGAATAAAGCCATAAAAATGATTGTCCGGAGTGCGGATTATTCTCCTTCTACACTACCTGTAGACCATCTGTAGAAGTATGATGTAAAAACAACCATCTGGTAGAAAATGAAAAAGGATTATCTTGGTATTCCCTCTTTCAGGTTAGCCGTTTTTTGCTCTTTTTTGGCCTATGGGGTAAGTCACTTCATGGATGAATTTCATGACTTTTGCAGGAAAAGTAAAACTTGGGACAATCCATTTCATGAAGGGGACATATTAAAGATATGAAAAAACAATGTCCCGTTTTGTTCTACCCCGGGGAGGGGTATCTCCAAATTTTGAGGGTTTGGTTCCTCCACTATTTAGGGTCAATAATGGAATTATTGTCTTCTTTTACTAAAATACCAAAAAGAAATGTAGCCTACTGGTAAGCATGACATGTAAGCATGTACTGTAGACATGAAGGTAGGCCTACATGTTGAATAAGATCATCAGGAAATCACATCATTACCTGTCTGAGTCTTTTCAGAGCTGGATGCTCTCTCATTGAATGGTTGAGAACATATTGCATCAGTGGATTATCTTTCGCCCCACTGTGGCTCTTGAAACCGTCCATGCTGGAAAATGTGGACCTTCTTTTGCCTGGAGGACAAAAATGTCAAGTTGAGTATATTAAGATGACATCAAAACGGCTTAAATGTTGAGATCTGGGTTTGATCAACTAAAAAGAGATTATCACTACAGCTCACTTCCTGCTATCGTAGCCTATCTGACTGAGCCATGTCTGCAGTAACGTTAGCGTACAGTACACAGATGAACGCATGCAAGTCCTCCCCTTCCTTACCAATGTAGCAACCAGCAACGAACACAACTCCTAGAGTTGCCGAACCTATCAACGCCTCTCTGGAAACACTGTGGAAAAGCATTGTAAGAAAGTCTCGTGTCTGACTTGAGACAGATCAAGGGCTTTCAGTGTTTCCTAATTTTCATAGCACGCTACCGTTATGACGGATATTGTAAAAACGTATCTAAAACCCCTAGAAGAAGTCAACGTACCAGCATTTGTTTTTGCGCTTCTATTAGAATAGTTCTGGTCACATGGTCGTAAGCACAATCATGTGACTGTCATGTTGTTGGTCTAAGCATAATAGACTACGTAGCCTACATGTGAGTTTTAAAAACTTCCCGACGAAATGTAGGGCCTATAGTCTAAATGTGGACTAATTCATTGGGTGTTTGGTCGTTTGGTTACCCCCAAACATTGTTCAGTGGAAAACATTAAATATCACATAAATAGGCCGAGCGTGTTTACATAGCTATCAGCAAAATGCAAAATATATATTTTATAAATTTGCCTAATATTGCACGACCACATTGCAGGACAAATAACAAATTGACTATAAGCTATTGTCAAACAGGTTGATATATAGTAAATCAAATCTAGACGCAGTGACGCACAGTTGCCTACTCACCCTAAAATATAAAGATTAATTTCGATAGGATAACAAAACGCACTCGCAACGTTTTAACAGTCGACTCGATCGTGACTGTCAAAACACGCCAGATCATGTAGACACGCCTGCACAGTGAATATAAAATGGCCTCTTGGATGAGAAGGGATGGGAGGGTCTCTGATGGTGAATAATCAATTTAACACTTGATTAACCCCCAGATATTCCTATCCTAGCTGATCTTAATCAGGGTGGTAGCCTATGCAGACTGGCTTTGCAGTGTTAGTAGGCTACACACGCATTTTTGATTGTATTAGTTGCCGAATATGCACAAGATTCCATCCATTTGGTGATCAGAATAATTTAGCAGTCTGCGGAGTGTTTACAAAAGTGACTCACAATTCATAGCATATATATGCTATAATATATATGCTAAAAAATTAGGGAACACTTAGATCATCAATCATCATCGCGGATCTCGATGAACGAAATATTCAAGGTGAAAACTGTAGGCTATTGATTACATTGTGTAATTCGTCAAGAACAAAATGATGTAAGAACGGTCAGTGGAAACCAAAATCATTAATCCACTGAGGGCTTGGTGAGATGATTAGGCCTAAGTATTCCTTACATGTTTTGCAGTAGGCCTATATATTGTTCGGGTGTGGAAACGTGTGCAATTTCTTGGAATGAAGAAACCCAGATAGCTGAGGAACATATGGCCAAAAGTGAACAGTCACTGAATCATTGATTTGCATAGAGGCAGACCTTTTCCGTTTGAACTGCATATCTATTCGAGGAACTTTACCTTAACAGTGCCAGTGAGCTAGCCATAGCATGGTGCTGATGTGCACGATGCTGTCACCATGAATTGCTTTTTTTTTTTTTTTTTTACAGGGGTAGTTTTATAGTTAATGTAGCAGCTATCCGGTTTATATTTTAACATAATTTCAAACGTTCATCAAGGTTATAATATATAAGTAAACCTTATAAATAAAGAATAAACAAATTTGTTTAGTTTTGTTTGCAAACCGGTTGATCAATATTACCTAGATCAAATCTAGACGCAGTGACGCACTTTACAGACTAAAAGATAAAGATTAAGTTGGATAGGATAGATAAGATTACCAAAACACACTCACCGCATGCAAACGACGTAAATGCAGCTTGTCAACGACGCAATTGTCGACGTACCAGTCGGGGATATTAAAGCAACATGTGATACATATTTTCATACAGAGAGGGGCAGTATTGTCAGGGTGATGCAGCTCTAATATCGGAGATACAGTATGAACCCAATCTGAAGTTTAACTTAATAGGGCTCGGGAAAATGTAGTCCCAGACACGACCATCTTGTTTCTACACAGGTGTATATATTTGTATGATTGGCTCTACTGCATAGAATCCTATGCAATCAGAGAATAGATACACCTGTGTAGAAACAAGATGGTCGTGTCTGGGACTACATTTTCCCAAGCCCTGTTACGGTAAATAATTGCTCCAACAATTTAATCCCAGCAGCACGTACTTTTGTAATCAAAACATTGTTATTGACTGTTTTCTGTAACATGTACACTATCACCGTCAGATGTTAGAGAAATGTTCTGATCCTATTGTTGTAACATACTGTAACAATAATACAATGGTACTTGTGCCACAAATAAGGCTCTGAGAACCATACGAGTGGAAGTCCTTGCTCTGTGGCACTGTGAGTCCATTTTGTGTTGATAAACAGGCCCATGGGGGCTGATCCAGGAGAGAAAAAGCAGCCCTGTCCTCAGGCCTTTGGTCTCCAGACAGGCTGTGCGATACTGTTGTCATGCACCCAGACCCAGGCAAGGTGGGGAATGGATGGTAGGGGTGGGCGTGTGTGTGTGTGGATGTCACAGGGCTCCCTGTAATACTCCACGCACACCATATCAGCTGTTAAGCCAGTCATGAGGATATGTGTCTCTTTCATCTGCTTAAGACACACGGACATAAGGTCAAGAGCAGCTTGTGTTATAAAGCCATGATGTCAGAGGGAAGCTATGGGTAGGCTAATTGACTTCAGGGGAAAGGGCAACCTTGCAGCCAGGCATTCAAATAGAACGAAAAGTTGAATCCACGTTAAAACGCTTAGCTTTCGTTAAATTGGCTGCATAATTCGTTTGGTAAAGGCCAATAAGCCACCTTCAACTCATAGTAAAGTGTCAAATATCTTGTTAATTATCATGATTAATGATTCCCACACCCCATTTATTTGTTTGTTTATTTACTGTTTTTGTTTGAAGTTTTGATGATTATCTTAATCTAGGTCTTATGTCTGTGTGAAGTCACCGAATTACAGGCTATTGCAGTAGGTAGAGACCACGCAGAGGAACCTACTGACAGGTGGAACCACTAGAGGGCACCAAAGAGTGTCAGTGTCTTAGTGGATACAGAGCTGAGCACACAGAACTACCAGAGCAGGCCCTCAAGGCTAGGTGGCCTCACTCACTGACTCACATTGTAAATAGTCGTGGGTCAGATGGGTTTTTATCAGAGCCTGTCAGCGACGACAGCCCAATATCAAACTCAGCTCATAATGAACGTGATGCTCATTTCAAAAGTCTGTCAATTTCATCTGGTATTGCTGTTCACATTGAACAATGATAAAACACATGGAGTAGTTTTTCCTCCCATATACTGTACAAAGACAAACCTGGCAACATTTTGACTGGAGCGGCGTTCTTCAGACTGATGATTAGCTGGCTGGCCCATCAGACGCACTCTCTCAGAGATGTGGTCCAGTTCCCAGGTCTGGCCCCAGAGCTGCAGCTGCTGCTGGTTACCAAAGACTCTGGACAGTAGGGGAGGGTTGAGCATCTCTCCCTGGGCCTAGGGAGCTCAGTGCTGGCCCAGTGAGGCAAGGAGCCTGCCCAGGGGCACCCCTCTTAAGTGAGTAAACACAGTATTAACAAATCACACCATGATCCGGAGACTATGCATTACTCTATCTGTGTCTGGGAACTTGAGGAATTGCATACTGCTGTTATGATCTTCATATGTTCATACAGGACTATATGTGTGGTGGTGTTGGGGTGTGCTGTACTAGCCTACATGTGTGGTGTGCCATAAATTATAATTTGTAGCCTAGCGTTAAAGGAGTAGTAAAGGGATGATCATGTTTAGCCCTGTTTTAAGGTTACTTATGATCATATACAATGGTTCAGATCAAAAAGTTGACAAAACTAGCACTTTTGAGAAAGTCTGATAATTGCTCTACCACCGTTTTGGTCATACAATGGATGTGGGTGGGCACTGTGAAAAATCATTCAAAAAACATGTTAAACTTTCAATTTCAAAGACAAGAACAACAACGGTCACATCAATACAAGTCAATGGATTTCATAAAATGATCAATAAAACCCTACAGGATTCATACTTTGATGTCTGAACACCAACGGATACCCAGGTGAGCTTCTTGTCTTTGAAATTGAGAGTTTAACATGTTTTTGAATGATTTTTCACGGTGCCCACCCACATCCATTGTAGGCCTATGACCTAAACGGTGGTAGAGCAATTATCAGACTAAGACTTTCTCAAAAGTGCAAGTTTTGTCAACTTTTTGATCTGAACCATTTGTATATGATCATAAGTAACCTTAAAACAGGGCTAAACATTAATTTCCCTTTACTACTCCTTTAAGGTTATTATCATCTGCCATTATCTGTTACCGGGGTATTTCGGAGGACTCATTAAGTGTTTAACTATGCCCTTCAGATATCTCTGCCTCCCCAGACTGGGAAACGTTAGCTTTTTATAACTCCGCTCGCTTCAGCTCTTGAATTTGACTTTGGCAGCAGTCTTTCCCCTTGATTGACAGATGAGCGGACGATACAACTCCATCAGAAAGCACAGCCTGACAGTTTGATTTGACAGCCCTCTTCAAACTAAAAATACTCCTTGTTCCCAGTACTACATCATCGTGACACAAAGAGAGAGAAAAAATCTTGTGTTGATGAGGTAGATATCTTAAACTCTGGTGCATTTCACATAAAGGGAGAGATATTGTGGCCGTCATATAGCGTTTTTCTAAATATGTTATATACTGAATACTGTGTGACTAAGACTTGTTTAATTTACATTGTGATACTTGGAATATACATTGTGATACTTGGAGTACTGTCTACAGTACACAGTAGGCCTAGGCTGTAGACTAGGGATTTAAAAGTAAGCCGGGCTCTTTAACAACCCTTCAGCTTTATTTGTCAATTATTCATATGTAATCTGAAATGTGTTTTGCCATTAGCAATGAACCCTGTGTGCAGTTTTGATTGCTCACTAAGTAATCTCTTACTTCTGCTGTCTACATTTGGGAAGTGTTAATTCAAATCATTGTCATATGCCTACATTCTGTTCCCCCATTTAGCTAATAAAATGCATAGATGATTCATGGCAACCGTGTACATAATTCATAATTGAATCACAGCTCGATGGGGTGGAATTTATTAATTGTGAAAATGCACATGCTGGCTTCATAATATACTAATTAATATCTTTGGTTTTCGTTGGCACATTGCTTGCTCAGCTGTGGGCTACTGTGTAGTTATGGAGTAGTAGTAATGCAATGCAACAACAAATTATCTGTGTGGAGCGGTGTTAGCGGTGATGGGAGAGAGTCTAGCAGTGATGGCCACAATATGCATTTGCTTTAAGAGCTCATGGGGGAATCTCTTTTATTGGGGTTGTCACATGCTCTGTGTAATCATTGTGAACAGCCTGCAGATTCGGGTTAATGCATTTCCATTCTCCTGCATCAGTGTAGAGCTGCCAGGCTTCCTATTAGTCCACACAGCACATGAAACACTCATCTACATCCTGTAGGAACACACTGGTTCACAGATACACAAAGAAAGTTTGACTTTTGACTTTATAAAACATGTACTGTGTGTAGCCTCTCCCAGACTGCTGTCTGGCTATCTAGTTATGACTTGTCCTCGTGATCTCTATTACCTTGGGCTGTCTTTGTTCTTCTGCAGCCATGGTATATCTGCTTTACACAGTTCATTCCCTCTAGAGCAGCTACTTACTTTCACAGCCACCAGGCGTTGGCCATTAGACAAAGGATTCTCCTCACTAATGGTCCCTCAGGGCTCACCAGAAACCTGCAACTACCTATTGATCTGCTGTCACCCAATTTCTCTGTGACTTACATCTTTCCTAATTCCCATCCCAGCGTGTACATTGTAGCCTTATCATGGAGAACAATAAGCCAGTCGTCACTGGAGACAAAAAATATGAGGAGGGCCTGTTACAGTGCGAGCACAAACTCATGACTCCGATTGGGAGCCTACAGTCCCCCGTCCCCCCGATGACCTCTAGGCTCATGAGGGGTGGGGGCGGGCACAGGAATGCTAAAACTCAGCCAGGACAGTCTGCAGATGAATCAGAAAATTGGATCTCGTTCATTTCATAAAGAGGGGCCCAAAAATAGAGGGCTAGCTCTTTAGCCATAAAGCTGTCACCATGATATGTCTCCCGCAATGATGATACTGGATTCCCCTACACCCCCCTGGCTCCGCGGGCCACTGGCCGCTATCTTTTCTTTCAATTATATAGTTTCTCCGCTCTTTTAGACAAAGAGTAATAAAGCTATAAATCGTGCATCCCGCAGAAGGTATAGACATCCTGTCTCTGAACTGCTGTTGAAATGGCCATAAACCACCCACAAAGTCAAAGATAAGGATTTACAGTTATTTAACATCCTCCTTGTCCCTTAAATCACAGCGATAAGAGAATTAAGTGATGACTATAGGTTCTTTGTCCTCTTGCTATTGATTTTTTTTTCTACACAGAGGGGCAGTGCAGCGTTTTTATTGAACACCGTGTTTGCTTCCAGTTTACAGAGTAAAAGAGGAAAGCTCTTTGAGAGTGTAGGCAACACAAATACTAAATTCCTTTATCTACAAATGGACCTCAGTTTTAAGTAATTTTCAAAGCGTAAGTGTCTTAAAAAAATTGACTCAGCAGTTATATGTCAATTCATAAACAGAAGGTCAACGTTTTGCTTCCTGGTAATAAGAAGAGGTGTAATAGTGCATGGGATTCTGGGTGTGTGACTGCTGAATGCTATCAGAGGAGCAGGTGTCAGAACTCTTATGAAACTACTTGAAATAGATACAAGATTTGTCCAATCAGAGTAGGAACCAGTCAGCACTGTATGCACAACCCTCTCAGGAGAAAACAAATGATCATAATCTTTTTAGAAACGCATCTCTGGGAATTGTCAGTGGTATTTATATCAAATGCAGAAAATAATCTGCTTGTTAATGCAGCACCCATTGTTTTGCCAACCCTCAAGTATATTATTCCTCTCTCTCAGTGCAGCATGTCCTAGTTTAAACAAAGAAGCTAGTCACTTCAGCATGAGAACCATTGTGTTGATGCCTCTGAGAGAAAGAAGCTGAAGCCAAGCCCCCCACATTTAATGATTCAGTGATGTGATGTTTGGCTAGAAGATCTTGTCCCTGGAGCTATGATAAATGTCAACTGTGACAGTGTCCCGGTTAACAAGATACACTACTGCCAACCAATCGTCTCGTTATTGACTGACAAAGAAGGAGGCTCAGTAATCCAATTCTAAATGCTACAATATATATTTCTGGTAAAGGATGTACTGTTACAGTAGGTCATTTGTTAAGTTTTCTCAGTGAAAGCTGTTTGCTGATCCCAGATCACCAATGTCAGCTTCATGGCTACATCACAGAGCAGGCTCTGGAGGTGGTTGGACAGCATGTTGTCAGTGCAGAGTCTGCATCATGAGAAGCTTTTCAGGTTCCTCAGACATGAGCATGTCTCATTAACAGGTTGGGTTACACCTGCTTACTCTTCAACCACGGCTGCACCATGACCCACTGCATCCGATTAAAGGTCCCCTATTATGAAAAATTCCCTTTTTCAGCGCTTGTGCACATATACATTTGAGTCTCTGATGGGCCTACTAACATAAAAACTGAAATAAGAAGACTCAGTCAGTTTTCTTTGTGGGCAGCCAAATTCAGAATAAATTGTTAACTAGCAACTCAGAAACGTCCTGCTACATTTGATCAATATTGTTAACTAGCCACTCAGAAACGTCCTGCTACATTTGCATTGTTTGAACTTCTGGTGGCATGGACAGAGTGGCGGTGGGGAGCAGCAGCTCATTCCATTAAAATTACATATGAAAAGGTTTGTCCAGAACAGGACTGAATCAGAGTGGTAGAGAGTCATGCTAGAACGCTTAAGCTGAGTGGTATTTTCAACAAACATATTCAAAGACATGTTTTGGGGACCCCTGAGACCAAGATAATTTCGTTTATAGCATGAGCATAATAGGGGACCTTTAAAGCATTGATGCATATTGGTGCATATGTAGGCATAATGTGTGTGTGTGTGAGTGCGTGTGTGTGTGCATGTGTGTGAGCAATTGTATAATTTTTATATTTTACTTGTATATACTTATTGTACGAAAGCGCATTGCGTTCACACAAGAAAATGGATGCCTTATCTCCTAATTACGAGATCCATATCTCCTAATTACAAGATAAGATCTCCTAATTACGAGAAAAGATCTCCTAATTACGAGAAAAGATCTCCTAATTACGAGATAAGATCTCCTAATTATGAGAAAATATCTCCTAATTACGAGATAAGATCTCCTAATTCCGAGATCTTTATTTTCATTTTCATGCGCACAGCGTGCTGGAGCAACGACTGTGCTGTGCGCATGCGTGCTGGAGCAAGTGGGGAAGCTATTTCGTTTCGAAAGAAGTTTCTAAAGATCATATTACTGAGGCATGTGAACAACCACAACAGGCCTATGCTCTATGTAAGCACAACTAGCGATTCATAAAGACAGATTGATGAAAACAACGGTTTCGCGCAGAAAATAGATTTTTAGAAACTGCATTCTCGGTGCCCCCACCACCGCCATTACATGGATATACTGGCTCGCGCTGGATTTTAAATTTCTTCTACATGCCTCCGAATTACACCAAAGTGATCTCGGTGAGTCAAACGTCTTATAATATGTCGGAAATAAGGTCCAGGTTGTCAAAAACGAGCATTGTCCTTTAAGGCAGTGAAGTAAAAAAAAAAAAGCCAATAGGAGCTCGCCCTGTGGGGAGGATCTCCATGAAATAGAACGACGGTTACGTACAGTATTGTAACTAGCTCTATGAGTGGAGCTTAGCCCCACAAGGCGCAGACTTTGCTGAACCCAGTCTGCTGGCTGAAAATGTCGGCTAGGAGCAGTTGTGCAGGCGAATCCCGCTTATACAGTGGTGCACCAGACCTAGTTGGACACAGTTGCTTGTATGTTTTTTTTTTCTTCAGTCAGTTGTAGCTGGCTAGGTTTCACTAGCCAGTAGAGCTATTCCTGTGGGGCTATGCTCTACTCATAGAACTAGAGTTACAATATGTTACTGTTGTTATTTTCTGGCATATGAGCAATATAAATGTCAAATTGAGCTGGCTTCTAGTGGCAGGTCAACTAAGAACTATCTGATGTTCATGTCCAAATAGTGGACTGAAGACAGTAGCCTACCTGAAGTTGTATTGAAATGGAAGAATTATCATAAATGTGCTATTGCTAAATGATCTGTCATCTTTAAAAATGTCCCTTTGTCATTATCAAGAATACTACCCATGCAGTCTATACAGGCTGTGGACAGTTTCTTTAATAATTTCTCTGGGATGCTTTTAAGTGGTCCATCCATGGTCGTCCTGGACAGGTATAAAAGATGGTTGGCAAACAAGGAAATCAGGTTCCCTCATGGGTGCCATTTTGCTAGGTGTTCCAGCACTAAATCACTGATGGAGAGAACAATTGAGTCTCAGTAGGATGGTAAAGCAACACCTATACGGCATGCACCGCAAATGTTCTCAGTGTACCAGTTATTGTAGGCAATGTTTTATCTGAATATAGCAGTTTCACTTCAGGAATAGAATCAATCTGTCTTTTTCTGTACATCAATTGACAAATGCCATACTTAATATAATACAGTATACAGAGCAGTGTTTCTAATCTGATGTTGAGATTTAAGACTCCAAAAGACCCTGGCTCTGCTCTTAGCTTATGTGGAATTGATTTCCTTTACTAATATATGAATCATTGCAGTCATTACTAAGCTGGACTCTTTCATTAAAATGAGTTATCTTCTTATTTTGCTACCAGGCCTTTGGGGAGCCCTGCACTAAGAATATACGTACATCCTACAGAGTAAACCCACTGCAGCCAGCAACATGCCCAGGTAAAGTATTACTTAATTTATCCCACTAATGTATAACATTGATTCTGGGTAAAGAAAATAGGGGACAACACATTCCCAGAGTCTACACCCTTAAGCTTTTAATAATTTAGATGTAGTCGGTGCGATGATAAATATACTGATGAAAGTTAAGTGGGCGTAGGTGACAAATGAAATTAAAAAACCTTGCACTTATCCGAAAGACTAATACAAGCAGCGCTGGGAATTCATTAATATATACATAATGCCATTCCCCACTGTGTTTCCCATAGAGTGCATAATATCTTTACCTTATGTTCGACAGGAGTACTTTCCAAAACACTTCTAATTGAACAGTTGATAACTGATTACCTTACCTAAGCTTGCTCTCACTAGAATATGTCTCTTAGACAGTATTGACTTTTCAAATGAAAATACATTAATGTAGATAACAGCCATTTTGAATCCTCATTAGTCACTGGCAATCTGGAGACATGAGCCATACATTAACAGTGGTGCTCACAGCTAGTCATTAAAGAAGAAATAAAATAGAAAATAAATCCCATCTTGAAGCCGGGATGCCTGCTATTAATCTTATTGGCCCCCATTGGTTGCCTGCTTAACAGTTTTATTTAGTCATTTACAGTATGTCTACTCATGGATAATGCATTTACTCTGAATAATGCCTCCCTTCATTTGCAGAGTGCTGACTTCACAGCATACTCTACTGCCATAAACACTATGAAAAGGAGCCTGACATGAGGCATCCTCTTTTCTACATACTGTACCAGCTGCCTCTCAGTTAACATCACATCTAGCTTTGTTTTGTTATCCACACAAGCAACATTTTACTTAAATTTGATCTCCTGTACTGTACTGTAGTAATCTTGTATTTCTGCCATGTGCAATACTGTATTTCTATGTAAATCATTGTTTCTTAAAAGAGGTTTGTGATGAATTTGACAACAGCAACTAAGGCTACTACACGCATAATGACTAAACAGCAGTTTGAGTCCCTGAAATAGCACACTATGTTGTTGGAGCATAACGTCATGAGATGTGGACATGGGGCCGATAAGCCATGATTAAGCTTTTCCATTGTACTACACCGGGAGGATCACACGCGCGGGCTGTGGAGCCTGTCGGCCTTCCGTGCAGCCGCCTGAAGTGGCTCTGACAGCCAGCCATCGGCACCTCTGGGAGCTGACAAGTGTGTCCCGAGAAGCCAACAGGAATGCCAGGGCCCAGGATTAGCTTCCGCTGTCTGCTCTGAAGAGGCCACAGTGCCACTGATAGGAGTGTCAAAATGCATTCGTTTACTGGGGGAAAGTTCTGGCAGATTTTTTTTACAGCACTTCTGTCAGCAACGTCCTTGCACCCCGTCTTAAGAGTGACTGCAATGAATCACTGATGACAAATGATGTTGACACTCTGGGCTCAGCTCACTGATTAATTGTGTGATAGGGCTTTGCTGAGGACTTGGGGCTTTGCCAAAACACACATAGGGAAATATTCCCGTCCAACACATAGTACAGTAGGGTACTCTATTCTCTATGAGCTACTCAGAAAAAAAGAGAAAAAAAGCAGAGCTGTGAGGCAATACACCCCATATAACTACAGTACCACGCTGTTTAAGAATAATTTACAGCTGGTAAGATTTTTTAAATATATGAATATCTTCCATCTCAGGTTAGCGGTATGCGGCTGTAAATCTAGATAGAGAGCTCACATATTTGTTGGTGAGCGTCTCGGACGACTGCAGTGAAGGTCGTGACTGAAACCTGGAGCCCCATTGCACCGGGCCTCGGTCGTGGCACCTGACCACGTAGAGTTTCTGCTGTCACTGTAAATCACAGATGCACTGAATACAGTACAATCATGCCGGTATCTTGTTTCAGCCTCTCTATTCATCATCTATCCAGCATTTTGGAGCACGCCCAACTGTGCATACAACACTGTGTGTTTGATGGTTGACTGGAGAGGAGTGAGGAATGGAAGGCACATAGACACAGGCTTGTTGCTTGTTTTGTACAGTATGTCTTCCATGTACTCCATGCTTGAAGCTTCAGTGCCAGTAACTCTCTTTGCCTCTTTCTGTGTGTGATCTTCAGTTGAAGTGCAATACCAAAGCATTTAAAAATAGTTTCTAGAATCCCTGTTTAGCCTCTACCTACGTCTTGGATCTGATGCACTGAGAGACACAGTTGCATTTGACAATGAGGATAACATTCAATATGATGCCACTCATCACACAGTACTGTAACAGTGTGTCAAACACATGTAGCCTACTGTATGCCTGTTCTTCAAAGGAAAACGAGCAAACCAGAGCAAAGTCACAAGAGGAAACTCCTGCCGTGCCTATATCTCAGACCCCTAACCTACACGCTGGATAATATTTACTAATTCTTTCAAATTACCCAAACACCATGTAGCCCTTACAATTCAGAGCCCTTTTTAATCTCTGTCTGGATTATTTGCTGTCATATCATGCGGCTAACACTCTTGGGCTCCAACAGCACATTGTCTTTTGATGGGCCATAAAAGGCTTAGTTTGATGGATGATAACTTGGGGCATCTCTCTTTGTTGTGGGATGTGATGACTGAACGGCTGTGCGACAGCGAGCAGAAGATGGCGTGAATGGAAGATGTCACGGATGTCTTGTGCTGCTGACATCAAGGCCCGTCGTGCTAGCTTTGATCACGCTGGGTGACACTGTAGCAAAGCAAACACAGATGAAAGATTCCAGTATATATTTCAATTGAAGAGTAGTAATGATTTGTCTTAAAGATGTTTCATACCAATGGACTTAATTGGAAGGAATGAATATGTAGATTTTTTAATGTCATGTGGAGATAGTTGTGGACTTACTGTAGGAAGAAGCCCCCACCCCCCTGCTCCCATTGTTCTGGACGGTTCGACAGTTAACATGCTGGAGTCATTCAAGTTCCTTGGCACCACGGTATCACAGGATATCAAGAGGAAGTTGAACATCAGCTCCATGACTAAAGAAGGCACAACAGAGCGTGTTCTTCATGCTCACCAGCTGAAGAAATTCGACTTGCCAGCGGTCATGTTCCAGCTCTGCACGTCCATCATTGAGTCCATCCTCACTTCAGCCTGCTTTGGTGCCTCTACCGCCTGTGATGAGCGCAAACTGCCGCACGTCGTTCAGTCAGCAGAGACGGTCATCAGATGCAACCTGCCCACGACCCCTGTATCACCAGGAAGTGAGCAGGAAAGATCATAGGTGACCCCCTCTCACCCTGGTCTCCACATCTTCCAAAATCTCTTGTCTGGCAAAAGGATTTAGATCTATCAAGGCCACATCCTCACACCACTTGGACAGCACAGAGGGCTTTTGCCTCTTGCCAAGTTATAATAAGAAGAATTTGTTCTAAACTAACTTACCTGGTAAAATAAAAGTTAAAAAAAATTGCGCACTCACTAATGTTGCTTGCACTGAATATCTACAGATATCTGGATTGATTATTAACACATTAGCCTTTTAATTCAGGTACTTCTTCTTCGTGTGGGTTTGATGTTATATCCTCTTCCCCCCAGGCTCGGGGCTATCCTTTTACCACCCCGAGCCTGGGTGAGGCTATATATCCAGGCACACCTCCAGGAGCCATGTCGCTAGCTGTGTTCGGAATCGCTCCCTCGTTCCCTCACTCCCTATTCCCTATATAGGGTTCACCATGTAGTGAGCTACCTAGGGAATGGAGAAAATGTAGGGTACATGCACTGTTCCCTGCAAATCAAGGTGAATTGTGGGTAATAAATAGTGGACTATATAGGGAACGAAAATTCCGTGGAGAATTCGGACACCACAAACAAAATGGCTGACGCCCTATATAGTGCACTATATAGTGAATAGGGAGCGATTCCGAACACAGCTGCTGTTTCATCATCCACAACTATCAGGCCATGCATTCCGTTGGGTGTCTGATATTAGGGCGTCATGCAACCCCAAAAAACGAGGGGGCACGAGATAGCGAAGCACGAGTTGTTAATAGCGCGCGCATCGCGCTCGAAATTTAAAATCAGGCCGAAGTTTAAAATCAGGACATAGCACACTACCAGTTGCCACTCAAGCGGTGTGAAATTAAACTTACGGGTAGCGTTCTTTAAAGGACTTTCAAAATAAAAGTAAGGGAAAACAAATCTACTTTTTTTTACTCACTTGGCATTGGTCCGAATGATATACTGTATACTAATGTATGAAGTATATTGAATCTGATATACTGAATAGCCTATTTGGAGGACCTGTTCATCAGTTAAGGACAACCTTAATCTAAATGTATGCAAGCAGACCATGAAAACGTGTTTATCTGAGACGAGGCGAGGGGGGGCTTCCAGGTCCAGTGTTAATTTGGAAGAAACCAAATCCACCAGGAAAGAGAATGTTCGGCTTTTTGAAAGAGGTTATGGTGGCTTTTCGAGGTGGTCTATGACATAATTAAAATAATACATTCAGCTCAGCAGAGAAAATAATCATAGCTCCGCATTGTAAAATGTAATGGTAAACAAACAATAACAGA
Organism: Borostomias antarcticus; assembly: GCF_949987555.1. NCBI lineage: Eukaryota > Metazoa > Chordata > Actinopteri > Stomiiformes > Stomiidae > Borostomias > Borostomias antarcticus. Next base: position 14,970,862 of record NC_140255.1, on the reverse strand, counting down.
AATGTAAAAAAATAAATAAAATAACACCCCCAAATCTGAGGGGGCACGTGCCCCCTCAAGTTCTATAGGCATGACGCCTCTGTCTGATATATCAGACAGTCCTGGATGTCTGCGGTGTGTTCCTCAGCGCCACACTCACACGCCGTACAGGATACCAAGACCCATCTGTGCATCGATGAGCGGAAGCATCCAACGCCGGTCCGGAGGCGATTAAGCCTCACCCACACCGGTCTGGGTAAGTCCATCCCGGGAGGGGGAGGACCAGCAGCCGGGATGAAATCACGGACTCTGGAGGCTTTTGCCTCTCACTCCGCACGCCAGATGTAGTCCACCCATCCTGCCTCGCTGATGTTAAGATCTCTGCATTGCTGCAGGATATCCCGTGTGGCAGGCACAAAAGGGTGTCTCGATTTAAGTTCGCTGTTGCGGTGAGCCTGTCGTGGAGCAAGTGGTTAAGCTCCACAGCCCGGCAGGCAAGATATGCTCTGGTTCCTGTGCGGCGGAGGCCAGCGGGCTGGATGCCTGCAAGGATGGGAAGGTTGTCCACAGGAGTGGGAAGCAGGCATCCTGTCACAATGCGCAAGGCTTCGTTGATAGGCGGGTCGATGAGGTGGGTGTGAGCACTGCGACACTGCGACACCAAACCTGTGCACAATATTGACTGGTCAAGTAGACCAGGGCTAGGGCTGCCATACACAGTGTTTTTGCACTGGCGCCCCAGCCTGATTGGACCAGTCGCCTCATCAACGCCACACGAGCTGTTAACTTCTTGAGCAGTGACTCGAGGTGTCTTCGGAACGTGAGCGACCTGTCCAATGTCACGCCGAGATAGGTTGGTTTGGCGCTACATGGCAGGAGTGTTCCAGCGATGTGCACTAGGAGCTCATGTTTGACTTCCTTGTTGTTAAGGTGGAAGGCCGCCGACACTGTCTTTGCCTTGCTGAGCTTCAGTCTCCATTTCCGGAGGTATGATACTAGTGTCTGCATGTCCTGACTCAAGGTCTCCTCCACGGCCTGCCAGTCTCCAGCTGAGTACACCAACACAAGGTCGTCTGCGTAGGCATACTTCCTGTAGACTGTGATTGGCAGGTCGTAGGTGTAGATGTTAGAAAGGAGGGGGGCCAGGACAGATCCGTGGGGGACGCCGTTCTTAAGGCGTCACAACCTGCTTCGCTGTGCGCTACCGGTGGTGAGGGTGAAGCTGCAGTTTCAGACAAGCTCCATGATCATGCTGACCATGTGCCAGGCATGGCGTTATGGGTGGGCCTGACGGTCCTAGGCCCACCCACTTTTCTACAAGCCCACCCTAAACCTTTCCTTAATAAAAGAAAAAATGTTTTTACATATTTTAATTTTGTCATGAATGATTAAAAATCAGCCAATAATCGCATGATTTTGTGGTAAGATCGTTTTTTAAACACGATTTTATATGTTTATGCTTCTATGCAAGCAAGTTCATGAGACACGTACGTGACGTGGGGTTCAGCGACGGCGGGATGAATGAATTTTACCAGTAGGCTAATTCTAGGCTAGCTCCAAGTGCCGCTGCCTGCACTGAAATATCAGCTGCTGCGATGGCGCAACAATCTTTGTTAAGATACCTTAAACCATGCATTAAACGTACACGAGCGGTCTCAGAATTGTCACTGCAACCAGGAGAGGTTGAGCTGGTATCCACAACTCCTTGCTCCTCTTCTCCGCCACCGCAGGATGCAGCAGCAGCGCCGATGCCAGTGCCTCCGACTCGTCGCGAGTGGAGGATTCAGCCCCAGGTCAGTGGTGCAAACATGTCACCTTTAGGTGAAAAGACATTTTTAATACAAAATAGGTAGTTTATTTGATTCGTGTATTGGATCTTTGGCACATTTTACCATGGATTTGCACCCCTGCCAGGAATATTCCTCATGTTATAGGCTACTGGGAAAGACTAGATTTGTTGCTTTTATTTAACCTGGTCAATGTGACCGCTTTTACAGGCCTGTAGGGCCTACTAAATGGAGAGCTGCACTGCGCAGCCTGATATGGTGCGTATTGCGTAATGAAGATTCCAGAGCGCTCCTCTTTGGTCAAAACCATGGAGAGCGACTGCGGGTACCCGGCCTGTTCCTGTGGGAGCAGCAGGTCGATGATTGGTTCAACGCCGGATGAACCAATCATAGATGAGACGCTCAAGGGTCTTGAAAGGGGTATACATAACAGAGAGATGGGGCGGTAACTCTTGGGTTCCCCTTCAGGCTTGTTCGGCTTAGGGATCGCGACAACTAGGGCTCTTCTCCAGATTTTGGGGATCTTGAGTTCCCGCAATCAGGAAGAGAGGAACGCTCTTAACCAGGAACTCAAGGTAGGCGCAGCATGGAGTATAAGCTCCGGGCAGATAGAATCAGGCCCCGGAGCTTTCTCTGGCTTTACATGCTGGAGGGCAGCAGCGAACTCCTCGCCGGAGATGTTACCGCCGCTAGGAGTTGTGGCCTTCCAGAGAAGGCACAGTAGAGACTCTCACACTCCGCATCCCAACATTGTTTGTAGCTATTGCGACGTCTGCGTGGGATGGATTTCTTGGCCGCTTTCACCAGTATGCCGCAAAGTTCCCAGTATGCCTCGGCCATGTTGTTGGTGTTAGGTGGAGGGAGGCACCTTGTGGATCTATGGGTAAGGAGGCGGCAGCATTTCCAGTTGGCCTTTCGGAAGTTCCATCGCTTCACCGGCTCGCTCGGGACAAGGTCCATGAGTTTAGGCATGGACCGCAGGAACTTTCCTAGCACGCGTCTATCATCTATCAACGCCGACACTCGCTAATGCCAAGTCAGGATTTGTCCCAGTTTTCCAGCGACCTGAGACAAAGCTAGCTGCGCCCTTGGGATTGTACAATAGGGCCAGGCTGTTGTTAGCTGCCCAAGCAGCCATGTTTTCTCCGTCGGATGTATTGGTGCTGTACCCCCAATCCTCGTGCTGGCAATTGAAGTCGACAGCATAGAGGCAGGGGTGGGGGAAGACTGGGAGATACGATGGTATGATTCGCGAGGGCGGAGGCTTGTAAATGTTTTTGTAACGATTTTAAAGCCGGCAATGTCCATGCACAACCACTCAATCTCCGAGCCAGTCGGGGATGAGTTGACGAGAGTCCAGTTCAACCTTTGATGGATGAACGTAGCAAGGCCATGCTTCCTGCTTAGGATAAACCCAGCTAGAGTGAAAGTTGGGAGAACTAGCTTATCTGCTGTTACGCAGTCGGTCTCCTGGAGGAGGATGACGAGGGCCTTGGTGGTGCAGGCCAGGTGCTCGATGACATCGATTTTACTGGGGGTGAGCCCTTCAGTGTTCAGCTGCAGAATTCTGGGTTAGGAGCCAGCAGAGCAAGTGGCAGCCGAACACCAGCCCGGGTGGTGGCCCTCAGTTGGCAGACTTACAGTGGTTAATCGCAGCTACTGACGGGGGGCACCATGAGAAGGTATCTTCCTTGCCCCCTGTAAAGTATATAGCCTCACATATAGGTTCAAATTTATTTATAACCATGTACAGCCTCATAATAGCCTCACTGCTTCACTTCTATTCTGTATCTATTTCACATTCTTGTTTCATTGTGCTATGCAAGTCCATCCACTGAATTAAATTCCTCATTTGTGAAAATGTACTTGGCAATTAAACTGGATTCTGATTATGTATGTCATGGCAAGCCCTTTGTTCCATTGGTCAGAGATTAAAATAGCACCTGACTAGTGCCCTGACTTCCTAATTGCTATAGGGTATTATAATACTGTAGTACAGTGGTGATCATGGAAAGATAACCATTGGTATCATTTTTCATAACTTCAGCTCCTTTCATTGATGGGTACTGCCTGGATACTACCAGAAACCTCAGTTCTAAGTTTCCTTAGTATGTATGTACTGTAATAACACTGGGGTGTTGAGAAAGATAAATTATTTGAGTGCAGTTGAGAAGGTTTATTGACAAAAGTTCCTTGGGTGAAACCTTCTTGGACTGGCACCACCGTTCACAGAGAGCCTACCTACACATCTAGAGAATGTGTTAGGTGATACATTAGGCATTTTTACAAAAACATGATTTATTGAGCAGATTGACAAATCTACTCACTGGTCTCTGATCTAGTCCTAACAATTACAGTATTGCATGAGAAGCAGCCGGTCATGTGCGCACAGCTCCCTGCTGCTTTCTCAGCATCTGCTTGGGCAGTTATGTAAGGGATAATCAACGAGGAGCTGTGCATTATACGGTTTTGATGCACGACGCGGAGGTGGATAACAACCCAACGTGAAGCGGGATGAATGGATGATTGGATGATTGGATGAATCTGCACCTTCCTAGGTTGCATTGTGAGCTAGCCATGAACTAATGCTAATGGTAAATGTGATTGGACAGTAGGCCTACAGTATGTTTGGCAAAAGGCTGGTTTGTAAACCAGGCACCTCAATCCCAGAATCAATAACCTCCATTTACATGTTATATGTGTTGTAACGTTAGCTGGCTTATCATTGCTACTTGCCAGACAGCCCGACGTTAACGTTAACGTTAATCGCATTGACCCCGTCTGTCACTCCCTTCACCACTGTAGCTCTCAACATTTTTTCTGTTTTGTGCCTCATGATACTGTCCCATGTGAGCCTGCAGATCTACGTTATACCCGGCAATCTGTATCTAAAGCCATCTGGTTTTCATTTCCTGCGAAGTACAAGATGGTGGGAGAGTTTAAAAAAGAGCCTCGTTTGAACTGGGGGGCTAATGTAGTCAGGATGGAATCTGTCACTCTGACCGTTGCATGTTGATGACTCAGGGCAGTTTCAGCTGTAAGCAGACTCTGATTTATAGTCACCATGTGAACTCTTGCAGGCAAAAGCCAACCAAGAGTTCAGAGCTCAGAGCGGCAACTGGGCCTTATTTTGGGGAGGGGGGGCGGGGGCAGTTTGCCCGCAATACATGCCAAAGTATTTCACACGGCAATTAGCTCTGTCCTCATTTAGTCTAGTCCCCAAGGGTTACGAAAGTCATTCATCATCCTCAGGGCCTCTAATTATGCAGCTCAGTTTCAGGTAGGTTTTGTAAATAGTCAGTGGCCGGCTGGCTTATTTTGCTTCACCAGTGAGTGGAAGATGCAGTGCTTTCCTGGGAGTCTGCCATCTATCCTCTTGTCACACAGCTTTATGCAAGTGTGAGGTAAAAAGGAAATGTAATTTCACATGACTCATTTGTCATACTGTAACAGAACAGTTGGTGTGTATGTTGACATCAGAGGCTGGTTTTTGTGTTTCTGTTGAGGGGGTGGGGTAACTTATTAAAATAATTAAAGTGGAAATACATTGTGGGTGATTTCTGTTTGTGAGATCATTGATAACAAGATTAATAAGAAACCTGGCAACTATCATACAGGTATGATATATAACATAATATAACCTTGTTAAAAGAACATTAAGGCCATTCCATATTTGAACTATGAGGAACCATGTGGCTTTCAAATACCTGAGGGGCATCATTAATGCACATATTTGTGCAGGCTGTAAATAATAAATATGCCTTTTACAGCTAAAAAAAGAGATCCACTGTACTGCTATTGTAAGGCTTATAGCATGGCATGTAATCCCTGGGTCATTCCACAACTTTGGGACTGGTATCCTTATTAATCTGAGATGCAGAATTAAATCACGTCCATTCGTTTTCCTTTCCGTTGCACCGTGAAGTCTCACTGCACTGCAAGCACATGGGCTACTGGGAGTATCTGAGGGGACTAATTGTCAAGGTTATGTCTCGGCACATGATTGATGTCGGACCAGGCTGTTTTTGTCAGCCTGTCAGGTGGCTGGAATGTTTAATGTTCTCATTATTGGTTGCTCTGTTGTGTATATTTCTCTGTCAGCGCCGCGGACCCATCTGAACTGCCAAGGCACTTCAAAGGCCTGCAGGTCGTCCGTCTTCCCTCCTGACGCCCTGAATGTTCAGCCTCAGCTGAGTGGCTGTGATTTGTTATGACTTGAGAGCCAGCTGACAGCCAGGTCTCCTATAAAAGAAGGACTCATTTCCCTTTTCGTCATGCGGTGGAAACATCACCGCTCCCGTGATGGGGTGACAACTGTCACGGTAGACTGGCACCTGACAGTTGTGTTGTCTCGCTAATTTACAGAGTGGATGACTAGAGTTATTTCTGTTGTGTTGAGTGTAGATTTTAAGTTATAGTGTCACGGACACATACAGGTCACCGTTTGCTGCGGAGCACCATGGGTAAGAGTGCTGAAGAAGGGGTCACCATGCCAAGGAACATTTTCATATTGTAGTGTATTCATCAACACAGCCCCAGGATGCCATCTATGTAGTGACACTAAGCAAAGAGAAACAGATGTTGATGGCCACAGTGCCAGGCTTGCTAGGACTCAGGAGTGTGTGTGTGTGTGTGTGTGTGTGTGTGTGTGTGTGTGTGTGTGTGTGAGAGAGAGAGAGAGAGAGAGAGAGAGAGAGAGAGAGGGAGAGGGCGAGGAGAGAGTTGACACTGAAACAAGAGGAAGAGAAATGGAATGTGAATCTAGATTCTTTTCCCAGGCCTTGACAAGATTGATTGTTTTCTGCCGATCTAATTTTGGAGCATGAGAAAATAGTCCATTTGTCTTGAAGAAAAATAATGTGCTGTACAGTGCAGATGGAAATTTCTGAAAGCTGAAAAAGATTAAAGAGAAACTCTCCTCCTTAGACCTAATCACGAGCCGTAGATTATTCTGTCGATGTAACCAGATGGCGGGCTTGGTTTTGCAGCCCCCCTCCTGTATATTAATGGATACCAGTCTGTTATATTTGACTTAGGTAAGTGAAATGTTCATCACCCATAATGGGCTGCCAGCTGGCATTATACAAGTTGTACCACGCTAGACCCAAGCAGCATTTTCCATTCATCAAATTATTGGACAACAGTTTTGTTGTTTACCATTTTCCATCTTTTATGGTAAGCTAAATATTCTTCACCTGGAAGACAGAGGCATGGTTGTGTCCACAGTTAATTCCCCTCTTCCCCCCCATATAGGTCAAGACCATAATTCTGGCACTAAAACCACCACCTTGGAAGGGGTACACGAGTTCGATAGTTACTTGATTAAGTTACGCCCGTCAACATAAGTGCAAACATGGCAGTATGTTAACAAACCTAATTATAGGAGAGGGGGTGATAAAGTGTGTGGGATAGCTACAGCGTCTGTGGTCAGACATGTCTGCAGCAGTAGCACCAGCTCTGTGAGAGAGAGAGGCCCTGATGGAGGAAGTCTGTTGCCCTCCATTCCAGTTATGAATACTGTTCATCTTAAGGTACTGTACTGTTGTGTTTGTGCCTAATAGCTTGTTATTTTTTGCTGTCTCAGACCTGAAGCTGGAAACTCATTTGTCGGTTATATCTGCTACGACCGACCAAGTGTTTGAGATGAATTGTGTGTTTTTAGATCTCAGAAATGTTATGGAGACCAATGCCTTTCCCAAGATATGTTTAAAAGAGTTGCTGAAAACTCCTAAAAGGCAAAAGAGAACACATGCTTGCCAGCCCGCAAGCCAGAACCACCGTGCAGGAATATGCCAAGCCTAATTTTAAAGCAACAGCAGGGGAACTTTGGCTGCAGTTCTAAACCAAGAGCACGAACAGTGAGAGAGCACAATGCCAGTATGTCATACTTTTAAGTACTGTTAAATTAGAGGCTGTTTACTGTTCTCTCAGACCATTCATCTTCCTCAATGTTGGTCTGCTTCTTGCAAATTTGTCAGTAAGAGCTTCCACATGCCAAGATTGTGCGGGAGGAAAGAGTTCAGGTTATCAGTGGAGGTTTTCATAGCGAGTCTTCAGTCAGGCTGCAGTTAATTAGCCGCCTCTGCACAATAAGGCCGTGAGTCATTAATCACTGGCCCTACGAGCAGTCAGCTTGCTGAGAGCAAGACGTTTTGAGACAAAAAGTTTGCTCTCCATGACGGACTTCAAAATGGGCGCTACCAGTAGTGTGTAAATTACAAGGCATGTTGAGTGCTGACAGACAAGGGCCCACTGTTCAACTCACTGTTGCTCTTTCCTTGGATTTCTGTGTTGACAGACTTTCTTCAAGGGAAAATTCCCTCACTGCGTTTACCTCTTGACTTTCAGATGCCTGAATAGACATACGCTTGTTTGCAAATGTGCAGACCACACACAAACACTCCCAACCCTGTTCCGTACCAAGTGATACACATATTATGTTAAGATATGCACAGTGTCATTAATCAAGTCCAAACTCTGTCCATTTTGTCTGAAAACAAATCTTAGATGCAGTGAATGAGGTCGACCTCTGTGGCGCAGAGGCCTGTGGTCCAGGCTCATGTTGGTGATGTAAAACACAGCTTAAACTTAGCATTATCTAAGGTTTACTTTACTTGTCAGGAGGAGGAAGTGATGGAGCAATGATAAATACGAAGCCTGTTTGGAGAAGTAAAGTCATTCTCCAGCAAAAATAAACCAGCGTTTCTTTGGATGATTGAGCACACACTTCTTAGTTGATTGAACATGCGAAAGGTCATCTATTTTTCTTTAGCTTTGTAAACAGTGATCCCGGTCCCTTTCCAGAGTACATAAACCTTGTGGTTTGAATAAACTTTTCACAACGGTTTAGTAACAACTGGGAAACATCTTGATTGGGTCATTAATATGCAGTGAACGGAACTGGAGAAGTGAAATTCATTTATTACTACAGTACCTCCAGTGTTCACAGAACTCACCTTGAATGTCTCCATTTTATAATCTATACACACATATAAAATAGGCCTACCCCCCCAAACCAACATACATACACACACACACATGCACACACTTTTTAAAGTCCAGTGACCTTAGTGTTTGACTCATTGTAGTGTTGCTGACATCCAGTGCCTTCAACAATAACAGGTCCCAGACACTGCAACATATGGCGCGCAGCTGTGCACAGAATTATGGGTATGCCGTAATGTATGAAGTGCACACCGTCCTTAATGTCAGCATTTGTCTGTGATCTGTCATGCTGCAGTGGCGTGCTCCCTCAGTCAAGGGGCCAGAAATCTTCCCCGTGCCGAAGTTCAAAGCAAAACAGGTGGCAGTTACAATGATTCAGCATGGAGTCAGTAACCCACCCACTCTCTCTTTGTCCAGACAATATTTTAGCTCGGAGCATCAGTTAAAACAGATTCTGTCAACGCGGGCGTGATTGAGAGTGCATAGCTTGTCCCTGTGTGAGGGGTGATTGAGGGGCCATAGCCTGTCCTTTGTGAGGGGTGGTGCAGAGGTCATAGAGGACACGGAGGCTGAGACGTCCCTCACGCTTCCCAACTCAGCATGGGGACATGCAGCTCTAGGTCTACTGTAGGTTTCACTTGTTCTTTGTTGTATTTTTTTGTTTTGTTTAGTTGTTTAACATACTATAGTAGTAGTAGTAGTAGAAGTAGTAGTAGTAGTAGTAGTAGTAGTAAAATTATAATGTTACCTTTAGTGTGTTTCAATGCATTATCATTGTGTTGGTGAACTGTTCTCATATTCAAATCCAGCAAATTTGAAGAAAGGAAAATTATTTTACAAATTGTATATTTTTTCCATAAAAATGTGTGATTGGAGAAAAAGAGACACACCATAAAAGTACATAAGAGTACATACTTAATGGCCGTGCAGTTGCAGTGGTGCATTGTGTGCTACAAGCATCATACATCATGGAGGCTATGGGAAGGATTCCTCAGTGAGAGGGGAGGTCAATTTGATAAATATGACATCTGACCATTAATGATGTTTATCCCTGGAGAACAGCATGATTTACTGCGGATGGATAATGAAGTTGTTTGCTTGATGCAGTAGATGTGTTTAAATGAGCTGATTAACTTGTTAGGCCTTGCTTCATTTCATGCCATTGGTTTACAGCTTCATTACTGCAATCACAAAAGCTGTGTGAAAGTGTCCCACATTCAGTGTCACCATAAATCATTGTTCTTTCATGTGTAACATTAGCCTATTCCTTTGTACAAAGTGTAGCCATATCATGACCTCATAATTGAAAATATATGAAGATTATTCTCTTTAAAATCCTGGAAGTAGTGCAGTTAGATCAGCTGGCTATAGCATTGTGTGCAATAATGTTGTAAGGAATATACAAATTCACCCATTTGATTTAAACAGACATCCAAAATATTGTACAGACAGAACGTGGACATACACACACACACACAAAGGCTGGCCTGTCTGTAAGTGTTATAAACATCATGAACTGCAATCTATCAAAATGGTTTGGTATGTAGATATAGGCTACTGTAATAGGTGTGCGCAAATAGGCACTGCTGCTATTGTGAGCTGCTGGAGTTCATGTTTCCAGAAGAAAGAGTCGACTTCCGATTACTGAGAATGGACAGTCATGTCGTTCATTTCGGGAAAACGGTCCAATATCACCTCCAGAATTTATGGATGACATTTATATACTTGCAACTAGGCTATATGAATTAGCTTTATTTTAGAAAATAACTGCACAGCTCAGCAATTTAAAAAGAATCCCCGCAGAAACTGTCTAGGCTCTCGCTAGCACTTTTTTCACACAGCAAAACACAATCAGATTTTCATTGACCACTCAGCTGCGCTTACATAGCCAAGGCTTACAGGTCTACACTGATCAGGTAGGTCCAAAATGATCTATAGAGCCTAGACGAAATATTTTTTTCTGCTTATTTTCTTACCAAGTGTGTCTTCTCCATCAGCACGTGGATGTCTTTAAGTGGAACTAGGAAATGATCGAATAATGAAAATGTATCCCCATTTACTGAATAAATTACCCCCCCCCCTCTTGCAGCCTAGGCTAGCCTACTGACTTGGACGAAAACACGTTTTATTTGAAGAGAGCACTAGGTAGCAATGTATCTGTCTTAGTCTGTAGACAGAGAGCTCCCTTGTGAAAGGGTAACATTATGGTTCAGGTTTTACCAACAGGCTATGGCTGCACATCGAATGCTCAGTAATGCTTAATAAGACAGACCCACGCTGAAGGCAAAAAATAACTTTTCGCAGTTTACTGACAATTCAATTCACTAAATCAATAAGTTCATGTTTTAGACTGTTTATTGGTCATTGGTTAATTAGTAAGCTATTTCCTGCCAAATTAAATAATTCAATTGAAATTATAGCATCCACAGAATATGCCTATGGGCTGTCAATTTAAAAATTTCAACACAAAGGTTTTTATTTGCAATAGGCCTAATAGCCTAATCCATAAAATAACGAATTAATAACAACAACAACAACAAAACAAACTTTAGACAGGGGACAATGAAAAACCTAGGTCTGGTAGGCTACAGTTAATCCGCAAACGAAAATACAGCCTACAGGCCTTGCAACGTGCATAACAGCATTCATGTCAAGCTAAATTGTGAAATAATGCACCTGAGCCTTTTGCAAATTATATTATAATTATTTTATTTTTCATCACGCTTGGAGCTATCGCAAATAAATACATTGAGCCCACATGGATCCCATCCTGCATGAAATACAACCAAATATAAAACTCATTAGGCCTAAAATCTCCTTTATAAATGCAACGTATATTTTTTGCTCTCTACTGATATCCTAACGCTGATGCCGTGGTAAGTCTCTGTCCATACAAAGCATATGGAGAATAATATGGGCCCGTGGCTGCGGGCACCGGCACCGGCGCGCCTGTGGGCAGGGGGCTCTTTGAGTAGGGGTGATAGCGAGTGCTCAGTCCTAGTGGATGGTGCGGACTCCTGAGTGACAGCGTGCCGGGGCTGCCTGGATTCCCGTTGTGGGGCATGTGCATATGACAGGCCATGGCGGCCGCAGCGGCGTTGGCTAGAGACGACGAACCCGGGTATCCTGATATCAACTTCTCCGTCCCCGCAAACGCAGTGTGAGTCCGCAAGTGATTGAGAAGTTCTTCGGAGGAACAAAAACGCTTATCGCAAGGTCCGTTCGCTGAAACCCAATTACAGATATGTGGCATCGGGTCATTTGGAAGCATAAAGCCATAGGGATATAACGGGTGTCCGGTAAAAGATGGCGGCGAAGTATGCACGCCGTGCAAAGGGTGCGTTGGGTACATCAGCTGGTATCCGGTCTTCAGGGCCGCGGCGGCAGCGGACTCGTGCGAACAAGTGACGCTGCCTGCACCGGATAAATGGCTCGCGCAATGGTAACTGAGGCAGTAAGGGTCTCGGCAAAGACTGGCGGACATTAAAGTTGGGGGAGAGGCTCCGGCCAGGGGGCTCGTCCCAGACTTACTGCATCCGAGTTGACTGGCAGCAGCAAATTGTGCGCTTAATAACTGACTGCTCGATTTCGTCGGGTCTAATGTCATTCCATGGGGGAGAAAGGGCTGGTGGTAGCCCGCGTACGCACCTGCTAAACTCCCAGGGTAGGACATGCCAGCAGGGGGTAGGGGGAAAACCGTGTGACCCGGTTTGTATGGCGAAACGGGCGCGACCAGTCCTGACCCTAGAACAGAGGATGCAGAGGTTACAGACGTCGAGTCTGACGTGATAGCCTTTGATCCGGACGTGGTGTCCTGGTGTTGGTTAACTTCGACAATAATCCCGCCACAGCCGACGTTTATCCTGCCGTGGCTGCCGTTACTCTCCGTCGTACTGTTTTTATTGCTATCAGATTCCTTCTTTTCCTCCTTGTCTCCCGGCTTGCCCTCTGATGGCAGAGGAGACACTGAGGTGATGGAGCGGGGGCTGCCTGTCGTTGGGGTGAACGGCTGGCAGGTGGCGCTAGGCACTCGGAAACTAGACTTATCTCCGTTGCTGGACGAGTCCTTCTTCTCCGACGATTTGGAGTAGGGTTTGAAACTAGATTTGTCTTCAGCCCCGATGTCACTCATCTTCAGTGGTCCCGACTTTGTCTCCTTATCGCTAGATCCATTTGATGTTCCAGAGGATAGTTTTGATGAAGAGGGAGGATCTGGTTTACCGATCTGAGAGCATGTTTGCGCCAAAAGAGCCAACGGGCTTTTCTTGGCATCCAACTGGAAAATAAAACAACAGTATTAAACATTTATATTTTTTACTCAATGTTTCACAATGGCATCGCCAAAACTCTTTAATTTGGATCATAATATACTTTAGTCTATAAATGCAACCAAAAGCTCAGTGAAGCTCAGTTTCTGCATGGATAAAACCGCGCTTTACGCACTGCGCTTGTAATAAAACCAGCACATCAAGTTGAAATCGGTGATCACACCAAAAGTGATACAACACAAACCAGATGAAGCAATGTTACTGAACATGTAAAGGCTAATCTAACAAACTAATAGGCTACACACAAAAATCATTTTGAGAATAACAGCCTAGGCTACTCCCGAGTCCGTAATGCGCTATAGGTGCGTAGCCTACCTCGATGGGACTGATGGGAGTTGACGGTAAAGGTTGAAGGTATTCCGGGTGCAAAATGTGTCCTCCTCGTGTGGTGAGCATTTTTAAAATCTTAATGGGAAGACGGTTAGCTTGTCGTGACGGGTCTGCGGGAGAGACGGGGTGGAGGAAAGGCTTGTTGATTTTAGCTGCGCCCTTCTCCCCTGAAGAGCTGCTCTCCCACACTGGATTCGTGCTATTTCTCAGGACAGAGACCGTGGGCGATGTGATCATGACCCAATTCTCATTGAAATGGAAGAAATTACATTTGTAGGCTATTAAGATAAAGAATCAAAGTGTATCTTGATCGCGCCGCTCTTTTAGATAGAAAGCAATAAATAAGATTGGTTTTAATCCTTAACAGAGGCGGTGAAGGCTTGAGCAATATCCGCACATATCGCAGCTGAGACTGTGTGGCTTCATCCTCCGTGTCGCTGTGAGAGTGTGTCTGGAGGTCCGTGCGCTAGCTCTCTCCACGTCGGCTGTAGTAGACAAACACACTCCCCTCAGCAGCGCCTGACTTGGTCCCGAGATTAAAGCCCTTGCCGCCTTCCAATCAAATGGGACCCCGAGGTGATTGGAGGGTCAAGGGAATGTGACGTTAGGCTGCTCCTCAGACGGGTGGATGTTTGTATGTTTTATTCACGCTCGCATATTCATCCATTTATCAGTTTCTTGGCTGACAAACGACATAGCTGTTAGCCTACACGTTTTAGAGAATGAGATCCTGGGGAATAATGTTTTAGTGTGTGAATCTGTTTTATTCGGGTTTTAGGGGATACAGATATAGGCTATTGAATAACTATCAGCATAGTCCAAAGTCCACTTATGTTTTTCAACCCAGTCTCTCACTATAGCCTAAGGGATTGTTTAGACTAGCCTACTTTACGTGTCCCATAAAATGTCAAACAAAAGATAGCCTAAACATTTCAGCAGTCTAGTTTATGGTTAGTGATCCCACTCAAACACAGACGCATCTACGTGCGGTATTCAGCGGCAGTGTGTGCGTGTGTGTGTGTGCGTGCGCGCGCGCGTGCGTGTGTAGTCCTTGATGAAATGTGATAAAACGTATTCCGCGCTCCATCATACACGCTGCATCTGTCAGTCGAGCCTCGCCGCTAGTTATTTGTCAGTTGCCTACGGATTCAGGTCAGCCACAGACAGCAAAGAGAGGAGATGAGAAATGCATGTCTGATGATTCAATGACTCAGTCTATAAAGTAGACGACGTCCCTTGTCGTCATTCACAGACCGGTCCTAACATTGAATGCTAACATGCATGCAGTTAGGCCGATTAGCTCGACAAGTAAAACATTTTTTCTTTCGTCTTAACAGCATTAATTAATAGCATAAATTAACTACGCTTTAGGCTTATATCAGACGTGTGTTTGTGTGTGTACTGAGTGCATAACCAAACATTTCTTATAAATAAAATTTAAACAGGCCTAAATAAATAAATTTTTGCTGAATTTATAAGGGGAATGAGTTGATAGTTGAGAGTTAATAGCCTACATTTACTGTCATATTTTCAAAAGTAGGCTATCCTAAACATGCTCAGCCATATGTTAGGTCTATACTTATGCTATAGGCCTACTTATGTCATTTTATAAACCTCTCAGAAGAAGCTGAAATTTGTTTTCCTTATGACTGAAATTCATTTTGAGTTTGGCCTAGACCCATAGCCTAGCCAAACTAAAACCTTAATAAACTAAACTTATATTTCAGTATCTTGCTGATCAGAGAGAACACATGCAAGGGATATTTTGTGATTGATAACCTGGGTGCTGTTTTCGGCAACGCCTGTCAAACCCTGACACAGCGCTTGAGTTATTAGGGCATAGAAGGGCGACCATAAATTTCTAACGTCAGGCAAAAACTCCCTTTATTGTCCACGTGATGGATGGCCTATTGCACCAGCCACCAGACACCAAATACTCTGCATTATCCTTAAATGGGAACACATTTTTTCGTTGCCATAATTCATGACATTTAAATAGAAAGTTTGAAATCCCTACCATATTTTACATGGTGACATGTTTATTAATCACTCCCTGGATAAAAATATAATTATTTAAAGCACAGTCTCGGTATATTATCGGATACCTTACACCAGTTGCCAGTGGAAGCTCCTGCGAGATCAACTTTGATTCACTGTGTCCTATAGACCTCCTTTTAAAAATAATCCTTTATTATAATTTTTTTAAGCTGCGCTTGACAATTATTGGTTCTATATCAAACTTCAACAAATGTTGATTCTTTCAAGTCTAAATTAGCCTGCTATGAAATTAAATGTTCATAAATATAGCCATCGAGTGAATTTTTGGATTCTCAATTAACAACCTGTTGCACTTAGGAGACATGGACAATTAACTTGTTCATTTACACACGATAGATTTCAACAATTCGTAACAACTGAGGCCATACAGTGGAGAACGAAATTGACAAGTGCTATTATAATGACTGTAGTCTTGCACATGACCCTGTAGACATATGTAGGATGTAGTAGCCTTCAGACTAATGCTTGATTTGTTCTTTAGTTAGCAAGTACCTCAATGTTCTCAATTAGCACCAAACATCTACAGCTGCACTTATGCACACAGGACAGTCAGCATATCACTGTGCTCTGTATTTCTGCTATTGCAATGTAGCCATTTCCTATTTTCTAACGTTTTATGTAGGCCTAATACATGATAATGCCTTTAGTTGATTTACCCCAGACAGTAATCTAACAAATAATAATTATAACTGCTCTTAACTTGTCGACTTTTCAAGGGGTTAGTTCCACACAGTCATTTCATGAGCTGTGGAAATAAGAGAAAAAACATCTCTCAAGCCATTTTATTAATGTAAACAGCGTTTTGCCTGCACTCCCTCCACAATAAAACACAGCTAATAGCCCACTAAAGGTCTTATCTAACATAACCCACTTTTTCCCTGAGAATACTACTTGGCACAATGTAACCATGTACTCAACATGATAGTATCTCACATAACCCATAACCATCACTCAGAAACAATTGTGTATGCATTAACTATGCTCCAGTGTAATGTTGGTGTAATTTGGCTGAAGGAGCTAGGCCATCAAAGAACTGAATGGAACAGAACAGCGGAGCCCCTGCTGGCTTCTGCATGAAGGGATCTGATTGCTAAATGTGACATCATAATGTGGAGCAAATGGAATAAGAAACGCCTTAGACATGACATGAAAATTCATCTTGAGGCATCTGGTACAGTTCACTTCAGCAGGGAGACGGGCACACCTGATCTGCAGGTGAAAAGGAGAGATGATGGTTTAGAAGTTGCTTTTTATTTACCGGTAAGGGCAGGGACAAGGCCCTCTTCGTTGTGTGAAAAACAGCCCTAAAAGGCAATTACTGCATCTGGAGTGGGATAGCGATTGCCATTGTTTAATCACAGAATGTGCTTTGCACTGAAGGCTCACGGGCCTTGTGTGTCACCCAGAATGGTGCGCTTATCAGAAAATTAAGAACCTTAACTAACTGATGTCTCTGGAGCCAGCATAGCACAATCTATCATGCTGCTGATTGCTATAATGTATCCATAACGGATAGAAGGCAGGTGATATAGCAAACCTTTTGCCATAGATGTAAAATAGAAGTTAATATATGAAGCCTTTTACATCTACCATCCATTATCTAGTGGCGTAATCTTGAGCACAATAGTCAGCTGACGAGTAAATGGTGTTGAGTGAACATTGGATTTAGATTGTTCTATCCATTCCTTACAAGACGAGATTGATGAAAATCTCTCTTTGCAGTGTCTCTGAGACTGACTGACTGACTGACTGACTGACTGACTGGCTGGCTAACTGTCTGAGGGACTGAGTAACTGACTGACTGACTGGCTGACTAACTGGCTGGCTGGCTGGCAGACAAAAATTGCCATGATGGTCTTGATGGCATGTTAATGCACTCTGCGGTAGGAATCACTGTCCTTAAGTACTGGAATTAGATTCCTAGTTGAGAGATGCCTTTCAGCTGAAATGACAAGGAAATAGACGGCTTTCTTCAGAACCCACAGAGAGGAAAAAAAAACTCACAGAAAGCTGTCAAGGAAAGGCTGGGAGTACTGTATGTGTCAGAAGGTATTACGGTTATTCGGTTATGCGTTTAGGACAGGACATTTCAGGTGCTTAAGTCATACCTATTCCATTGACCTTAACTACAGTGTACAGTTGTCTTTCTCTGCGAAATGGCAACAGATATGATTTATAAAAACACCAAGCTGACGTGAAGTGAGCCTCAGCGAGTTAGAGGGTGGAGGTGTAGCGTGTCTTCAGCAGAGTTAGAAAAGTTGAGGCGCCACCCAGATCATCCCAGTGAAGGGTCTTTTTCAAGGTGTCTCATCAATTAGCCAAAGCCATGGTCTTGAAAGACTCTGGTGCTAGGGAGTAAAGCCTGAGGAGATTAGGCTGTCGTCCATTTGCCACCAGGTGGGTGAGGAACCTGGCATGCTACAGTCACGCCGCGGAGCGGAGCTGACTTCACCTCCCCTCCCTGTTAGCACTGGAACCAATGGCTACCACAGCCGCCGCATCTCAGTATGACAGCTGCCACATTACAGCCCTCAGAACTTTATGGAAACTTCACGAAGCCTTTAAGACCTCTCTCTTCTCCCTAATAGCCTTAGGAGATGAGAAAATGGAATCAAGTTCTCCTTTAATGACATCAAAGCATGGCACTGGTTGGTTTAAGATGGGCTCCTCAAGGTCCCCAAGGACCGGTCCCCAAGGACATGGAGTCTGAAGGCCATACCGGATGATTCATGAATTTCATTAAACTGTGTAATAGGTGTTAAGAGTAACTGTAAAATGTAACTTCAAAATGTGTAGTTACGTACATCTCAGTGAGATTCAATGTCATATCACCGTGGACTACAAGCAGGCCTACAGTGAAAATGTAAAAAAGTACGGGTGCTAGGGGGCGGATGTGGCTCAGGAGGTAGAGCGGGTTGTCCAATGATCGTAGGGTCAGCGATTCGAATCCTGCCTCCTCCTGTCCACATGTCAAAGTATCCTTGGGCAAGACACTGAACTCCAAATTGCTCCCAAAGAGCAGGCTAATATCTTGCATGGCAGCTGCCGTCACTGATGTGTGAATGGGTGAATGAGAGGCCATAGTAAAGTGCTTTGGATAAAAGAGCTATATAAGTGCAGTCCATTTACCATTTTACCATTTACCATCCTTTACAGATCCGCAATATTTACTCATTTAGATTTAATTCATGAGGTTGAGCTCGGCCTGAAAATGTACAGGTAGCGTGTTATGACAGTGGAAGGAGTGTGCAGGTTGGGATGAATGTCTCTGATAGCTAGATTATTCAGCCTAAAGTAGTCCTAAAGAATGATCTTGTCACATTTCACACGCAGGATTAGGGATAACCAGGAGGAGTGCTTCAGTCAGGCATTAACGTCACCAAAAGCGGACAGGCATGCAAGGTATTTATGACTGCAGGCAGGCTGGGAAGCTTGCAGCAAGTTGTGGGGTTCTATTTTTCTTCCTTGTGATCAAATACCTTGGTCAGCAGTAATATCAGGTCATATTATTAAAATGCAGTATGTATTCAAAATGTATTTTAAATAGTTGAGTTGATGAATCCGTGACCATATCTTTAATATCCTTTGCTGATGAGCAAGTAGAATGTACCTGCATCAATCTATGATGTCTGCGGCCTTGCATTTTAATGAACATATCAAGTATGCTCTCTTGCATTTGAAATGAAAGTGTTTTGTAGGTTCCCGGGCTTCCAGAGAGAGATCTTACCGTCCTGCTAGTAAGAGAACAAACTAGAAGACAAACTAAGAGGTCTGACTGAAGTGACAAATGAAATAAAACCTCACATGACCTGCTATTGGTGTCGGTTGTATTCATATCTAAAATCCATTATGGCGTTGCAGCGCTGCTTGTAGCCTACTTGTCTGTCGTCTCTCGTTCATCTCTGTCTCGACTGTTTCTTTTGGTGTGAGGACTGAGGAGGAGCCTAATTTAACTGACAAATGAGTGACGGGTAGACATGGACCACCGCCGCCTTTATTTTAGTGACAAGAAGACTTGGCCTCAATTTTTAATGAGCTACCATTGGCAGACGCCAGCAGGAGATAGTGGTCTACCTGAGAATGGGAAGTGATGATACCATTGTGAAATCAGTCGTAGGTTCAACCAGGAAAGATTATGATTTTCCTCCAGATCATTCAGGTCCATTTCAAGGTGATTTCCTTTACATGATCAAGACACAGTGGAGTGTGTTCAGAGACCTCATCAGCTGAAACAGCCACATAGAGTATGGTCTGCAAGCCCCAACGACTGGAATTCTTAGAAGTTTATTTAAAAAGGGACAGTGCACATTGATAAACTCTAAAGTAAATGTGACAGATTTAGCCATAACATCTAATTTTCATTTGCAGTCCCTGGGCACGTTGATGGTAAGAAAAACAACTAATTCAACACAATAAACACATACATTCTTACCAGAATGTTGTGTCAATAATTTGTACTTGAAGACTGACTTGTCATTTTACTGTCATGAACATTAGGAAACAAGGCTACTGACAATAGGCTATGTAAGATTTTGTGACTGCAGTTTGCAGTTATTTGACCGTCACTGTTGCCAGATACTGACACCTTTTAGATAGACTGGTGCACTCAATCCACTTGATATTGTGGCCAGCACTCTGAGAATAGCACATTTGTCATTTATGTCAGGCTCACTGCAAATCAGTGGTTTGTCTGTAGCCTAAGATTCAATAGAAGCATTTCATAATCACTATGAATGAGCTTTTATACAGTAGCCCAGTCCAAACACACAGCCCTCACTCTCTAGTGCAGGACAATACAGCATATACTGTATATTGACACTCATGAACAACTAGTATTTACAATTGGAAACACATTTTCTCTATTTTCAGTCATCCTCGGCTCTGCTCAAACCTGATCAGTAGCATGAGAACGTCTGGTGTAGTGTGGTTGGGTTTATGAGACCATTACCGTTTTTTATTGTGTATCGCTGCACTAATGGCCTTCTCTAATCCCAGTGATTTACTGCCTGTCTGCTTTGTGGCTGTCCATTAGACAGGACGGCTGACGCCCAGCCAGTGGTGGGCACACCCACTGCTTGGAATACGGAAGTAAGGTTCCATACTTGGATGCAAACCTCCCCTCGGTGTTCCATGCCATTTTCATGACCAGCTTCTTTAATACTTTTTGGCTTGGTATCTGCCACCCTCTGGCTTCATGGGTGGTTTATTAGACATGTTGGGAAAGATCACAGCTTTCCCGTGGGAAATGATTGAACAGATTGACACTTGACACCAATTAGTATTCCTACAAAGTGGTAGCCTGAAGAAAGCTCTTGAATTTTAAACATGTATAGCCTACTAAGAATTGACATAGCTTCAAGATTTTATGTTTGGAAACAAGTACTCCTTCATAAGGAAATATTTTAATACTTAATCAGTGCTTTATTGCATACACTAAAATGGGTTTTTCTGTGCCTAATTGACTACTTAAACACCCAATTAATAACCTTTGTGTTCCATTAGGAATTTTATTTTCAGCACTCGTTTTGAGATGTGTTTTTACAGGACACCCTATGGCTACATGGTCGTTGCCTTTTCATAGACCAAAGTGATGGTGTGAAGATGTGGGTCTGGTGAGGAAAACAGGGTCGCACCTGGAAACAGGTTCGCACCTGGCCAGCGTCTTCCTCATCTCACAACAGGGGTCAAAAGACCATCCATGCATTCTTTCATGTGATTCTCCAGAGGGGAAGGAATATATTTTTGGACGGGGAACAAGAATAAATCATTTTTATTATGGAATATGTTACGCTGTAAAGTGTTTTGTCTCCCTTTCCCTCGTGTCCCGTCAGCTGAAGTGTCTTCAGAGCGTGAATGAAGTAGCATAGGCTACTGATCATGAACACAACTTCCAGCCAGCCTCCACAATATACAGTACCTGGTGACACATTAGTTTAGAGATTAGATTTGATGTATTCAGGACAGCAGACCATAGAGATCCCTCGACAAGACGTAAGAAAGACATTTTAACGTTGGATCACTCAGCATGCTAAACTGGACACTGAAACTTCAGTAATGTTTCTAACTGAATGGCATGAGCATACAGGAACAGGAAAGAATGTTAATTTAAAGGGGATCTTAAATGGATCAGGATACAAGCAAGGTACCAGAGACTTTTATCTCCGATGGCTTCTCTATGACCTTAAAAACTACATTTTTGCTATTTACAGCAGGACTAACTTGGCCTAAGGCTTGTGCCCTTATTATAGGTAATCTGTGCTTTGAGTTTCACATAAACCTTTCTTTATTAGCTCATACATGAGGATCATCCTTGTAGAATTAGGGCAAAGTTAACTGCAATCTTTTTGAGTTTGCTTTGAAATTCACACAAAGTATGTCCTCTGTCATACATACAGTAGTGATTTGGAATGGGAATTGGTAATGTGCTATCTCAAAGAGGCTATGTTGATGTTTTGGCCACAGCGTTCCTCTGACGTTGGCCACAGCGTCCTTCCTCTGTATGTATTCTTACTGTAGCGTTTTGGCAGAGCCACGGGCAGGCGTTAGCCAGGTGATCCCTGAAGAAGATGGAGCCGGTCCTGCTTCACACAAAATCAATTCTGGCCTTTGGTGTTGGCAAGCCAGCGGGACGGGGGGCGGTGGTGGGGTGGGACACGTGTCTGACACCTCCTGACTGTTTCATGAGGGCTGTTTGAAGTTTTAAAACCCCATAGAGAGTTCTTGGGGCGATGAATATAAAAAGGAGGGGGGGGGGGGGGGGGGTCTCTCGAAGAAATGTGCTACAACATTTGTTATTGGATATGAACAAAGAAAATAGAATGAAGCTATGATAATGGCCAGACATTTGTAATTATAAAAAAATAAAAAAATAAAATAAAGCTCCTTCACTATGTATTTGTCCGTTCTTTGTATAAAAATAAAAAAGTGATTCTTAATCTGTTCTTAAACTGAGAGGATCTACTTAGTTTTGGTTCTCGGGGTAACAGAGGCACCAATGCACAGGAGCATGACCTCAAAGCATCTTTTGTTGCTGAGGCAGCGGAGGGTGGTAGCTGCCTGGGGTCCATCAGCTGGGGAGGAGCCTTAGTGAGAGGGTGGGCTGATGATGACATGCTTGAGCACCAGTAGTCCTGGTGGTCTAGTCTCTCATCCCCTCTTCAAATATTCCCTAGTTCTATGCTGTCGTTATTATATCTGCAGTGTAGGCCTATTAACACTAACATATTCATATCTGTCAGTATTGGACAGTTTTACAATGATTATTTTTACATCTGAAGTCCTGACCGAGCAGAGAGGAAAGAGAGACCCAAAGACAAAGACTTAACTGTGGAGTGCAGGGGGCTTAAAAACCCCAACGATGTTCATTATATTTCTGGATTCGTATAGACTGTAGGGATCTGAGGATTTGGAGATAATACTGCATAGGCTGTTTCATCATAGCAGAAGACATTCCTTGTATGCACTGACAGTAGCTGACTTCCGTCAACAGATGCTGCAGGCCTCATGAAACCGTTATGTCCTGGATCTGGTGGCACACCCTTCTAACTGCTGTATAAATAGATTCCTATGACAGTGTAATTCATCTCCAGCCACCGACACATCAACTTTAAAAGACAGCTCTGCAAGACCCGTGTGCTTGTTAGGGCCAGATCAGCAGTCCAGATGCCTGGGATGTAAACTCATGAAGGGAAGATTAATTTATCTGTCATCTCTGCCTTTGACAGTAGTTATAAATCTGATTTAGCTGTGAGCAGGGGCCAGGGAGAAGGGCAGTCGGACATTAAGATTTCAAAGGAGCGATATGAAGAGGAGTAACTCATGACTCATGGCTCTGCCAGAAATGGGTCAAAAGTTCTTGCAGGATGTATGTGTTGTGTGTGCCGTGTTCGACGAAGAAAGAACCCAGTACCCACCCCCTATACTACCTAACCCCGATTCTACCCACTCTCCATCTCACCTCTTTCTCTGTATGTTATATTCAAAATGGTGGCGGCCATGTAAGGTGCCTTGGAAAGGGAGAACGCAGGGGTGTCAAAGGAGCTATTTACTGGTAGATTGATGGGAACAGCCGATATGAGGTGGGCACATCCCGTGACCTTCTGCAAGGGAGTAATGCTAGCTATTCAGATCGGCCACAGATGCCCCAGCGTAACAGCATATCTTCTGCTCGCTCACAGCTTCTATGCAGATATCCAAAAGCTCTCCAAGAGGTTTAACTGCTAGAGGCCATGGAATGTCAAGTGGCTTGTGATTCGACGGCCAGGAATCAGCATGTTTAGAGGTGCTAACACATTTGAGTAATTCAGCCTTTTTCTGGGACTTGTTAATGTACAGTATTTTTGACAACAGCCATAATGCCAATTTATTTTACCTACGTTTCTGGTCACCACAGGATTTTAGCCTCAAACCCCTTGACAAAAGGTGATTTTCTATATTTGACAATGTTTTATACATTCTTATGAAGGTTCAATGGCTCTGTGCATGACTAAACTGAGGGGTAGAGTCATGTTGCTTACACATTTGCAATAAAGGTTAATCAACATTCATTAATGCATTAGTAAACATTAAAAGTTAGTCAATGTATTTATTAAGCATTTACATCAACTGAGGCACCAATACAGTAGCAGAAACTATTTACTAATATATCAGTTCCTGCTAGTTGATATGTAAACCATTAAGTACACATTCAAACCATATCATTCACACACAAAGCTGTTGATTGTGTTACAGGTGAAGATGCTGTAATGCTAACCAAGCATATTTTTACCGGTACTTGATCATCATCCAAGGTGACATCATCCTATTGAAAAAGGTTTAGGAAGGAGGACAGCCTCCAATGTGTTCATCTTTGTGGGTTATTGTCTTGACACCTAGTACTACTACTGTAGCACTACTACACTGTAGCTATTAGCGCTACTAGGTAATTCATCGGTTAACATTGCTGTGCAACTCAGCATGATCTAACAGTTGTAAAATATTGAATGGAGGTATATCTGACCCTTTACTGTAAAGTGGAACCTATCTGGACAATAAGTAATGCATTATAACCACTTTAAGATAATCAACTGGAACCTATTCCAGAATGATACCTTTAGGGTTAAAAACGTGCCAGTCCTTAAGCACTAAAGAAGAGGTCAGAGGTCAGATGTTCTAAATGTTAAGATTGAAGGCTGTATTGTAAATTAAAATTGTATATTGTATGAATACTACTGAATGAGCAAGTAAAGATGTAAGTCTAGATAAGAAAATGGCTATTGGTCTGTAGGTTGTGTTGTAAAGACAAAGCAGTGAGGTGCAGCTAGAGGGGGACTTCAGATATAACTAACACAATCAACCTTGTACCTGCTTTGTGTGGGAATGAAACATGCCATATGTCAGGGTCAGCTTCTTGCTGGGAGGGAAAATACATATTACGAAGTTTTGAAGAACTCACTCAATATACTACTAATACTCTTCATATGTTAGCAAAGTAGCCTGCCTGTGAGAAGTGTGAACAGCTCTGAATCTTTGAAGCTCTTTTTCTCTGCTTAGCGATTTCACCTGTACCACCATTCACAGAAGCATATATCTTCTTGAAATATTTGCAGATGTCAATGCATGGCACATCATTTGAAAGCTTAGTTCCATAAACTGTAAAAAAAAAAAAACAATAATAATAATAATAATAATAAGGTCGGCATGGAACGTTTTACCAGCACCTGCCACATATGGTTTAAATATGGACTTAACGGTATACCTACAGTATTGACATTAATTAATGCATGAGTCCATTCTTTATTAATACATCTATAAATGGCTTTAGCTAACATTAATAACAGTAATACATTTTTTTGTGAAGACATTTACTGAATGAAAGTTAAGCTTAACCAATGCATTAAATAATGTTAATCAGTGTACCGTTATTGTAATGTTAGGGCCTTAGAGTGTGCTCCAAACATACTGCTTTAAGATTGTTAGGAAGAGGATGAGGTGCCTCTTGCAACATTAAACAGTTTGACATTACCTGACCAAAGGCATCTGTACAGTAGGCATCGGTGCAGATTGGAGGGAGGACATGTGATGATGATGAACCTGTGCCTTTGAAGCCAAGCCACGTCACTGTGTCCAGTTTCCCTTTGCTGAAGTGTAGGTGACCTCATTGTGGTGAAAACAATGTGTGTTCAGTGGTGAGCCGTAGAAGTAACAGGACCCTGGACTGTTCTTGATGCAGAATTGCGGATGCATTGCCATATACTGTATGTATGAATCACATGGAAGGACACTGAATACACTGGGAAGATCTCCCTTTCTTTACTCAGTCAAAGAGTAGTTAAACACCCTTTCTGTCTCCACTCATGACTGCAGTTGCACTTCCACTTCATTACGTTATACTCTCCCTCCTTCACTCTGAATGGTCATATCACTTTTATTAATACAGTATTATACTGCATTAATAAAGTAATTAATACAGTATCAGACTGTATTAATACAGTAACTAATACAGTATCCGACTAGTAATTAGACTGCTTGATGAGTGGTCCTAACTACCTTAACGATGGCCTGATGTAATCTAAAGGCGTGCGGTTTGGTCAACGAGGTGCATTCTCTCAGCACTGTGTAGCAGAGGACAGTGTTTGACATGTCAGAGTGTCTGAGGCCAGGCACTGAATTAATAGCCGGCTGCCTGTGTCCAAGGTCCTTCAGCAGTAATTGCGAGCAGAATCTGACTCTCTGATCTCTGCAGCGGTATGCGCTACGCCAAAACAGCCCGCCTTTGACAGATTGCCTTCCTGCGGTAATAACTTAAGCATGTTCCCTTTTCTCAAACGAGGCCATGCATCCCTCCCACACCACAAAATGGCAGCAATGATTTTTCCCCCATCTCCTACAAAATATATTACAGTATATATATTTTCCTCTTTTTTGACAGATTGCTGTGTTGAAATGATTTTTATTTCATAACACCTGCTTCCTGGCTGTAGTGCCTGAGCTCCGGCCACACAGTTCCAGGAAAGGACTGTATTTTTGCATATTTTTGGTGTCTTGACGAACACCTGGGCTTGATAGTTTCCAATAACTTCTTTAGAGTTCACCGTTTGTATTACAACATGACTCAACTCTGCTTTCTATAAAGCGTAAGTCTTAAGCTAAGCCTTTGAACAAGTGAACAGAGACACCATTTTAGGAGATGCTGTGCAGCCTTTACCCAACGGGAAGTTACCCTGCTGTGCCACTCTCATTCTCCCAGGTGATAGTCTGATCCGTCTCTGGACAGAGGGTCTCCTGTGTGCTGCTCTGTGGTGGTCTGTGTTCTCTGGACCAGGTTAAACCCTGGCAACTCCACCCCGAGACTGTCCAAACAAGGTTCACCCCAGGCGTCCACATCAAACAGAGCCCTACAAAGCCCATTGGAAATTGAACCACAGGGGTGTTGGGCTTATTTATTTATTTTCCACATATAAAAAATGTGTCAGGCAGCAGCTTTTTATTTCTTTTGCAGACATTTGCTCATTACCGGCAGTAATTTATGGGCCTAGGCAGTATTTCAAGGGCCGCTTTACATGGCACCCGTTTCTACTCTGCGTCGCTGTACCAGGCCGGCCCAGAGGTCGGTCTGGGAGGAATAAGGAGAAAAGACAAGCCAATGAAAGATCCTTTCAGTCTACCCTTCTGCAGCGCTCGCAACGGACATGTCAAGGAGCAGAATGAACCTTCCCAGTTATGTGTGTTTTAGAAAGCATGCGACGGGTCACTAATTCATCCCGCCTTGAAATACTTCAGCGTTGGGATGTTCAAGGGTGGACGCTATGTGAAAATGTAAATAAACTTTGGAGGAGCTTGGGGGTCAGCGTGGGATGAAATTTATAGTTCTGGCATTTGCTCTACAGCCATCATTCACCCGCCTGTCGTGGGCCGGGGGGCCTTGATCAGCAGAGCCTCCGTTGGCCCCCGGCTGACCTGCAGCCTATCTGACCAGCTGTGCTTCAGATGCCTCAACAGAGAGACTTTCACATTATGGTAATAACCAGTCTATTAACCCCTACATCACCGTTGACACACTCCACAAGACCTGGCAGGCTGCTTCTTGGCGTTTCATTCAAGCAAGTAAAAGTTTTGAGAAGGGAGAGGTATCGTGACCTTATCCATCCAAACTGAAGAGGAATTTGATATGAACAAGGAATGATGTGCTTAATGTTGCCTGGAATGTAATGGATTTGGCAGCCTTTCAAGAGTCTCTCCTGCTCTCTGCTGGGTATTATAGCGCGATATAACAGAATGTTAAAGCTAAATCAAAACCTAATAAAGGAAATTGTCTCCAAGCAAAGAGACATTTATGTAAAATTGCTCCTTTTAAAGGCAGCAATTACATAATTATGTCGTGTTAGCCTATCTACCATCTGAGCAGTACAAGAGGCAGTGCTACGTTGAACGCTGCTAGCTGTGGTCGTACCAACCCTGTTTTATATTAGGTGTCTGATTCTTTTCTTCTTTTTTTATTTTATTTTTTATTCTCTTTCATTCATACTTGGCTTATTTGGTTTAATACATGTGTTACATGCGATTTTTTGGCATCTTTCACCTCAAGTGATTTCAAAGTGATTTCCTGAAGTCTAGGTGATCTGCTAACTACAGCACCATCAGTCTTTAATGTAAGGAAGTCAGGCGTTTTCACACTTGGAAACCCTTTAATTGAGAGAACAAAGAACAGGAGTTGTTTCCCCTCTTTAACAGGTGAGCGCCCCAGCTATTCATTTGTATAGGGCCACCTGGTTTAATTGGTCTTAATCTGGAATGAGTAGCTTTGATCTCTGTGACAGTTTGACTGCATTAGCACGAGTGTGCTAGCTAATCCTTTGCGTAACTTGTTCTTTTGGCACAGCTAGGGGCCTGTCCAACGCTACTATGTCAGCAGAGGGATAAGCCCTCATCAAACAACCAGGTCTAAGCCTCTGTGAGCCTTGGGTTGAGGCGCCACCATTGGACTACAGCTTCAAGATAAGACGGAGGTGTAGGACTTCCCCAAGGCACTGGTTTGTTTTACATACAGTAGGCTATACATTACTAATGTAGCCTATGCTATATTAGCTTTAGGGGAGGTTATTTTAAGGGTTAGCTGTTGCATCTGCAGGGTTCATGACCCTTCAAAAATAATTGAATGTTCTTGTTTTGCATCATATGACTGCAGTGATCAAGTGTTAAATTGTTTGCTGTGTCCCAGGGTGTTAAAAGGAGTCATTTGTGTTCATCATGTTCTTACACTTAACCACATGTCTGAACAATGGCTTTATCTGTTCAGCATCATCTGATTAGGAAATAAGTGTTTCTGTGCAACGCAAACATCTGTTATGAACTTCAATTGAACTCCCATGAAATATGATAACTATCTCTCTACAACAGTATCTGCTTTCAGCAAAGATAGGAGATAGTGTTGAAAATGAAGGAACATATAGCGTCACTTCTCCAGAGATCATATCTATGAGCTTGTTGACTTACTCTCTCAGGGCTTGTCATGTTGTCTTAGGTTCAAATATTTCACGCTCAGTAGTACCTCTGTTTATGTTCTTTAAAATTTTAACTGTACTGAGCTATGCAAAGCTTGTTCTCTTTGCTGCTGTGTACTCGCGGTCCACAGAACAAAAGAGCACTTTGATCATGCAGCAGAGCTTCTCGTATAGAGAGGTTCATGCTAATCTCTCCATTGAAGATGTCAGGTTACAGTCTCCTGGCAACTGACCAGATATCCCCCACCTCGACGCCTCCATACCCTCAATGCCACCTTTAATTAGTCATGTGGTTTCATTTGTTTTCGAGGCCATTTAGCTGATCATCCATCAGAAAACAGTAAAAAAAAATAAAGAGGTGCTAGGGGATGCTATTGGAAGGTGACTCGCCAGTCACGAACACAAGGTAAAAATGAATCACATTTTCATAGTGCCATCACCAGCTGGCAGCATCGGCCCCTGAGCCTGGGAGTGGGGACGTCCGTAGAGAGGCCTGTGGCACAGCTGAGTTTGTCTTGTAAAAGTGCAGCTGTCCAAAACATGACAGCTACAGCATTAGCGGGGCCATTAAGAGGTGTAGAACATTTCCAGGGAAACGATTTGAAAAATGACAACCCTTGGCTCTGGTGAGATATTAATTATACTCAGCAGCCGTATCAAATAAGCGAAAACGGTCGGGGAGACAAAGAGTCCTTGTTTTCTCTCCGTTCCATCAACCATTTAATATGCAGGGGGGAAAAAACATACAGGAAGAATGTGCAGTGTGTTGCCACCACAGAGACGCTGGAGTGAGGAGGATTGGGAGGGTAGGGTAGTGAATATATGCATAACCAGGTTAGGTACAGGCCTATAGTGGTTCTGACTGAAGTTGTGGAGGCTGCTTCAGACAGCATGCTGTGTTTTACTTACAGGGATTAAATATAAGAGTGACCATGTTCATAGATGAAATAAAGAAAAAGCCTCTGTAATCATTTGTAATAATCAGATAGCACGTATTATCATAAGCATACATCAACTCCTAGTTTCAGGGCTGTTTATAATAAAAAAAACAAGTGCCTATAAGCTGTGCTTGCAGTGACCCAAGCTTCACAAGTAAAGCGTGGTTAAGTGAACCTGAGAACCACAAGAGGCAGACGGCTGGAGATTTACCGTTCACTTTCCAGTGTTCAGTCTGTCAGCTATTGATCCCTTCCTGGCTGCTAATTCCTCTCGCATTATTTGCTGTTCCAGTGTGTGTTAGAAGGCTGGCAGGCTAAATAAAAAGTGCCTGTCATATTTAATTGCTGAAAACTGTTCAGTTGTGCAGGTTGTAAAATTGACTTAGTGCCCAGCTCTGAAAGATGAGCCATCTTATTATAAATTTGCACCATAAAGCTGCCTCCAGAACTCTGTGGGGAGCTGTTAAGGGAGGGGTTGTGGAGGTCAGACCTAGGTTAGGCTAGTGGTAGCCTCGCGGGGGAAGGGTGGACAGGGCAAGCCTCTGCTCCCAACGAAGCCTCACCAGTAGTCCGTATACAAAAGGCCCCAGCCTGTCCCTGTGTGGCACTTTTTGACAGCCCTTTTTTTTTTTTTTAAATGTGCCAATGACTTAATCTCTTCATTAATCTCTTTTTTTAATTGGGAATTAATTTGCAGTGTTTTTATTAAGTCCTTTGTGCTAACTAGAACCCAGCTAGGCCTCTCCTAATTAAAATGGCAGGTTTTTAGAGTGCTATGATATGACCCCCTCCCCCCATGGATATGTGCTATTAATTGGTGAGAGCCAAACTCCATTTGGAGTTGTTTACTGTCACAGGGAGCCTGGTGAGAACAGCTAACACTCAGAGATGGCTGTAACAGAAGGATTGATTATCGTGCACCAGGCTTGTAGGAAGGGGGGAAAAGAAGCGATGATGGCCACATAACGTTTACGAGACTCATAAATAAGGAGTTGCCCCTCGGTGCAAACAGTGTTCATTACAGCGGCATGAACGTCGATGTCGGGCCCCCCCCTGAGTTACTTATGCAGATAAATTCAGCCCCATTTATCATTACCCCTGTTCATAAATACACATAACTCACCTGTCCGTATGGCGGATTAGACCTTGAAGATATGACTTTAGTGCTGGAAGTGCTCAGTTTGTGAAAAACATGAGCAATGACGCTGGTATCTCCACTTCCTCATTCTATCTTATTTTACATGTGATTTTCCTGCTCACCCATCATCTTTGGGGCCCATAAAGAATGTGTGAAGCAGCTTCTCGGCGGTACGCTGACTGGGAGCAGATGAGGTGGGTTTTTTCCTCCAGTAGTGTGCTGGTTTGCAGGGGAAGAGGCTGCGGAGGTGTGGAGACTGGTGAGAAGGGATGATGTATGTAGCGCCTGCGTCCCGGCTCTCCTCTGGCCCTTCGTCATTAATCACGGCCATTAGTCTGTTCTCCCTCCCTCCACCCCCCCCCCCCCCTGTCTGCGCCCGGCCATCAAATCCTCCCTTTTGTCTCATATCCACGAAGGGAAGGGCCTAATGCTCTCACCTCACCTCCCACAGAAGAGGCAGAGGGACACTAGAAAGGACCCTAGCATGTGTTTAGGGGAATTACAGTCGTAATTTATTCCATGATGGTGTGTGTTTGTAAGACCCCCTTTTCCTTCTCGCCTGAATGCAGAACAGCAAAGTTCATTACTAGTGTAAACGGGGTGGAGGGAGTATCATTTCAATGCACACTGTAACTTCCACTGACTCCATTCAGCAAAGGTTGGTCACAATGTGATGATTGAGTATGAACTAGACCCCAGAAGAGGAAAAACATGGTGCATTTCTTTCTGAGAAGTCAATTTTCACCTTATTAACTGGTTGTCTGAGCTCATCCATCCATCCTGTGGGGTACTAGTTAATCAGCAGTCACTACTCAACACTCTGTGCCTTGGTCCTTAGATCATTAACTCCCTCTCTCTTTCCCTTTCCCTCTCTCTCTCCCTCTCTCTCTCCCTCTCAGTCTCTCCCTCTCTCTCTCTCCCTCTCTTCTATGTCATCAAACCCGCGAGGTCTGATATGATAATATGTGCGAACTGAAATGTGAAAGCAATTCATATCACTTTCCGAGGGACTTTGAATGTTTGATTTGCATAACTAGAGAAAATGATATTAGATGGCCATATTGATTTAATTTCATCCTAGAGCGCTGTTAATTATACTATCATAAATGTGTCATCTCTTTATTACGGGTTTCATACTGGGGTTGATGGCTGTATTAGCGAGGTGCTCATGTTACGATGGGGAGGCTAACATAATATGATCACATTGGCTATGTCCAATGATTCTTAGAGATATTGAGTCATAATGTTAGGTACTGTATTAAGTTAGAAGGTTCTCTGGCTGGTGTTAGAATATCATGTGTATATTCTGTTCTCGATGCTAGTGCTCTCACCTGACAACAAGCCATATCTGTTTCTGCTTTAGAGCTGGCCGAGTTCTCAGATATTGGATGAATATTTCTCCTCTATGGCCGTTTATTAATGTTTTGGTTCTGCTATATTGCATGCGTTGTCTCTTGTGGGTCTTTGGCCAGCTTTACCTCAGAGCCTTTAAGAATATTGCATGTCTTACATCATGTGATTCGTATATGAGAATATTTCGCTCTGAACAGGTTGAAGTAAATCAGAAACACATGTCCTCATATAGGGTCTTTGTGAGGGTTTTTCATGTCATAAAGATGGCAACCTGCGTGGGATTATGGTGTATGCCTTTCACATGCACAGCTCTGAAACCAGATCCATTTTAATGAACCCACTTTGAGGATGCTGTGACACAAATGAAGTATCCTCTTATGCCTGCAGTCCAATCCAGATCTTTACAAATGGATTCCTCTAGTGCAATTTATCTAAATGAGCAGTGATCATTATTCCAGATCCCCCCCATCCTTAATGCCAGAGCAGCATTGAGCAGATATCTCTTTAAACGCAGCGAATAGGTGGTCTGAGCTGAAGGAGGACTGAGTGTATTCATTACCCCTTCCCCTCTCTCTTTTCTTCCTGGGAGAAGAACACAAAGCAGTGCATAATGTGCAGTCTGATAAGTGTTCTCGTGTGCGCCAGGGCCCCCCTACCCTGTCCTATACATCACTGCCCGGCTCAGCTGTGGTTTGCGAGAAGTGAACTCTGGGATCGGTGTGGCTGAAGTTGATTAATAGGCCTGCGGGGGTGAGAAACTCCAGGGCCAAGCTGCGGGTCCGTCCCCATGGCATGTGACGCTGATTGGCTTTGTCCTGTGCGGCCGGCTCCGGAGGAGCGGACATTAAGATTAAGTGATGCTGTCGTGTTGGGAAGCAGTGCACTGCATCATCCTAGGGAGGAGACAGCTGCGGTGGTTAATCCTTCATCACCGGGGGAGCTCCGCCAGAGCGCCAGATATACCGCCAAAGATAACCCTCCATAACTTCTGCTAAAGATCAGGAAACTTTGAGTTCGCATCCATCTGCTCCATCTTCACTTAAAAATGAGCAATGAGCCGAGATGTGCTGTAGACATGCCTAGAGAGAGAGAAAAAAAATGGAACAAATGATATCAAGATGAGGACAAATGTTTAGTCAGAGAGGTAATCCTGGTCTGACCGACAAGCGAGGGAGGGGCTGTGCTGCTCATCGGTCACGGCCTCTGTCTGGGACACGGGCAAACAAACACAACCCCATTTATGAAGCCTGCCTGTTTCTTTTGGTTGAACGTCTGAAAGACTGACCTGTACTTCATCACACGTTCTGTGCTGTGGGAATTCCTCCAAAGATGGAAAATCTAGTCGAGAGAGAGAGAGAGAGAGAGAGAGAGCGAGAGAGAGCGAGCAAGAGAGAAAAAAGGTTACAGAGCTGAAGTAGTCTGTATTCATGTGTGTGTAGCCTTCATGGCGTCAGCATATTTTAGACTGCTGGGCTTTGCATGTTTGCCACAGGTTTGATACAGCTGTCAGGGAGTGATGGATGAGCATCATCATGGGCAGCCTGGATGGAAAGGTCTCAGTGCTCGGTGAAAGCAGACATGTTGTCCTGCCATTGCCGGTCCAAGCAGACGTTAGCAGCAGTCTCTTTTCATCAATATCCCCCTCTTTAAACACACTTAAACAGAGACGTTAAAGCCAAGATCTTGAGGTTCTGAAATCCCTTCCACTGTCCATATTATGATCATTTCTCAGAGAGAGACCCAGCAGTGAACCTGGGGGATGATGTGTTTGGTATGGCTGGGGCACACCTGCATAGAGCATTTCTGACAGTGACGTATTAGTTATGGTGTCTCTTGGAATCAGACAACTTCAGATCTGCCATCTTGTTAAGTTTTGATTTATGTGATACCGTTTTCCTAAAGTAATTGGCCTGGCCTGCTGTATAAAAATAATCAGCCTTTCCACAGAACAAATGCCGGGCCGTGCTAACGAGGCAGCTGACATGTTGGGCTGATGGTGCAGAATGACAGTTATTAACGATTGTTATGATACACAGACGAGTGTGGATCAGACAAAAGTCTGGTAAAAAAAAAATGAAGTGACATAAAAAAAATACAGCATATTGAGAAGTACTAATGAAGTAATATAGTGTTATAAAAACAATCATATGGCGTTACAATCATATGCGTTGTCAAGGCTAAGTGTAATTACTGAGCCACCAGGGTTGGCAGGGAGACAGAGGCAGAGCTGAGGAACCTGCTAATGGATGGAACGCTGCTGGCGTGGGGCTGCCGGAGCCGGCCATGACAGAGGACGCCAGATTGATGAATTAATTGGGTCTTTCTTGGGGGACGTAAGGGGAACTGCTGCAGCATATGCTCAGCTTGTTACTTTTAGAGTGTCTGCTGACCCTGAAAGTGAAGTCATCCCATACAGTGAGCCCTGAGTTTTTGTGTGTGTGTGTGTGTGTGTGTGTGTGTGTGTGTGTGTGTGTGTGCGTGTGTGTGAGTGTGAGTGTGTGTGTGCATTATTGCATTGTGGGTATGTTTGTAGGATTTTTGCTATAAGGTGAAGTAGCCTTGTCTTCCTGTGTGATCTCAGCTCTTGAAGTGCCCTGGGACCCTAAAAGAAAGCTTTATAGTAGCTTGTCAGATCTGGGAGTCGACCTGTCAACTCATACATCTTTTAAGGCACGGTGCACCATTCACCTGATGTCTCAAGTCATTTACCAATCAAATAGTAATGCTGCCCACCAAAATGCATAATTATAATTTGCATTAACCTTTATTTAACCAGATTTAGACCCATTTAGATTAAAATATATTTTTTAAGAGTGACCTGGCCAAGAATGGTGGCAGTACAAACCATTTCATACAGTTCACACATTAAAAACAATAGATCAACTAAAAAGTGCCATTCAGTAAAAGTGCAGGGAAGCAATATAATCCTATTTTAATTAAAACAATTACAAGTATCAACGGAGTCAGTTTCTATATATTTCACCATGCCTTTAAATGAATTCAGAATGACTATATCCTGGAGTTTAAGTTATCTGCAGGTTATTCCATGCAGATGGTGCAGAAAACATAAACGCCTTTCCCAATTCAGTCTGAACACTAGAAACAGTCATACTGTAAGCATAGTGTCCTGAGACCATAACCCATAATTGTCATGTTTTCTGGTTAGAAAGACAGATAAATAACAGGGGAGTCTACCCAGAATGCCCTAAAAAAACATACCAATGACTAAGCTGACGTATTGGCAGAGCAGGCCAATTGACTTTGGAATAAAATATACAGTGATGAGTGAACTTCTCTCTCTAGGTCGTCCTCGGACGAGCCCTCCATCAACACTTCCAATGCTGATCCTCCATATATCTGTCTAGCTCGCTGGTACTTTCCGCTCCTGCATCTTTCTTGAGTACATCCACGTATGTTAGTGTGGGACACCCTCGTGATCGATGCCCATGTGTTGTTCAATTTAAACTTTTTCACCAGACTCTGTACAGTATATGAGGTTCAAAACAGAGGTGGTCATCAAGTATTTGCATGTGGATTCCTGTCTCAATTAGTTGATGTTGAGTAGTAACAATGCTATGATTTAACTATCTTCCTAGAGTTGGAAAAGTTTTTTTTTTCAGAGTTTCAGAGTTTGTTTTTTCAGCATTCAGTACAAGCCTCAGTTGCTACAGCTGAGCTTGGACTCTGTTAAAACGATTTTGCAGATACTCAAAAGCTATACAGAGGGTGGCTGCACAACAATAAATAAGTATAGATGCTGCGCAGCACTGACTCGGGGCTGGGCATTTTGAGGAAGAAGACAAAGGACAATTAAAATCTTTAAAATCATGTGTCTCGAATTCACAGCACAATGCCTGAGCAGGCATTAGCATGTTTATTCTACATTACAACTTTGGCAATTCATGATCTTGTTGGGCTACCTGCCAAGTGAGAAGCCATAGATGGCAATCACCAAGTTTGCATGTTGTGCCAACCGAAGGGACAGGGAAGATGACAAATACACATAATGGCAGCGGCACACAGGCAGAGACCAGGGAGACACCTGGCAGTTTGGCCTTTTAATAAAATTTAGGCCCAATCCCAATTCACCCCTTGGCCCTAGCCCTTGGCCCTAACGCTCGGAAATGTGCGTTCACGTTAGGGCTAGGGGTGTCCCAATTCTCTTTGCGTCTAGGGTTAGGGCGAAGTGTCAGGGCTAGATAGCCCTTGAAACAGAGATTTTCGGGACCCACACTTCAGAACGAGGGCTACCCAGAATGCTTTGCAAATCTCCTCTCAAAAATCTGTCGACAAGATGGCGGCGGCCACCGACCGAAAAAATGAAATCCACAAATCTTCGTTAATAGATGTAAACATTGCGATAACCACCGCATTATTATTGTTTTATGTTGTTTCAATGTAGTATATATATATTATTTATAACAAGCATGACACAAAAGATCGCTAGTCTCTAACTTTAACTAGCTAGCTCACCACGTAGTTTACATTACATTAGTCACAGCAGCTTTTTTACTAACGTTATAATATTTAGAACTATAATGTTATACGCAATGTATTTGAGCTAGCTATGTGAACATTGGCTTTGTGAATGTACAGTCTTACTGATGACGTAGCGGTCTTGAAGGGGTGTCCCATTTCTTAGGGACGATTTCTACCCCTTAACCCTTGACACTCCGTTTCGAAGGGCAAGGGCTAGGGCCAAGGGCTAGGGGAAGGCCTAGAAAAGAGAATTGGGATTTGGCCTTAACAGGTTGTACAAAAGAAAGTACTCAAACAAACTCAAATTACCCATGGAGCCACCAGCTGCCTCTTTCCCCGGAGTGGATTTAGCATTAGTATATCTATCTGTCTGTCTGTCTGTCTGTCTGTCTGTCTGTCTGTCTTGCTCCATAAGTGAAAAAAGATGCTCTATTTCCATTGACATCTTGAGCTGTCATGGCTGGGGTTTGAAATGTTTGCTAATTGCATATTAAGTGCAGGTGTGCTCTTCAGAGAAAATGCCAGTGTCAATTTGCAGGTAGTCGTCCTAGGGTTGGGGTTGGGTGGGGTTTTGGGCAGGGTTGCCAACAGCAACAGCTCACTGTAACCATGGAATGAGACATCACTGTTGCACTATACTGTATGATTGTGAGTAGTCTATTTTCTTCTCCATTTGAAAGCAATAGTTGAGGGGACAGAATGAGGACAGAATTCTAAATACTGAAATAAATTCAGTTTTTTAGATAAAATTCTGAAAAAATGTACACTACATTTACAGTACTATGTTATCAAATTGTTGACATTTTTCATGAGCATTGGACAGTTATTGAGTGAGAATGTATTGCATACAGTACTGTTTACAGTAAGACAGTTTACAGTCTGAAGATGCAGTGTAGTAAGTGTGGTGTCAACTGACCCAAAAATGTTGGAGGAGAAAGGTTTAATAGGTTTTACAGTTTTTGAGAAAAACAGAGTGATGGACTTCATAATTCCTGCCAGCTCGAAGCATACGGATGTTTCTGCTCACTTGGGCCTACATTTTGGTGGTGATTGCAAAGTGATAGCACGTACAGCTGATTTGTTATGATTTTCTTTTTGTTTTGAACTTTACACGGTTGCTGTAGCGCCACCATCAGGCCCATTATTGGCCCACAATGCCAGTTGAGGACATTTGGCATAGGACTGGACCTATGTGCTGAGCTGCCCAGCCCCTAAAAGTGACATTTTGAACATTTTCTCCCAAGCAGTTTATATAAATAGTAAATAAAAGTGGGCACAAAACTGAAACCTGAGGGACCCCCTTACACACTATTAGAACTTTAGATGTAAAACCCTCAAAATGGGTAGCCTGGGTCCTCTATAATGTGATTGATTATAGTAAAAAAACAAAATCATAATCATATCAGTATGATATCATATCAATCAGTCATAATCCTCAGATCAACAGACAGGCATGCTTATTACAAAATGCTGAGCTGAAATATGACGTGGGTTGTATGGGGGAACTCTTTGAGATGAGCATCAAAATTGGACCTTACCCTCTTGACTTGACTGAGTGGTTAATCAGTGACGGTTGCCCGAGACCCAGAGGCGAGGTGATACAGTAGGTCCGCACGTAGACGCCAGTTCATCACGGCATTGCGACGCTCCTCTGTCAAACCTCTCAAGTCCCGGGCCGCCACTTACTCCTCCTGACTCCTGCTGAAATTTCACACAGCTGCTGGCTGTCACTGTGGTCCTCCTCCAGCGGGCTCCCACCGGCCTGCGGACCTCTCCCTCTCGCCCATCGCCCGTCAGCCCTCTGCAGTAGGCAGGACTGCAGAGCGTATCAGCCAGCCTCCCCGACCCACAGCGAGTCCCGGGCCCATCAGGGGGAATTAAAGGAGAGGGTCGGTAGTGGCGCTGCTTTCAGTGCCACTGAGCATTAAACTGACACAAATGCTGAGGATCTTTGTCAGCTATTATTTCAATACATGACTGTATGGTGCCTTGTCTGTCCCGCTCCCTTTGAAGCCGGCATATCCTCCCGCTCGCCCCGACATGCCAAGCCTCCTCTCCATCTCCGCCTTTGAAGCGTCGCAACTCGCCCTCAGATCATGTTTGCTTATTTCCACAGTAAGGGACTTAATCTAAAACCTAAATGTGAAAAGAAAAAAATATATCTATGTAATCTACTGTTTATGCACTGTATATATTTACAAGGTGGTGGATAATTGTCATCTATCAATTTATCCTTGTAGCATATTCATTAGTGTTAGATATCCAGCTCCACTCGAAAATGATCTTGCTTATGTAATTAGGGTGTTTAACTAGCTTGTTATTGTTCCAAGCAGCATTGCTGATTTAAAATCTCAGTATCTGATGCCCCTATAGAGGCCCTTACTACTACAGCTCACCCACTTAGGATGGCACACCACAGTGCATCCCCTCCCTGCCCCATGTCCCTCTTTTTCTCTCCCTCTTCTCTGTCTCCCTCTTTGTCTCTCTCTCTCTCCCTCTCCCCCTCTCTCTGTTCCAGTTTTACATTCATCAGAAGAGACAGGTGTGTTAGTGCACGCTCAACTTCAAACCGGCGTAGTTGTTCTTCATACAGAGTCAGAGTCGTGGATAGATGTGGACTGTAGAGGAACAACAGGGCTGATTAGTGAGGGTAAGATTTGCTTGCTGGACCGTTTTGACACCTGTCTCCCTGCTTTCCCCGGAAGCCGGGTCTGATCCCTCTCAACTACCAGTCACACGGACGGAGGGAGCGAGGGAGACGAGAAGAGATAATGGATTGAAATGGAGGGAGGAATGGAAAACTTTACCTCAGACAAGACCTCCTCTTCACCTCTCAAGCTCTCCTCATTCATTGTGTATGCTACCGTGTGTCTGTGTGTGTGTGTGTGTGTGTGTGTGTGTGTGTGCGTGTGTGTGTGTGTGTGTGTGTGTGTGTTTGTGTGTGTGCGCGCGCGTGCGTGAGTGAGCGCATACAGGTAAGCATGTGTATATGGATAGAGATGTTATTGTACACATTTGGAATCTTGGAAGGATAATGTATACAATATTAACGCTGTGAATATGCAAACCATCTGGCTCTATGTTGTTTACAGAACACAGTGCCAGCTTGAGGTTATTAATCATGCGTACACAAGTGTCTTAATTACTCCCTGTGTAGCTGCAGTCTAGAAGTCTGAGGCCGACCTTTTTTTCCAACATTCTTTTTAACCATTAATCATATAAAAATCAACGCCATCCCAAATAACCCCACACACCCAGAGATTGCCTGAATGTCTCACAGAGTCTAGATGCCTAAACCCAGGCACATTTCTAGACACACCACCAAGAAGCCTCAACTTTTTTTGAGTGCAATCCACACCAAGTTACCAACGGCTCCTTTTTCAATATGTGTCATGCTGACTGGCTTGGTTTGCTGGAATTAATTTGCTTCGACGTAGCAGGCAAATAGTTCTCTCTTAAGTACAGGTTGCTGGCTATAAATATGACCTGCAGCAGAGTCATTGCTAAAGTTAACTTGACAGGTATGAGAGGTTAATGTGAGGTCTGTCTGTAGGCCTGGGTCTGGGCGTCCTCCACTGAAAGTCAGTACAATTCACTGAGAAATCCTAACCCAGGCGAAGACTTATTGTTGAGGAAAATGGAAATCTTTTCAGCCAGTTACCATTCACCGCCATGTCCTTGATTGTTTGAATAATGATACTATATGGCCATCTTCTCTGAACCAGAGATGAGGTAGCAACCTTCAGATATACATTAATGGCGAAATAGTAATGAGAGACTTGTGTATATCTGAAGGAATTGTTATGTGTTGAGATAGAAAAGATGATTTCAACTCACAGTGACACAGCAGGAATATTAACAAACTTCCCATGGGAATTAAGAGGAATTAATGGGAATAAATTGGAAAACAGAATTTATTCCTGTTAATTCCCATAAATCTCCAGTGAATTCACGTTAATTCCCATGATATCCCATTGGGAATATTAGGCTGAGTGTCCACCAACGAGCTGTATGTAGCTGAACAGCGCCAAGCTTACAGCTGCGTAGAGTGCACTACAGCTGGAGTTTAGAGCTGGCTAGGCTACCGATGTTTTACAGCTATGTTAGCAACGAGTGTTGTGTTTTTGCAGACTGCAGATTAACTAGCCAAGTTATCGTTACCGTTGTCATTGTCAGAACAGCTGTTTACAGCCTGCGCTCTAGCCCAAAAAGTTAAACTTTTTTCAACTGCAAAAAAGCCTAGAGCTCATGAAGCTGTAGCGCTAAAAAGCGCTTGGAACACAGCTCTTGTCTCTATAGCGCCCTAGAGATCATTACCCATTGTAAACAACGAGAAAACAGCGCCAGCTCTAAAATACAGCTCCCCGGTGGAC
Organism: Borostomias antarcticus; assembly: GCF_949987555.1. Taxonomy (NCBI): domain Eukaryota; kingdom Metazoa; phylum Chordata; class Actinopteri; order Stomiiformes; family Stomiidae; genus Borostomias; species Borostomias antarcticus. The sequence continues at coordinate 14,929,673 of NC_140255.1, read as the reverse complement.
ACGCACCCTTATATATGTTTTTATCCTTATCCTTTTATGAAAAGCACTATGTGCTACATGAATTTGTATGAATGGCGCTATAAATAAAATGACATTGGCCGGGTTTCCCGAACGAGTTAAGAAGCACTTAACTCCAAAGTACTTCTTAACTCCCATGCAAAGGCAAAGGGTTGCTTAAGAAGGGTTCCTTAAGAAGGTTCTTTATCGGGGAAACCCGGCCATTGACATTGATATTGTTGGGAAGTTGTGAATATTCCCAGAATTTTGGAACCCTAATCACAAATGCATTATCAAACTTTAAAGGAACTGAATGGGCCGTCTCTAGGGTCATGTAAATTTTGTCCTCCGTGTTCTGCATGCATTCAAACACATCATTCATCATCACCAACCTTAAACCCAGCAAAGGCTATAGCATTCTACATGACACACATGCTTACCTCTAGTCCGTTATACAGATCAGCTGTAACAGGACTAGGCTGCTGCTGCCATAGCAGATCACACTATATGAGAGTGGAGCCTGACAGAGATTTTATCAGTACACCAATTAACATGATTTACGGTCGGGTGGGGATGGTGTGTGGGGTTGGGAGGGGAGGAAGCTGGTGGGGTGGGGGGTGGACAAGTCTGTCTAAAGGGAGATGATATCAGGTCCTGTTTGTAGCTTCTGCTGTGCTGGCAGAGTCAGCAGGCATTTGTAAATGCTGCTACTGTGCATGGAGGGACTGACCCCCTTCCATCAGCAGGTCAGTAGTTGAAAGACCAGCCTGGAGAGTAGAATTGAGGGGTGCAAACCACCCCCACCCACGTAATGTAAAGGGACAGGGCCTGGAAGACTAGCTCTTATCAGGCTTCTCCCACCCAGCTAGTGGCGTTGCGCCCCCCCAGCCCTGCCCTCTGGATGGGGTGAGGTGTCAGGGGAGTTTGAAGGCGCCGCCTGAGGTCACACAGGGAAATAACACTACAGAGATCTCTGTGGAATGGATGTGAGTTTCTGAATAAGGCCATGTCGCAGTCAAAATGCTGGTAAGCAGTTTTAAAGATACATTATTTCATAAATATGAGTCATGGTTGTCTGAGAAGTATGGGCTTCAGGTTGGACAAACTCCAAAGGTAGCCGTTCAGGTTGTGTGGAATTTTGTCCATTCTTGTTACCAAGGCAGAGATCGGGATGTTTGCCATGGACTCAAATTTACAGTTTGACAGAAACATGTTAATTGGCTGCTGTCTTTTTGCTGATATTTAGAATAATGCACTCAAAAGTACTTTCACATGTACTCTGGCTCAGAGACGTGTGAAGTAGTTGTGGTCCAAAGAACTGAAGAACTTGTCAGAAACTGACAAGAAACGCCATCCTTCAAGTAAATCCAAAATACCCTGTGTGGTTTAGAGTATATTCTCCTGTTATAGCCTATATATTGTTTGTTAAAGTGGATTTATTCTTATATCATTGGCTGTACATTAGCTTGTATATGTATATCATATACATTTGAGGGTGTTTGCTTATTTGCATTATTGAACCACAGCAGTGCTTAATTTGTAAATCAGGTCCTGAACACAGCCTATATATGTGCATGTGCACGTTCACGATCTTTGCGTGCACGCAAACTCCATGAAGCGCGAATCATGCCCACAACAATGTTTTCATGATAGCCACTCATCCATTCACCATTTCACAGGACAAACGTCCACTTGCTTAGCTGTGGGGCTTACAGTAATGGCCTGTACAGACTACATTACATTTTTACATTACAGTCATTTAGCAGACGCTTTTATCCAAAGCGACTAACAATAATTGCATTTAACGTAGGAAGAGCCAATGTACTACTACTTGCCAGAACTCACAAGTGCATCTTCTTTCTAAAACAAACAAGTGACTAAGAGCATAATCTAGTGCTGAAGCAAAGTGCAAGAATCACAATCTAAAGTACAGTGCAATATAATATAATAAGTGCTTAGGTGGGAGGATTGTTGTAGTACTTCTTGAAGAGATGAGTTTTGAGCCTGCGACGAAAGATGGGCAGCGACTCTGCTGTCCTGACATCAGTGGGCAGCTCATTCCACCACTGCGGGGCCAGGACAGAGAAGAGCCGTGACCGTGTCGATCGACCGCAGGAGCCTCGGAGTGACGGGGCAACCAGTCGCCCTGAGGTAGCAGAGCGTAGTGGTCGGGAGGGGTTGTAGGGTTTGACCATGGCCTGGAGGTAGGAGGGGGCTGTTCCTTTCATTGCCCTGTAGGTTAGCGCCAGAGTTTTAAACTGGATGCGAGCCGCTACAGGGAGCCAGTGTAGGGAACGGAGACTACACGAATTCAGGCAGATTTTAGTGTCCAGTGTCGGGCCCTATTATGAACGACGAAAAGCCTTGTAGTGTGACATGATTGAAGATCAGTGATTTGGCGTCTGGGATGCCCTACGACACCCTGACGAAAAATATAGCATGTCAGAATTTTTTGTATTTTCCTGCCTAGTCGGACATCTCCTGTGACCATGCCTACGATGTACCTTGACGTTGACCAATAGGACGACAGTGTTTTTACATGTTAACACATCCGTTACCGCTAGTTCTCCTTGAAGGATAGACAGCCCATACTGTCCTCTTCGAGACACCCAGGAATGGGTCCACAATCGTTTTTGCTTTATTTTATTTTTCTTCTTTGACTGAGCAGCACAGCTTGCACCGAATTCCGACTCTCTGGCAGAATCCCACTCCCCTTCGTGTTTTGTTCGACCTGCGCTCTTCTGACCAAACAAGTGTTTAACGTTTCTACCCCTCGGCAAAGACCAGGACATCACAAGAGGAGCAACTTGTCACAAAAAACGAGGCTATTTAGGTTTTAAGATGACCACATTCAATGCAAACCTATAGCTACCTATAGCTACCACTATAACATGTCCCTCTCGTATTATCCACGATAATACGAGAACATTTGGAATGGGAACGTACATAATAGTTTACAAGTAATAGGCCTACATTCATATTATTTATCCCTCCTCGCATTTATTGTGGTTAGCCTGCATCTCTAAGTCACTGTATGGTAGGCCTACTGAGTTGGTAGATACAAAGGGATGAATCCCAGACGAAAACATAATAATTCAACTGTATCAACTGTAGTTTTAATGAGGCAGATAGCCTAGTCATGGTAGCCTACATGGTAACACTTTACAATAAGTTTTGGCACTCTGTACCTTGAAGAAGGCCTTACATTCTTCAAGGTGCACTCTGCATCTTGAAGAAGGCCTTACAGCTGAAACGTTGTGCTAATAAAACTCACGTTGGGAGCTTTATACAGTGTGCAGACCGTCTTTATTTCTTCAGTCTATTCGTTTGGTCCAGCACCTGCACTTTTTTGATGTGCGCGCGTCTTTTGATCAGGTTACACAGACCTACCTTTGTCTCCGGGAGAAATTCCAGCTGCCTGCAAATCGAGGCTTCCCAGACAATATACCCACGCTACTCTACCTCTGATAGGTGGGATGTATTGGTTCAGATTTGACATGTCGAGGCATAAGATTTTTGTTGATGTAAGCTCAAGTCAATCAGACATGAGTAAATAATAACAATATAATATATAATTGTGTTGTTGTTTTTTTCAAATAAATACAGGCTATATGTGTAATTAATTACAGAATACAAATTACTTTTCAAATTTAAGCTAAATACAAATTACAAAATACTTTAAAGTAATTAAAATACATATTTTAAATACATTTAATTAAAATACTGCCCATCTCTGGCTAGGTGGTGCATTAGTGTGGTGCTAGCTAGGTGGTGCTTTAGCATGGTTCTAGCTAGGTGGTGCTTTAGCATGGTTCTAGCTAGGTGGTGCTTTAGCATTGTGCTAACTAGGTGGTACTTCAGCATGGTGCTAGCTAGGTGGTGCTAACTAGGTGGTGCTTTAGTGGGGTTCTAGCTAGGTGGTGCTTTAGATTGGTGCTAGCTAGGTGGTGCTTTGGCGTGATGCTAGCTAGATGGTGCTTTAGCATGGTGCTAGCTAGATGGTACTTCAGCATGGTGCTAGCTAGGTGGTGCTTTAGCATGGTTCTAGCTAGGTGGTGCTTTAGCATTGTGCTAACTAGGTGGTACTTCAGCATGGTGCTAGCTAGGTGGTGCTAACTAGGTGGAGCTTTAGTGGGGTTCTAGCTAGGTGGTGCTTTAGCGTGGTACTAGCTAGGTGGTGCTTTAGCGTGGTGCTAGCTAGATGGTGCTTTAGTGTGGTGCTAGCTACAGTAGGTGGTGCTTTAGCGTGGTGCTAGCTAGATGGTGCTAGCTAGGTGGTGCTTTACTGTGGTGCTAGCTAGGTTGTGCTATAGCGTGGTGCTTTAGTGTGGTACTGGCAAGGTGGTACTTTAGCGTGGTGCTAGCTAGGTGGTGCTTTAGCATGGTGCTAGCTACAGTAGGTCATGCTTTAGTGTGGTGCTAGCTAGGTGGTGCTTTACTGTGGTGGTAGCTAGGTTGTGCTTTAGCGTGGTGCTTTAGTGTAGTACTAGCAAGGTGGTGCTTTAGCGTGGTGCTACTGTAGCTCCCTACAATCTTGTCAGGCTATAAATGATCACTTTTCCCTGATAGAAATGTGCCTCAGGTGTGGAGGGATGGTTCAAATGGAGCGCCCAATGTTATGAGACAGCAATGATGAGTTTCCTTCTCCTTCACATGGATTGCTGTGATGTACAAATTACAATTAAGCATGGCCTTCTGATTCCATGATTAATGTTTATACAATTCCTAAAGGAATGGCCAGGATATACAATCACATTCCTCACCCTGTTTACAGCCCTCTGTCCATTACCGGGAAGATGGAAAGGACCATTTACAATTCAGTAACCTTTATGACAGTGGACTGTTTCATCAGCATTTTATTTCCTGTGTAACACTCTTAAGTCATCTACAAATGTCAGAATAAAATAGGGCCATGAAATATTCAGGATCATCTTGCAAAGAGACTGATGTCTGTAATTTATGTGACAGCGCTTTCCCTTGCGCACGTGTTTTTTTATGGGAGCTTTTAATTTTTATTGAAGGACAGTGCAAAGTAAATGGTTCCTCATCTAGGAAAGATTAAATAGTCTTACACAATTTACAGAAACATGAGGGGCGCCTTTCCCTGCCCTCTCTGTGCTGCGTTGGGAGGGTGTGGCGTGTTGGGAATGAAGAGGAGAGAGGGGGATGTGTTTCTCTGCAGACACATGTAAATCCATTTGTATTGATCTAAACAATACAGCCAACAGCTCTGCACCTCTATCGATTAAACAATTAGATGACTGCTGGAGCTATCCAAACAGAAAATGATATTTGATGTGGCTAAGGCCTGTCCGTCAGGCATTTTGGTTCTTTGATGTTTTATGGCCCCCAGCCTCTTTTTTAAAACCTTCAGAAGAGAGTGTGTGAGGGGAGGTCCTTCAGATACTCTGGACTACGCTGGAATACTGTCGGTGTTTATTGTTTGTCAAAATGAGGGCCTGATTATTGATTATCTGTGTTGCAGACTGGGCACACTGTGGCTCTTTGTTTACTAAGATCAGATTTAGTGCCCATTTCTGTCATTTGATTCACTGCTCTAGCACTGCCATCTTCTGTCATATCTCAGACATTTTGCTGTCTCTCCACTCCTCTCCCCCGTGCAAAGTTTCAGAGGGCCAGTAAACCGCAGCCTTCAATTCCCCCGCCGCAGTGTTTTCACTCAGCGGCAGGAGTGATGAGCTAAAGGTTTCAGACTCAATCCTTGAGCAAAGGGCTACGCTGACAGGGATTATTATTTATTTGTCATGGTGGATGTAATAAGCTGTAGATACAGGACGGAGGGCCTGTGATTTATTGCTCTGTCGACCGCCACTAGCAGGACGCCCGCTGTAGCGTGCAGGATGAATACCACACTGTCAGCTCTGTCCATCCGTCACCATCGCCCCTCCCTCGCTGCCTTCCTCACAGCACCCTCCCATCTCATGCCAGAATACATAAACAATCTTTCATTATTTTGATGCCTCTCTCTCTCATATTTGTTCTTGGCGTACCGTGGGGCCTGGTTTTTATGTCCTATTATTTTGATCTACCTCTAGGTTGTATTCCCGGAATTGCTGAATTGTGTGTGGGCTCCTATAGTGAACTGACATTAAAGAAATGGTATCCCTTTCCATTCATGTTTTGAAGCAATTTGTTTACACCTTTTATAGTGCAGACTACATTTCTTCACATTGTTTATGTACCTTTCTTATTTTATTAACTAATTCATATAAAATACAAAATAGCCTACATCTTGACAATATCAGAATATTACTTTTTTTCCTTCAAAAATCCCCACATTGCACATACATACATACTGAAGTGGTGAGGTGATGTTGTCATTTTGTAGGCTGAAAAGTTAGCATCGCCGCCATTTGGCTCTGAGTTCTAAATCTCTATGGGGAAAATTTATGGGATTCGCGAAAGATTCCGAGAGTACGGTATGTGTTTAATAGAGACTCCAAGATTAGAGTACATTTTGTTATAAAAGTTAAAATACATAATTGAAGATGGGTTTTGGGGAATTTCGAAGCCTTTAGTTGGCTCTGAGGTCGATGTTGTTGAGATATGCTAACCATTACTGAAATTGTTGAAATGGTTACCATTACTGAAATGGTACATTTGGACTACAGAAATCAAATGGCCGCCATGTTTTTCATAGCTTGAGTTAGCACTAGAGGATGTGAGATCACCCAAACTGAATAAATATCACATATATTAACTCAGAACTGCATTAGCTAGCTCAATCTTGTATCTCTGCTGAATGTTTTTTCCATGGACAGATTTAACTGCAATGAACACGAATGTCACATGCATTTTCAAAGCCCAGTAAAAATGGTGGCATCAGAAAGATATTCGACTCATGTAGTCCAGTTTCAAAAATGTTTAGCATATTTATTGAGAAGAAGAAGGCTTCAATATTCACAAAACCCATCTTCAATTGTGTGTTTTAACTTTTATAACAAAACATGCTCTTGTCTGTTAAACACATGCAGTACCTTTTACCAAATCCCATTCAGTTTTTCCGTGGGGATTTAGAACTCAAAACCATATGGCAGTGATGCTAACTTTTCAGCCTACAAAATTACATCAGACCTCACCACTCTATACACACATACTATACTGTACATCCACATACATACTCAACTATTGGCCAACTATTGTCCATACCAACAATCAATATCTGGTTAAAAACAATAGTATGGGGAACTGTATGAACCTGACCTAATGTAATAACATTTAGCATCTTGTTTTCCAAAGTTTCTCTACAGCCACATAATCCACTAAAACAATTCACTTTTTTTCTTTATCCATTCCTTCTGTAAAAAATGCCAATACATGATTTTACATAAACTTCAATGCCACATTGTTTACACTGTAGAATGGTAGAATAAGTGGCCTTGGAATTAGTTGAGAGCTTTGTTTGGGTCTTATTCAGTCATTCCCCAACCTGAAGAGATCCCCAGGTTTGTTTGGGTTCACTAGCTGCAGCTAAACAAGCACGTCGTCAGTTGTTGATGTTGAAAGGCATTGTGGTACTTGCGGGATGTTATCTTACTATTTGGCCATATTTAGGTTGGGTGGGTGTACCTGTAGCTTCAGCCTAATGTTTATTACCAGGTTCTCACAAGTAACACACAGTGTTCTTTCCCTAGGTCGTGTAATCTCGTTAAAAACAGGCATGCTTTGGGATTATGTTACTGAAGTGTAGCTTAATTGGATAAGCATTTTCTATGGCCAATAAACATACAGCGGCAGTCCTGTTGAGTCTGTGTTGATACTGTTTACATGGTGGGGATTTGCGTAAGTGGAACTGATTCTGTAAACAGGGAGTCGCGCAGGCGGACCTTCTGTGGAAAGCAGCCTGAAAGTGAGGCATCAGGGAAAAACACTTAGTCCACATATTAGGCCCAGCGGACGTGTGCTTGGCAATGGGGAGCAAGCACTGCGGTGACAGCGCTTAATTAATATGAGAGATTGCCTTTGTGTCCGGCTAAATGACTTTAGCATGGCCGCTTTGTTGTTAAAGCCCGCTCAGCTGAGTGTTTGATGGTTTTTTGGTGTTGCATAAACTGTAATCTGTGAATAACATTACACCCCTGCACGTACAGCACTGCACTGTACCACAGCACTGTACTGTAGCACCCCAACGCTCACGGCATGAGGAAAGTCTGATTACTATACACCAGACCTTCCTTTCTTCCCTCTGTCTCTCTCTCTCTGTCTCTCCTTCTCTCTCTCTCTCTCTCTCTCTCTCTCTCTCTCTCTCTCTCTCTCTCTCTCTCTCTCTCTCTCCCTCTCTCTTTACAAACAACAGCCTCTTCCCTATCTCTGCAGGGTCCCGCATGTCATTTGTTGCGGCCCAGCTGGGTATCTATCTCCATTATGGCTTCATTTTTTCCCCTGCAGATTGTTATTTATGGACTTTTGTTTGTTTTTGGCCATCATTACTAACAATACGGTTAATAGCAAACATTTGTTATCCGGCGCTGCCTCTGAAGGCCGGGGACGAGGGCAGCGGAGTGAGAATACTCATCTGGAGGCTGAGGAAAGCCTTGACAGGCCCCATTTATAACGAGATCATTCTGGAATGTCCAGCCTATTAATAACCCTCCATCGCAGTCTAATTAGTGTTCTCTGATGTAAACGACTCCGCCATGGTAGGGCCTATATGGATTTCTCCCTGGGAAATTATTGCTGGTGTCATTGTTGTTTTCTATTTAAGTGGAATTAGATTTTAGGTGCCTCGAAAACAAATTGGACGCAGCGCTCTGCATTACAGTGTATTTGTCTTTATCACTGTCTGTGGGCCAGGGCGTGTTTCATGTTCAGCCGTTAAGACTATTGTCTGAAGTGAGTGCTAAATCTTTAAGACACGCCATCTTGTTACTGCAACAGAAATAAGCCTAACAATATGGATATATTATTTACAGAACAAATGAGATGCTTTAAGGATCCTGAGAGAGCATGTGATTCATTCTCTCTCTCTCTCTCTCTCTCTCTCTCTCTCTCTCTCTCTCTCTCTCTTTCTCTCTCTTTCTCTTCTATCTAAAGTGCAGTTGACACAGAGCTTATCAACCCTTAATTAGTGATACATTTTCTCACTGTGATTTCTATTGATGTATGTGGTGGGAGAGAAGGCAAATTGAGCTGCAGCCTGACCAGTGAGAGAATGATTTTAGAAAATACTCTCCTCCTTACCCTCCTGCCTCCCTCAATCTCACCTCATTCTCTCTCTCTCTCTCTCTCTCTGTCTCTCTCTCTCTCTGTCTCCCTCTCCCCCTCTCCCCTTCCCTGGGCTGCAGAGCGAGAGCCTGGGAGTAGTCTGGAGAAATGAGGTGCAGCATTAGTGGTTTTTGCTTGCCTGTGCAATAGAAAACGCCGCGCGTCAGGGGCCCCGTCAGCAGATCGGGGAGATGCAGATGGGAGGTGAAAAAGCTCCCCAGTGACGGCCGGGCCCTGCTCGGATGTGATTGCAGCCGCCAGGATGAAGTCAGCACTGACAAAGTGCGCCCATTGATGGATGGACAAAGCCAGGAGCTGGATGTGAGAATGGATGGGGGCAGAGTGGGAATTTAACACAGACAAACAAAATGAAAGACAGAGAGGAATTACCTGCTAAAGCATTCCGGCAATACAAATCCCAGAGCAATCTACTTCCTGCTAAGTGAGCACGAGAGGGTTGTTTGCATCAGTACAAGCGGCCCTGACATGGGGAATGGCTTTCACTCAGCCGCCAGGGCAGCTTGATTTCACACTATTGTTTTATGATTGCCTGCTTTTCACATCCATTCACGTTAGGTTTCAGCAGGGCGCACACGCACATACAGTACACCCACGCACACACGCCACGACTGTACATCTAGGTTGTACAACAGAGCTTTAAATCGTCTTAAGTGTTTAAGCACAGGGTTAATTTGCAGTGGCTCAAAGCACACCATAAAACGCGGGATACTTTGGCTACCTGATGGCCGGCGAAGAACTAAGAACCCCCCTGGAACCGACGGCCCAATAACCTTCCCCAACCCCGGGCCTACGTGGGGGGGCACAGTCGACCTCTTCGTCGGAGAATGAATTCTCATTACCATTGCACTAGCACTACATTAAATGTCAGTGGTGGTGGTGGTGGTGGATGGGGTCTGGGAAGATTAAGACTAATGCTGTTGGCCTCAGGAACTCCGATTACAGCCGTTCTCATTAATCAGAGTCTGAGAGATGGAAGCAATTTAAAGCCCCGGTCCACTCAGAGCAAGGGGCAGGGCAGCGCCCTGTCACCGGGCAGGGGGGGAACACACTCACACCCATTCACTATCCCTTCATTACCGTCGCCAAGGACACGTGAAGGCCAGCCACCCCACGCTCCTCACTTCCAATTAATCGGACAGATAAAGTCTCATTGCGTGCTTGGGGGTACTGTCCGTCTTTCAACTTTCATCCTAGCTCATATTTTTCAGAATTGGCACTGAACAGGACTGCTCCTATCTATTCTCCCTCTTTCTATTGGTGTTCAAGGTTACATCCACACTCGAGGGTTAGGAGAGAGAGAGTCCACAGGTTTAAACTGGATGCAGCCAGTGTTTGTTTCTCAATTAGCACCTGTCACTTGAGACGAGTCAGCATGTGAAGTTTCACGGTGACACTCTACGGACATTTCCCACACACACACACACACACACACACACACCCCGATGGCCAGGGAGTGTCCCGGGATTCATCCAGAGTATTCTGTAAACAGAGAGGGAGATGGGGGGGGGGGGGGGGGGGGGGTTGTATCGACCATAAATCTTGGGCCTCACGGTATCATTTCCTTCCCTGGCTGACCTTGGCAAGGTTGCTGGCCGGGGTGTCAGTGGCGTCGGTGGGGAGAAGTGTGAGATGATATATGGGTGAGAGGAGCGGGGTGGGCCATGAATCAGACCAGCCGGTGATTAGCTGTGAAATCCTACACATGTGAACGTCTCTCTCTGCTGCTGGTCACCATCTGCCCTCTTTACCTTTCATCTCAGCAGGGTTTCTGGTGTTTTTTGGGCGGGCCTCATCCATGTATCAACGCCGCCGGCCCACATCTCCAATGGCAACTTAGAATCTGCTGACGGTTCCGTCTAAGAAGCGGGTCGTTCGTTCGTCGCAGTCTCGGTAAATTGATACTTTCTCAGTTTCTCAGTTACAGCTTCATGCTGAGAAAAATGTCTTTCTTTGGCATGTGGTCCATACCATCCACCAGGGTTTTCCTCTTTTCCTATTCTAACAAATAGTTAGCAACAGGCGGTGCAGTAATCAATGAGAATAATCAATCTCTCGGCCTGTCAATATGGTAATCACTCCGCCTCATCGCCATAGCTACACAACCATAAATCACTCCCTTTACCAGAACACTTAGCAGCTGTTGCAACAAACTCTGGGGCTGTTGGAGTAAAATAGGGCCTTCTGTGATTAATGCCCCAGAATTCTGTTGTGCTGCACCTTGATTGTTTTCAGATTTTCAAAAAAAAAGAAAAAAGAAAGCTGGATGGATTGTATATCAATAAAACTATAAGTCAGGGGGTGCGAACAAAAGGGAAGGTTAGGAGTAAATCATGGAGTTTCTACCTACAGTATTCAACGTCACGCTCGGATTATAGAGCAGGGGCTGATGATATGTTAAAGGTGCATTTCACAAGTTTATACTCTGACTAGTGTCTGAGTGATATCAGAAGAAAAAGAGACCCAGAGGAATACCAGTCAGGGCAGTATACTGTAGATGTGCTGCGGTCTGCCGACAGTATATGATGACAGTATAACCTAGCGGAGGTACAGCATGGGTCGGCTTGTGTAACATCTCCAGGGTTGCACGGCCCTGCTGCTTGAGGAGAGGAGTCAAGGCCAGGTTTCTGTTTTGAACATCGTTTGTTTTGGCCTCGTCGGGCCAAGAGGCAGGAAGGAGCAAGCGACTCGGGCTCAGTGAAGGACAATTAAAAACCCATAGCACCCGTCACAGGAGTGTCAACAGCCGCAAGGATGGAAGCAATTTATTGAACAAATTGTCCCGAGTACATGAATCGTGCCGGTGTGTGTGTGTGTGTGTGTGTGTGTGTGTTTGTGTCGCTGCAGTCGGATAGTGGAAATGTTGATAGTTGTTTCCTTCCAATGAATCACTTGAGGCAGCAGGACGCTCGCCAGACGCCCAAATGGATTGCTCAGTGTCCTGATAACAGTTCAGATCCTGTTATGGTTAATGCAGGGTAATGCTGTGGTCAAAATTGAACATGACACTCCAAGCCATTTTATTATCTCTTGTGTTCTTAACCTTGGATATCAGATTGTTTGTCGAACCGTATCCAGTTTTCTAGAAAGTGCACTGTTGATAAAAATCATGAATTTTTCATTATTATGGAGATTGTAGTTGTGTAGTGAGAGATGGAACAGAGTGGAGGGGACGGCGGGCCAATGACAGACGCCTCCACAACCAGAGATGCTTGTAAGCGTGTCGAATCTCTGCCCAGGCCTCTGGTTCCTCTATCAGGAGGATGTAATTTATTTAGTATTCCAGAGGTCATTCTGGGCTGGTGATTCCCTCTCACTAATGTATTATTGTGTTCAATAACACGTGTGCAACTCTGGGGCTTTTTGTCAGATTGAAAACTTGCTGCATTATGCACACGACTGCTAACTCTCTGTCCACACGGTTCCTTGGCCTGTAAGCGTATTGGTCGTGTTGCATTGAAGTGCATTGGAGCGCGCCTGGCTGTGAGACGGCCCCATGTGGACCATGACGCTCTGCAGCTACACTGTCACCGCAAAGTAGGATAAAATATTGTTTATAATCATCTGACCCTCCCTGGTCAAGCCATGCTGTTCTACAGATGTTCACTGCATGATGAGCTTGGCTGTTTACAGCGGATAGCATTCCCTGTTAGGCGGCCAGCACGTACAGTGGCCAAATCATTGTTTACAGTTTCTACTAGAATTGCTGGTGATTTGAAACAGCAAGTGTAGGAGCTACCATTGACAGCACATTAACATCTGATTGGGGATATATGAGCAAATACTCACAGTAGGAGATTAATGTTTTGCTATTGTGTTTTAGTGCTATTCATTTCAATCCAAACGGCTTGAAAGCATGCTGTGAAAGCGGTATATAGACAAAGAGAGGTGATTGTATCAGTGTTGTTGCTTTTATTGTTGCGGTGGTGCAGCACATTGAGCCATTATAATAAATTATAACCAATCAGACCAATTGAAAAACAATACCTTCTTTGATTGTTTGCAGCACCTTATTTTCATATTACACTCGTATTCTCATTACCAAAACTCAATATTTTCAAAGTGAGTGATCAAGAGGTTGCTGGGGCGTGTACATACTGTAAATAGTTTATGCACGTTGTCTAAAGCATTTCCAAATATAAATGGGTGTTGCTGAATCTACACACATTTGACCAGCACCGAGACACACACTCTTTTAACTTCAGAACCCCAACAGGAACAGTTGTGTGTGAGAATATCTTTGCTAACGAAGAGTTCACTGTTCCTCCCCCGTGACCTAGAACTATGTGCCCTCTATCCCTCCCTGCCTTGACCCCTGTACCTGCCCCCTTCAGTCCAGCTGCTGGTCCCAACCCAGCTGGTAATCCTGAGAAATCCAACAACAAATAACCCCAGTCTGTCTTCATTCATTGTTGGTGTTTTCAACCCCCTTCGCCCCCTGTAGAACCACTGACACCGGCCGTGGCCTTTGGTCAGATTTAAGACCCTGGCCTGCAGCTGACCCCAGCCTCCCCTCCTCTGTCTCTGGGTGGGCCTCTGTCTCCTGGCTTCACTGCTCCTCACCACCAGCCTGTGAGGAATGAAATGAACTGGCTAGAGAGGCTTATTCATAGCCTTTGAACAATGTACTATTTGTCATGAGTTTCTTTTTTCTTCTGTCAATCTTTATATTTTTATACTCGGCGTTGCATGAATTAAAATGGGATTTGAAACAAGACGACACGTGAGCAAGTCTGACGCGATTTAACGTGTTCCTTTCTCTGTTTCCGATGCGTTGGTGTGTGGCCGACCTGGGAGTCAGGTCAGCCAGCTGGCATCAGATGGTGCGTTTGATGATTTATGAGTCACCAAATGGACGTCATCAGTCTGGACAAACGAGCGCCCTTTGAGCTTACAACTCAGACATTGATAATAGCCTCTGAAGACAAAGATGTACAGTATGTAAATACATATATTATTTATGTGAGCTTAAGTAAGTGCTGTGGTTGCCTCGGCACATCCGACGGGCCGGGCTGGGGCCACTTCATCACGCCTTTCTCGCTCTCATGCATAATTAAAAACTGAAATTACTCGACATGTACAAAATTCTAATGCTGGGCAAAACTGACTACATGGAAACATATTTTCTTTTCCATGAGACTGACAGGAAATCAATTAATCCTGCTTATTTTATGCAGCATAGGGCTGCGTTATCCAGGAGAGGCAGTATGGAGATTGACTACAGCTGTTCTCATTGGAGAGGCCATATATTATGGCTGGCATGTCTGACAGTTTCTGAGCAAAATGGCTGGAGGGTATCATGCAGGTGACTCATTGTAAAAAATAAAGAAATAAAATATATATGTTTTATATATGTATATATAAACTTAAAGATACAAACTGCTCCCAGGGACTGAAACTTGTGGGGGAGAGGAAGAACAGGGTGGGCAAAGGCATTGCCAGGTTTTTTCATAGTACCTCTTCTCATTATTTATCATGTCTTCCGTGGTGGAACTCATTAGTTTGAGTACACGAGTACTGGCGGTTCCCTCTCTGAAACTCTCTTAAACTATATTGAGCATGATTACAAACCAACAAACCTCCACAGCTGATACAACAACCCTCTGAAGTCACTTTGAATAAGCACAACCCAAAGGTGGTACTGTATGAGCAAAGGCGCCTTTAAATATATTTTATATTCTTGTACCAATTAATTTATGTTGCCATTTTCAGAATATGGGTTTGTCACTAATTATGGCCCCTTCTGGCACTGTTTTCTCCAATGCTGCGCCATAAATTACACCCCATTTATGAACAGATTTCTCCGGTCACCAGGGCCGGTAATCAACAATCACTAAACATCTGTTACAAACTATTAATGAAGCTGAACAGTCAATTTATGGCGGGAACTTGTCTGCATATTAATACACAACCCAAATATTTTCAGCTCAGGGAGGCGGCTACAGCCTGGTGCCTCGTTCTGGAGCTCTTTATGAGGGAGAGGAATGGGGGGGGGGGGCAGCAGACAGCCAAATTAAAAAGGCAAATGACCCCCGCCAGATGGAACGGACCATAACAAATGTACCAAGGTGTTGGGTTGCCAGTTGCACAGCAGCAGATGATTGGTGGATCACATTCAGGGGATTGTTAATGGGTCACTTTTATGAATGAAGAGAGATGCAGCGTCTCCTTGATAGTCCTTGTTTATGGGCGATTGAAATGTGTATTTACTGGACTTTCCGTGTCATCTGCGGAGAAAACACGGCCGTAAATGTCATAGCACACAAGTATTTCAAAAGCAAGTATTGATTGCCTTGTTAGTACCAGTGACACTTTTATTAGTGGATGTGTGCAGCCAGAAATGCAAGCTTTGCATTTTAGCACACACAAAATTAAAGCAGAAATGATGGTGGTTTGAGGGGGCCCTCAACTATATAGGCTATTACGTACTGGCGCATGACAGATTTGGGTTTTTTGGGGGGGGGGGTTTGGGGGGGGGGGTTAGATCGAGCTAATAAATAGTTATCACACCACACTGTAATTTTAAAGTATTTACATTTATAGATGACATTTAATTAAAAGGTGCTTCCACAGTATTTTGTCAGTATATCTCAGTATTTCCGTATTTCTCATTGCCTGAGGTTAAACCCACCCACCAGGACTTCACATATACAATTTGTTGTGAAGATGACAGTCGAGGTGACGCATACTGGATGATAAAACGCAGCCCTGCAGAGGTCAGATAACACTTAGCCAGTGGACTAGACAACCCATAATACTCACAGCCACAATATCAGAGGGGATGAGCACAAAAAAGGAATTGTGAGCCAGTCTGGGAAACTGATGGCAGCTATGGTTGCCTCGGTCCCCCGCCCTCCCCAGGTTCATTCAGGAGATGAAACGGCATGGCATATGATGTGTCGTATATCACAGGCGGGGCATCAGTAATCTTTGCTCAAGGGCATGGATAACAGGCAGATAGACGTGTGACTGAGATGGAGGTGGGGTCTGGGAGCGACTCATCCCTTTCTGCTATCACCACAGAGAAGATAGAGGAAGATTTATGGTTGGGGGCCGGGACCACATACCAGCTTCCTGCCCATCCTCTATCTGCCCCCCCCCCCACACACACACACACCCTCGTTTCCAAAATACAACATATACTGGTGAGCAATCTGCTTGTCCATCAGAGATCTGGAGAGGGAATTGGGTTTCTCATGGCTTTTTTGCTCTGCGGTCGACTGCCCTCTTTATAGACCGTTTGTAATGGGAACCATAAATATGTGTAAAAATGTGTAGCGTTATCAAGGCTTTCATCACCAAAGGGGGCTTTATGCTTTGTGCAATTCCCTCCCACTCTCGAACTGCTGGGCTGCTGATCCCGCCCCTGCCGATGAGCGATTGGAGGCCTGCTATGTCTCGGTTCAATGATTGACACTGATAAGATAGGATGACTGGCTCCTTGTTCAGGCTACATACACCTCTCCCACGCTGGGTTGAGGAAATAAAGGGAGAGTAGTCTTTGAGTTCCTCCTTCTAAAATGAAATATCACAATATCACTTTTTTAAACAAAGAGCAAGCCTTTCAATGTACTGAGAGTACATGTCTGCCCTTCGACACGGCAAATACCATTGACCTTTTATAAACACAGATGGTGTGGACTCTGTCCAGTTTCCTAAGTGTACTGCATCATAATTAAGCATTGTTCGCGACCGCGCAGTCATCCGTTCATCAGTCACGCCGACCCCGCCCTTTCTCACATGCTGCAGTGCCGAGTTGTGGGAACGTCTACCGTTCCGAACATCAGCAAATGAGGATTATTCTGTCATCGTCTAGTCTAATTGTGACAGTGCTTGCCGTTGAAGTGGCATTGCTTTATGACCCGGCGTGACGATGGCGAGGGGCGTGTGAGATGAGTGATGACCCTTCCTCTGAGGACAGGGCCTCACGATACACGTCGCCGTCATGCGATAGCCCGTCATTAAGCCCTTCTTCTTTCTTTTTTTCGGAGGGGAGGAAGCGGAGGAACGAAGAGTCACATCTGCCTAACAGGGCATGGATCATTTCTGAGGAGCACAGCTGGGTCTCTCCCCCAGGAGGACTTTAATTCATTGTGTTCTATCATCAGTCATTTAAAAAGTCCTCGTAAATTACATGTTTAGAGCCCCTCCGGGTCCACGTCCCCCACTACACACTGCGCCGTAGGAACATCCTTCAAGCGAGGGAAGCCATGCTTGTTGGTGGAACTATTACCTTGAGTCTTTATGGCATTTTCAGCAGTAATAATGCTCCACAACTATTGGTATGGCTCTCCAGCCGGTGTACGGTAGTGTTCTCAATGATCCTGAGGTGGTGGGAAACCCTTCCCAGACTATTACCAGTAATGGAAAGCACCGGCACACACAGGCCTATCAGCTTACAGCTTACTGTTACTGTAACGGCTGCTTTCATCATACAGGTTGTGTGAAGATTTGGCCTTACAGTGCAGTTTACACTGAGGTCTCTACCCCTGAAGATATGGAAACGTGGCGTAAACCTTTATTTCGAGTTACAATTATAAGGAGGTGAAGAAGGAGCCAAGATATTTGCTAAACTTGATCTATGTCCTGTTGCATCGCGTGCCTGCCCGTCTGTCCGTCACAGCTGGGCTGCCCTCTGTTTGCCCCTCGTAGGCAGGAAGGGGTAGCTTTCATGTGACTCTGCTAATTGAGTGTGAGGGAACGACTTACAGCGTGAGTGAGGGGCTTGGAGGAATTATAGCATCGACACTAAACCCCAAAGTATTGCACAGCAGGGTTATCCTCAGCGGTGATAACAGGCTGAAATAGGCTCAGAACAAAGCGGAGAGCAGAGACCTGACGGGGATCCGACCGAGGCCCATTGTCGGGGTGTTGTGATCAATCCCGCGCCACATTCCACACTCGGCTGGTAATGTCTATAGCCTTGCGCTGTAAGATGGCAGTCGATAGAGCGCGCGCCCGGGAGGACAAGGAGCGGACGCCGCCTCCCCGCGTATCAGATTGCTTGCCGGGAACTATCGAACCACCCCGGTGGTCATGTGGAGCGCTACAACCGTGAAAGGGGACGGCGGGATCAACTTTTAAAAAGCCAAAACAGACGGTTTGGTCGAGGCTGTGAGACTTCCACATACCTGTCAGTAACTGCGGGGGGGGGGGGGGGAGCGGAGGCACCATGGGCCAGGAGGGGATATCCTCCCTCTCAGTGGCGGCGAGGGGAGACACCCTCCTCCACACAAAGGGCCGCCTCACTTCTTAGGGCTGTTTATTTTTAGTCGCAGAGTCCAGTACAATTGAAAGTGCGGGTCAAGGTGAGGCTAGGACACTTGCGAGCGGGAGGGCTCCTGAGGAACAACAAACAGATGTTCTTTGATGATAATTGCGGCGTGGGGAAAGGGAGTGTGGCGGCCCGAGCTCGTAAAGAGTTCACTTGTTGAGCCCCTCCCTCCCTCCCAAAACCCATCGGCGTTGTGTTGTTTAGCCCCAGGAGTCGGGGAGTACCTGCTGTTGCCATTACCCTTACTTGCCAGCGCCGACATCTGTTCACGGTAGCCGCTGTGAATTTGAATGCCAATATCCTCGCCTTGAACCGACCTGGCGGGGGGTGTGTGGGGGGTGGGGGGCGAGTACGTGTCACTCAGTGACAATCATTCTTCAGCTGAAAGGTTATGGAGCCACGGCCCTTAATCAAGTGTGGCTGTCAGCAGACGCCCTTTTAAAATGGAGCCGTAAAGACAGGCTGCCAGTGGCGCGGCCGATGACTTGAGTGATTGATTTGTGTAAATCATTTTCTCTCTTTTTTTTTTGTCCGGGGCGGGCGCCAGCGGGATGTCGGATGGTGAGGACACCATCATGGGATTAAGTGCGGCTCCTCTAGGCCCGTCCTGGTGATTAATGAGCTGCCACGGCGGTACCCCCCCCCCGCTGTCAGGCGCAGGAGCGCGGGGTTCAGGCCGCGTCTAGACTGCTGCCGCTGCGGTAAAGGAGAGGATAAAAAATGTGTTGTCATTGTGTCATTAGATGTCCTAGACAGAGGTATAATCACGATATAGCAAGTCACCAATCACCCTCAAGGAGGTTCGGTGGCATCGATACTGTGGCATCTCAACTGTACGTAAAGTAATCATTCCTGTATGATTCACGTCATACGCTGAGAAAGTAAGCGCAGGTATGTATATTCATGACTTCAGACCACCCCCTGATAACAACATAGGCATAGTCACTTCCTGGCTCACAACAAAGCCAGTTCAAGCTACGTACAGTGCAACCGTTTGCAGATACACTAGGTTCACATTCTCATTCGTCTCCATTTCCATAATGATCACTGAGGGTCCTTTTATATGATATTGATATACCGTGGATGTTCCTCTCTCCCAGTACTTGGCCGGCTGTCATGTCTGAGTCACTCACTACATCTTGTTCCAAAGATCGTCCGCTGTAATGTCCTGCGACCTTTCCCATTGAACGAGATGCCAGGGCCGCCAAGCTGTTAGCGGAGAGAGAGAGAAAGAAAGGGGGGGGGTGGTCGAGCTGTTCTACATCTATCTCTCCCCAAGGCGTGTCCTGTTTCTCTTTCCACCATTTATTTGAAAGCTATCATTTCCCCAGGATTCATAGCTGAAAAATGGCATTGATTGGGCGAATGATAGATGCTAAGTGTCCCTCTATCGACATGGCTATTGACAGACCTGTGTAAATTCTGCATCTTATTACCCTCCCCCCCCGGATAAGTGATACTGCCCGTAGCTGGGCAGGATGTAGCTGGTTGCTGGCCGTGTCTGTGCGGCCCCCACTGAGCCGGGTGTCACAGCCCAACAGGGTGATTAATGCCGTCAGAGAAGCCCTTATCAGCTCGCCTGTTGAATAATTAAACCTGCTAAGGAGAGCTTGAAGACGTCTGCACTGCTCTGGAGAAGCAGGGTTTGGGGGTATTTGTACACAGAAAGGATTGTATGGTACACTTTGGAAAAATGTAGCTCTGAAGGTGAAATGTTGGGGGTGTAATCTAAAGATGATTGTGAATGCATGACATCCTTATTTTAAAAGTTTGCTATAGCATTAAAATGACTTACGTGGAGCTTTAAAAGTACTGAATGTACCATGGAGGAACTCGTTTCTATTGCTTTGTTTACGGGTATTTTTCTTCGACTTGTTGTCGTTTATTGCATCTTAATCCAACCCTGTTGTACCACTGACTGCAATGACGTTAAATAATGCTCCACTGCCAACGGTTTCCACCATCTCAATTTGTTATATAGTAATACACAATTTAACCTTCAGAATAGCATTTGCAGGTTCATAACATTTGGAACAGGAGTAATTTTTCTAACAAACGGAGTTACAATGTGACCCAATTCATCTCTGTTTGTGGTAATGCATAGCATTAATCTTTGGGCCAGTCATGACCCATTATTCTAGCAGGCCCATAATTCACTCTTATTGTTTCAAATCACACCTGAGCAAAATGTTTCCAATCCAGTCGTACCGAGCGTTAAAGCCAGTCGACGGTGCAGTGAAACCGGAGAGGCTGTTACTCACGGTGGATTTCTTTACACGGGAGCATGTGAACCATCACAGGTTATGGAGAGTGAAATGGGCTTCTGGGCAGTTCGGCCGCCACTTGAACACGAGAGAATTTCCTGTCTTGATTACCCTCAATGGGGTGTGTTTAAGGTTGGTCTTCTGGCTGGTTTCTCTCTCCAGATAGGAAATGGCGGCCAACAATGTGCAGGGTAGAAGCCAGAGCAGTCTGGCGTTTTATCATAGTTAGTTCTGCTCTTCAGAATAACAAATGTTCAGTTAAAACACTGGCATGTGAACACTGCACGGTTTCCACTAACAGTGACCTAGTGTACATTTCTCAGCTATGCAAACAAACTCGGTATGATACTGGAGGTATGAACATGATTAGTCAACAGCGATATTGTTTATTCTTACACCTCTTCAATTAAATCCATCGTGATTTAGGAGTCCAGACAGCTACAGTAGCAGCTACAGAAGCTGTAGCTACAGTAGGCTACCTGTGAAAGTGTCACCTTATCTCACCCCGCTCTGAAACCACCACTCAGGCCTCGAAGCAATCAAGTGTGCCATTTCCAGACCTTGTTCCCAAGATAAATTAGCAGCTTCTAAATAATGCAGTGAACCCTAATTCTCTTTGATTAGTAGTGAGTTAGATGATAGCGACCCACTGAAATTGGTCATCAGCATAAATAATGAGTGAATGAACTGATAAAATGCAAACTCGCCGGCCGTCATAAATCAAACAGAATCCACTCGCCATGGAAGTCACTGGAATTAGAAGTCTGTGCTCCTATTAATTATGTTGCCTTGTGAAGGCGACAGAGTGATAAATCAGCCCTGAAAGGCCCTTCAGTGGCTGAGCCCGAGGAGTTAGACTGCCTGCAAATTGCTTTGTGTATGCTCCTAATTGTTTCTTAAATAACCCACCTTTTTGGAGGCAGATTGGAAAGGTAGACTACCAAGAAGGGTCAGAAATGTCACATCCAATCCTTAAGACAGCGTGATGAACCATCTCTCTTATTCTCTCTCTCTTTCTGCACCCCCCATCTCTCTTTTACTCTCTCTATCTTAATCATAACTTCTCTTCCTCTTGGTCTTTCTATGTCTCTCTTCTTTTCGCTAATTTTAGGAATCGACAAAGTCTACTAGTTTATTCATTGATCCAAAGATATTACGCTTTATGGGTGCAGAACATCTTCTGGTTTTATTCTCCATTCAGACCAAACAGACAGACTGACTGACTGACTGACTGACTGACTGACTGACTGTGTGTACTGTGTAGTATCATTCAGACCAAAACAGACTGACTGTGTGTACTGTGTGTACTTCTATATTCAGACCAAACAGACTGACTGTCTGACTGACTGCCTGTGTGTACTGTGTACTGTCATTCAGACCAAGCAGACTATGTGTACTGTGTGTACTGTGTGTACTACTACATTCAGACCAAACAGACGGACTACAGTGTACTGTGTACTGTCATTCAGACCAAGCAGACAGACTGACTGTGTGTACTGTGTAGTATCATTCAGACCAAACAGACTGACTGACTGTGTGTACTGTCTCGTCTATGGAGCGTGTTTCCCTAAGTGGCTGATTTATTCATTTGCTCTGATCATTACCCAGTTTTATATCTGCTTTTATTAAAGTCCAGTTCTCTGGAGCCGTGCTGCTATTTGCTGCCCTGGTGTGTAATATATCACTGCAATGATTCTTTACCCAAATGAAATAAAATGGGCCAAATTAAATCACTTAAACTTTTGAGGCATGTAATAATGATCAGACCTCTTCAGCAAGAAGTGCATCTAATTAATGAGAATACTGAAGCCGTCATGAGCTACTGCTCATTAAATTAGATTTCCAACTATTAAACTCCTTGGTTTTGGCACATGAACTTAATTTATATTTATTGAGCGGCGAGCATCACCTACCATGAAATGTGGTCTTTCGAGGGTATTTAACATGAATGCGCAGTTAAGTTTAATTTTTGGTGCTTCTTGAAAGGCAAGCGGTCAACAAATGTCAATACATGGCTTTGGGCCCTGGCGTCCTGTCAGCCCATGTGATGAAAGGCCTCTGTGCTGACGGCTTTGATCCATAGACAGCCCTGTGGTGTGGTGGAGGGGGGCTGGGGGGGGGGGCTGGGGGGGTGCGGCACTGCTGCTATTGCTGCTTTGGACAGCCCTGCGGAGAGGTGGGTGGGTAGGGGGAGGGGCACTGGTGCTGGAATGTGATGGGAAAGGTATGTTTATGTTTGTGCGTTTGTGTTTGTGTGTGTGCCTGAGCATGTGTGTGTGTGTGTGTGTGAGTGTGTGCCCTTCTGGTGACATTCAGCCCCCCCATAGATGTTTGACTTTAAGTAATGTTCCTGTGCGGTCTGAGGAGTAATGGTGTGGACTTTCATGACATTGCGTCAGAGCCAAGGTGACTGACTCAGGGACTGATTGCTCCTCTCTCCCTCTTTCTCGTCTTGTCAATAAGCTCCACTTGTCTGATGGAGTCACGTCAGGGCACCACAGCTGACACCGCTGTGTCTCTATTTCCTGCAGCAATCCTTTTAGAGCACACATCAATGGTGATTAATATACTGACAGGAGTGGGGAGGGGGGGGGGTTAACTCCCTACTGCCTCACACTGTTACCGGTGCTGACTACTGACACACACACACACACACACTCCTGTCACCTCTTACAAAACGGGGGTGGAGATCTAAGACGTTATCGACATGGGTGGTGGGTGGATAATGTAGACTCACGGCAAACCCTTAGCACTGCGAAGTACAAAATCAAAACGCTTACGAGAACAGACGATCGTTTTGTATTCCAGAAATAATTCTTTAAACATCTAAAGCAAACGGTGTCCCTGCTGCGCAGATGTAGACGCGGGGTTATTAAATCAGAGATCTAAATTTTATGCATCCATTACTCAAGAATTTACATGTCCAGGTGTTGCATCTGTTTGGTTTCAGCTAGGGGTCACTTTGATTTATTAATAAAGCCTCGATTCATCCCGGTGACAAATGTTGACACACTGTCACTTAGGGCGGCACGTCTCTGTGTTCAGCCTGAACAGCTGTGACATGCTGCACATTATTAGTTCCCTGGTTAAATATGGCAAAGTGCAGACCAAACAAACTATCAGCTGAAGAGCCAGAGATTACACTCAACACTCAGTGCTTATAATTACAAATAAGTAGCAAATCATACAGTCGGGATTCTGCTCGTTAAATCTGATCAACACCTGCTTAATCGTTGTTCGTCCTTAGCCATGCCGAGGCAGAGCATGTTTAGTTAACAGGCTCCAGGAATGCACCGACCATCTGCGTCATTCCCAACCATATGTTCACACTCTGTGGTCGAGATGATCCATGTAAACAGGGCTATGTTTCCATGTGATGGCTGTAGCATAAACAAGTGTCCTGAATGAACTTTGAACAAGCTTGTTTCCCCCCGCCCCCTCACATAAATGGGAGAGTATAGTTACTGTCCATCAAACAGTAGAACACTGTATCAACAGGAAGTAGTGGGCATTGAGTGCATGTGCAAGGTCGGAGACGGGACCGATTTGGCGGTCATCGACGCGGCCCGGCCGCTCACACCGCGCTCTGCCTCGGCGGCGAGGGGGACGTACAGGTGTGGCGCTCTGCCTCAGCGGCGAGGGGGACGTAGGTGTGGCGCTCTTCAGGACGGATGTCAACGTGGGAGATGGCGGCGTCCTACCCGGCCCTGCAGATGCTGCTGTCATTAACTCTCACGCCGTGACTTTAATTAGGGGCCCCTCGCGCCACAAGACAGACTCTGCATCAGGCCACATTTTCTAAGCTGTCATTCTAATTAGAAAGGGCAGGCCTGGATGGATCGGCCTGCCCCCATGTTGGTATCGATGCCGGCTAATGGCGGTGACCTGGCCGCCAGCCGCACGCCGCCTCCGTAGCGCCTCTGTCTGCCCACGCCGCGGCGGGCTCAGCGGGCTCTGTGATGGGCTCCGAGGGAGAGGACGACTGGCGTAGCTGTTCGCTGCTCATGGATCATAAACCGTTATTATACTGTGTGCAGAACTACAGTCAGATACTAGAAGTACATTTTCAAATCACACAAAGCCTGATAGCTCTCTCATTAACGTAAGAGGAACTGTCTCTAATCATTGTTTACTATGACATTCATCCATTGAAGCCCTCATTGTCTCACAGAAACACACAGCAGCTCATTCCAGTTTGACTTGAGGCCACGCCCCTCCAGTAAGCTGACAAATTGTAAAAAAAAATGTGGACTATGCAATTTAGGACACATTAATGAGATTTGACAAGGGCATATTAGGCACAACAAATATGCATAATTCACCAAAAACTTAACGTAAAATTGGAGACAAAGCCGGAGTAGTGAAGTGAATTTACAGGCTTGGCAAGCCTGAACGTCTGCTATCGTATTCTCCCTCAGTGGCTGCATGAAAAGGCACAGGAGTGAAACAACGGATATCAGTGGAAAGTGTTTTAAAGTTAAAGCTGATGGATGGCTTGTCAAAAAAAATAATTGCGCCGGTTCGGAAAGTGGGTCTGCGTACTTGGAGGGGGGAGCGGGACCTGCAGAGGAGCATGATGGGAAGTGACAGTGGTCTGTCAAGACGCAGTGGCTACCCAAAGTAGTGTGAAGCCCGAGCTAGAAGGTGGCAGGATGGAGCAGGCTGTCAGAGTGGGGAAGAGCCTTTAATACCCCGAAAAGAAAAGGAATCCGCCTGTCAAGGCCGCTCAGCCGTTGGAGACAGGATGAGAGAACATGGCGGAGTAGGTAGAGACAGTCAGAGCCGGGGCTGGGGGATGCTGGGATGTGCCTGGGTTGCTTACAGGTAGCCTACAGTACGAGTCCTTGAGGGAGACAGATCATCATCCAGTCATGTCTGATGCTACTAGCTAGAACGTGTTCCGTTTGCACAGAGGATCCATTAATCACTTTGGCGGATCTGGTCTTATGACTTGTAATATTTGACAGCCAAGGGATTGGAATGTCAACCGCCTCATGTTGTAAATGCAAGTTCAAGTGATTGTTTTCTCTCAGCATGTAATTCAGTGAAACCTGTTATCTTTTCAGAAGCATAGCTCTGACCCTCGCAGGAGGCACTCCCATTTTTGTAGTTCACCTTGTGGATACAGTAAACTACCGCATTTGTAGATTGACAAAATTAAGGCTGTGTTTGATATATGTGTCAGGCTTTGATTGGAGGGATGATGTATAGACTGACCTAACAAAGCCTGGTGTGTCCAGAGAGACGGACAGTTAATAGATAGAGAAGCCAGAGGGCCCTCATTTAGAAAGGCGCGGCTGCTGCGCCTGCCAATATGACAAAGGGGAATTCAACGGCCATTGATCCACGGTTACAGATGACAGCTTAAAAATTCAGCAATAATCATGACAAACGAGAAGAGGCACTTCAGGCAGAACATTATCAATAACCGGGAGCCTGAGGAAGAAATGCCAAGGTCACGGCCGGACTGCTCCTGGACTCGCGCGCAGTCTCCGTCGAGTGAGATATTGGTAAAGATAGAGGGAGCAGCTTCTTAAGGGGCGTAGGAGAAGTTATTAATTAAGTTAGGAGTCCCACAGGGCAGTGAATGTCCCGCAGTATGGATCCCCAGACGGAGCCTTCTGAATGCCAAGGGCAAAGTGACCGTTATGTAATACAACAGTTCCAAAAGGGCTTGATGCGCCCCTAGGGGCAAGGGGCCCGGTGCTTTGGCGCCGTATCAATTTTCAAGCTGTTCAAATGGCAACACGCATAGAAAGGAGCACATGAACGTTGAATTGCTTCTTCTACAACCACAAAAGAGAGAGAAAGAAGCACGCGGGGGTGGGTGCGTCACGTCACGTCAAACCTCCTCACATTGACAGAAAATCAACTGGGAATGTAAGCCGTGCTCAGCGCTGTTTTGTGAGCCGACGCCTTTTCAAAACGGATAATTAAGAGAGATAAACAGTGAGAAAACACTATATCTGTTATCCCGATTAACATGCCTGTAGTAGATTAGAATTTCTCCCTAACGATTAAGATGGCAGAGTGAATCAATCTGCTGCCTGATGGGCTATGATCTGTTCTGGCCCGTCTCCGCGAAGCGCCCGGCCACAGTGGGCTCCTGGGAAGCCTGCTCTCTGTAGACAAGCCTCCTTCTAATCGCCTTTATCGCTCATATCTGAATATATCTCATTCCTGGAAGATGCCAATACATTACACACGCCGCACGTGATACACAAGGTGACCCCTGACGCCTGTAATGGTATAATTCATTATCCGTAATGAAGTCAATATATTGTCTCAGGGATGCCTGTCTATTGGGCCAGTTAATTGTGGTGTCATTAGAGTTGGCTCTCTTCTCATTTGAGCTCGGCGCGTCTCTTAAAACGAATGTTCTTAGTTATCGGCGGCTGAAGTAGAATAGAAGAGGAGGAAATTGCAAAACGGTAAGGGGGGGTTCTGTCACAGCCCACATAGAGAGCTCTTTTTCAGTGAAACAGGCACAAACAGTGGCCCCTGAGAAGTCTGCATCGCTCTCTGGCCCCGGGGGCTGTTATGCAGTAAACACAGCAACGACAACAACGGCAACGACGCCTGGAGTGATTACAGCTTTTGCTTGGCTCAGGTAAACCGACGAATGGGCTTGGAAGTTGAACCGGTGTTCATTGGGCCAGGAGGTCAAGGAGACAGCCCAGTAATTTACCAGCCCTGTCACGTTCCCATGATTGACGCGTCATTCTGGCTTTGGGACCTGCCTTGTGACCTCAGTGTGAAAAGTGGCGTGTGGCTGCAGGTATGCACATTTCAGGGGAGGTGTGCTTTCTGGCGTCTCTCTTCCAAACTAGCACAGTCCCAATAACAACATGCTGGGTATTAATCCTCTCTGCTGAAAAGGGACATGGAGTGCAGAGGGAGGCTTGGAGGGGGAAGGGGGGGGGGGTGTGTGAGAGATCTAGTTCTCGTGTAAGTTCAGACCGCGTGCAGTACGGTATTCTTTTGAGAACTATTTGTAAGGAACCTCCCTTGCTGAGTCAACACATAACGCAAACTGAATGTTGTGATCTTAAGAAGTATATTTTTGGTTTCAATATAAAAAATATGATATACTATTTTTAGATTTCTTAGAGTATTTTATTTGCCTATTTGTGTTTTCTGATCCCTAGTATCATGATCTCATTGTCTTCGCACTAATAATAAACAACAGCATTTTATCCGTTTATTATCACAGAGGCGCTACTCGCACACTTCCTCTGCCTCTGCAGTCGGGCTAAAGCCTAGTTCCTGTTTTTCTGGGCCCATCTGGGAGGGAGGGAAACAGCCCAAGGTAAAAACGATGACTGCGACTTGGCAGAAGATTAAACGGGCCCTCCACAAGGCCCATTAATAATTCTCATATTTTGGAAACAGACCATACATACAGAATCTACGCTATTTAATCTTCTCTCATGGAGAGAAAAAAAGGTCAACTGGGAGAAGGAGGCTTTCCCCCCCCCCTGCCAGAGTGATGGGCCCAGCTTTTCCAAGGCACCACATTAGTCTGTCAGAGCTCGGAGAACGGCCGGTGATTTAGTTTCCATCACACCGAGCTCATGTCCAGTTGATGATACTGCCAGGCGGGGTGCGGGGGAAATTTGTCAGCTGGAGCTGTGACAGGGAGATAATTGCTGATAGTTAACACAATAATAGGATATGAGCATTACTCGTCGCGACGCGCAGGTTGGGGGGATATTTGTAGCGTGCACTTCAGTGGGAGATTTCACCCACACCTTTTTGAGGTTGGGATTTAACAAAAGAGAAGTTGTCTACGGTGATTCCGGCAGATTCCTCTGGCCTCTGCAGGCTGTAAGCTATAGTTTGTGCATGAATTGTACGAAATGTGAAAACTTCATATCAGTGATACATCTGTTTTATACAGTACTGTATGACAGCAAAGCATACTTCGTGTGTGTGTGTGTGTGTGTGTGTGTGAGTGTGTGTGTGTGTGTGTGTGTGTGTGTGTGTGTGCGTGCGTGCGTGCGTGCGTGCGTGCGTGCGTGTGTGTGTGTGTGTGTGTGTGTGTGTGTGTGTGTGTCCGTGCGGGAGGAATGTGGGAGGATAGTACTGTAGCCCCTGGCCGTCCAGCAGGCCTCACCCTTTCTTAACACTTCTGTGAACCAACATCCGCCAGCGCTGCCTGTGGCTGCTCTTCAGACCGAGGGGCCCCAGCCCTCCAGTGAGCAGCCTCTGAAGCTCCGATAAGAACGTGGGCCCCCTTGATGAGAGCCACAGGTCCTTTTCCCTCATTACTTCTTGGTGGATCATATCTGTGTGTGTTGAGCATTACTGTGTGTGTGTTTTTGCTTTCTTGTGTCTAGTGTACAGTTTGACCCCCGAGGCACAACAGTAGAACGCCTTTTTTTCTTTTTTTTTAACTGTACTTCTTAGTTTGACCTATGCTCTTTGTAGTACTACAATTTCTATATAATTGATATAGAAACTTCCAGGATCTTCACCTCACACAGCCCCAGCAGCTCTGAAAGGTCAACAACGCCGGCGTTCTCAGTCATCTGTCTTCAGGCCGATGTCTGATGTCTTAAAGGCTATTGGGACAAATTTATATTTGGGAAAAATACATTTTAATGTGTATTGATGCTTTACTTTTTTGTTCCAAGTGCTTACCGTTACTATCCTATGAATCATAGTTTTGGAAACCTGCAGATGAATGTTTTATTTCAGCTTTGAATGTGAAGCTAAGCTGACTGTTAATTCAACCCAAATGATGGCGAGGTCCAGCCCAGCTCCCCTCCACAGCATCCCAAAGAGAGACAGGTCACATTAGGCAGCCGTAATGGATGGACCAGCCGTGTGCTTGGAGATAAGGGAAACCTGCCAGCGAACTCAGCTGTGGGGTTTAGGGAATAATCTCTGTATAATAGCCAGTGCTGGGTCAGGGAGCTCTCCCAGCCCCTGCTCTCCCGTGTGTTAACTAAGGCTCAGCACTGTGCTGGCTGGATCCAGCCTGTCGGAGCCTGGCACAGGGAGGCGCCCTCTCAGCAGGCCCGGGGACCTCCGCCGACCCCGCCCACCAGCCCCCCGGCAGGACAGGAAACTGCAGGACAAGTCCTCAGAGTCTGACGAAACTGGAAGGATTCAGGCAGATTTACTTCAGCTATAAAATACGACTTTGAGAACAGAAACACAAATTATCTCCTCTGCCCCTGGACAATGTGAAGTATTTACTGCTGTTGTTCCAGTCGGCATGGCTTTATGTGCTGTTTCTGTATTGGATGTGTATAATGTAGTATTTTTCCAGCCGTGTGTTGTGTTCAAAAGAGGATGCATGAAAGGATAAATCACTTTGCTGAGTAATACAAAATACTTGGTTCAATATACTTTGTTTAGTTCAACTTTTCTTAGAGGAAAAGGATATCCTCTCTACTGTAGGCCATCCGAGGACAGGTTCTCTTCTTCCCGCTGGACTAGAGCTCCTAGTCTAGTACTTTCTTCAACAATGAGCAACGTTTCACCTCCCAAGCAGGGTCTATATCAGGCTTAAACTTTAGAGAGGAAAATAATAATAGCATTTGTGATCATAGGCTCCGGCTGCTGAAAGTTACCTTCATATGAGACATTACATTTTTACATTAAATTGCAGTCCTGTAGCAGACGCTTTTATCCAAAGTGACTTGCAATAATTGCATTTAATGTACAGTAGGAAGTCAGTGTACTACAACTTGCCAGAACTCACAAGTGCATCTCCATTCCAAACAAGTGGCTGAGAGTATAATCTAGTGCTAAAGTGCTTGTTGGTGTGCTAGCCGCCGCTAGACTGGGGCGTTGGGTCTGAGGCTGTGTGCCGCGGGCAGCCCCTCCACCTGGCCCTCAGCCCCAGGCCTGCCCGTGTGTAGCTACACCAGCGCTAATGAAGGAGCATGCAGCAACAACGCAGCCAGGCAGCACAGATTAGGTCACTGGAGCGGCCTCTGGGCTGAGCATGATGGATGACTGGTGGAATGAGTTTCTGCCTAGCGGTGTTGTGAAATCTTTTCATTGTCACCGACGGGGCCCATGAAGGCGACTGATGAATGAGGGAGCAAGTGTCAGAAATGCCCTTCCCTGCTCCGCGACGGCGTTAATATCACCCCCACCTACTGATGAAAGGGAAAGTTTTAAAAATAGCCCCAGTCCGAGGTGGAGTGAGGTGGGCCGGGGTGGAGATGATTAAACAGAGAGGCTGTTGTGCTAACCCAGGGTTCCTTGCTGTAAACAGCAGCCGAGGCCAGCGGGCATGCTGGGAAGAGAGAGCACCTTTTTATGGGGAGCGGGGTGTTGCCGCGGTGACAGAGCCCCGTGATGAATGTGTTACCTCCATCTGGTTGTGGCGCGTGTAATAAATATCTGGACTCTGCGCTTGACCTCTCCCACTTACCAGACGCATCTTTCACGAGGGGGGATGTCCAAGAGGCGACCAGTATTATCAACATGAGCGTTTCAGGTTTGAGAGAACGCATGTTAGTACACGCTGGTCGGAGAGCAGAGCCAGGCTGTAAATAAGCGTGCAGGTCCGTATTGATGCTTTATGCAACAATACAATGAAAACGGCGTTGAGCGGACCCATATTAACGAGCGGGAAGAGAAACGACCCCAGTAGAATAGTGCATGGGCATGGCATTTCTTCCAATCTCCTCTCTGCGGCTTCTGGTGTCCTGACCTTGTAGCTTGTGTGCCCCATCCATCTTGGGCTGCTTAGCCATTTCACTGGATTCATACTGCGCAGATTAACACAATTCATCACCACAATCATCCTCCATTCATCACAGTTCCCAATGAATGTTTTGACATCCAGTTAATTTTCTGCTGATGATTTATCAAATTATAATTACCATACTCTGAAGGAGCCATTCATTATGTTGATACATGATAATGATGCCAAAGTGGATTGAATTTTAACTAAGTTCTCTGTGATTATAACATATGCGTTATTGTGAGTAATGTTTTACAATTTGCTCCTTTACAGCCAGGAAACTCCAGGGACTCTACTAATGTTTTAATAATCAATGCAGAAAAAGGCAGGTTGGTAATTCAATTTTTTCTCCACCGAATTGTTTGGCCAGGGCACACAGAGCATGAAGAGGTTCAATTAGATGGCTGGTAATTAAAAGGTGCGCTAATTCAATCACAGTCCTGCTCCCAGTCTTGGAGAGCGAGGACTTGAGTTCAAAGTTCAAGGGTTATGTCCCGCTAACTACGCTCACGTATTTCATTAGCCCTTTGCTTAACTATTCATTGAGTTTTTATTTTCATGATCATCTTGGGCATGAGGGGAATCTAACCACTGAATGGTTCTTTTAACGGCAGTCATATACCTCACCTGAGGAGGGGTGAAATTTATTTTTTCTAAGTCGTCATAGTGTATAGCAGGTCTTGTGCAGTTAGTGTACAGCAGTCCTTGTGCAGTTAATTAGTTAGTTGGGCAATAGCACAACTTTGCTGGTTTAAGTACAGTCCAGTATACTGTATGATATCCTAATGTGTTGTACCCCTGTTCCACCCCGTCATCATGAGGCCGTCTCTGTCGTATGTGTCAGAATATGTTACTGTGATGGAACTATAGTCCCTTGGCCTGCGGTCTCCTGCTTCACTGGCTCATTGGAGAGGACTCAGGTTGAATTAATTGTCTGGGCAGCTATTAATGTGCAAAAAACATGAATATTTTGTTTTGTTTGAGTGGGGGGGGACCCACCACCGTCAGGGTATTAATTAGTACAGTGCTAGATGTACGAGGTGAAACGCCCACTCCCCTTTTAGGAGGTTAGGTGTCAGCTTGTTTTCTCATGTCAGACGATGACGGCAGACATTTTGCGAAGGCCTAATGGTGTTGTGGTACGGATCTTAATGTTTAACTCGACGTCCCATGCTGTAATTGACACAGCGACATGACAAATGTGTATTACTGTACAAGGCCCATATTCATTAAGAGCTTGTTGTCACCACACTTATTTAAACAGCTGCGGATTACTTTGTCTTCATCTCGGCAATGGATGTGTGTATTTAAAGGGAATATATTACGATGAACGTGGCCCCCTTTCTATAAAGATTGTGTCCCCAAAGAAGCCTTCTTCATTGAAGTGTTAAGCCTGCTGGACATCTGGCTCTGTTGGCCCTTAACGTCTCCCTGTCAGGGGAGTGATTTGGCTGTCGTCCTCCATGTTCCTCTTGTATCTCACTTCCACCAATCTTGGCAGGCTAAGTGCTCAAATTGAGCCATTTTGTTTCACTTTAAAATAAACCTAGACCTATTATGGTGATTTTTCATTCATGGCTTCTTTTCCTCCCCTCCTTCCATCCATCCCCCTTCTTCTCCGTCCCACTCCCCACCTCGGTTTCCCCAGCCCCAGAGATGCATGCTGGGTAACCTTGTGAGGGCCTGCATTTCCCACTACAGGCTTTTGTCAGTCTCAATCTGCGGCCACTTGGTGTGAAATGTGTGCCTTGGTGTGGCGGGGCTCTCAAGGTCAGGCTCTGGTAATTGATGTTGCTTATTCATCTGCTTCCTGTGTCTGTTCTGTCCCCTCGTGCACAGTGGCCTTTTGTTTGGTTAAATGGTTTGGAGACTTACTGTAGTTGTTGGGGGCCCCGAGGAGCGTCACCCTGCTGCCTGGGCTCAGTGTCCTCGCCGGAGGAGGGGGGCCCCGGTGTTGATGACACATCACTGCCCTCGGACAAAGGCCTGTTTTCTCAAGACAAGATGCAGGGGGCATCTCCTTGCATAACAATTAGGCCCCGGTTTTGGGGGCGTTTTATTTTTTTCACAACGGAAAGCCTCGCGTGTCCTAAATCAAGCCAAGGAATGTCGGGTCAGAGAAAGCCAGCTAATGCTGTGCAGCAGGCAGGCTGGGTAGTTCTGATCACTAATAATCACCCCTCTAATAACCCTCCCCACTCATACGTACAGCGCTGGACTCACCATGGCTATCGAGACCTGGTAGCGGCCATCTTGTCTCGCATGGCCTTTTAATACAATGTGAATATGTAAGGTACAGTATTTACCAGTACAGTATCCTCATCACACGCGCAGGGCAGCGTGAATTAACTTGAGACTGGAGGGTTTTTGAGAGTTTTTGTTGAGCATACATGGATTGCTTTTTAGCCAAGGTTGTGGAAACCCAACCCTTCACGCATACAGTAGTTAATCCCACTGATAAACGTTAACATTGATAATCATCTCAGGTTTCTATTTTGTGTTATGCCTCTGCAGTTCCACATGCCCTTGATGGCCGTCACCCAAGGTGCAGATAAACAATGGGCCTATTTGGAAACAAAGACATGATTATGGGGGAGAGTTTAATCCCCTGCTTGACATGTCAGCAGCCTGCTGGGGAGACAGCATTCAAGAGAGCCTTTGAAGTGGCAATCTTTTCAGTCTTGGCCCATTACACAGAAAAGAACGCTTCACATGTAACTGAAGTGGGCTGGGAAATGATGGCTAATGATGTTGACAGCACCTCAGAACTGCAACTGAATTTGACTAGACTTGCTCTTGCTTTGTGCCTTACTGTTTTCAACATAGTATTGAAACAGCAGATGCATAGTCTCAATATTATATACAAATCAAGATGTTTTGACTTTATTTTTTATAGAAGATTATACTAATTACAGTGGTACTGTGGACTCAAGCACTGCACATTTAGAGACAAGGTTATTAATACACTAACACAGCAACGTGCCATCCAATTTGCAACAGACAAATGGTGTTAAGGTCTTTATGGATGTTCAAGAGAGAACAGCTCCTTACATGTGAAAAGTATCAGTTTCTTGACCGCAAGTTTTTCAATGTTATACAGTCGATATCATCGAAAGTCACCAAGTGTCAACACTTCAGCTCCACTCTCAACTCCAGAGGTGCAACAACCATGGAGGTTGACAATTAGACTTGTTTCATTATCACATTTTTTGTCACCTGCAGGATATTCTGCATTTACTGATGCGTTTGCTCATCTAATGAGGTACAAAGCATGCCTGACAAATATGATTATCATAATATTTATCTATCAGACAAATAAGATTATTATAACATGTATCCATCAGAAAAAATATGATTATAACATTTATCCACTGACAAATATGATTACTAGAACATGTATCCATATCCACTTTTATCCAGAGATGTTTTCATCAACCTCACATTGGCCTCAGTTAGTTGGCCTCAGGCCTTAGTTGTAAAACACTTAACCACTTAACCACATGTGAGACGGTTGAGTAATGTTTTCCCATTGGCTACACATGAGCCATGTCACTCCTTTATCATCTCCTAGCAGTAGGTGGGCCTAATCCGCTTGATCGTGCTCTGTGAAGAAGAGAGCAGGAATGTGTATGACGTGCCCATGCATGGTCATCGTGGGAGAGGCACCTGTGAGGACAATATCTTGTGGAGGGAAAAAAAAAGCGCACACATGGCAGCTGGAAACCTTTTAATTAGTGCTAATTACTTTAGCAGAAGAACGTCGGGGTCTTGAAAGGGGTTGTGTCAGTGCGAGAGAGATCAAAGACGGAGGCGGACACGTTTCCCTCTGTTGAATGTAAAAACGAATAGGGAGAGTGATAATGGGACCCAAGAGAATGACTACCCAGGTGGGACCACTCTAATCCCCTGGCTAGCCCCAGGACAAGCTCCGCTTCAACAATTAGTTTAACTTTAAGTTATTTTGGGTAGGGCTCTTCGATGGTTCTTCAATGAATATCTTCAATGAATATCTGAGGAAAGCTTGTGGTTATGCTTTCACATCTTGCCTTTACAATGAATAACTATGCAGGACAAAGTGCTATTAATTTGTCCTAAAGACGTCCATCTTTAAAG
The DNA here is from genome assembly GCF_949987555.1 of Borostomias antarcticus. Classification (NCBI taxonomy): domain Eukaryota; kingdom Metazoa; phylum Chordata; class Actinopteri; order Stomiiformes; family Stomiidae; genus Borostomias; species Borostomias antarcticus. The sequence continues at coordinate 14,894,074 of NC_140255.1, read as the reverse complement.
CAGTTTAATGGTTCTGTCAAACATGAAACAGGATCATAATTTCATAGTAAATAAATGTTGATATGAATGTAAACACGCTGTCTAAACGGGGAATAACATTGTCGGAGGGACTGACATCCGGAGGGAAAGGCATCTCATTTTTATGATTGCATAAGCCAGAGGTGAAGCGAGCTGTTTTGTCAGAACCTATCAGACCAGGCAGAAAGATGCTATCTGCAAGTTTGGCAGGGGCCTAGGTCAAATCCAGCTTAAAAAGTCAGTCCCCTTCAAATCCAATCCACCGTCACATTCTTACCTACAGGCAACCTCTGCTGATCCGCGGCCATTAATCAAAGCAGAGCGCTGTCCTGACCTAGCCCCTTCCCTTTGAAGTGCCCTGTCCTCTGCAGCATGGGGGAATCATGTGCTGCCTTATTCAATGAGTCGTCAGCCGAGCCAGCAGCCTTAATGACATGTGAGAATATTAACCTCCTACCACCAAGAGCACTGCTTCCCAGGAAGTGATCTGTTGTTCAGCCAAGGTTCCAGAGGAACCCAGACCACATCCCCCTCAGGTCTGCCTCTCCAACAACCTTAGAAAGGGTCCTTAGAAAGGTCTTACTCGAGTGATCAAAATAAGTCACACAATATGCCAAAAAAAAGTATAAAAGTATATTTTTGTTGTTGCTGTTGTTTTTTTTTTTTTTACATAAATGAATGGATACAGTACTTGTCACGTTTTGGCTGCTTCAAGTGTGAGAAAATTTGTATTTAGTCAGTAAAACAAAACCAGCTGGTCAGGGAATGTGCCCCGCATCTTTTGTACTGCTCTGCACAAGAACATTCTCTTGGCGCGATGTCCGGCATTGTCTTTTAAATGATGTTAAAAAGCCTAATCTCTTTACAACCGCGCTCCTCCAAGCCATTCATTATGGTTTCTTATCTTGACAGGCAATCTGTACCACAAAGCATCCAGTCCATTACGTACATATGAGCCCCATCACTCTTGTGGTATTGGCAAATTCATCAGGCATTTCTCTGCCTCCCCCCCCCCCCCCAGCAGCATGCAATTTGCCTGCCGTCCACAGCTCTAAGGACCCTTGGTGGAATACAAACATCACTTCTCCTAACTGGAGATGGATGAAGGCCCTACTTTCACGATGCGTCACACGTCAGCTAGGAGAACAGGGCTTTGGGTTACACAGATTTTTCTAGTGCAGTACAATAAGCAGAGACAAAAAATATTGTTTTTTTGTAAAAAGTGAAACAAATAGAGATGTAGTTGAGGTTTTATTGTGCATTTGTGCTTCAGATGGAACATGACTGTTGTTCGTATGGAACATGACCATGTTGTTCGTAGCAGTACGTAGTATTTTTTTATTTTTTTTTATTTAACCTTTATTTAACCAGATAAAAGCATTGAGATAAAATCTCTTTTACAATACTGACCTGGCCAAGAAGGCAGCAAAGTTTCACATAGAAAGACACAAGGACATATAAAATACAGAGAACAACACAACTAAATATACAAAAGGCGTAGACCACGTGGGAACAATAAGAAATTAAGATATATTACTACATGAGCAGCTGGTGGTAAGGACTTCTGATAGTTTCAGTTTAAAGCTGGCTAAAGGAATAAGTGCCATCAGTTTGAGGCTTGACTGAAGGTCATTCCAAGACCAAGGACCAGAATAAAAAAGGCTCCTTTTTCCAGCCTCAGTCCGCACAGCAGGTACCTGGAACCGTATCCAGGCACTGGATCTGAGGTTGTAAGAGTCACAAACTGGTACAAAATTGGAACATATGTACCGAGGGAGCTTGCCTAAAATGGCCTTATACAATAAAATAAACCAGTGTTGCATCCTGCGCATAGTAAGTGAGGGCCACCCAGTTAGGCTATACAGTGTGCAATGATGAGTCCTATAAGGTGCATTTGATATATATCTCAGTGCAGCATGGTAGAGTGGGTCAAGTTTGGCCAAAACAGTGGGACAGGCAAATCTATAGATAGTATCGCCGTAATCAAGCTGGGACAGGAATAAGCCAGAGACCAACCTTTTACGAGAAGATGTTGAAAAACAAGCTTTAAGTCTGTAAAGGAAGCCAAGAGTAAACTTCAGTTTCTTAGTTAGGGCTTCAATATGATGTTTAAAGTTTAGATTTCTGTCCAGCCAAAAGCCCAGATATTTGTATGTGTCGACAAACTCAACAGAGATACCGTCAAGGGTGTCAATGAAGAGGCAGGAGGACACAGACTTAGGAGCAAAGAGCATTGCTTTGGTTTTCATACCGTTTAAAAGCAGCTTGGAATCAAGAAGTGCATGCTGCAGTGTGATAAAATCCAATTTTAGATTGGAAACGGCAATATCCAGAGAAGGAGCACATGAGTACACAATAGTGTCATCAGCATACATATGATAGGTTGAACATTGCATCTGATTACAAATATTGTTTACATATAATAAAAAGAGCAAGGGCCCCAAAATAGAACCCTGTGGAACTCCCTTCTCCAGGGTGACAGGGTCAGAGATGGTACTGCCCAACCTGACGCATTGAGTACGGTCGGCTAAATAACTCTGAAACCAACTAATGGCATTGTGTCCGAAACAAGACACCGACAAAACATTCAACAGAATGTGATGATCTACAGTGTCAAATGCTTTGGTTAAGTCAATAAACAGTGCAACACAAAAAGATTTCCTATCCAAAGCAGCCTTAATATCATCTAGGACTTTCAGACTGGCAGTCACAGTACTGTGCTTTGATCTGAATCCAGATTGCAAAGGGTTAAGGATGTTGTGTGAATTTAAAAAAAGCTTTAGCTGAGCAGAAACTAAGGACTCAAGAATCTTTGATAACACAGAAAGATTTGAGATGGGTCGATAGTTATTCAAATCAGTGGGATCACCAGCTTTCAAGAGGGGCGATACAAAAGCTTGCTTCCACACAACTGGCAGCGTATGAGTGGACAGGGACAGATTATAAATATCAGTAACTGGTTGTGCTATAATCTCTGCTGCAATTTTTAAAAAGAAAGGGTCAAGTCTGTCAGGCCCGGCTGACTTTTTAGGATCAATTGATTGCAAACCGTGTAAGACTTCAGAGACCGAGAAGGAAGCAAAATCAAAAACAGGGGAGGAGATCATCTCTTGACTATGACTCAGGGTACGACCATGCAGAGAGTCATGACTTTGCTCATCAAAAATGTGACCAGCCTTTTTGAAATGAGCATTAAAAGCATTAGACATATCATTTTTGTCAGAAATAAAAGCATCACTGACCTTCAGTTTTTGTGGAAGACTAGAAACCTTCTTGTTCTGAAGTGATTTAATTGTTTTCCAGAACTTGGAATGGTCGTTAAAACTATCAGTGGTTAAGCTCAGATAGTAATCAGCTTTAGCTTTTTTAATAAGAGCTGAACATTTATTTCTGAGGACACGAAAAAGAAGCCAGTCATCAGCAGTGTTTGACTTTCTGGCTAAAGACCATTGCTTATTTCGATCATGAATAAGATTGGTTAATTCTCTAGTAAACCATGGATTGTATCTATTCTTGACTCTAAATTTTCTAAGAGGGGCATGCTTATTAATAATCAATAAAAAGTGATCTGTAAAGAAATGGACAGCATCATCGACAGATGGAATTAACGCTGTAAGGTGCCATTTAACTTCCGCCAGGTCATGTAGGAAAGCCTGCTCAGAAAAATGTTTGAAGCAGCGCCTGAGCACAATAAGGCCCTTGGCTTTGGGCAACTTAGTGCTCCTAACGCAAGCAATGGTGCAGTGGTCGCTGATATCATTAGGAAAAACACCAACAGACACATATTTATGAACTGCATTTGTTAGAATGACATCTATAAGGGTGTCGCTGTTGGGTTTGGCAGGGTTTATTCTAGTAGGGCTTTCAATAAGCTGAGTTAAATTCAAAGAATCACAAACCTGCTTAAATTGTGAAGATTTATCACTCAGCCAGTCCCAGTTTAAATCACCCATTAAGATGATTTCAGAAGAAAACTTAGACAGCAATTCAGTAAGGCTTGTGGTTGCATCTTTGATGGCCGAGGGAGGCCTATAACAGCCAATAACCGTGAGAGGAGCATTTGCTATAGTTATTTGGACAGCTAGAAACTCAAGTTGCCTAGGTATTGAAATCGAGTGAAGGACAGAACACTGTAAATTCTCAGCAGTGTATATTGCAACACCACCAGCTCTGCCCTTACGGTCAGTTCTGAAAACATTATAACCATCAATGTGAATGACATTGTCAGTGACGGTCGGTTTTAACCAGGTTTCAGAAACTACTACAATATCAGGCTTAGCAACTAAAAACCAGGTCTTGAAAATATCTAATTTGGGCACTAGACTCCTAGCATTAACATGCAGAAAACCCAGCCCTTGCCTACAGCTAAACTCATACGGAGTTGGCAGAAGCTGCAAGGAAGCAGAAAAATGCTCTGGACCAGGGTTAATGTTAACATTGCCAGAGAGTAGAAGCAATAACAGTATTAACCGTCTGGAAGATGATTTTTTCACATGGGTTCTAGACGAATTGGTTTTCTGGGGGTCAGGGCCACTCCAGTCCTTCGAAATTAGCGAGTCAAGAGTCAAAAGGGCATATGGGAGAGCGCATTTTATGCCGTAGAACGTCAGCTTTTGGTAAAGTCTATCCGATGGGGTCAGCGCTCCAGAAGTTCCACCATCCGAATGTTCATTGTAAACAAAGACGTCACTGGTAGCCAGACCATCAGCTTTGCCGAGGTGCAGTCTGACAAATAATCCCAGAAGAAGAGCAAGCACGAGAGTAGCTTTAGACAACATAGTGCTGCAACACACCTAGTTTAGCTCAGCTCAGCTTAACCTAGCCCAGCCAGACCAGGAAAGCCAGGGGCAGGTGGAGGCAGGCCTCAGCTACAGCAGCAGGGCAGGGCAGGTGGAGGCAGGCCTCAGCTACAGCAGCAGGGCAGGGCAGGGCAGGTGGAAGCAGGCCTCAGTCAGCACAGCAGAGCAGAGCAGGACAGCTCCCCAGCAGTCAGGGGAAGAAATTCAGGCCATAGTCCACAGAGCCAGTAGAACTCCAAAAGGTCCACAAAACGGTAAAATGAGAAAATGCCAGGATCAAATAAAGACTACTACTTACTAAAATGGATGTTAAAAGTGCTAAAAACCAACAAAAAAGACCAAACACTAACAAACATTCAGCACACACAATGGGGATGCTGCCATCTTGGAAAAGGGGCGGGATGCTCTGTGATGTCACCAGCCAGTATACCAGCCAGTCATGCTAGCTGAATAGCTGCTCTTGTAGCATCATCCTTTTTGGATTGGCTATGTGTGAAAGGATGTAAAACAAAGTAAGTTTACCTGGTAAATGGTAAATGGACTGCACGTATATAGACCTTTACAATGGTCTCTCATCCACACATTTACATTCACACACTTATTCACACACCAATGGTGGCAGCTGCCATGCAAGGTGCCTGCCTGCTCATTGGAAGCAATTTGGGGTTCAGTGTCTTGCCTGATGACACTTCGACTTGTGGACAGGTGGAGCCGGGATTCGAACCGCCGACCCTGCGATCATAGGACGGCCCGCTCTACCTCCTGAGCCACAGCTGCCCCCCGGAGACATAGAGGAGACCTCTGAAACGATGCCAAGTGAAATCCAATTTGATGTGAGAAAAAAAGTGTTTTGGCCTGTCACAGGCCTCTCAGGCTGGCTTCAGTACTCTGTGGTCACAGGTTGAGGACATTGAACCTGAAATGCATGCAAACTGCCGCGGTGACTGACGTTTCCGCCAATAAGTCCAAAGTGTTCACCCGTCGTCAGCAGGAGTTTATCAATACGCATGTGTGCATATGCACTCTGATATTGATCCATCCATCTCTGTCCGCCCATGTCTGCATCACCGCGGCTGTCTCTTGTCATTCGAAGGACTTGCTTGGAAGAGAGCTTTCTCCAGGAGCTTCCGTTGCAATCTGCCCCTCTCCTTTGAAATTAGACTTGTGAGACAAGGTGATGTCCTATTGAAAAGACATCAACATTCAGTCATGTACGTATTTGTCAAGGCTAATAAGGAAAGCGTCTTCAGCTTGGATTTTTGCTGAGTCTCAGTTATCACCAAGTTTGCTTGTTAGATGGGTGCAGATTGGGACCCTCAGGTCTAGTTTGTGCCATTAGCCCAAGGAGACTGGTGCACTTATAGTATTATGGTAACGAGGCCCCTGGTTAATTGCAGAGAATAGCGGAGGTCTCCTGTCGAAGCAGGGGTGGTAGGGTGGAGATGCTCCATGATCAGAGGGAGACCTACGCTAGGGGAAAGGGGTGAGCAGCCAGCAGCCCGTGCCGTTCTCTCCAGGGGGGCGAGCTCCCGCAGGGAGAGAGAAACAAGATCCTACCTGCGGGGGAGATGGAGAGGGCCGCCCTCGGGTCATTAGTGCACTAAGAGGAGGAAGCAGAGTGCACACACAGCTCAGTGCTCATCAGTGTCCTCTCAATAATAAGGGTGACTATTTTCCCCTGATCTGTCAGCCCGTCCAACCGATCTGTCACGCCGTAAGGCGTGCTCATCTAGTGACGGGCGAGGGGCAGTCAGTGTAAATTGAGTACGCAGGATAAAACAGATAATGGGTTAAAATCACGTTGCGAAGAGCACATCTTGTAGCTATTCAGGACTATTTATTACATGATCTTAAAGGCAGTTTGGGAATTAAATGCAATAAGCACGAACTTAATGGTCACTATGTTATACGTACTGTATACTATCCAGAGTGCACACAAGCTGTTTTGGTCCCACTCCCTCGGTAGTGAATTTAGGTGATTAAATCACTGGGTGCACACAGCGGTGGTGACATGAAAACAACAATTAATAAGCAAAGCCCCAGCGCACGGCAGCTCTCTCCTTAACCAGCCAGCTAATAACATTACACGGCAAAAATATCCTAATCAGACAGGTGTAAAGGGATTTGGGAGCAATTTGATTTGCTTACAACCGAGGAAGAGAGAGCTATTGTGCTGGGTGTGGGACTCTTGAGCTGTGCATTATACAGTACATTGCGAGTGGTGTAGGTCCTACTGGGTTTTTCTATTTTTTTATTTAACCTATATTAATACTTTATACAACTTACTGAAAACATGTATTTACTCCTTATAATAAATGCTATATGTGACAGACCTCAGTAGAACAGATGTACAGTGTGCAAATCAATGTTTCACTCAAAGTACATGGATCGAGTCTATCTCTATGGGTAGGTATTTTGGCATTGTGACATGTGACTAATGGAACTGGGATTTGGGTGGTTTTGTAAGAAAAGTAACTTAGTTATATACGTTCAATGCAAACATGTTCCCATTAATGTTGCAAAAACTTAGAAACAGCATGTGGTGCATGTACATACTGTAAGAGGAATGAACAGATCTTGGTGCTGAGCATTTGAATAGGAGATGCAATGCTAAACAAGATGAGGTCAATCTACGCCTGTGCTGGAGACCAGGGCCTCTGCCTCATCAACAATGGGAATGATGGGAAACTGGACAAGAGCCACGCCCACTACCAGGGTCCAAAATTATATATAGTATAGTCCCATAAAGTTATCCCCACCGGGTCTTCAACCGGTCTCCAGGGTGGGAGTCCAATGCTCTCACCACTATACTTGTGCAGTGGAGATCAGCGGGTTGATTTTGGGGTCCTTCTTGATTTTGGTGTGGTGGGACTATTGCCTTTTGTGGTGCCAACAGAGAAATGCAGGCCAACATTGTCCGCAGTAACGGAGGGAGGGAGTGATAACTGGACGAACGCTACACTAGAAAAAAAACATCAATACATTAAGCTCATTCCTCCATCAGCACCTAAAGCTGTGCCAGTCAACAATCAGTCTAATCACCGAAAATAAACCACATGTAGGCGTAGTGCGACTGGTGCATCACATCCCATACAAAAATGAATTACTATAGGATTTGAAGTGTCCTACTCCTATTGTAATGAGGACTATCTGTCTATAATGCAGTAGCGTACCGTGGGGTCTTGCACAGGGTCTTCTCCGACATTGCTATTACTCCCAATGCTCCCCAACCAGTCCTCAGTCAATCTGAAATGCATAAAGCAGCAAAGCAGGACTCACCATTTCATTAGGTTTTGCTAGCCGTTAGCCATCTCTGACTCCGCATGTCTTCAGTTAGCTAGCTAACACTAGCTAGCGTGTTCGCTAGCACTAGCTAACATTAGCTAGCTATCATTAGGCTTCATTTTCTGAACTTAGTTTTAGCTTAGCGTGCAGCCAGGTTATGGTTTACTGTTTACTTCAGATATTACTCTACATTTCAACCAGACATTCCAGTGAAACCAGGTAGTCAAAATATCTGATATAAAATGGGCACCGCAAACGCTTAATGGCTTGTAGCCACAGGCGACTCCAGTTCTGAAAAGGCTGGTTTCCTCTTGAAACAAATTAAGTTTGCCACTAGAGCACCGATTTGTACACCCGTAGACGCAACGGCCAGACATATTGATGGTATATAAAATACTAGTCTTTCTCACAATCTTCGCGGTGCTAGGCAGAGCACTATCCACTCGGCCACCGCTGACCTGAGAAATCTGTGGAGTCTTTTTGTTTTGATGTTCTGGAACCACTGCCTCTTGTGGTAGCAACATAGAACTGCAGGTCAACAACGGACTGCAGGTCAACTTCTAGGTGCACTGGCTTACAGCCAATGCACAAAAACAAAATGCAATATAGAATGTGCAAATTTGTTCCATACTCAATGAAAGGAATTACAATCATCAGATAAAAACTCCCCAATCAGTCTATTTAAATGTCCCATAATGGCTCTAGTGCGTCCAACTTAAGAGTTCTGGAGTTTGTTCTAAAAGAAGACTTTCCTAGTTCAGATGTCATCAAGGAGACCTTGAGAGTTAACAAGTTCTGAGTTCCAGTGTTGTGAGCGGTGTGTCTAAAAGTTATCAAGGAGGTCAATGTCATTTTATTTATACAGCACCATTCATACAAATCAATGTAGTACATAGTGCTTTAAAATGAGAAGGATAAAATATAAATATAATATCTCCATAATCAAGAACCGGCGAGAAAGTGGACTGAAAATGTAGTTTTATGCTGCTCAAAGCATGATCTGTTTCTAAGAAGCCTAATTTTACTTTCAATGTCTTCACCAGCTCATCAACAGGCTTTTGAAAGAAAAGTGTATCATCTGTCCAATAGCCTACTTTGCAGGGAGATGTAAAATGTGAACAGCATACACCAGTGTCATCAGCAGAGGTGTAGATTACAATATATATATATATATATATATATATATATATAGTAATAATTCAATTCTTTAACCACAATGTATTAGTTTTTTGTAACATTTGTCTCTTTTGTGTAATATAGGCCAACAAATTCTCTCTTTCTTTCCTTGTACTGTACATTTCTTTCTCTATTTCAGTCTTTCTGTCTCTCCCTCTCTCTCACACACCCACAGCCATTCAAACACTCGCACACCCAATCAGTCACAAGAATGCACATTAAAAAGGATTTGTTCCCCAAAGAAGGTCGGCATTTGTAAGGCTACTGACAGATTTAAGCGTCAATTAACTTGATGTACAGTGGGCGCATTATCATACGGGCTTGTCAGCTGAGGCCATTTGAGGAAAACAAATCTCCCCTGCCTTGTGCTCCCTCCACGACTTGAACCTTGTATGGACCCTGGAGTTTCAATGAATGTCACAGTCAATCATTTATCCAGTTGGAAGGCTTTCTGGTCGAGTGTGAGATCAAGTCATTTTGTGTAACTAATAACCATAAAGAATCTGGATTCCAAACTGCTTTGTCATATCCACTGGAGGTGAGGCCTCTCCCTGGCCGGGTCTGAGGTCTTCAGCTCATTACTGCTGGGGGGGGGGGGGGGGGGGATTATACATCTGCGCAGGGATGATGGATGACAAGTTAAATTTGTGTCCAGGGACTGAAGGTGAATGGTGACAGAGGTATTTATCTTGAGAATGGAGGTTGGGGTCAGGCGAGGCTGGGTGCCTTAAGGCACGAGACATTGACAAATTCATCCAGAGGACCCCGACGCTGCGGCCTTTTCCTTTGTTTTGAATCCTGGCCACTCGCTAAGCGACCCGCATCGCTCATGCTGCCAGCGTGTGAGGAATGCCTCGCCATGCCAGGCATCGTCCTTCTGCTGACGCCTGTACCTCAGTTTTCTGTAAGTCTTGAACCTCTGACTCCTTAGGCTCCTGAAAGGTTGTGCAGATACATTACTGTCATTTAGCAGACAAAGCGGCTTACAATAATTGCTTTTCACGTAGGAAGTCAGTGTACTACTACTCGCCAGAACTCACAAATGCATCTCTTTTCTAAACAAGTGACTTAGAGCATAATCTAGTCTAGTGTCAAAGTCAAAGTGCAAGAGTAATATAGGTTAAAGGCTAAAGACTGGTTAAAGGAGAAAGGCTGATCATTGACCAACGTTAACCTATGTTTGTTTTTTTTTAACTCAAAATTATGGGTCAGGGTACATTTTGTACATAAATATGGACAACAAACAAATCTGCAAATTTAGATTTGGAAATATCCTTGTATTAGATATAGAATAGAATGAGATTCTCATTCTGTATCTTTTAAACAACGGGACAGTAGCTCAACAACTAGTCATTCGAGGTCTTGGGTTGAGCCCTGAGACAGAGGCCTGTGTAGACTCCTGAGGCAGAGGTCTGTGTTTACATCTCACTGTACTGAGGAGAGGAGGGCTGGAGGAGGAGGGGGGGGGGGGGGGGGCGAGCCAGAGAGACCTCTAGTGGAGGATGAAGATGCTATAGAGGAGCTACCACACACAGTACAGCTCAAGATATGATCTCATTCGAAGATACCATCATCAGTCACTGTCTTAGAGCCTAAAGCTTATCCAGAATAGATTGTGATGAAGTCCAACAACCAATAGCTAGGGTCTGTTCTGCATACAGTAAACTTTACCACTGGATAGATCAGGGACATGTGTTTTCATCCATTTGAAAGGGTTAGGTCAGTTTGTTAACATCACCTACATGGCTGAAGGGACTGAGGTGGCAGAGGCCCACGGTGAAGCTCAGAGGTGAATGATGTACTCTGGCTAAGGGGACATTGGTTCCACTGCTACATCGGCCGTCTTTGTGTTTTGACACCATAGGGCTCATTTTCCAATTAGGTGACTACTAGTGATGGATACAATGTGAAGTGGTCATTTGTTTCTGCTTTGGAAAAGTTCTCGAAGCCCCAGCAATCACTAACCACTCCACTGCGGTTCATCCATCATGTTGTCAACGCTGTAATGTCCTGGACATACACCACATAGGACATGAAGACAGAAACACGGACAAAGCAGCTGGCTCCTTTCATTACATGCCAACATTTTCAGCATAAATTTAGACCTCTTTTTTGTGGTTGTTAGTGACATCCGCTCTGACTGGATTGTTGAATGCTCAGGTTCATACAGTATGTCAGTGTACACAGTTCAACTTCCCAGAGGATAAATACGCAGGTCACATTCATTACAATATGTCTCCTACCTCCCCAAGAGCAGTCAGTGTAAACAACACATCCGTTGATGGCTAGTCTTTTCCAGTTAGATGACAGCTGGACAGCTCTGTATCATTGAAATCATTGCATGCTGTCAGTTTTAACAGAATATATTGATTAGTTGTATTATTGACTTTTTGACCCAGCCCTGTCAGCAGTTAAAACATACTATACCCATAATAATGTTACATTTTCTGTTTCCCACATGGCGAGGACTATTGATTGTCAATATGATTCAAAATGAAAATTATTATCGAAATCAAAATGATTGATTGTGGAGCGAGGCGCTGTAACAGTTATAAGAGACCTCCTTACGGCTTGGCTCCACTGGGTCCGTTTGCGTCAGCGTCAACCATCAACTATCAGACGCTAAGGAAATGAATCCTTTGTAATTAATGACAGTGGCTCCACTGCAGACTTTGCATCACATTCAACGCCAGCGTCGAACGTTAGACAATTGCCGAGGTATTTCTTGATTTTCAACGGTAGAATGTCGTAGAATGTCGATGCTGACGGTCGACGCTGGCGGCCACAGTGGAGCCAAGGGATTAGTCTCTTGAGTACATGCCAAAGTAAAGCATTTCACAGAACCTCCCATTAAGTAATCATCTGAACTGAGTACTCCTTTTGAAAGGCCACTTATTATTTCAAAGAGATTTCAGGTTCCAAACATAGACTTAATTAATTAACCTCTCAAAGGTTTTGATAAATGCCAGAGTCGATTTGTCTAAAAACTAGACACTTCCCTGCATCCTTTGTACCCATTAGCAACCCAGCACATTAATTATGCTTTCAGACCGTCCAGGATGGCGGGTAAAACTACCACGCTCTTTCACTAGGATTTATAAATACATTTACTTCTACCAGTTTCCCTTAAGTGCTTTTTTAACAATGCATGCTGTATGAATCATTTACCATACAGGAATACCTTAAAGGAATCATTTGCTTTGGAGAGGCTTTGTGGTTGGTTTGATGCTGTCGAAAGTCATTATCTCCTAACAGACAGCATCGGTGGTTTTTGTGATGCAGTATTGATGATGTGTCACATAGCCATGCATCAGTCCCAGAAAGCGCTGCTGTCTCTGTGTAATGTGCATGGGACTGACAAGGTTAGGGAAGTGATTGTGAGACCTGAGGGAAACCAACCATACTGTTTCCCTCTCTTAGTACAATTATCCTAGAAATTAGATTTAAACTGTTTCAAATCGTGAACAAAAGTGGTTGATTATTGACCCCTCCCAAAATAAAAAAAGAAGTCAACATGGTATTGTTATCTAAAATGGCACATGGTGATGTGTACGGAAACTACAAATACTTCTTGTTGATTCAAGCGTGTTTTCAAAACCTTAAACAAAGTTTTATTCAGACGTCAGCCAAGCTCATGTAACAACAAAGGCGTGGAGAAGGCCATGTGAGTAGACCAGGCGCACACTAACCCTGCCTTTCCTCCACAGCCAAATGATCCCTGTAACTTCTAACTCGTAATTGAGATGTGTAATAGCTGTGTAATGGATGTGTAATAGCTGTGACATTATCTGACCCCCATTTTCCTTTTATTCTCACATCACTTTGTTTATACATGCCTTCCTGTCATAATCCCTCACAGATCTCCAGAGCCAGTCCCCCTTTGAAGAAATTGCCTTTCATGGCGTGATCTCCACATAAAGGAGTTCTTTTTAATGACCAGGATCTGAAGCTCATTTCATTATGCATAAGCCCACATCAAAGTAGACGGCGTCTGTCCGGTCGCGGTGGCGTTGTTCCACATGACAGTCGTTCACATCAGAGCGACAGACCATATACACAGTGGTCATAATCGCTTAATTAGGCTCAGGCCTAGCCGTTCTACCTCAGATTTAGCAGCCGTACTCTCATCCTCAAAGACATTTTGTGAGTTACAGTAGATTTGTGTCACCATATTTTCTCCAATATTTTGATTTTAATTTTCAACAGACTTGTTAAAATCAGTAGCTTCAGAGAGCACTTTGGAGGACAAAAGTGATCTAACCACCTGAAATCACCCTGTAGCTAAAGACACAATGCCTGTCCTAATGACAGGCTGGGTTAAACATTTGCTCATTGTCTCAGTTAATATTTCCGTGCCAGATGGCAGGTGGTTGAGGGCCCAACCCAAACAACCGTGTTGATCTAGCCGCCAGTCCATGAGCGCAGGACAGGACGGCATTTCCATGCCATTTGTTTTGGTTGTGATAAGACTGATGATGTCAGCCAAGTTCAGCTCCACTGGGGCATAGCGTGCTCACCCCTGGGCCTAATACCTTCATCTTCATCATTATTATCATCATCATCATCATCATCATCCATCTCTGTTGTCCAGTCACTGTTAGACATTCTGTTAGAGCCTTCTCCACAATGCATATCTTGGACCACGGGTGGAACGGTATATTGTAAAGGCTTACACTGATGTAAAAGGTGTACACTAGTGTAAATATCATATACTGTACTATGTCTCAGAGCAGTCTTCTAAAGGATGATCTGGGTAATTTGCTGTAACATAGATGGAGTGGTTGTGTGGATTAGGCGTTAGTACAGGGGCTGGGGGCGGTCGGCGGCGGCTGTGAGCTCGCCACGCCAGTTCCTGAAGTGAAGCACCAGTGACACAGAGGTCAGAGGTCAGAACGGGGCCAGCCTTCACGAAAACAAGTGCAATTGGGTCGATGACTCATCTTGTTCTCATAATTCCCATGAAACCACGTCTCATAAAACAGACTGTAAAACTTAAAAGCGCAGGCGATTACTCATAATTGCTCCAGAATTGATTTATTAGGTTTGGGTGTGAGGGTGTGTGGAGCTGAATGCCATCTGACCCCCCCAGCTGAATGAATAACCAACAGGCTCCTCGACAAGCAGATGTTTGAAAGTGTTGCGGTTTTATCAGCCCTCTCATGTGAACAGGCACTGAACCAGATCCAATCAAATTAAGTGTGAACAGACAGCTGCGAATCATTTGGAATTTGCTCTTTTCATTTGTGTTAGTAGCACTAGACTTTTGGAAATGTAGTGAAGGGAAGTTGAAATTAACATGGTTGATTAATGGCGGCCATTAACCCGTCAGCGTTTGTGTGCATTAGTTGCTGCTTAGTTTGTTTTAACAGTTTCTACAGACGTTCAGCTAGCAAGACAGACCTCCCGGTCGGTTGGATCGATGTTCGCCGCTCTAAGCGGTGTGAGATTGGAACGCGTGTGAGGGGAGAAATGGGTCCGTCTCTGCAACGATACATTAACAGATGTTTTTCTCCGCTGATCACCTGAACAGCAGAGGCCTGCTGCTCCCAGGGACCGGCCGTCTTCAGGGAAGCCAGTCCCCTAGCCTCAGCCCTTACTGCCTAATTGCAATTTAATTTCTTGTTTTTCTCCGATGATTATAAGATGTTGCCGGTTTAATTAAACACAGATGGCATGTTTATATGAACGCGTGGTGCACTCCTTTGCTAGTGAGAAAACCACCCTGCGATTGAACTGTGAAACTGTGTAGTCCTAATGCATATTACAGTACTCACGTTCTGAAATATAATTGGTGTGTGACACTGATTATCCCTTTCTGTGGCTGTGTTCTTAGACCAAACTTTGCTGGAGGCTTTCTTGCTGTAGCTTGTTCCCACACATACTGTAGTGAAGCCCTGATGCCAGTGAATTTGGGTGTGTTTTTGTTTAGATGTTGGCAGTATTAGTTGTTGTTGTAGTTGTTGTTCTGTCTGCCCCGAAGAGCCAGTGTTGTTGACTGGAGGCGTTTTTCCAGGCCTGTCACACTTATCAGGAACCATTAGAGAAAAGAAGTCTACTGTTCCCAGGCACTTTGGATTCCAGTCCTCACGACATCTGTGGCCCAGTAGAAATGATAGATTCCTGCTTCATTAGCCAGGGGTGTGGGATTACTCAGGGAGAACGCATTAATCACCACCTCCGCTGGCAGTCTGAATGCATAGGGCTTTGTCTGAAAAAACTTTTCTGACATGTCACTCTCCACTAGTGACGGTACACAATCAATCATCTTGATTGACAGCCGTGATAGGTTACACTGTTTACACAATGTGTAATGAAGGATCATGTTACCCACTTCATTGTTGTTCCTGAGACAACTGCCAGTGAATAGAGAGGGTAGCAGACACTCACAACAGCCCTTTGGCTCAGGAGAAAAGCAAACAATGTTGTTTTCCAGAATTCTTCTCGCCTGTCGTAGTTAGAGAAACTCAGTCTACGTAGCAACCAAGTGCGGTTGAGCAACTGTGATTGGACAGATCCAGCATATTGTCATATCTCTGAATGTATTGGAGATCCATAACGTTATATTTATTGATGCACTCAGGCAGCAACCTCATCCGCCATATTCAATATGAACAACACAATTTAGTGTCCATCAATGTTTGGAATGTGCTTAATGCTTGAAGCTGTGGTCAATTACTCAAGAATGTGTCAACTGGGGAAGATGCACTTATGTCCTCCTGAATATTGAGTCATTGAGTCATTAAGCCACATTGTGATGTTGGATAAAGTGGCTGAAAGTTATTTATCCTTTTTTCAAGGTTAACCTCAAAAACATTGCGTGACACTGTCACTTCTTGAAAAGGCACCTCGATGCTCGACAGACAGCACGCTGATTGCTTTTCCACCCCTCACTAGAAAAGACACAAATTACCTTTAATCTGCCCGTGAGGCACTCAAAACAAGGACAAGGTTTCAAGTGGCTATGCTCTTGTCATCTTACATTTCAAGAGATGTTTTTTGCCTGGTTTCAGCATGAAGCGGTGAATGTAAAAGACAGGGGATCCCTTAGCAAACATCCCCATTAGAGAGAGACCTACAGTATGTATAATGCATCTGTGTGTGGCCTGGGGACGTCTTTGTTCAAGCTCATCACAGGCCATCTGGTACTTACTGTCAACAGCCCAGAGCTAACATGACCTATCCAACTATGGATGGACATCATGGCTAACTGATCCCCAAGCCTTCACACACACACACACACACACACATGCATGCACGCATGCATACACACACACACACACACACACACACATACCCACACATACACACACACAAGCACGCACGCACATACACACACACACACACACACACACACACACGTGCATAGAGTGAAAGTGTCAACAGACCGGTATCAGAGGCCTCTAAATGACACCATCATTGGGATTGGGGTTTCATTTAATTTACTGCACCCATCTTCAACCATCAAACTTGTCATGTTCTAATTAAGTAAGTAAGTAAGTAAGTAAACCTTTATTTATAAAGCACATTTTACACGACAGCAGTCGACCAAAGTGCTGAACAGTAGTAAAAAATAATAATTAATACAAACACAAAACCGGCGAATATGCAACAATACAAACATTGAAAACAGACACAGCTTGTGGTCAGGGTGAATGAAAATGGAGATTAACAGTGAGTGGTCTATTCCTAAACAGAAGTCACGTTTACAGTGGATTAAAGGTCAACAAAACCCAAAATGGCAGATAATTTAGTTGGGTTGAGACTGTAGAAAAGCTGTTATCTCTTAGGACATTCAGTTCAGCTTCAGGTTAGTGCTTGACAGACATCGTCACCCTTAGCATTCCTGTTCGTGACTAACATGCTGTCAGGACTTGGGCAGTCTGTGTCTGTGTCTCACTCTCATGCTGGTGGTGCTGTCCTGATGGGGTTGTCTGTCAAACGCAAAATGGCTTCCCGCATATGAATGAGGAGACACACAATATGAGGACTATTCAGCTATTATAGCCCTATGGTCTACCTAAATGAGCTCAGGCTGGACTATGAAGGCCTCTAAGCTTACGCTGGATGGATGAGCATGTTTTGGTTTTGAATGAACAGCAGAAGGACAGTCCTGTTGAATTACACACTGGAACGACGGCTGCCATTGTGCCACTCTGACCGGTGAATGGAGTATTGGGTTTTCCTTGTCGGACATCAGGGGTATATTCTGGAAGCCTTCCAGAATACCAACGGCTTCTTTTCTGCTTCCAGTGACAGACTCTATTCAGTGTCAAAAGAATTTTATCCCCTCCAAATAATTTGATATGGCGATGTAGGCGTCTGACCCAGATGAAGGTGTGATACAGTGTGTCCCTCCATTCATTCCAGGCAGAAATATGATGAGGAGACACAAACCCGCTGAACTCATCATCCGTCGCCTGCTACAGTGTTTTGTGTTGCCGTTCGTACATCCAATATGTTTTCCCTTGGTTGTTTTTCAGTGAGACTCTCAACCTGTCCAAGTACAATAACGTCTCTTCCTCCTGTGGTGTGTCTGGGGCTTCTATAAACACGCACTAAACATTTCTCCATGTCAGAAATGGCACACACACACACACTCGCACTCGCACACACACACTCACACTCACGCGCACAGACACACACACACACACACACACACACACACACACACACAAACAATTTCTCGCTTTCTCGTTTTGTAATCACCTCTCCTCTCATTCTTGCCTCAGCCTGTACTGTCTCTACTGTAGTTCTACCCCCTCACCACCTGTCTCTACTGTAGTTCTACCCCCTCACCACCTGTATCTACTGTAGTTCTACCCCCTCAACGCCTGTCTCTACTGTAGTTCTACCCCCTCAATGCCTGTATCTACTGTAGTTCTACTCCCTCACCACCTGTATCTACTGTAGTTCTACCCCCTCAACGCCTGTCTCTACTGTAGTTCTACTCCCTCACCACCTGTATCTACTGTAGTTCTACCCCCTCAACGCCTGTCTCTACTGTAGTTCTACCTCCTCCCCTCCTGTATCTACTGTAGTTCTACCCCCTCACCGCATGGATCTACTGTAGTTCTACCCCCTCAAAGCCTGGATCTACTGTAGTTCTACCCCCTCACCAACTGTTTCTACTGTAGTTCTACCTCCTCACCACCTGTATCTACTGTAGTTCTACCCCCTCACTGCTTGTATCTACTGTAGTTCTACCCCCTCACCAACTGTATCTACTGTAGTTCTACCCCCTCACTGCTTGTATCTACTGTAGTTCTACCCCCTCACCGCCTGTCTCTACTGTAGTTCTACCCCCTCACCGCCTGTCTCTACTGTAGTTCTACCCCCTCAAGGCCTGGATCTACTGTAGTTCTACCCCCTCACCTCTTGTATCTACTGTAGTTCTCTCCCCTCACTGCCTGTATCTGTAGTTCTACCCCATCAACACCTGTCTCTACTGTAGTTCTACCCCCTCACCTCCTGTATCTACTAGGGATGTTAACAGTTAATCGACTATCATTTAATTGACGATAAGAATTTACTCGAGTAAGATTTGGTTACTCGATTAATTGCTTCTTTTTTTTTTGAACGAACGTTATCTACGGGAGTTGCGTGAAATGTAATCATGATTTAAGGTCGTACTGCACATGAGGGCGCCACACCATGTAGTGAAGGCTAATTGGGATGCTGGGAAATTTCAAAGACAGCGGAAGAAAGACACAAAAATGAAGCGAGCAAAGCGCAGTCCAGAGCGGGACCTTCTTATCAATGAATCGACTATTGTTTGTTAAGGTTAATAGTTATCGATTAATGAAATTCCTTGAAATTTGCAACCCTAGTATCTACTGTAGTTCTACCCCCTCAACACCTGTATCTACTGTAGTTCTACCCCCTCAACGCCTGTATCTGCTGTAGTTCTACCCCCTCAACACCTGTATCTACTGTAGTTCTACCCCCTCAACGCCTGTATCTGCTGTAGTTCTACCCCCTCAACGCCTGTATCTACTGTAGTTCTACCACCTCAATAGCTAACAACAGTCATGTCACTTCGGGCCTCCTGCCTTAACCGCTACCCCGAAAAGCTCTCTAGGTTGGCCGTGACACATCCACCCGGGGAAGATTACAGTCCACCAGACAGGCAGCCTGGAAAGTCACTGGAACTGGAGGAGATAAGAGCGGTTGAAATGAACCCGGCTCCTTCCCACACGCGGCCGGCTGGCAGAACAGACATCGTTCTCGTCTGTCATCTCCAGCGGTCTCATTACGGTTATCTCCCGAACGCACACAGTGCATAAAAAGCCCTGGCCAATCAAGATCCACTTCCGTGCAGGTTGTGCTCTCTCTCCCCCGGCGTAATGGAATCCAGCGACGTTGAGTCGGGACTCCGCCTCTCTCTCTCTCTCTCTGTCTCTCTCTCTGGGCCGATCGTCTCATATGTTTGGGAGGTAGAAACAATCGCCCTTCGTTATCCGTTAAACAGTAGATCAGGGTGGCTAAAGTACAGTAATAATAAACTCAATCATGTGGAAAGGGAGCTGTAATCTGACAGGGTTTTTTTTTTCTTCCCCAACAATATTAACGTCCCTTTTCATAATCCTTTGTAGGTTAACTCCAAGGCTGACCCCCACATCACCCAGAGAGAGAGGGGGGGGGAGAGGGGGAGAGGGAGAGAGTGAGGGAGAGAGAGAGAGAGAAAGAGAGAAGGGGAGAGAGAGAGAAAGGGAGAGAAGGGGAGAGAGAGGGAGGGAGAGAAGGGGAGGGACAGGGAGAGAGAGAGGGAGGGAGAGAAGGAGAGAGAGAGGGAGAGAAGGTGAGAGAGAGGGAGGGAGAAAAGTAGAGAGAGGTTGGAGGGAGAGAAGGGGAGCGAGAAAGAGAGGGAGAAGGGGGGTTGGGGTAGAGGGACGGAAAGACAAAGAAAGAGAAATGCAAAAAGAGACTCCTCCCTAGCACTTAATGGGTGGTCTACCATCATCATTGGGCTGGGCACAGCTCAGTCCCTGTCTACCTTTGTCTGTGACCATTAGAGAACCTCACTTCACTGGAGCACATCATGGAAGTGAGGCTGAGGCCAACAAAACTCTCCACAGCCAGCTGCCATCGGTGTGTGTCCCCCCCCCCCCCCCTGCTCCTTTTAAAGAGACTGTTAAATATGACTCAGCTGTTGTGCTTGGGACTTGCGACAACAGCTTTAATTCCTCCGCCTGTCCCCTCCCCTCCATGAAAGGAGAGGAGAGGGGGGGCTCTGTGCCTGCAGGGCCCCCATCAGTTACCTGCTGACAGGCAGAGCATGACTGATGAGCTGCCCCGGGCGTCTCGGTACACTTTGTCAGCTGCTCATAATTTATACATCTTATCTCTGTCAGAACAAAAGAGAGCGCAGCGGCTTTATGGAAATGAAAACAGAGACTTGTTTAGGCTCCGGCGCGCAGAGTGAAGTGGAGTGATCCCGCTGATGGCTTTCCCGCTGCTGGCTGTGTAGCGCTAGCTAGCTCCGAGGCCCAGCCCAGCTGAAAGGCCCTCCACGCCCACGCCGCCATCTTACCCGCACCTTGCGGTGTGTTTCTCACCGGGCCCTCAGAGGCCTGGGCTCGGGTGAATCACTCTGGGCGGCAGCGGTGTGTGTGTGCGCAAGCGCGTGTGTGTGTCTGGTTCTCAGGGGGTAAGTGACAAAGACAGGGTACAGACTCACAGGGGTTCAGGTGGAGCAGTCTATGGAATAACACACAGGTCATTAATGTGTTGTTTTTAGTTTTTTCTACTCTCTACCTGTCTGGAAGATATATCCAATATAGCAACACCCAGTCCCCATGTGTATAATATAGAAGTCCTACTGTACCAGTGCCTACAACTGAATAGTGTCTACAACAGAAACATAGCTGTTCATAAAACTAATGTGGTTACCCGAGATGATTATTTAAAAAAATAAAAAATAAAAAAGGGAAAAGATAATAGGTATGATCCAGTGGGTACTTCCTTCACTGCGATTCTCACAGAGGGAGATGATTGGTGACCATGAGCTGGATCGTTTGGAAGTGCTCTGAAGGATGCATTAAGAGTACCTGTAATCAGAGTCAGTGCATTGTGATGAATGTACTATTGATGAGGACCATGTGGAGGGGGGCCTGGAGGAAAGCTATCGGTCACTGCCAGAGGAATGCTCTGCTGCTAGGAGAGCCGTGCTCTGGTCCAGGATATCCAGGACGACTCCCTTTTCTCAGGGTTTCGGTAGTCTCTCGCCAGACTCAAATATTACGTTGAATCGCTGCGCTCTGCATACTGCTGTACATAATACAGTCTGTGCCACATCGCCGCCCAAGTTGGTGGGCGGGGCATATCTATGGGTGGGAACGCCTGATTGCGAAAGTCGTTACTCATTGGTGTCGCCGGGATTCCGGCGCTACCAATGAATTGCTAGGATTTGAACACCTGATTTTTGCATGAAGTGTCCCAGACCCATAGAGCGATCTGCAGCATGTAGTAACGTAGTTAGTGTAGCTTATGTAGTGTATCAGCGAAAGAACTCGCATGGGTGTTGAGACTAGGGTCTCGGTAACATCAGTCGGGCCGCACGTCATCCCAAAACCAGAGGGCGACCGGCCGCTGAAACGCCGCCGTCGCCTCTCCTACTGGGAGGCTTTTGCATGCGAGTAACAAGGTAGCCTCGGCGAAACTCGACACCTTTGTTTTGTTTGGCTCGTGGTCCCGTGTGTGTCTGCTGATTTAACGTCCAGTATGTGCTTTCCTGTCCCGGGACAGGTACTGTAACAACGTGTCACCCCCGCAGGCTCCGAGCTATGCTGGCGTATCGCGTTGCCTATCCCCATTCCTTTTCTGAGGAAACTCGGCTGCCTCTCAAAACCAAAAGTTTGCTCACAGGGCCTGAGTGTAATCCACCCTTCATGTAATTGCAGATTCTGTCCTTTCTGAGTCAATGGGAGGCCAGTCTCAGGAAGAAAGACATGTCACCCCGAGCATACAAACACCGTGACACGGAGATCCCCGCAGAATGCAAAAGATAATCCTAAACAAACAGCCGCTTTGACAGGACCTCAACAGCAGCCCAGACAGGTGTGTCTGGAAAGGTGCTGATGGCTCCATATTATATGACTCTCCCTTCTCACTTGTTTCTCTCTGTGTCATGTTTAGGTTTATATCCTTCCTGTTCACATACAGCAACTGAAGCGTAATGCAAAGTAACTATTGAGAAAACGCCTGAATGTAACCTACATGCGTATTGATTTATTGATAAGCGTGTAACACCAGAGATGAGCCAGGTTGCCCTCCACCGCTGTGCTCCCCGGAGCGAGTTGGGGCAGGGGGGATCATTTGCGCCCCAACGACAAGCACATCATCGTGCGGCTGTAACCTTAGCTTTTGGGAGACGAGGCATGGCTTTGTTCTCTGCCAGGCTCACTCAGGGATGTTTGGCAGCGCGCTGAGAGATGTGATTATCCGTAATGCCGCCGCATAGCACCGTCCCCGATAACAGGACCTCTCGGTCCAGCACCGTCCCCGATAACAGGACCTCTCAGTCCAGGTCCGCCTCACTTATCTCCCCGCTGGGCTCTGCTTGGCCTCGCTCCACGTGGAGACACAACGCAGGCGCGCCGCTAGCTAGACCTGCGGCTACCCGCCACGCACTTCCTTAATGACTCTCAACCAATACATCCTCATTTTAGCTCACAAAAACAATTTTTATCTATTTATTTGGTTGTTCATATTTGTTACATTTTCCCACAATGTGAGACGGAAAGCTAAAAGGTGGATCAGATACAAGGTTTCGTGACAAAACAGAACTAAGGTCTTTTTCCGAGACAGTGAAGGCAGGTGGGGGGGGGGGGGCAGAGCTATAACTGAACAGCATGTGGCCGCGTCTGCAGGTGATGGCAGACTGACTGATTCACCTGACTGTCACTGGTGACCGGGGGGGGCGATGTGGGGGAGGGGGTGTGTGTGTGTGGGGGGTGGGGGGGGCGGTGGAGAGGGCCCTTCCAGCTCCACTCAGCAGCCCGGCGATGAGCGCTGAGGAGGGGCCGTGTCTGCAGATTACGGCCCGGAGATGAGACAGGACCGGGGGTGTGGGGGGGGGGGGGGGTGGATCCTCGGAGCGCCAGCTGCCAGACAGTTCACCACGTGCAACACATGTCTCTCAGCACCCACTGTGCCTTCATGCAAAGCCCCCCTCGCTATTCAGATGACAGAACCCTTCGCATCCCGCGCAGGGATGACAGATACGCCGTATCTCCTGAAACCCCCTGTTTGTCTAGCGCAGGTGTAGGAGCGCCCTTCTTCTCCCGACCAGCCTTTTCCACACTCTGCCCCCCCCCCCCCCCCACCCGCCCCCCTTCCCCCCGATAGTGATTTGGCATGCAGACGGTATCAAAGGGGAGATCTTTCCCATGCAATTACAGCAGAAAATAAAGGTGATGAGGTGTGAGTACAAAGGATGAAAAGGGCCAGAATGATGGCTGATTACAAATAAAGGGCAGCGACGCTCCAGCCCTGCTGAGTTCCACAGACAGTAGCAGGACGAGGCACGGAAACAGAGTAGTCATCCAGGTTTAACTTGGTTTTGTACTAATTGTTTAATGATTCCTCTGTGGGGTATTTGTCTTTATAAGGCATCTATCCCAGCATTGTAGTAGCTCAGTGGCCTTGTTGTCCGCCCTGAGATTGGGAGGTTGAGGGTTCGATCCCCGGCTGAGTCATACCAAACTCAATACCTCACTCAGCATCAATGGCTGGATTGGGGGTAAGTCCCTGCAACATACTAGCGTCATGTCCAGGAGGTGTACTTGTACATCAAGATGCCTCACGCTAAGGAATCAGAAGATGCCCTATGGGCCACTAGGCTCGAGAACCATTGGTTCTCAAGGCTACTTACTTACTACTTACCCCAGCATTGGCCTGCCTGTCTCTATGACAAAATGCCTCCGGACATGTTGAGGCTTAAAGGGGTAGGACCTAACTAGAGGACTGGTATGGTCTACCTGGCTGTCAGAAAATGTGACTCATTGGTAATGATTGACCTCTCAGAAAGCCGATTCTGTGTCCTTTCTTTCCTGATAATGCACGATTGTTCTCCCTAATCCAAGCTGCCACTTCTTCTTTCATGTGGATGCCGAGACACAAAAAAGCGAAGTTTGTAGGCCGGGCAGCCCCATGTCATACTTAGCGAGCTCAGCTTTCTCGGACGGACTTACTCGCTATTACGACTAATTCTCTGCGGATTACAAGTTAGTGAAAGGTCACCGATCGTTTCTGTTTCCCGCGAGTGAACCCGACAAAGACTCGGAAGATATTCTCCCTTCCTCCTCTATTCTCTCAGAGGGTCGTTTGTCACGGTCGTGACTGACGGCGGGGGTCGTTGGCATGTTATCCCACTGCACATAGCGAATAAATCAGCCTCGCTCCAGGTTTTTATTTCTTTGAACCAAATTCCAGCATGTCTCTTCCTGTAAGCCGTAGCAGGAAACTAGAGCCAGAGAAATAATGAATCAGGTTGATGGACAGAATTACAACCTGCCGACTTCCTGCCCTCCTATGACGCACGCCCAGCCCCGGCACCGCTGAATAGCGCCAGTGATTTAGCAGCACATCGCGCGGTGGATGGAGGCTGGATTTATTCACTGGAAGGTGGCAGCGAATACTGACTCAGAGCCTTAATGCACTAGAGCCGGTCCCAATTCATCACCGAGCCTGTCCTCTCCCAGAAAGGACACGGAGGAGCCCGGATTACACACAGTCTTTCATTTATTAACAAGCTAAGAAAAGGCGTCCATGAACACTGATTGACTACGGGGTGACAATGAACTCCACCTAAAATGTTTCCTCTCCAGGCGAGATTGAGACAACAGTCATTGGCCTATTCAGTGCCATGTTGTGAATAATCCTCCCCGTGGCTCAGAAGTGACTACAGTATAACTCAGGGCAACTCAAAGTGTTTCCTTTTTTTGTCAAAAGTTAGGCCAACAGTTTCAATCTAATCATCATGAATACTCAGAGCCGTTTCTGCCCTCCCGTGCCCCTCTTGCCCCCCCCCCCCCCTGCTGCAGAGAAAAGTCCTCCAGGGCCTGATAGGATGTGGACTGATGCTTAGCAACGACATTCCTCTGCCTTAAGTAGCAGTAAGCTCCTCACCGCACCCTTTGATGTGGCTGTCAAGGCAGATTTATTTCGTTTTAGCACATTGTCTTCTTGTCCAAATGTATAAGGGATAAAAGAAAGTGGTGTTTACACTTTTGCCAGTTCTAATTAAATCGTGTGTCTGATGATCCCTCAGATGGTGCAAGACGTGGGAGATCGTCTGGGGAGGTCTGGATAAGCTACTTAGTGTGATTTTACCTCTGGACTTTTGAAGACTTGTCTTCTTTACTGAGTGTTTCTCCTTGACTGACATCCACGTCTGCTCCAACCAACAACAACCATGTCTGCTCAAACCAACATCATCCACATCTGTTCAAACCAACAACATCCATTTCTGTTTAATCCAACATCATCCACATCTGTTCAAACCAACAAGATCCACGTCTGTTCAAACCAACAAGATCCACGTTTGTTCAAACCAACAACATCCACGTCTGTTCAAACCAACAACATCCACATCTGTTCAAACCAACAAGATCCACGTCTGTTCAAACCAACAAGATCCACGTCTGTTCAAACCAACAACATCCAAGTCTGCTTAAACTAACGACATCCACGTCTGCTCCAACCAACATCCACGTCTGCTCCAACCAACATCCAAGTCTGCTCCAACCAACATCCACGTCTGCTCCAACCAACATCCACGTCTGCTCCAACCAACATCCACGTCTGCTCAAACCAACAACATCCATGTCAGTTCAAACCAACAAGTGATGGTTGGTAATGGTCTCCAACACTATGACAAGATGGAATTCTTTTAAGTTCTCATTTGACATATTGAACACTGAATACTGAAATAGTTGCTATGTATATTACAGTGTACCATTGTTTCACATATCACATTACTGACAAGATAACTCATTATCCCAGCATGCATTGTGGTACAGTATAAACACTCACATGTTGGGGCCGATGTAGCTCAGGAGGTAGAGCAGGTCGTCCAATGATCGTAGGGTCGGCAGTTCGAATCCCGGCTCCTCCTGATGACCTGTCGAAGTCGAAGACACTGAACCCCAACTTGCTCCCAATGAGCAGGCTAGCACCTTGCATGGTAGCTGCCAACATTGGTGTGTGTATGTGTGTGTGAATGGGTGAATGAGAGGCCTTCATTGTAAAGCGCTTTGGATAAAAGTGCTATAAAAGTACAGTCCATTTACCATGTTTGCCTCAGCGATGGTGTTTGAAAACAGCTTGATCATGTGAGTGAGTAACATGGACACCAGTGTCACAGCTCCCTGGTCTGCTCCATGAAGGAACTGTGAACGCAAAATACAAGTAGGACACTGAAAATTAGGCATATTTTGTTGTTAAACAATGAC
The DNA here is from genome assembly GCF_949987555.1 of Borostomias antarcticus. Lineage (NCBI taxonomy): Eukaryota > Metazoa > Chordata > Actinopteri > Stomiiformes > Stomiidae > Borostomias > Borostomias antarcticus. The sequence goes on along the minus strand of NC_140255.1, from coordinate 14,867,343 downwards.
ATGTTTTTGTCTGTACCCATAAAGTAAGTCCTATGGTAGTGCAACTCAATGCCAATATGGGTGTATTAAAGAACTGTTGTTCCAAGGTTTAAAGGCCTAGTTTTAGTTTGTTCATCCCCTGGTCTCAGTGCTAGCACAGCTCCCGCTTGCCTTGTGTCCTGAGTAGGCCCTAAGCTTTTCAGATTTAGATCTGAGGCCTTATTTGAAAGTGCTACTCATGCATGTGAACAAGGAGCTTCTATGAAAACCGTGGTCTTTGAAATGCTATTGTGTTTCCCACAATAGCATTTCAACCACTGGAGATTAGCTTAGATCTCCATACAACCGGCAGTGCTTTTTATCAAGTACCATTAGCCAATGGAGTGACAAACTTTCAGAAAAACAACGTTCAGAACTTGAATAGACCCTTTTCATCTTCAGAAAAAATATTAAAACATTACCTCATTTTTTAATATTGAGTTAGACATCATTACTTCAATAGGAAGGGCATTTCTATGTCCAGTGTTGTGGATTTGCATGCTCATAGAGGAAATTGAAACCCGGCAGAACAGAGTCCAAAAGATAACTAATTACCTGTCTACAAAGACAACAAAGCGACAATGGGAGCCAGCTGAATGAATCTCTGTTATATATCACAGAGCTCCTTTGTCATGAGTGTTTACACAGCAAACGAATGCACCGACGATGCCCAAAACAAACTAGCTTGTTAAATTATGTTTGTGTTAAATCTTATGGGTTGGATTCAAAGCAGTAGTTTTTGGACTTGCCATTCTTTCATCTAGCTTCCGAGACAACGCCCTCCCCCCCCCCCCCCCCCCCCCCCCCCCATTACGGCCAATAACCTCCTGGTCTGGTAGACGGCCGTAGGGGGAGGAACTACAGAGGAAGGGGAGCAGGAGGGGCCCTGGGATTAACCCTCGGAGGGCAGATTGTTTGATCAGCAGACAGAGGGGGGAGGAAAGGCCCTTGATGCTGACAGCGGGCAACAGTCTGAGGCCCCGTGTGACTGACACCCCTGCCGCTCTGCTGAGAGCCCAGGGCGGACAGAGGGGCCAGTGTCCAGTTGTGCGTTTGCATCCTCTGCCCCGTGGGTGGTAGTGTTAATAATGTGGCAACCGGGAAGATTAATTGTGGACAAGCAGCAGGATTACCAGGGTCTTTGTGGGACCAGAAGGAGCGCTGGGTGGGAAAGGCCCTGTGATCTGTGAGGCTGAGAGGACATTAGTCAGGGCAGACTGGAGTCGCCTTTTAATAGGCTACTCAGGAGCTGAAAGGCCAACGCAAAGGGGATATTAAAATAAGTAACCAGAAAATTGTTGACATTCTTAAGGAGCCGGTATCAAAAAAACACAAAACGAAGCTTTCTATCAAGAGTTATAAAAACTAGGGAGGTAATCCACACAGGTGGTAGAGAGTAAATGATTGACACATCTCTCCCACTCCTATTTTCTTTAAGCCTACGCAGAGAGCAGATAAAATGGCTCCAGCTTATTTTGTCAACACGGGCAGGGCCAAGTGGGGCTCACTCACCAAGCTCTTTTTGTCCGCTAGCTAATTAAGCAGACTAACTCCACCAGGACAACAACAACCAGACAGGCCCAGCTGCGTGTGCTGCCTCACAACTCTCTGGTGGTAGGAGAACCATGCCACCTGTTGGAGTGTCCTTTCATAGCAGCATGGCCTGGGAGAGGCTCTCAACTGTTTGCTGACCTTCTCCTGAACCCTCCAGCTCTGTAATTATCATGCTAAAATGGACCTGACTTACAGAGGTATGGTAGACATGTTATGATAGTGGACGTACAGTTCCAGACTTGGTTGCAGCTGACGAGCAGAGCATCTTCAAGAGATATCGGGGGCTCACATGAGGGGCTTTAAGAACAACTTCAGATCTTATATTTTAAAACATTATTTTGCAGGATTTTTATTCAAGGCATTATTTCAAGACATTGTTGGTATGTTGTTATGGCATCATGTTAGCCTATATATACGCTGTTGAGATTCCTGGAGATGTTTCCTGCTGCATTTAATAATGTTTAGAAGATAGCACCTACTGTAACAAGGGCACACCGCCACAGGAGCAAGGGTGCCCTCAGACGTCAGTGTTCATCAGGCACCCACAGGAGAGTTCTTACTTTCCACATTGTTTACCTTCATTGACGTTTGGCTGCTTTTCACAAGCCTCGCTCTATCGGTAATCCATTTGATACAAATAAGCAAGCATCTGGACATTCAGGCCTTTTCAATTAAAACCTGGTGTTTTTCCAACACCAGAGAAATCATGATGAATGGCCTGTCACACAGGACCTCAAAGCGCCAGGAGACAAAGCTGTGCTAGCTTCGACAAGCTCCATGGTGAATTGTGAAATACACACTGATGATTATATGTCTTTTTCTTCAGGGATTCTTTCGCGAGGGCCTACTCCCTTCGTAATAGAGTTTGTTTGTAGGCATATATTTCCTCCTCCTCTGTCAGAGAGCTGATAAATTACAGAGGCACTGATAAAACATCCATGGCAATATAGTTTTGGGTTGTTTTGGCTCAAACGCCATGTGAACCTCACCAGATTCCCAGTCTCGCTAGCCAATATCTGGGAAATCTTAGAGTAAAATTGCAAACGTGTGTGTGTGTGTGTTATAATCGGCTTTGAAAATGATTCCTAATGCACTGAAACCATAACTCTTGCGCCTGAGTGATTTGTAGCTGTGGAGTTGTCCATCTGAGATGTTGTCTTGTATTTCAAATATGTTTCTAGCTGTGCCAAGATGTTGCAGCAGCCATTATTTTCCGCTGACTTTTGAAGCTCCACCATACATCAAGCAGATTTACGGGCAGACAGAGCTCCAGATGTTTTGGGGATCTTCGAGCTGGATTCTGGACCCTGAACGACTGGTTGTCAGCGCAGCACGAGCAAGATGGTTGTTCTTTGCTCTGTGTGAGTTTTTTTTTTTTTTAAGCTTTAAAAGATCAGTGTTATTTCATAAAATCCAGACATGCGTCATATCACCCAAACTTAATAGTCTAAAGTCACCTTCTCACCTGTCAAGGCGATTGTTTGTTTACCAGGTGGAGAAATGTTTCTCTGACTATTACTCTAATGCAACGAGACAACTCATCTCACTGTCAGAACTTGAAAGGCTGATCCTTTCTGACATCACATGTCGCTTCTAGATGATTCAGTTGAAGTGAGTCGTGGAGGTCACGTTTAAACATCTGACTCCAAGGGTGTAATCTCAGCCAATGGTCCTCCCAGATCAAGTATAGACATGACCCATTATGCAAATGTAAGTCTTTAACATCACTTTAAAGCCAACTCTGGTTATCAAACTAACAATTTACTGGTGATCCTTTTCCTTATGACCATAACTCTCATCTCAAAGAGTCAAATCAAACAGTAAAACTCAACTTGGGGGTTTTTGAGCCTTAGCAGTAGTAACAGCCGTGAAAATAACTCCATGCATTTTATATTTGACAGGCTCTTCTTACGCAATGCATCACTGCAAAATGAGTGGGAAGTCCCCGTATCCTCTGCATGACACTATTAAACGAGGGCTAACTCCTGACCCCCGGGACCTCGGCACATCGCAGCTTTCCCGTCACTTATCTTCACGCTCTGGATCAGACCGTCGTCACGCCACAGAGGCTGGACTCTGGGGAGCAGGGCTGCAGAGAGGCGGAAGAGTCCCGCCACCAATACCAGGCGCAGTGCTGAGGAGGAAGGTAATGGTTTACAAAGCCTCGTCAGTGGCCTATGGAGTCATTCAATTTGACCATTGGACTGTTTTTATATGACGGTACTTCTGTTCTGCGATAGCAAGCCAACAGTACAGCAACGCAGTTAAAGGGAACGATGTCCCATCATGTAGTCTACAGGTAAACAGTAGTAGATGAAAAATGCAGAATGTAAACAGTGGTGGTCTGGATGTTGATATTGAGATAACCTTGAGAAAAGATTAAAAAGCTACAGGGATGCTCCCTAGTCACTAACTAAATGTGACATTTTGACAGTAGAGCAATTTCAAGTCACATGTCCATAAGAAATTGATATTTCTGAAACAACAAATTCAGCCTTGCTCTTACTGTACTGTTACAGTGCAGTCCACATTCTTTATGGGACCAGTCAGAATATTTAGAGTCGATGCATCAATAAATTCATCCCACTTCTTGGCGCCCGGTTCACATTGAGTTTCCTCTGGTGTTCCCAGACCCCGTCCTATCCTCCGGGCCTCAGCTGGGACTCTGTCACGCAGCCAAGCACATAATCTGCTCCGAGCTCTGTATCATGTCCAATTATAATTAGCTTTGTCAGGCCTGAGCCCTACAACTCTCATGCAGATAATATGATAATATGTCTTCATAACCGAGTGACCTTACACGCGCAATATTTCTCTCTCTTCTGAAAATTGCATGTCAATAACGTAATGGAGTCTGGTGGTGTGCAGGCAAAGGAAGTGTTAGATGATTGGGCTCTCAGGTGCAGTGATGTATGGCCGTTATTATTCTGCCTGTCAGAGTTGTATACACAGCTGAGCGCAGCAGTCTTTCAGGGGAGGGAGGGGGCCCTTGTTAATCAGCGTTTTACCCTTAGTTAGGGCAGTGGTATACAGTAGGGACACTGGCTGAATTCAGCTGCATTTAGAAGGGACTCTTGGGTATTATAAAAGAACAGAGCCTATTAACGTGCCAAGCATTAGCGATGATGTATTTCACATCATGTTGGATCTTGACCTCAGTTGTTAGCATGAACAGCAGAGGGGATCTAACTAGCCTCTGGTTGTGGGGATGTACCCTTTGTCGGAGAGATTAGCTTCGGGGTCCAGCCGAAGCTACGGTGACTTACTGTTGACATCATCCTGCTCTCCTGTTAGTTTGTTTTGGGGGGGTGGGGGAGGGGGCGGGGGGGTTGTGAGTAATAACTGAGAAATGCTGCTGCACCGTCACCGGTCATCACCTCATTAGAAATCCTTTGACAGGGAACGACTGGACACAGGAAGCTGCCGAGACGAAGACGGCGGTCTGGCTGTTGACAGGAAGCCAGGGAGCCGCCGGAGGCGTGGCCTCTTCTCTCTCGTCGCGTCGGGAAGGATCAGCCTGACTGATTGATGTATTCCAGTCAAATGAAGCCCCAGTCTGAGTGATATGACACGTGTCTGGCCATGACACCCCCGTTCACAGCTAACGCTCATCGGTGTTGACGGGCGCCACTCCGCAACGCCAGCCTGGCACAGTTATTTTGACCCCCCCTCCCCCCTCCCCTCTTGTTCTTTTATTTCTGTCCCCTCTCCCTGTTTCCTGTCGCCGTGCCACATCTCATCATGGCTGCGGATCAGACTCGGCAGCCCCAGGTAGCGGCACACGGAGCACTAGGGCCCTAGGAGGGATGACGGTAAGAACAGGGACCGACCGAGACGGTATAGCGCTGGGGAGCGGCAGTGGCAATGCCGGGGTAGAACTAGTAACACCAGCGATCTGTTTGAAGCAGTGCATTCTGGGTAGCCTGTACAGGTGCATCATACCTAACTTGTAAAGTGCTGCAGAATTGACGTTCTCTCTCTCGCTCTGTCTCTCTCATTCTCTCAAATGGGACATTCATTCTCATTCAAGATTCAAGATCTGTTTATTTGCCATGTATATGGTTTACACATACTAGGAATTTGACTAGGGTAATAGCATACAGTACACTGATGGCGATGACATACGACAGGGTGCACGACAGGACAGGACAGTGCAAAGATTTGACAGTGCAAAAGTCAATCATTCTCATAATCTCATTAACCAGACTGATTGTGATTTGAAATTGTATCTTGTAAAGTTGGATTTTTATTCAGTCATCAGAATTCAACGTTCTTAAGACCACTAGGTCTCTCTCTTCACTGACTCTGGAACTGTGTCAGACAGTAGTAATCAGAGCTGAGGCAGGCCCATCGTGATGATTATCTCACAATAGTACTTCAGGAGGATTAAAGCAGACCGTTTTATCAGTTAATGGATTCATTACTGAAGTGTCTAAGTGGCAGTTTTCGATATAGTTTAGAGACACCCTTGTGCTAAGTGTTATATACTTAATTTTCAATGTTCAGAGAGACTCAAATATGTTTTTTTATCAGAGCCCTTTGTTTCACAGGCTATAAATCGAACACCAAAAACACGTGATTGACTAGGTGATTGCACAAAGATGGGATATTACTCTAGATTCTGCTGTCCTTATGTAGTGCAGACTGTCACCGAGGAGGACACCTTAAGGTTTTCTGTCAGATGTGGTAGACAGTTCCAGTGGTCACAAGATGGCCGCCATCAAACAGCACTAGTGTCTAGCCCCAGTGACAGGTCTCATTATCACAGACCACGGGATAGTTACATACTGATAAAGTCGGAGGGGGGAGGAAATTGAATTCTGGAGGACATAAATTCTGACAGCTAGAGATCATAGTCAGAAGCTAAATTAAGGAAGATTCATTTAATTTCCAATGACATCCATTCTATCCAAAGGAAGGCGGTACATACAGTAGCACACTGTAGCTCTGTTGCCATGAGATAAGGTCACGTCAGACTGGGCCCACTACTAGCGGAGGATCAAGGCTTAATCCCATTGGTGCAACCTCTTTACTGAACACATCACAGAGGATGTGGAATGCCTGACAACTATTATTCAGCAAAGGGGATTTGTAGTCTTTCAATTTAGCATGATAATTTAATAGACTGCTGACCCGAGGCCTGAGGATCCACAATGGCACACATGCTTGGCTTAGTTCCCGTACCCAGCAAGACGAGGAGTCTTTTCCATCTCATGTTGGAATAAAATATTAAAGGCAGCCTAATACAGTATGTAGACCACAGGAATTACACAACTTGACAAAGTACTAAGCTCTGCTGTAACACTGTTCTGAGCAGTGAATCAATTCTCATTATTTCAAGATACTGTACAGAAGGAATCGTGCGCGTACTGTACTGTATGTGCGGTATCGGAGCGTAATGGAATGCCCGTTTTCCAGAACGTGGTCCTGCTAGAATATGTTCAAATAGTATTTCCTTGTTATTAATACGTGGTGTGTTTGCCAAGCTACAGAGAGTGAAAAATGGCCAGCTCTAGACTGCCCAGCCCATGTGGCCATGCAGCATGAATGGCTAATGAATTACAGATGAACATCGACGCAAATTAATCTCCCAGAAGTCCCTGGGTAATATGCCAGCCATTTAAAACTTTAATCAATACTGGAGCTGGAAACATGCAGGCATTGCACTTGTTTGGTCACAATAAACATACAGTAAGAGGAATCTGAGACACTCTAAATCAAAATGACAGGCTCTTCTGCACTAAATATTTTCATTGGAAGCAAAGAATAAATGTCTACACAACTTTATCAGCTGTGTATCCACCTATCCTTTCAGAGGAGAGACTGATGGCTGGCTGAACACACTATAAGAATGAGTGAGTGATACAGCAGTCTTTAACCTTCTCTCTCTTTCTCTATTTCTCTCTCTCTCTCTCTCTCTCTCTCTCACACACACACACACACACACACACTCTCCTTCTCTCCCTCTCTCGTTCTACCTTCCATCATCAATGGCCAGCCCAGATACATGATGAAGCCACGAGAAAGCAACGTTTTATTTTGAGTTATGACACAAAAAGATATGTGTGGTGTCTAACTCCCACACAAGTTAGTACAATTCATCTGTCCCTCTGGAAAATCCTGTGCCAGCAATACACATCATTTGAAAGGTTCACATGATTGATGATCTCCATATGTACAGTGTGAAGTCAGTGTGAATACCCTTTGCTTTTCCAACTGAAATGATGAGTATACATTTGAACACAATACATTTTGCTGTATTCATATATTCATACAATATGGAGTATTTCATCTCACTTGTGGTTAGTAGATAGTGACAGCACATTGAAGTTGATATTGACATCTAATGGCGCTGATGATGAAATGTACGTAACAGATCAAGCATAGTGGCAGAATGCTGCCAAGAACATGGCTGAATGCATCTAAATAACCTCATAATTCACCTCCTGGTTCAGTTTATGGGAAGCCAGTATATCCGTCTTTCCCGGGGGCATTGGTTAAGCAACTAGAGATGATAAGGAAGTTTTAATTGTGTTGTTAATTGATTTTTGAACACCATTATGACCGTCGTCGGTGGTTGACTCAATGGAAATTTTCCGCGCACACGTCACAGAAAGAGACACCTTTCAGAAGTGAAGTGGTGCACAGAACAGATAACCTTGATACTAGGAGCTACACACCCCTTGGCTACGTCGTCCCATGACATATCGATGGCCCTTGAGCATCTCAGAGCTGATTGTATGCATAATGCAACCATTAAAGTACACTTGGGCTCGCAATTATTTTCTCAGGCGGACAGATCTGCGGGGCTTGTTAGGCCTGGTGACAACTTTACCCTCGCTCCCCGCAACATCCTGTCAGTTTATATACGAAACGCAGTCTAACCACCAGTGTAAAATTACTGTATACCCAGTGACTGCAGAGTTTTTATAAGGTGCAATCACATGGGATAAGCATGAGCGTAAACCATAGAGCTGTAGTAATGAAGGGCTCATACGGCATCCGGAATATAAATCCATCTGCAATGACTGAAAATCACTGTGGTTTGCGGAACCTGTACAATGTTAGCGTATCTGGAATATGACTTCACATTAAAATGCTGAAAGATATTATAGCCGGTAAATAAGACGGCCATTACTCCCCAAACCATCTCCATGCTGTCAGCGTAATGGCTCTTTAATCGTACGCAGACCCTCACAGGAGTGTCGACGCCAAACGGCCCTGGTAGTCTCTTCTGCGCGGCCTGTATATGAGCGTCTCGGAAGCGTCCGTCTCCCGACGCCATGGCGTTTTATGAACCTCGTCTCGTCTCCCCTCCTCCCTCCCAGGGTCCTCTGTTCACCTCAGACGGATGATGTGTGGGGGCGAGGTATGCGTTTCCCTCATCCCTCTTATCCTCCCTCCATCGCTTTCCTGTGCTCCATCTTTCAAGCTGTAACTCGGGTCACCAGCTGTGCCGGGAGCCCCAGAGTGTATTTATGGCGAGCTGCACTTCATCACACAGCGGCGGAGTGGCTGCCAGCGTGCCGGCGTGCTCCAGCCTCCTGGCCTCTGGCCACGTCTTTTGCGGCGTGATGACGGTTCTCTGGTCGCCGTCGCCCAACCCCGCCCCCGGCCGGAGCCGCCTCCCTGCCGGAGATGGCGTGGTTAGCTGTTAACTTCCAGCCGTGTACTGTACACACGCACTGGTGCCCCCTGCCGCTGGGCATCTCACATACACACGCACACGAAAACACACATGTTCCAAACTTGGGTTGCTAAAACAAAGGCCTCCAATAAATGTGGCTGTTCTACGCTGTTCTTGACCTTGGTCCTATCTCTCTCGTGCTGTCTGCTGGCTTGATGTAGCTGTTGTTTCTCTCGAGTCTGTCCTGTTGAGCTGCCCGCCCACCCCCCTGGACCTCCTGTCTTCAGGCCAATGGCAGCAGCTGGGATTCATTTCCCCCTCTCTGATAGGCTAGGAGGAGACGGGGGACCCTATCAGGACCTGGGCATCAAACCCCCCCCAAGCCACGTCCCCCATGCCCACAGCACCCAGGCGCAGAGCTTTATGGGAGACGACAGCTCCTCGCACTTCGGTGTTCGGATCACCTCAAGTGCTGTAGCTCGGATATCAGGAGAAAATGAGCACCCTTCCCAGCGCCGAGACCAAATGTAGACTGACCGAGGGTATCCGCAGGCCGCCGCTGCGCTCGCCTTCCTGACAGGACGGGCCTGGCGGTAAACTCCCCACGCAAGGGAGGCCGGCGTCTGGAGACACATCTGAGACGAACGCTGGCTGGAGACCGACAGGAGGGAGGGGAGGGGGAAGGGGGGGGTTGAACACTTTGAAGCGATTGGAGGTGATGTCAGGTTTGTTTAGACTCAAGGGCGACTTTTGCATATGTTGGCCACTAATACTGCACCACCAGTATCACCGTGCTTGTCTCTGCCTTCTGTCACCGTGTACCGTCCCGTCCTGTCTGCCGGGCTCTGACAAGGTCCTTTCACATGGTGTTATTGCAGACTCCGAGCCGCAGTCAGCAAGCCATCACTCAGCCTCTTTGTCCGAGGCCCGGCCCGTTCTTGCCATTAATGCACCGTGCGTCTGTTTCGGTGATGGGGGGGAGGGGGGGTGTGCTATCTGTTTCCCTGCCAGGAGATCATTGACAATAGTAATAGCACTCAACGTCCGCCTCATTGACGTCGAGACCTCGCCGCAGTCTCAAGTATCTGACAAGTGACTCACCTCTCAGAAATCAGGACAATGAACATTTTTTGACGTTATAGGGCAGATGTGCAATCTGAATCGCTTTAGGATTTCTACAGAGAGACCTCTGAGATTGATATACTACAAACAGGACTAATGTATACATGATCCACACCACACTATAGCAGGGCTGCCTGAGGCAAAATTCACACATCCACTAAATATTCAGATTTGTGTCTCCATGGGGTTTGTGGTGTTGTATTACCTCAGGTGTAAAGTCTGATCACCTTTATTCTGGATCATACATTGTAAACATGGACGTCATTCTCATTTTACATCACAATGAAGTAGATTTAGACGTTTTAGAATTATGACTAATTCTAAAATGGTCTGATTTCTTTAGGAAAGACAGTCTGCAGATGCTTATTGATTTGCTGTCCAACTTTGTTTGTGAAGTTTGAAGTTGTGAAGTATCCATTGTACAATGTATTGTGCTCAACTTGTGGCTGTCTAGACATTGTCCTTAGGCAAGAAATGTTTTCAAGGTTTTTGAAGCCCAGACTCAAAGTACACACCAATCCTTTTGCAACCTTTTACCCAAAGGAGTTAGTTGGCAAACACTGGCTAGGCTTTGCTTTCATTGCGGGTATGGAATGAAGATATTGCCAGTCAACAATGATTCATTTTCAAATGAGCATCCCTAGACGACATTGTGCATGAGTGAAAAATGAGTCTAGTTAACGCTAAGAAAAATAGACTGCGGAATGCAAGGCCAAACAAAGCAAAAAGAGGATTCCCAGGCTGTGCAACACCACAGTACATATTATCCACATCTACCATTAGTCTGTGGCTCACTTAATCCTCCATGACCATAAGAAATCAATACACAGACACTTCATAACATAAATGCTATATATTCACCATTAGCTACAAATAACACAAAAAAACAGTTTGGGCTGTATTGTGTTGAATTCCTGCGATATTTTGTGTTTAGCTAGGTGGTTACGATATTCTCCGCGGAGGGTGTAATCGGCCATTATTCCTTCCCAGTGTAGGGAGTGATAAAACACAATCCCTCTGGCGTCTTCAGCGGACTCCTCTGGCCCTGTCAAGTCCTCCCTCAATCTGAGTCGCGTGGCGGCTGACATGATTGCCTTTAAGCAGCCCGTCTTAGCAGGCGACACACAGCTGCAGCCAGGCACCTCCTCTGACAGTAAGAGCACCGTGATGGATTGCCTTGCCAAAACTGCTGATCAAAGGGGGTTCAAAGGTCAGATCTGCGGCTGGCCACGCGAGGCATCTGCAATCATCAGAGATGGGTCCTCCTGTCCAAACATCACGATGGGAGTCGGAATCTCTGCTCCCCAGTTAACAGGACGCAGTGCAGTGTTTCCTGGGTTCCAGTGAAGATCAGATTGTGCTCTGTGGAGCTGGAAACGTTGGTACAGTACGTGGTACGTGGTTATGTGACGTGGTTCAGAACTATATAGTGATTTATTGTTCTGTCTATGAGTGTGGGTTTAGTTCTCATCTGATTGGTGAACAGATACTGTATTGTGGCCCTCTGCCAATACAGTATGTTCGGAGACATAGATGCACCCATCTCCTATATTAACACATACAGTATTCACACACACTTGAATACACACTAATACACATCAACATAAAATTTAATATTTCCCCTGGTTGGGCTGCAGACGCGCTCTGCTGAAAAGAGCAGACGTTTAAAAGTTTCTGCAAGCCGCACTGCCATTGAGACACTGGCGCTGACGTAGGTGGACCTGACAGCACCCCGGCCCGCTGGAGATGGCTCTGGGACATACCGGGTTTGGTACGTGTCAGCTCCCATCGCCGTCAGGATCTTTACAAGAGCCAGAATATAACGTAAACAGAATCATCAGAATAGTCTCTGTCTCTCTTGGGACTATGTTTTTGGTTGAAAAACCTGAATAGGGAGGGGTCGTTGGCTGTATGCGGAGACAGATGGTTCCTTGTCTTGTTTATTTAACCTCATTGAGAGAGCAGAGAGATGTCAGCCAAAGCTTGAATACAGTAGGCCCAGTGGAGGGGAGTTCTGCTCCATAGAGACTGTGAAGGTAAGTAAATGTATCTAATGATGTTCTTCACCTGATGGTGTTGGACGGAGCTGACTTCGGAGGTCTGAAGCCTGAGGAATCGCATTGCAGGGTCTGGTTACAGATTAGCGACATTTATCATTGAGAGGGAAGATGGTATAATTAGCTTGTCAGTCTACTGGAGGCAGAGCTGGCGTTCACTGGGAGAAAGGATGGACGGCGCGCCAAGAAGGAGCTGACAGCCAGTCCATAATGTGGCAATTAATGTCATAAATAATTCTAAAGCCAATTATATCAAAATGTACCCGGTGCTCTAAAAAAGCACTGCACTCCCTCTCCTTTCCTCTGAACAGCGGGAGATGATTGTATTCTTTTTATGTTGATCACTCATATGGTACAAAACCATCAAAGTCATCCATTCTTTTTTAATGTATTTTGGTTTTAAATGTGTGTTCTGACTACGTTTATTTATGAAAACAAAACAAGCCAAATATACAGTGTGTACTGTAAAACCGTTTTTAATCAAAATGACATTGCTCTCGTGCCCGGCCATATAATGGCTTCAGCTCTAAAGAATGTGAGTAATTGAATAGGAACAGTCATATATGTATCTTCAGGCTTTGGGGGGGGTCATGTCCAGTGTAATATATAGAGTTGACTGTGATGGCTGAAGGTCGTGTCAGCTTCCTCTACATAATGCATGAATCCTGTAACTCTTCCTGACTCCAATCTTCTCCGCCGGAACCTTGGGATGAGAATTTTACTAAGTAAATCAGCGAGCATGCTGGCACTTCTATTAACATCCAATGTGCAACAGACAGAAACATGAATCACTGTAAATAATATCTTCCAAACGGTAAATCATGTTTACTACTGGAGCAGTGGGGTATGTTGTTGAACACTACTGCCATCTGTTTGTAGTTATGGTTAATTTCTTAGCACAGTACTGTATTAACAGTGCATTGCTATAATTTTCCTATAATTCCAGGACCGCTCTCTCCACTCTGTCTGCGCCTCTCTCAACCTCCGTGTTTCTGTTTGTCTGTACAGTATGTTTAAAAATTAAAATCAAATAAAATGTCGGTGTTTCAATTTTCTCGAGAAGTCCCCACTGTATGAAGTTAACATTCAGCAGGAGTATTTTTCAGGACCCAGTGAAGTGGTGTCAAGTGTGAAGTTGTTTGGATGGGCGGTTCTCAAGAAGGCAATTAATGGGGATGAAAGTCTCTAGTCTGTTTTTATATGAAGTGTGAAATGTTTAGATTTAGCGTGACAACGTACTGTAGGACCATGACTATTAGCTAGGGACGTTAGCTAGGGAAACAGAACCAGTTTAGCTATAGCCAAGGCTAGCGTTCTACCTAGCTAGCCCACCGCTAACCTCCTAGCTAGCTAGGCACTAGGTAGACATGGGTTCATGGGTGTACTGTATTAAACTCTGAATAAGGCATCCAAAGATGCGGCCCATTCATTCCAATGAAAGTTGCTCTTCCAGCACGTACGCAAAAAAAGTTTCTATGAATCCTACTTCTGGAGTCCACAGCACATTAGTGTTTTTCTTGGCCTGGCCTATCCCTTTTTCCAATAGACATACATTGTGGTAATGTATGTACATTGTGGTAAATAGTATTTTTGGGTCCCATGGCGTCACGTGACTTGCAATACCGAGTTCGGCCACTATGCCAAAATCGCCTCTCAGCCCAGAGCTCTTCATGTGGGCTTGGTTCATGTGGCGGAAGATTGGTTTTGCAAGCTAGGCCTCCCGGCAGGGGTACATGTATTACTCAGGACACAAGGACATGCCGTCTCGAGGGTGAAGCTGTTTGGATGAGCGCTTCTTGAGAAAGCTGCAAATGGCAATACCGGAGGCCAAGCAATCGGCCCGTTCCAAACAGCACGTTTTGAATAGGCACTGCACTAGTAATAATGAACAGGAGAGAACAGTGTGCAGTAAGAAGCCTAGTGCCCTGAGGGCTCCTGACACAATACTGATGCAACTACTTCCATTTCAGAATCTTGAATGTACTGTAGCCTCGTACATCTGTGAAACATATTCTTTTTCAAGGTTCCTTCTCTTTGTTTGCAGAATCCAGTTCATAGTCACCAGGTCAAACTATAACATACATGTATTCAATATCCGCAGATCAATATCTGAATGTAGTCCCATATCCTGTGTAATTTTCTCTCTCATATTGCCCCTGATGAATGATACTGAATATGTATTTTTGGGTAGGCCCGTTTCTTGAAGTTATACTCTGTTGGATTGCTATTTAGTCTTTGATGTGAGGCATACACCCTAGGATAAGGTCCCATCCATGCCTCAGAGGCAGACGTCCTCCATGCCTCAGAGGCAGACTTCCTCCATGCCTCAGAGGCAGATTTCCTCCATGCCTCAGAGGCAGACTTCCTCCCAGTGCAGAGGAGCACACATTTCACTCTTTGTATCATGTATGTGAAATGCTCTAAACTATATTTCCACAATGTAACTTGGTCACAATGGGGGGCAAGGGTCCAAATTAGAAAATGTAGCATTAGCACTAGTGAAAATGACTTTTTCTTTTTTTTTCTTTCTTTTTTTTTCTTCGTTGGAATGATTGCACCATTGCCCACCTGCTGTTCATCCACCTATGTGCAGCTCCTCGGACTACCCTACTCTCTCTCACCCAGCTTTCTGTCAAACAGTAAACTAATGCAAAATGTATGTGGCCCCTGGCACAAAGGATGGTGGTGTAGCCTGGCACTGAAGACATGCGTTCTAAAAGCTTGCAACATCTGTGTAAACACATGGATTTTTTCTAACGATGTAGGCAATGTTCTCATAGTGTGGAGATGTCCAAGGCAATATACCTTGCCCTCTGGCCATAGGCTTTGAAGAAGCCAGTGCACATGCAATATCCACATACTATAGGCAAGCATTACAGTGGGGCAAAGAGGGTTTAGATAAGGTTTTTCATTTAGAGTCTCTGTTTTTACAAATAAAGTATGACCCCCTCAGATTGTAAATCTGTCTATTTATAGAAAACGCTCAGTTATTGAAAGGGCTAGAGAAATCGTGTATCTGAGATGTTTTGGGGCTATCTTTGCTGGTGCTTTGCTCTCTTCGTGGTAAAAGTAAGCCTCTATGATGAGAGAGCTACCAGGATATGAGGAGCATGTGTTTTTTCGGTATTCAAAAGAGATTATGGAGTTCGGAGAGACATGGCGGTTTGATAAAGGTCGTATTAGCAGGCTTTCATAAATCGAATGGGACAACAACAAAAAGAGCAAAAATAACAGCAAAAATAACGGACCCGTTCCTTTGTTGTGTTGTTCTTTAATTCTGTTAATAGCCCACGGTAAAGATTTATCTTCTCTTGTCAATTTACCTTAGCTTCAAATAAAGCACCAAGGTCACTTTTTCCTTTCCCAGCCCACAGGATTAAATTGTCATGTCGCCCTAATAGGCAGCACAGGGAATCATTAGTCCAGCTCAGCTGCCTGACTGATAGGCATTTCAGTCCAATCATGGTGGTGTGCAAGCCACAGGCCAGCCGGTATTGACACTGTGTCAGGACAGAGAGGGAACGCCTTAATCAGGCCGGACACTCTCAACATTGATTTGACAAGCTGCCGTAATGACCCCCTTGTTTTGGTAAAGGATCTCTGTTTATCTGGGAGGGCATTGATGCACTGGTGGCGCCGCATTGTCATGGAAACTATTATCACCAGGCCAGCCTGCACAGCTCTGGAGGTGATCTTTCCAGAAGGGGGGATGCGAGTGCACGTGCGCATGTGTGTGTGTGTGTGTGTGTGTGTGTGTGTGTGTGTGTGTGTGTGTGTGTGTGTGTGTGTGTGTGTGTGTGAGAGAGAGAGAGACACGTCCAGCCAACTGGGACTGTCCAGGACTCCTGATCAACACTGACAACACTGTCTTTGCTTCTGCCCATGCTTTGTAGTTACTCTGCTCTTTGTTAATAATACATGTGTTTCTGAGGAAAACACTGTTGCTTTTTTTTGCGTCATTGTGATCATCCCAATGGTGTCACGGTACACTAACCATGATAAAGTAAACACATCACCGTTTCAGAATCTTCTACCCAACCTTAACACAAAAAGCATCCATAACCAAAAGTCAGGTAGTGGGTAACACTTTGCAATAAGGTCTATTATATAGTTATGGATTCAGAGTTAATCAGGAACTCATTAACAGATCGTTCGTTCCTCACTCGTTCCTTAGTAACTACTACAGTATTTCCCAGTCTGTTCTGTAGTAACTCGTCATTATTGTGTGTGTGTGTGTGTGTGTGTGTGTGTGAGTGTGTGTGTATGTGTGTGTGAGTGTGTGTGTGTGTGTGTGTATGTGTGTGTGTGTGTGTGTGTGTATGTGTCTGTGTGTGTGTGTGTGTGTGTGTGTATGTGTGTGTGTGAGTGTGTGTGTGTGTGTGTGTGTGTGTGTATGTGTGTGTGTATGTGTGTGTGTGAGTGTGAGTGTGTGTGTGTGTGTGTGTGTGTGTGTGTGTGTGTGTGTGTGTGTGTTGTGTTCAGTATGGTGGGGCTGGGGCCGCTGCCAGGCGGATCAGTGCAATCAACAGCCCTCTGGTCGTCTCTGTAGTGCCAAGGTGTCAGACAGTAAATATTATTGGCAAGCTGACAGTCCCCTGCCGCGTTGCGCCGTGTAAAATCGTTAATAAGCAACATGACGGCCGACTCCATCCCAAGGTGAGAATGTGGAGTGTTTTCATCACGCATTATCTGGAGGGGGCACCGAGGTGTCCCCTGTCACATGATTTGTCTGGCAATCGCAAAGTGCCTTGTGTCAACCTGGGAGGAGGTCTTTATATAGTACAGGCTTGTCCCACTGTGTCTTGTGTTAGAAGATAAACAGATATCACATTAAAGTGTGTGGCTGTGGTTTAAAGCTACAGCACTGACGTGAAGTGAAGCTGATATGTTTTGTCCCTTGTAATGTAAAATGATAAATAACCATTATGCCAGTAGAAACAACGTAACATGACATAAAACACAATACATCAGCTTTAATTTGTGAAAATACAAAATGAAACCATATACAAGTTATTTACAGACCTTTTGTACAGTACAAGACAATATACTGTGTTTATCATTGAGTATCATGTGACATAGTCAGAAATATAAACTTAGCACGGCCATCATCTCCACAAATCAACGTGCTAAAATATACAAACAAAACAATGTAGACTGCAGTGCCAAACACCTCCCCGCACACAGCTACAGTACTGTCGGAGAAGCACACGCAGGGATCATTTCATGAAGCTCTTAACAGATTTCCTAAAAAGACACAAATCGAAACAAGAAATCAAAATAGACTTGAACTAGAATAAACACATCTTGCTAATTCTAATTGCCTCATTAGAATGATAATTTAAGACTTGTTCACTGAATAATTAATCGCTACAATTCTTATCTCCAGGGAATATGTCCCCTGTAGGTCTAATAACCTTTACAGCATGTTTATGTTTGATGGGATAGAAAACATCACAGAGAGAAAAAGTACGTCTGGAGTTACATACTGTACTGATCAGCCAAAATGGAAATTGGAGATTCTCTATGCATAATGTGAAACACCTAAGCAAGCCCTGTTACACTAACTGTTACACTAACTGTTACACTACTGTTACACTACCCTCTGGCAAGCCTCTTTTCGCAAAATGGGGCTTTCAGGAGCCCTCCTTTGGCCTAAACACTGCCTGGTACATTACTGGCACGGAGGCACGGATATAGCTTGGATGTTCTCTGTGCCAGCAAGAATGCCACCCCCTAGAGACCTATCACCCTTTGGGTCAGTTACTATGGTACTTAAGACTTTACTGTAGACTAAACGTCTGGTAATAATGTCCATGCTCTGTGCTCAGTGAGTTATATTCATCATAGTATTCACTTTAAAGATAAAGCTGACAATAACAGTGACACCAGTAAGTAATTTAATCATGTGGCTTGTAACTGTCCTTGGCTGTGTATTACACTGGCATGAATGTAGCTCGACCTCTACGAATGACCATGTGCTTTAACAGGTGCAGGAAACATGGGGTGTCTGTACATGTTGATTTATATGGACATGACTGATTGATGACCTTGAGAACTGGTGAATATCTGGAACTAGTTTGCTCTGGAACTGGACATTTGGTTCTCCATCTATGATTGAGCTGTTTCAGGAGTTCCTGCAGTTGGATTGGTCATGGAGAACATCCAAGCAGCCACGTGCCTCCAGACCAATCCCGTGTCAGGCAGTGTTTACAACCAGAGGAGGACTCTTTTGATGCCCACGTCATGCGATATGTGGCAGTCTCATTCTTCAAGCCCACCCACAGCAAGGCCATTCTGAAGTGTTTTCTACAATGCGTCTATGCATTCCTTGCCTCTAGGCGGGTTATGCTCTACAAGGTATACATGTCACTTGGTATCCTGCTTAGTCTCCTTCAAAACAGCTCTATCATATTTGGGCTATTGAGAGGTCAATTAAAGGCCCTCATCAGTTCAGTTTTTACTTTAAAACCAGAACTGCTGATAGTCACGCAAAGTTTACTTTACTTGGAAATTGTTGTTGAAGCTTTAAAAGAGTACTAATGATTGGGGACGGGGGGAAATGATACATGGAAAAAGGCAAAAATAATAATAAGAAATAGCATACATGTTCAAAAGACGTAAGGCAGAAGCCAATACCACATATAACATTCTGACATGATCATTGGCCATCTAAACAATCACAAATGTTGTGAACTGATCTCGAATGGCAAAGCATCTGAGTGATTATGTTTCAATAACAGTGTTATTCTGGTAAGATTGTATTAGACTACACCAATGCACCAATATTCCTGGCAATGTTGATTATGAATCTCAAATACACACCGTTACTGAGTGATTCACCAACAGTGATGTACTGTAAATATCTGCTATTAAATACCACTGTAAAGTGAAAGCAATGGTCCAATTACGGTGTAACCAATCATAATATCTTGTTCTTGTCATTGAAATGACCTTCATTCTCCAAAGTGAAAAAACAAAAATCATGGAGTCTGGTCACTAATAAGAAGCTAATGGCTGAGAGGCAGTGACATTTGAATATGATTGTCTGTAGGTATGTTACATCATTATATATAATGATAAATATCTATACTGTATGCATTATCTAGAAAACATATCCCAAATCATGTAATCATTAGCAACTGTACATATGAATAAGAAAATGAGTGTGTTTTTCTCTGTTTTTATCATGGATGGATATCTGAGGAGAGCGCTGCGTATCCACGGCCAGAGCCGTTTGCTGGCCAGGTGTCTTCTGGGAGTCCAGGTGTCTTCTGGGAGCCCAGGTGTCTTCTGGGAGTCCAGGTGTCTTCTGGGAGTCCAGGTGTGGGCGTGGCTCCGGGGCTCAACACTCGTCCTCCACCTCTCGGATGGGCTGGATCAGGTTGCTCGTAGACTTGTACTGGTTGACTTGGTTGACCGCATTCGCAGGCTTGATGTGAATGTTCCTCAGGCAGGCATTCTCTGGTTCATCTGTAAACCATATCTTTTCTGGGGAAATGGCCAGGATCCATAGAGAGGAGAAGGAGGAAAATAAGATAGTTAGTGGTTCCTGGATCATAGAGAGACCAGCATTTCAGTGTTTGCAGCATTCTAAACCTACTAGTTGGTCTCTTTTTCCACTGGTTATTGGACACAGATCGCAGAGAACACAATTGCATATTATTCCGTAACCCTGTCTTTAGGGCTGCATTATATTGGAAAAAAATGACATTGCAATGTTTTTTCTCCAATATACACTATATGGACAAAGGTATTGGGACACCTACACAGTACACACACAATGTTAATGCTTCAGCTTACCAAGACATTATGGACAACTCTATGCTTCCAACTTTGTGGGAACAGTTTTGGGAAGGCCATGGTTGGGTGAGCTTGGTGTGGAAGAACTTGACTGGCCCGCACAGAGCCCTGACCTCAACCCCATCGAACACCTTTGGGATGAACTAAAGTAGAATCGAGATTGCGAGATAGGCCCTCTTGTCCAACATCAGTGTCTGATCTCACAAATGCTCTTCTGGATGAATTGGCAAAAATTCCCACAGACACACTCCAAAATCTTGTACATGAGTGGAAGCTGTTATAGCTGCAGAGGGGGGACCAACTCCATATTAATATCTATGTATTTAGAATGGGATGTCATAAAAGCTAATGTAGGTGTCATGTGTAGGTGTCCCAATACTTTTGTCCATATAGTATATATATATATATACTGTATAGCGATATTAAAAAATACATGACTTTTCACCAGATCACTGAATAATGAAGAATGATTGTGATTGGTGGTTCGCTGTGCATGCAGAGCGTGCATGTCACTCACTAGCAACACACTCTGTATATCCAAGAACATTTAAATCAGAGATGATTGTTATATCAGACTTCTCTTGTAGATTGGTCATGGACAATTAGAATTGTGCAAATTTTCCTTTTGTATCAAGCAGCAAAAAAAGTTGGAGCATGTTTGATTTGACATTGCACATCCTTAAAAAAAGTGCACGTCCTGCGATGTGACTATTGAACATGCGTACAGTATATCGCAATGATGATGCTGAAACTATATATTGTGCAACCCTACCTGAAATTCAATATAGAAAGAACAGTATTCTGACACTGAATTTCATGTTTAGCCCTATTCCTGGCTTCCCTGGCATGTATCTGACTAGTACAGGTTAAAATATTTCTGTTTTGTGCAGTACAGTGTTCTGTGTCAATAACGTTGGCGCGCGCACCCTGGCTCGTTGCTAGCTATGGGCACACTCGAAAAACCCTAAAAAGTATGATATATGTGGTTTTCAAGTTCAGGAATTACATGGTTTATGCGTACCAAGCTCTGACGTCGTCCTGTAAACACCATAGGTCCTTTCGCCTCTGCATTTCGAAACAACAGTAACTTGTAAACAGTACTAATTTCACAGAACACACAACAGCCATCCCTTCATGCTGTAAACATCTGCGAAATTCATCCAAATCCGAATTCCGCAGAGGTTTACAGCGTGAAGGGATGGCTGTTGTATGTTCAGTGACATTAGTACTGTATCGTATATCATACTTTTTCAAGTTTTTCGAGTGTGCCTATAGCTAGCAATGAGCCAGGATCCGCACGCCATTATTGACACAAAACTCTGTACTGCACAAAACAGAAATATTTAACCTGTACTGATACATGCCAGGGAAGCCAGGAATAGGGCTAAACATGAAATTCAGTGTACTTATCCTAACAGATTTGAGAGAACAGCATTTACAGTCAAGCCGGAAAGTCTGAACACCCCTTTCACCTTCTCCACGTTTTATTCCGTTAAAGACTTATTCTACAATAGATTTGATTCATTTTTTGGGTCACACTTTACAATAAGGGTCACAAAAAACATTAGTTATTAGTTTAGGTTAGGTTACTAATGTTAATTAATAAATTAGTTAAGGTTAGGGTTAGAGTTACTGTAGGTGAGTTAACCTCAGTTAACATAAATAACATTAGTAAATGGTTAATAGAGATATTAGTTAACTGTTACTTAATGCTTAATAATGCATTAACTAATGCTTATTAATGTACCCTTATTGTAAAGTGTTACCATTTTTTGTCTCAAAACTCCACACAAAAGATTCTATAGTGACAAAGACAAAACAGGTTTTTAGACATTTGTGCTAATTTATAAAAAATCTAAATGTAAATATAGTATATATTAATATACACACCCTTTGATATGACACCCACAAGTGAGCTGAGGTGTATTTTGTTTCCACTGATACTACTTAAGATGTTTCTGCAACTTAATAGGAGTCAACACGTGGTGAATTCAATTGATTGGACATGATTGGGGATTGCCAACACCTGCCTATACAGTATAAGGTCCCACAGTTGACAGTGCATGTCAGAGCAAACTCCAAGCCATGGGGTAAAATTAATTATCTGCAGACCTCAGGAACAGGATTGTGTCAAGGCATACATCTGGAGACGGGTACGGAAATATTTCTGCAGCTTTACAGGTACCAAAGAGCACAGTAACCACCATCATTTGATGGTTGTGGATGTTGTAGTATCTAGTTAACACACACACACACGTACACACAGACACACATCAGTCCACATCCGGCTTAGGCCTGGATCTGATGCTCTTAGCCTTTCTTGCTCTGAAAATGTAATTTAATGTAATTTATTGCTCTATAAATGTTCTTAGCCGTTAGACAAATCTATTCCAGGAGCTTGCTCCAGGTTGCCTGTTTTAATATCTGTGTTGCTTTTATGACTGTGTGCTACTAACCCTGTTCTGCCTTCCCTCTCCCTAGTGCCTCTCTCTCTCCCTCCTATCTTCTAACCAGGTCCATGGGTGCCCCACTGTCACCAGCAGACCACCCTGAGTCCGATAGATACCACTGTGTCTGCTGTGGATGTCGTAGCATTTAGTTAACACAAGGCAAGGCAAGTTTATTTATATAGCACATTTCAGCCACAGGGCAATTCAAGGCGTACACACAGACATACACCAGCCCACTTCTGGCTTTAGGCCTGGGCCATGGCAAACACACAAAAGTATTTGACGTATATGTCTCTCCCATGATGTTTTTAGCCTCTCTTACTCTGAAAATGTAATTTAATGTAATTTATTGCTTTATAAATGTTCTTAGCCGGTAGACAAACATACTCCAGGAGCTTGCTCGATCGCCTTGTTGAGAGGGGTCAGGGAAGACTTTTTACAGTTCACTTATCTGGCCCCCGGGTGATACTGGTTTTTTGCTTCCCTCTGGAATATGTAGGGGTGGGTCGTATGCCCACCTCCCTTGTTCTCTGTAAAGCGCATTGTGTTGCCTCTGGGTATGAAATGCGCTATACAAATAAAGCTTTGATTGATTGATTGATTGATTTGTAAATGGAAGACGTTTTGAACCACAAAGACTCTTCCTAGACCCGGCCACCCGGCCACACTGAGCAATCGGGGAAGACGGGCCTTGGTGAGGGAGGTGAGCAGGAACCCGAGGGTCACTCTGACAGAGCTCCAGCGTATCCTTGTGGAGATGGGAGAACCTTTCAGAAGATCAACCATCCAGGCAGCACTCCAATCAGGCCTTTATGGTAGAGTAGCCAGACGAAAGCCCCTCCTTAGTAAACGGCACATGACAGCCCGCTTGGAGTTTGAGAAAAGGCACCTAGAGGACTCTCAAACCATGAGAATCAAGATTCTTTGGTCTGATGAAACCAAATTTGAACTTTTTGGTGTGAATATCAAGCGTCATGCCTGGAGGAAATCAGGCACCGCTCATCAACGGGCTAATACCATCCCTACAGTGAAGCATGGTGGTGGCAGCATCATGATGTGGGGATGATGTGGGGAACAGGGTGACTAGACCCGATAGAGGGAAAGATGAATGCAGCTAAGTACACCTTGTCCTTCCAACCTGACAGAACTTGCAAGGATATGCCAAGAGGAATGGGCAAACATCTCCAGAAACCCATCTCCAGAAAGTGTGCCAAGCTCGTAGCTTCTTTCATAAGACACTTTGAATCTGTAACCACTGCCAAGGGTGCATCAACCAAGTATTAGGCTAAGGGTGTGTACAAATATGTAACCCCTAAATAACCTATTTTTGTCAGTAAAATAAAATTGCATATTTTCTAAAAACGTTTTTCACTTCGTCATTATTGGCTATTGTGTGTAGATGTTTGAGACAAAAAATGAACTCAATCTATTGTAGAATAAGTCTATTAACGTAATAAAATGAGGAGAAGGTAAAAGGAGTGAGTAGACTTTCCGGCTTGACAGTAATTAAATTAGTCCTATAACAGTATATTATTTGGCATACACTCACGGTTCCGACGTTGCAATTATTCATTGCACAGTGCACACCTCTTGCAAAGCATTCTAGGTCCAAACACAAGTTTCAAGATGAAGAGCTTGTACCCATGCTGTATAGTAAGTCTGTAGGCATGCACTATTACCGTACTCTACTACACTGCACTGTATCAGCTAGATACAGAGTCAGGCCTTGGCTTGATGCAACTGGCTGTTGTGTTACAGGACCCTTGATAATCAACATGGCAATCACAAATAATTCAATGGCATGGCTTTTCCACAGATGTGGATATGAATTACAATATTGTGTAGATGGTTTATAAAACATTAGGCAACAAAGGTGTCTAGATACAAGTCTAGACCCACGATGGCCAAAATCATTTGATTGAGAATGAGTGGCATCAAACCAACAAGTGAGGTCAGTTCCTACTTGATGAACCAAGCCCATAGTGTCATACTGAATGGCCAAGCCCACACCCATACAGTCCTGGGATGTGTCATACTGAACAGCCCACACCCATGCAGTCCTGGGATGTGTCATACTAAACAGCCCACACCCATGCAGTCCTGGGATGCAGCCCTGACGTTTGGAGACGATACTTTGCTTTCGTTTACGTAGAAAGCAAAAAGTCAACAAGGACATGACTTTTTTTATGATCCATATTTCACATCATGCATATCCATTCACTTTCACTTTTACCTTGGCTCACTCTATTCATCCTGGTTGCACTTTAGAGAGAAAATGCAGTGTATACTAGTTGTAAGTTCAGAACATACGTATGCATCAATAGTGCAAATTGTGTCTTAAGATGATCAGAGGAAGAACAAAAAAGATTGACAAATATTTTAGAGAAAATATGTAAAGTAGGTTAAATGGCTATTAATGTGCACGATATGGGTCATGTAGGGACATGTTAGGTTATGGATTGTAGTATGTACTGTAAAGTATGCACTGAAGCAGCCGTAGTGTCTATGCTTTTTCCATGCTGTGAATGTTCCTCGTTTCCTCAGACCTTGATGAATAGCATGCATCTTCTTGCATAACAAATATATCTAACATTGTCTAAAATCAGCACATATGGTAACAAAAATCAAAGCCGTGTCATGTGGTGAAAGGATACAGTATAAACAAGCTTCGACGATGTATTTGTTGATAACTTACTAAGCATACGTTTAGGTATTCACTCAGCAACTGGTAAAGATACAGTGTATAACATTCATAATTTATACACAGTTCCTTTGTAATATTTACTCAGACTTTACCTACAGTATACGCTGACAATTGCCGTATAATCAAGGGGACGTTAACTGTAAGATATTCTCATGTTCATAACAGGCAGAATTGTTGACATGACACCATCTAAAGAGATGAGGCAACATCTAGCAAAGATGTTACAGCCAGAAATGTCATCCTTTAGTCATATCACAACCACACAGCATTACTGCCTGGGCTTGGAGATCACACTCTACAGACAATGAGTCCTCAATCATTTCATTGAGCTTTATTAGTGTTTCCCACTGTGGATTTCAGAGATTAGAACAAAAATGTTATATAACACAAAAAATATTTAAGATATCTGTTTGCTTTATGTAATGTGATGTTTTCCAAAAATCTTAAAGGCATATAGAGTTAATTATGTTTGATGTTCAATAAAAGTTTTGTAGTTTTATAGATTAATAAGTTAAGAGAAGTATACTACAGCATGTTAAAAACAAGTCTTCATGTAATAATAGTACATATCAAAGTGCAATTTAAGTGCAACATAGTACAACAACATGGTCAAGTTAATTTGAACAAAACATTGTAACAGCCTG
Source organism: Borostomias antarcticus (assembly GCF_949987555.1). Classification (NCBI taxonomy): domain Eukaryota; kingdom Metazoa; phylum Chordata; class Actinopteri; order Stomiiformes; family Stomiidae; genus Borostomias; species Borostomias antarcticus. The sequence goes on along the minus strand of NC_140255.1, from coordinate 14,841,367 downwards.
CCAATATACGCTGAAATGGCAAAACATAATATTAGAAACAGACTGACCACTACAACAGAAGAGACATACAGTAACTGTTTCAACAAAAAGCAAGTACATAGGCTAAGTAAAAAATGAGATCAAATAAGAGATTTCAAAGGAGAAATAAGTATTTGACCATTTTACCCACATTAGTGTTGTGTTGCTTCCCTAACCCGCTGTTAACCAGTGCATGCTGTATCTTCTTCAAGTAAAAGAAGTGTCTGTTGTGACAAGTTATATTTACGATAGTCAGAGCGAAGTCTCCATGCAAGAGGAGTGGGGCTCAAACTAACAGAAAATGTCAATATCGGTGACATACATATACTGTACACAAACACACACACACACACACACACGCACACGCACACACACGCACACACTCTCTGGACACCGGGACTGTAGACGCGGGACGACGGCGCTTCAAAAACACAGAGGGTCAGACACACGAGAGCGGCACATACTTCTGTTTGTCCCGCGGGTCCCGGCTCTTGGCGCGGTTGGAGCGGTTGGCGGCGGGGATGGAGTGGACAGACGAGCTCTTTTTGCTGGAGGAATGGGAGGAGTAGGAGGAGTGGGACAGGCTGGTCCTGGACTGGCCTGCATTGTGGTCGAACTGCATCAGGCAGAATATGAGGTCGGAGGGCACCAGCTCGAACGCGTAGGGCGGGTTGGTTATCACATACCTAGAGAGGGGAAGGCAGGGTTGTGTGATTACATACCTAGAGAGAGGCAGGGAGCGGTGGTTATCACTAGGGCTGGGTATCGGTACTCAATACCTTTAAGGTATTGACTGAAATAGCCCAGTACCAAGTAATAGCGAAACTTCTCCAGTCAAGCGATGGAAATAAGTCCTGGACTTTTCGCTTTTATCCCTGACATATATACTGATTGTAATTGCTTTTGTCAAATAAATCAAATCAAATCAAAAACGATACCTGAAAAACGATACCTGTCTTCAAACAGTATAAGGTATTTGTCCACTAAATGCTAGTTAGCTAGCTAGTTTAGCTTGTGTCTGCCCTGCTTTATATGAATCAGTTAACGTTAGCTAGATTGAGAATGTTGGTTTTGATGTATAAAATTACACTGCCCAAATAATACGTCCTTGTATAGTTTGTACAGTTAGTTAATACATATTTCAATTATTTGAACACTTTCAAAATGCATTTGTGTAAAAACTAATTTGGATGGGGAGGAGTGGTGCCATTTTACGCAACTGAATCCATTCACTTGATGGGTACTGAATGAAGTAGAGAGAAAAAAAGGTATCGAATGAAGTGTTAGTATCAGTATCAGTTTAAGGGTACTGGTATTGGTACTGGTATCGTAATTTTTAAACGATACCCAGCCCTAGTTATCACATACATACCTAGAGTGGGAGGGTGGTTTGGTTGTCACATACCTAGAGAGGGAGGGTGGATTGAGCAAACAGTATTGTGTGATTCACACGTTGGGAGTGTTTCAATGCTAGGACGTTGGGTAGACTCACCGTTTAGTGCACTGGCTCTGAGTGTTGAGATGTGCATCTCTTAATCGGTAGATTCCAAAGCACAACATGTTGTATGTTTTTAGTGCCTTGCAAAATAAGTCACCGTAGCAGCCGCCATCCTGAAACACAAAAGACACCCAGACACTCCTCAGATAATATACAGTAGATAATCCAAACAGCCGACACATAACAATATACATGTTTTTTTTTGTTTTTTTCAGACATGCACATACTGTACATACAACTGTTATACAATCCATTATACAATCCATGAAGCTTTTTCACTATTTTATGTTTCACCGAATCTGGTGGGACACTGAATTTCCTGAGATGCCTAAGATGGTACAGTCTATGACGTGCTTTCCTCACCACAGTGTCTATGTGTGTTGACCATGACAGGTCCTTGCTGATCTGGACGCCAAGGTATTTGAAACTGTCCACTCTCTCTACAGGAGTCCCGTTGATGATTAAGGGGGTGTAGTTCCTCTGAAAGTCCACCAACATCTCCTTTGTCTTCCTGACATTCTGATGGAGGTTGTTTTCCTGACACCACTGGGCCAGGAGCCTCACCTCCTCCAGGTAGGCCCTCTCATCCTTATTGGAGATCAGGTTGTGTCGTCGGCAAACTTAACAATGGAACTGGATTCAAAGGTGGCCGCGCAATCGTGCACTACAGGGAGCACAGAAGCGGGGACAGGACACAGCCCTGGGGCGCTCCCGTGTTGAGGAGGGCGAGGGAGGATGAGGTGCGGTTGCCCACCTTCACCACCTAACTCTAATGCTCTAACCATGAGGCGACCAGACCGGTCACTCACCCCCAAGTCGGCGAAGGGCCCGTCGTAGAGTGCCAGCTGTGCCACGCGACACCGGTCCCTGTTGGCCAGGGTCTGCGGGGTGCTGTAGCCGCCGCGGAGCGCGTTCTCCTCGGCCAGCAGGCCCTCCAGCTCCGGGGTGGCCCCGCCGGTCACCAGCGTCCGGATCAGGGTGAGGATGTTGTCGTTGAAGTACGTCTGAGAGGATGAAGGAGAACGGGGGGGGGGGGTTCCTTAAGCAAACACCGGCAAAGTCACAACCGAATCCACTCAAAAGTGCCCGCCGATCCAAGTGGAGCTGTCTAGCCCGGGCCTGTCCGATACTTCGCCCTGCACCTGGAGTGAGCAGACAGATTCCAATAACTGCGTCCCCCTGCCGCCCCATCAGCTGCAGACGGCGACTCCCCTGCGCATGGTGTTCAGGTACTAGTATACCTGGTGTTCAGGTACTAGTATACCATGGTGTTCAGGTACTAGTATACCATGGTGTTCAGGTACTAGTATACCATGGTGTTCAGGTACTAGTATACCTGGTGTTCAGGTACTAGTATACCTGGTGTTCAGGTACTAGTATACCATGGTGTTCAGGTACTAGTATACCTGGTGTTCAGGTACTAGTATACCATGGTGTCCAGGTACTAGTATACCTGGTGTTCAGGTACTAGTATACCATGGTGTTCAGGTACTAGTATACCTGGTGTTCAGGTACTAGTATACCATGGTGTTCAGGTACTAGTATACCTGGTGTTCAGGTACTAGTATACCATGGTGTTCAGGTACTAGTATACCTGGTGTTCAGGTACTAGTATAACATGGTGTTCAGGTACTAGTATACCTGGCTGAAATACAGAGATGACAGGCTGATATGACGGAACACCGGGACAATACAACGCTGTGCTTTACAACTCAACCCTGGTTAGCCACGGTACCGTACTTAGCCAGGTCCACGCTAGCGTCTGTTCCCCCCCTGTTAGCGACATGCATGCTTTAGTTACTGCTTTGCTTCCATTAGCCAGCAAGGGCATGTCTGCCTTTATTTTAAGTGGCAGAGAAGCTCCGTCTCTTCTTGCTCGTAAGCGCGTGGTGACATCTCCCTCGACTGCTGGCAGCACTATAGACACGGATGATGGACGAGGGCTGTCTATTAGGCAGCATTACCTCTGTCTACGCTGACGGACGCTTGAAGGAAGCTTTGTTCTAACTTCACTCAAACCGAGAGGCAGACAGATGAATCCGTCATACCAAGCACCACTCCCAGTCTTGTCTGCCCAGTTGCTTTTATTGGGACATGAAGTACAATTGCAGGAATTCCACCCTCCACCCTTCGCTGTCAACGAAGGCGGCCTTACCGCGCTCATTAGGGAGTCCAGCACGCTGACGGCGAAGGCAGTCCCGCAGGCGAACGGCTGGGTCAGGTACAGCTCTGTGTCCGGGTCATCGTCATCATCCTGGTCCAGGAACTGAACGTTGGAGTCGTTCACTAGAGAGAAACACGAGACGCAGCATGCACGGATGGGCGCACACACACACACACACACACACACACCTTGTTGACGACTCAGAAACTACTGGGTATACAGTATTCACCCAGCGTGAGTTAAAGAAACAGCATGCTGGTACTTCAGAAAACTCTATTTCTGGCGCTACATTTTGAAACATTGTTCCCACAGGGTCTGAGAGCAGAGAGTGATTGATTCAGTCAGTGCTAGAGGATATATATTGTTTTAGGGGATTCATTATTCAATATTCCAAATAGTCATGATATCCCAATGTTTTATTCATATTCAGTCGAATTTAACATAAATATGAGAATATGTTGCTTCTGTTAGGCTGTGTGGCTAGCTATCCACTCATGCCCTCAAGACGACACCATGCATATTCAAAGCCTTGATCCAAGAAGTCCACTGGAGATTATAGATAAGCAACACCATGAAGTCAATGCTTGTCATGTATTCGTGTATTACTGTACATTCCAAAGACATATGTTTAAAATGTATATCAAATATATTTCTCACTGCTTTGGGAGTTGTATCAAGGATTCATGTTTGGGAAATAATGTATTTGAGCAAACAAACGGGAGCTTGAATGTGTGTTGAGTTTTGTTTCTGAAGCGCTACTATCAGCACATTCAGCCAGTGGCCAAAATAAACGTCAGTCATATTGACAAGAGCCAGATGAACGGCCGGAGAATGAGATCTATGAAGGAGATGCTATGGAAACAGCCACAAGGACTTCTGGGCAATCAAAGGCCTCTTGATTCTCAGAGAAAGACTGGAGGACGGAACAAAGACCAGACTTCAGATAAGGGCAGAAACAACACGGTCGATGTCAACCACAACTAACGCTAGAATGCGCTCAGAGTGATGCCATGGGGAAGGACTGGGCCTCTGGAGCCAACGTTGCGTTAGAAGCCACAGAGGAGCTGTTGCTTACCCAACTCAGTTATCATCTGGAGGTTGTTCCCGCTGCTTTTATCCTGACTCAGAGAGATCACGGGCAGCACTTTGCCTGCTTTGGCCAGTGGCGCTGGACCCATGTCGGGGAGGGAAAAAGAGTTACTGAAACATGTTCCAGAAGTTCACAATGCAAGAGGATATTTTAGAGATTCAACTCTTCATCCCCCCATGAAGTTTTGTTGCTTTTTTCACTTGACCGCTCAAACATCAAAATAAGACTTCCACTGCTATCCGTTTCTCTCGAAGGATAAATCAAGACTGACGTTTTTATCGGGAGCTTGCAACAGCGCGTCTGACGTACCTAGTTCATTTAAGATGGGTATGTTTGCGCTGACGTACCTAGTTCATTTAAGATGGGTATGTTTGCGCTGACGTACCTAGTTCATTTAAGATGGGTATGTTTGCGCTGACGTACCTAGTTCATTTAAGATGGGTATGTTTGCGCTGACGTACCTAGTTCATTTAAGATGGGTATGTTTGCGCTGACGTACCTAGTTCAGTTAAGATGGGTATGTTTGCGCTGACGTACCTAGTTCAGTTATGATGGGTATGTTTGCGCTGACGTACCTACAGTAGTTCAGTTATGATGGGTATGTTTGCGCTGACGTACCTAGTTCAGTTATGATGGGTATGTTTGCGCTGACGTACAGTACCTAGTTCAGTTATGATGGGTATGTTTGCGCTGACGTACCTAGTTCAGTTATGATGGGTATGTTTGCGCCGGTCGTGATGGAGCTCTGTCGAACTAATCCGTGGACCGGACTGTTCTCAGGAGAAGACCTGTCCATTCCAGGAGGAGTGAAGCCTGGAGACACACACACACACACACACACATACGGACCGGGAATATCAATAACATCCAATATCTGAAGAGAGTATGTCAGCACTAAGGGGGAAAACAGGTAGGATTTAATAATGTGTTGACCCACTTTTCAGCCATTCCTAGCCATTTGAAATAGAAAGAAGTGCTCCATATTTAGCACGACACAGCAGTATTTGAGAGGTTTGTCTTTGTCCACTGTGAGGAAATGTATAATAGATGTTACACGCTGCTCATTTTGTTCCAGTAAAAAGCATCTGAGGAGCTTTTATGTGATAGAGTGTTATACACAGCCATAAAATACACTATGTGTGACACGAGATTGAATTCAAATTGACCTGACATTTCTGCTGTCCTCAGAGTGACAAGTAAACACATTAAACCAGTGATGCTGTATGCATTATACATATGCTGTGTTGACATCCATCACGTGCTGCTGACTAAGGCCAACTGTAGGTCATGCGAATATTAGAATGACCCAAAAAAAAATAAGCGCCACCATTTTCTTTTCTCTTGGGTCTAAAGGTTTCTAAAAGCATCACACTCAATGGTAGGAGATGGTGGAAGGTCATCATACTAATCGACACCTCCTTAGTACACGAATCATCATTTAATTCAATATTCATAAATCACCCTATGTAATTATTTTACATTCTAAAACATGTAATTTTAGAATATAAAATAAGGTATTTATTGATTATTAGGTAGAATGACCAATTAAGGCATCATGCTAATATCATGCACGTTAGCCCCAGTTAAGCATGTGAGGGAAGTGTTTGCTTGAATCACTGGGGTTTACTGTCACACACAGTGACACCAGCTCGGCCACATGCCACCCAGTGAGGGACATTCTCCCGGCCAGGGCGCTGTCCCCCCGGGACGGTGCGCCAAACTACGACATGGCGTTCCTTACCTTGGGAGTTAGCCTGCAAGACCCCAATGCTGTCATCGAACTGCATGGACTTGATGTTGAGCGACGCCAAGATGCATTCTTTGTCCTGCAGTGACGCATCGTCAATATTGTTCTGATTGGCCGACAGGATGACACACATGTCACAGAGGTTGATGTTGACAGCCCTCAGATCTGCCCGGCTTAATGGTGTGCCCTTTTAGAGGACAGGGGAGACAAAAAAGAACAAATGGGATGTTTTTCTGACCTGTATGACACTGTGGACAGAACGATCACAGAAGAAAACGATTGAATGTTGTTAGAACACGTCTCTATGAGGGGAAGCGTACACGCACGCTCTCTAGAGGGGCTGTTCTCTGTACTCACAGGCAGGATGGACACCTTGGGGAAGTTGTGGAGGGTCTCCCACTCCCTCTTCAGGTATTCCAGCGAGCCCACGAACACGATGGGCTTCAGCTCGTGGTAGTGAAAGTTGCTGGCTCTCAGGGGCATCACCAGGTTTCTGAGACCCACCAGCGCCGCCTTCACATCCCCAAATATACACACCACCACGTGGCCACTGAGCACCGTCATTGCGGCTTCGCTCCGCGTCTGGGGGGAGGAACCAAGAGACAGGAAGGCAGTATAAGTCGATCTACTGTACAGAGGCAAATTGCTTTTGGACTTCTATAACGTTAAAGCAACAATAAACGATTTCCTACCGCTAGATGGCAGTAAGAGACTTGTTTACAAACGAAAGGCCTAAAACGTATAATATGTACGTTTAAGGAACGGGGGCAGAGCAAAGTTACCGGCCGTAATTTGACAACACTGGCAGAAATGCTGGAATAACAAGACGTGGCGACAGGTAGGGGTGAATCATTGAAGTTGGACGTCATTAGGACGCTATCAGTTATTGCAGCTTTAAAGGGGAACGCCACTGTCATCGCAAGTTTAGCTCAAATGTCGCTTTGTCCTCAATGAAACCGATCCGTACACACCAACATTTAATCGATCTGTGCAGTAGTAAGCTAGCTCCTTTTTCCTCTGTGCGCGCACCCCCTTTATAATGGAGGTCTATGGGCCTCTGCTAAAAACTATGATAAACATGCATTTTCAAGGCAGGAAGTGCAGGGTGTGATCTTACCGGTGTCATTATGCTGTCATGTGAAATACATCGCATTCTCAAACCGAATATTGAAACAAAAGCTCCATTTGGGCCAGAACTATTTCGCCGAACGCACTACACCATACCTTTCGCACTGTAAACCTCCGCCGTGGTAAAGCTAGATGATTGTTTACATCCTCCTAGCCATGCCTAACACGTCAACACATGGGGATGGCGATTCCTTTCACAAGACAACATTCTACTGAGACCGGTAAGGGGCTTCCTGGCGCTTTCTGTATTGAAAATGCATGTTTATCATAGTTTTTAGGAGAGGCCCATTAGACCTCCATTATAAAGGGGGTGCGCGCACAGAGGAAAAAGGAGCTAGCTGACTACTGCACGGATCGATTAAATGTTGGTGTGTACGGATCAGTTTCATTGAGGACAAAGCGACATTTGAGCTAAACTTGCTATGACAGCGGCGTTCCCCTTTAAGGTTTATGTAAGATAAAATGGCAGCATATATTCTAATTCAGTCATTTTGTATATTTCAAAATGCTGAGGTAACTTATCCCCGACTTAAACGGGCTCTATGGTGATTTGCAGTCGAGCGTACATACTGTATATGTTCCACACACAGGCAGACAGCTCATTATGAAGTGTTTAACTGCCCTGTCCAAGTCTACTGGTGCTTTGTGACGTGATGTATCTGTTGGGGGGAGGGAGGTCCGTGAAAGAGACAAATGACACCGTGGGTCGGATGGAGTGGGACCCACCAAGACGACCTTCTCGATGTCTTTGGACGGGCACCAGTGGAACATCCCGGTGGAGTCGTATTTCTTCACGTTCATGTCCATGTTCTCAATCTGCTCGCTCCCAGGGATGAGTAAGGGGTCATGCCTAATCAAACAAAAGGAGGTGGAGAGAGATGGGAGACCTTGAGTGCCGTCATGTCCCTTTAAACTAAATGAACTGGGGCTCAATATTGGAACGTCAAGGTGAGGATTATTACGTGATAAATCAGAGAACATAATTCCTGTGTAGTAATAATACTGCTGGTGAGTGCATGTTTATCCGGTTTAATATACCTGATCTGGGTTCTGTATTCTATATCATGCATAAAACCCAATATCAAAGACAGGAGGGTTAAAGGACATTATTTTCTATGCCCAGGTTTTATTTAAGGACACAGCCTAGCAGAGCTGCCCACTAAATACCATTTTCATCTTCAAATACACTCACCAATAAAACATTGACCCATTTGGCCCGGAAGTCACATTCCTGTACTTCTCTGTCTGCGCATTCCTGTCAGAGGCCATCTGCAGACCTGCCTCGTCATCGGCGTGAGCGACACGGACAGAAGGATGGATGGAGGCAGCGGCGCAGAAGGAGATGGCAGCGACGTGACACTGACTGGCGGGAGCGGCTCTGAGAAGTGACCACGCCCCCTGGCTGCAGGCGGATTCCCGCCGCCGCTCCCCGTGGTAAAAAGCTTTAACAGGCCGCACTTTAAATATTTCAACGATTTGCCCAGTCATATTTGCTTTTCCAAACCGAAGGCCATTAATGTTTCAGAGGAGTGTTGGGGACCGCAGAGCTAACTGGACGTAGCTGAGCGCAGCCGGGACATCGTGAGCCTGATTCCACCCAACACGGACTGGGCAGAGCGGTCTGTCCGCAGGCGTAGCTGTGGTTGGACATGCTGGGGGAGGGACAGTATGATCTGCTCACGCTTCTGACATCACATTCTAATAGGCTACTACTTACTGACTAGGAGTGAAAGGCAAGGTAAAGAAAAGGCCTACTGTAGCATCTTATTCATACAATATTTAGTGCTGGAGATGTACAAATCCATAAATATACTGTATCTGTCATTATATTATTACAACTACAGTAAGCGCAAAAGTGCATATGTAACCTGGATGTGCACTAGCTTGACCCCCCAAAGACACATGCCCCTTCCAGAGTGCCCTCCCATGTACCCCTAAAACCAGTCCCTCAGTAGCCTAATGTCAAAATAAATCGACCAATTAAAATAAATAGGCGAACAGAAGCAGACCGAGAGAAAGAAATAATAGCAAAACTACACAAAAAGGCTATATTAATCCTGTTACACTCATACATGCTTGCAATCCCTATTTCACTTTGAAAATGCTTTTAGACCTAATAATTGCCTTTGAAACAACATTACTTTGCCACAATCATCTGAAGAATGAATAGCCTAGTATCCTAAAAAGACCTTCTGTTTTCATCCCTAACCCTTTAAATTGTTCATATCTTTTATCCACAAGAAAGATAGAATGGAACATGGCTTTGATCCACATGGGCATTTTAGAAGAATGCCATCAAAGTTTTAACTATGCATGAAAGTGTCAACAGAAGCTACCATACCTTGGGCTCCAAGAGACAGTAGCCAAAACATCTGCCTTTAGGCATTTACCCCAAGGCTAGACTAGGATGTACTTTAAGAAAAGTACAGTAGTTCGATAAGGCAGATGTCTTCCTTAAAATGCTTTCTACTTTTCAAGCTTCAGTCTGTCTGGAAAGTTTAGATTCAATGTGACCTGGATATCTACAGTAAGTACAGTACTTATATGTACTACATCTGGCGTGCGGAGTGGGAGGCAAACACCTCCAGACTCCGTGATTTCATCCCGGCCGCCGGTCCTTCCCCTCCCGGGATGGACATAGCCAGACCGGCGTGGTGAGGCTTAATCGCCTCCGGACCGGCGTCGGATGCTTCTGCTTATCGATGCACGGATGGGGCTTGGTATCCTGTGCGGCGTGCGAGTGTGGTGCTGAGGAACAAACTGCAGACCACGTCATCCAGGACTGTCCGATATATTGAACACCCAAGGGAATGCATGACCTGACGGCTGTGGATGACGAAACGGTGACATGGCTCCTGGAGGTGTGCTCGGATATATAGCCCGGGTGACCCCTCACCCAGGGTGGTAAAAGGATAGCCCCTCGGCCCCGAGCCTGGGGGGGAGAGGATGTACATCAAACCCCCACGAAGAAGAAGTACTTGTATGTGAGAGACGGGTTCAAATGGGACTAGTTGAGAAGGAGACCCATGTTTTAGAGTGAATTATGTTACTTGGAGCTCACTTCCTACACCGTTGTTATCCAGTACTGACACGAAAATATGAAGATATTTTATTTTAATGAGCATAACACATTTCTCAAGTAACGCAGAAATGATGTTTCTCTGTATATAAGCATCTAGAGTGCAACCTTGCAGAATTACGCCTGTATTTCTCTGTACTTCGCAGATACTGTCAACTAGCACACATCCTCCCTACGACATGAAGAACAGGCGCTAATAAGAGTGAAAGCATTTAGTGCTTTTACACCCCGGCTTAATATTTCATGATGAGCCGGATGTTTCACCAGTCACTCCGCTGAGCGCTGTCACTTCCATCTCCCCTGGCTGAGATGACTGGTGAGCCTGAGCTCTAGATAGCTATCTCTCACCGACTGTCAGCCATGACACCTGTCACCACCATGTCGCCACCGCACGCCGCCTCAGCTCGGCCCCTCTCCACCCAACATGACGCGCGTGTCACCGTGTGGACGGATGGGAGCAAACGCAGTGTGACTCTCCACAATTAGACGTGTCTCATGACCCATCAAGAGGTCTGGGGGAGATGGTGTTAATTCCAGCGATGGGGGCTCGTCGAGGAGGAGGGGGCGAAATGGCGACGCATCACATCCGCGAGGCGGGAGGCGGTTACGTCTCCACAGCTGACTGCCTTCATCGCTTCTGTGCTTCATTATTTACAGCGTGAAGCAGGACGGGTTGTGAATGTCATCTTTGATCTGTGATCAAATGTCTTTTTTGACATACCAGGTAATTAGCGGTACTTCTCCAGCCTGCTGTATATGGAGTGATGGGTATATTTAGATTCACTTTCAACTCGTAGATATTTGTTTAGATTTCATGAATTTAAGTGCAAATGAGTGACAATTTAGGTCTGAAAGGATTTTCTGAGAGTATCTGTGCATTTGTTCTCTGTATTGTAGAGACAGTGTAGTTGCTTGTGTACTGGTGTTGTGTGAACACTCTGCCCCGCACCAGCAAGCAACAAGAGCAGCTGAGAGCTTTGAAAATCCTCCCCCATCATGCAAACTGACAAAGGCATGCTTTTCAAAAACCCACAGCCAATCTGTTGATCATTACTTATTTACAAAGGCCTTGAGGCCAGGTCCTATAAAAAACACATTTGACATAGTATACTGTACGCCCAGATGTTTGTTGTTTTTTTTCCCCTGCGACTGTGTGTTGAAATACAGTATCCCTTAGGCTAAACCAAAGACTAACCTTCCTCTATGGAGTCAATGCACCATGCAGCTAAGTATTTTATAAAGAACTACGGTATTTTATCCACTTGTGCATGGCTCATAAAGGAGTCTGTTTGGTGAGATGTTTATCTGAGGGTTTCGACATAAATGAGTGTTTATAATGTTTATACTGTAGCCTACCCCACAGCCCAGGGAATGCATATTGCAGTGCATAAAACTGTACACTACTTTGACAAAGCTAACAAGGACAAACCAGGTCTCTGAAGAAAAATAGGAGCCAGAGATCAACAATAGGAAGCATGAATTTTCTGCCAAACTGACCAATTTTCAAAATCAAGGATGTGTTACAAATTTCACTACAGTCAAAAAGAGGACAGGGATTAAGAATACTGCAATATCTAATGTCTACTGTATGTGTCTACTGGATGTCTATATCCAATGTCTAAATATCACAACATAACTGTACTTACAGTTTATCTATGCAATGTTTACCTAATGCTTTATGACTTGACCGTGACCTGGTTCCTCTCCAGAATCACCACCCTATTAATTATTATTTCCCCTTTAATGGCATCCCACTGAAAAGCATTGCTATCATCGTTAGTCAACATCAATAAACACATATTTAATTCCATTGGACAAGATAAAAGCAAGGTAGCACTTGACTTCAATTGTGATTGCGACGGTGCACATCATCCACGGTCTCACGTACCAGAAATAGAACTGAAAGGGATTCTGACAACAGAGAGATAGCCCTGGGCTATCTGGAAGCAAGGGTAGCCCTGATTGGTTGGTGCTGTCGTTAGTGCCAGTGCTGTTTTAGAAGCATGGTTCGTGTGGATGACACTGGGATTGGGGGAGGGGGGGGGAGATAGAGCCAGAGTACTTTTCAAACAGCTTCTTGTTCTCCTCGCCCCAAAGAAATATTGAGGATCACACAGCGATAGAACCATGTTAAAACGGTTGTCCTACCAAGACACATCACACAGCGATAGAACCATGTTAAAACGGTTGTCCTACCAAGACACATCACACAGCGATAGAACCATGTTAAAGCAGTTGTCCTACCTCATCATTTTGGGCGAAGAGTTGGGTGAGTTCCTCATGCCTCCATTGCGGTGTTTTTTTTTAGGCGACAGTGCCGACTGCTGCTCCTCTTCGACTGAAATCAAGGGTTGAGAGTGTGAGCAAAGGAATAGCCTAGTTGAGAAGAACACACAAGGCTTACAAGATTTTTTTTTAAATCAATAATACTGAAACAGTAAGTAGAAACAGGCCACACAAGAATGTCAGTGCAAAGTAGGAGAAGGCCCAAAGCAGAGAGGAGAAGGTACAGGAGTGACAAAGACAGAGAGAGTACAGCGGGTGAGGTAAGGTTAAGAAGACACGTGGAATGCAGGGCGACCTGACACACAGTCTGCCAATTGTAAGTGCAACTTTATCAAAAATGCATTTGGACATCATCTCCATTGGTCTTGATAAGGATGCAACATGCTGCAGTGTGTCAAGGCCATGCAGCCTATTTTAAACACGTTGTGCTACCACAGTCTGAACGTTAAAGCTAGGACCCCGAAATGGGGGTCTTTGTTTAAAATATCTTAAATCACTCTCATTCTGTTAAAATGCAACAACACAGCAAATTACAGTAGTACCTCTTTGAGTCTGAGGCATGCATGACCTACAGTTCTGTACTTACAGTACAACAAGCCTCGCACAACCATGTGCTTCTCTGCTGGGTGTGCCAACCGTTCACAAGTTCACCTCATTAAGATAATAAACCGTAAATATGGAGAACGTGACGTTGTAAATGTGGGCCCTGTGTGCCAGTGTGGGCATGTTGTAAACGTGGGCCCACTGGGTGTCAGAGTGGGCATGTACAGTATCCGGGACTGCTGGTCTCAAGGCCTAGAATCAGGCTGGTCAGGGCGCCAGTACGCACAGCTCAGCGCCTCCTTGGACGTTGTCTTTATCACTATGTGAAGCTACACAGCTGGAGATCGGTTTGCCCTGGTGTAAGGATTACATGCATTACATGTAAATAAGCTACATTTGCTCTAGCTGATTTGAGTTAGCGTAGGTACTGTAAAAAGACAAACAAAGACTGCTATAAGAAGTTGACAGATAAACAAAAAAAAGGTCAAAAGCCTCTCATTGGACGTTCATTAAAAGTTCCCCTTTTAATCCACGACTGGCCTGTAAGCAGCCCTGTTCCTGCTGGACACTTAGAGTACGACAGCATGACCCAGAGCGCTGGGAAACGATGGTTCAGGCCACCGATGTGCCTTTTCACCGGGGCGTCCTCACAAAGGACCTAAAAAGAGCTTCCATTAAAATGAATACCGTCGCAAAGACCCCTCGCCACTGGAGCTGCGGTTTAACCATTTCAGAGCCAGTAGCAAGTCTGCATATGCTGCCGCAATGGAACGCGGCGGAGGGGCTTTCAGGAGAGAGGGATGCTCCCACCCACACATACTACCGATCCTCCTCCTCAGCCCGCTCAATATTTAATGTCTCACAGCTGACAGCTGCACACTCGGGGTCATTAGTGAGGAATGCTACACATGCAGCCACTCCAGCCTCACAAACACATGCGCTGTGCTGTCGGGAAGGCCGGCGGCTCGCGGGGCCCGAGGGGCCTTACAGTGCCTGTGATTGAGCGTGGCGTTGCTGGAGTGACTGGGGAGGTATCTGTATTTCACGGGCAGGCTTCGCGCCCGCTGGAGCCGGCCGGCCTCCTCCAGGGTCGCCCCCGGCGCGCGGCCCACCTGGCCCGGTTCCCTAGTGCCCGTCAGGGGCAGCAGGCTGCCCTTGCGGTTGTTCACCAGCGGGACAGAGTCGGCCGCTGCACCGCGGCGGGTCTCGTTGGCGGAGTTGTGGTTGGTTTTAACGGACCGGTCGTGAAAAGTCGGCCTGTTGATAACGGAGTGCTCCTTTACTGCTGAACGGGGGAAGAGGCAGAATCAGCGAAGGTGACGTTGACGCTTTAAGACACTGTTGTCCTTTTAAAGACAATATGGAATTACTCTCCTCCGTTGTTTAATCGGAGATGGCTGTGCAGTGTGATCAAATGTTTATGGGACAAGAATAGTTAAATAATTAAGGAGCTCATTTCTATTAAACACCACTTAACCACTTGGCATACACTCTTATGAAATGCTGAATATTACATTTACTTTGATATTAATAAAACACATGAATTAATAAACAGGCTTTCAGGTGTTACAGCAATTGTTGTACAGTAAGAACAAGAGGCTGACAATACAAAGTTCCGGCCCCTGTGAGGGGGAGTGTGTGCTGAATAAGGTTGAACTGGTTCAGCTTGTTAGTGTGTGTGTTAGGCTATTATTTAGCAAATGTTCCGCAATGCAATTCTGCAAACATTCCTAAAAAGAACGTCTTACTTATCTTCAGACCTCTTTAGTTTATCAAAGTTAGAGAAACTGAAAAAAAAAAAGTGAGAAAAACCCAACCATCAGTAGAACAGAAAAAATCCATCTCTCCAACAACTAGAGCTGGGAGCTACAGCTAGTGTACAGAGATGATTATTTCCAGTGTCAGCTGCCCAGCAGATTACCAGCCGTGCTCCAGAGCCCCTGCCTTCATCTGTCCCATGTCAAACATGCCCAGTGTTCCTCCACAGGGACACACAGTGACAGTTTCTCATCAGGTCTATATGTGACCATCAGTCTACTGTGCACTTCCTCATCCACGGCCTGTGTGGGTGGGGAACATGTCTCTCATAAAAAATGCTTTTAACAAAAACATTTTTATCCGTGTAAGGGCGGATTATCTCCATATCAAATCAATACCAAACAGCTTTTAAGCTTTGATGTTTGTTTTGTATGGTGTCCTTTGTCTTTACAAACAGAGAAATGACTGTGATACTGTGATCTGAGAACTAATGCTTTGCTTCGCAGCAGTAAATCACTTGAACAAGAGACACTGTGAAGCAGCAGCACCCTCTACTGCTCACAACTGAACTGGAATTATTCTAAGATCATTTCACCTCAATACAACTCTATTAGAAAACAAGAAGTCTCCTGATTCCTTGTGTAACATCTGTTACTTGAGAACACACAGTTGCATTTTACAACAGACCGTTGTCCCTGATGTATTTTCAAATGTCATTGTGATTGAGAATGTGAGATTAGCAGATTAACAGTGCCACTATGAGCAAACAGGAAAATATGGAGGATTAGAAACAGTAAGAAAGATGGCAGCTGAGAATGCACAGCGGGGGGAAGGGGGGGGACAAAACAAATGAAAATCAAAACTTACTTGATTTGATATATCCGTTATAGCTACTTTTAGCTGAGAAAATGAAAAGACAATGAGAGGTTACAGGGAAGAACAGGTTGCAATGAGAGCAAATGATATGGCATGACCATCGGTAACTGAGGTTTGAGATGATTAAAGTGCTGCTGGCGTTGGGGGGGTTTGGCAGAATCTCTTGAAGGCACTTCCGGTTCAGTGCCTTGAAGACCACGGGTATAGCAATGGAGAACAAAAATGCTAGAAATTAATAGGATGATTGCAAGAATGCTGTTGGTAGGTTTAAATTATGAATTGTAGACCTAAAACAGGAATTGTCAGACACGGCCACCTGCTACAGTTGAGTAATACCCAGATAGCAAGCGGATCTGGGCCATATACTGTATGGACCGGAACTAAGCCACAAGGGCCAGATCTGGCCTGTATATGGCCCAGATCTGCTTGCTATCTGGGTATGATGTTACTATATTCTAAATGACGACACAGACAAGACCTCAAGCTGAATAGCAGGATTTTCGATTATATTGTTTGATTTAAAAATAATATAAAAAAAAAAATATTGTTTGATTTTTATAAAATACTGTGTGCATATATAAACATAAAAAAATAAAAATTTGCACAGAAAAAATTACTGCAAAAATGTGATACTGTGCATAAGGGAAGGTCAATGTCTAACTCTGTTTTGGACACTTCCTCTGACTTCCTATGAGTCAACTGTGGGTACCTCCTGAGTCACATGTTCAGTAGGCTAGCTCATTTCATCCTCCATTCTTACAGTAAAGGTCATGAGTGGAGCTTAAGGCGGGACGGTGACAGCGACGTTCAAACCAGGACCTTGGCTGGGCCTGGCACCTGTCGCCTGTGATTGGTGGGCGCCAGCAGAGTCGCAGGACTAGCAGCCTAGCATCTGCCCCGCTACGAGAGGGAGCTGCCTGCTAGTTAGGAACTGTCAGGCCCAATTTCATGACAACCAGGAGCACTCCGACAATGAAAATGCAAACATAATTTCCATGTCAGCCCGCATAAGGCCTTAGTCTCAGTGCGGCCCACGCTGTGTGGACAGGCTCTCATCCAGCCTAGCGCCAGTCACATCTGTGTACTGTAGTCCTGGTGAATATGCTGTGGGCCTCAGATAGTCTGGGACATTCAATAAGGTGCTAATCTGCTTTTTGAAGAGGTATGCTAAAATTGTTCGTTTTTCTCAAAATATCCAAGTGAATTGAAACAACACAATCTCAAGCAGGCTATTTTGCCCTCTAAACCCTTCAGTTTGATGATCTCTAAAGCCTCAGGTTATATGAACTGTAGTCCCTCTCTGGCTGCGAAGGCAGGGTCTGTCTGTGGGGGGTTCTTTTGACGCTGTTGTGTCTGATATTACGACCTCTGCATGTAGACTAAGAGAGATTCAAGTCACTGAAGGTCATTCAGGTCACACACAAAAAGAGAATGTCTTATGCATGCTCTTATTTAACGACAAAAGATTATCGAGGCAAGCTGCATTCTTGTACCAATACCTTAATATCACATAAAACAAATGTAAGTAGGTACCAGAAAACAGTTGAGCAGCAGCATCCAATTCACATTAGCAGTCTTTGAATTAATAATGAAACTGGATAGACTTAAACACTGAGGTAAATACAAACTATGACAAAACACCAGCGGTACAAACACCATAGCCTACTACTATAGCATGCTCAGCTACAACACAGCTTATCTCTAAGAGCAGTGAGACAAAGGCACACCAGAGAACGTAAATTATAAATATTTAAACATCAAATGTCTAACAAAATATATTATCTGTGACACAGTGCCATTAAAACTAGTATGCTACATAAGCAACGCACACTACAGGAGGCAGACACTGCACTGTGAGCACAGACTACATAGATACGACACAAACGAGGAAGAGCAAGTGTCATGTGGACAACTTACAGGCACGTAAAGTTGTCGAGCAATCATTAACAGAGACGGGAGAGAGCGGGATGTCTCGCTGGTCCGTGTTACTATGCACAGTAGCCGACATGCAAGAGCAGTCACGCTCAGTACGGCCGCAATCAAAACAACATGCCAGTTTTATTCTCTTGTAGGCGGACATCTTGGCTATATTCATGGTGGGGGATGAGAGGAAAGGAAAAGCAGCAGGTTAATGGTGAAGTCATCCTGTACCTGGCGGGGTGCTAGGCTACTGTACCAGAGACGACTAGGTAAACTAGGGCCCTACGTCAACTGAAAGTTTCAAGTTTATTTCATTTTTGAGTGCAAAATCACACCAAAATGTCCCAATACACTTTACCATAAAATTATACAAAAACAAACTACCCTCATTTGTGACTGGTAGTGTACTTTGATTTCACTCTGAACTAACATCAACATACAGGGAGACCTCCAGTCGAGCTGGTCTAAACCTGGTCTAAATCTGGTCTAAATCTGGTCTAAACCTGGTGAGGTAAATACCAAGGGGTTTAAGGTCACTGTAACTGGGTGAGGCAGAGGGAAGGTCATTCAAGGTTACGGATGGGAGACGTCTTCAGCACAAGGAGTGACCTTTCTCAAGAGCTCTCCTGTGCATTTACTTGTACATGCATCATACACGGACAGTACTGTATAACGCAACATTAAAAAAAAAAAAAAACATCGTCATTGCTACTGAATGATAAATAGGATGATATTGTGAGCTCTAAACATTATGACAAACAGTACGGCGGTTTGCAGAAGAGGTGCTTATCAACAGGTATGTGGTTTGATGGTGGAAATGTACTGTACATGGACACAAGCGTTTAGCAGACCAAACAGAGCCATGGTGGGACATTTCAGCCTCATGCTGGAAGCCATGGGACCGTCTTTCTCGTTTGACATTCCTGAAGTGCAGATGATGTAGCCACATGATGAAATGTTAGCCACACGAATGTACCGTATGAGAGAAGGCACGCAACTCTGACATGTCACCTACTGTATGAAAGTGGACTGGATTTTATAGATCCCACTATATTTATTTTCCCTATGAATCATGGAATAAAACCCTTTGGGTTAGGACAATTGAAGATGCTAAATTAAAACAAAACATGAAGCAATTTAAGCTTCTTTTCTTTTCTTTACATTTCCTTCTTGCTTCGTCTTCAAACATCAAGCATGTAATGACATCTAGTGGTACCATAGAGTACTAATGACTCAATACTGGGTTTTCACTGCACTTGTTTCTATAGCTTCCAAGCGATTTGCTTGATGAGTAGTACCGTAAAGTATGTCTTGCATGCTCAACTATGGTTGTTCTTTGAAATGTTGGCATGGTCGTGAGAGCGATGTGCAGATGACATGAGGGGAGGATGCAGGACCTAGGATTGCACATGCAACATCTACAGGGCAGTCAAATCAAAACATATCTCTATCAATGGAGGCAGGCTGTGGAATGGGAACCCACATTACTCACAATATATCACTATAAAGTGAAGCGTTAAAACATTGTTTCATGTTCCAAGGCAGCAGGGGGAAAATGCATCAAACAGTTGGTTAACAGTTGTGGGTCAAAACAGTTCCTCTTGACAGAATTCAGATTTGCCCACGACAGTACGGCCAGCCAGACTTTTTTTTTTAAACTTCTTGAAGAAAAAGGGGAAGAACATTCAACATCAAAATGCACTGAATCATAACACCTATGTATGTATTAAACATTAAATATGAATATTCTTGTGTGGGTTGTTTGACATTCCCACATGCACAGGTTACATGGTTTTATCATGGTAATTAGAGGTTTTATCAGCGTTAATTACTACTGAACATAACTGGTTTAGACAAGCAGCTACAGTATGCAGGTCATCTAATGACAATGTGAGACTGTTATGCTAATGTTAGTTAAACTTTCAATATGACTAAAGATAATACCTGTTCACATAGATAGATAGATAGATAGATAGATAGATAGATAGATAGATAGATAGATAGATAGATAGATAGATAGACAAATAGACAAATAGACAGATAGACAGAAAAATAGACAGATAGATAGATAGATAGATAGATAGATAGATAGATAGATAGATAGATAGATAGACACACAGACAGACAGACAGACAGATAGATAGATAGATAGATAGATCTTGATATTTTATACCATTCTAAGGCACTCTGGCTAACAGTTATACTGTTAACAAATACATTGTTGTTATACGGTTAAATGCATAGTAATGTTATACTGTTAACAACATATTACTTAATGTTATACTGTTACCTACATACAGTAGTACACATGTATATGTTATACTGTAGCAGGACAGTCAAGTAAACACTTACATCTTTTGCATCCACATTTCTTTATCCTTTTGGGATCTGTGATGTCATCATGGCAAGCTTTGCAGTAAAACAATGCCCTAGAAAAACAGTGACCAAATTCATCATGACTGTATTCACATATAGTTACAGCATGGCTTTGTCTGTCTGAGAACCATGGTTGAAAATAGGAACACGGGTCAACTGCACCTCTTCACTTCTTTAGCGTCGCTGGCGATGAAGAAGCCCAGGGTTCCCTCCTGCATCTTGACGTGGTTCCCAGGGTTGATGAGGGTACTGCTCAAAAGCAAACACAATCATCAGACAAGCCAATCATGTTGTTAAGTTCACATTGCAACACAAATTATCCTGTGGAATGGTACACAGAAAGCAATGTGGTTTGGCAACACATAAATACAGCACAGACTGGCGAGGTTACTGTGGCTCCTGGCGATGTGTTCAAACTGAAAATGAAGGCCGCTGCCTGCATCACCACATGAAGACAGGTTGATGGCACTGTCAGAAATATACAACTGCCGTAGATCAAAATGAATGTTGATGTTTCTAGAGACGGGACAATGGTTGCCGCCAAGAAGCACAGAGGGACAGAGATGCTGTATCATTCCTCATTGATTAGTTTAAATAATGACTAAAAAGCATTTAAGTTCCATCATACTTTCCTAAGCTCTCACTCCATGCTATAAGCAGAATGGTTGATTGGCACACGCAAAGCAGCAGCCTCTGTAGTTGGATGGTTGGAAAACATCAAACTAACAGGAAATGATCAATATAGTTGCTCATGCTGGAACTGTCCAGCAGTATGCATCACTGTGATGTTGGGCTATTATCATAGAGTGATTGAGAAAGACTTTCAACACCAAGATGTCTTGATGGAACTTGAGAATTAAAAATCTAAAACATACAAAATCACAATGTTTGTTCAAATGACCAAATCAATATAGTACATTTTAAACATTTGAGAACAATGTGTTCATTTCATTTCCTTGACTTTCTTAAGAGTGCAAATGAATAAAGGTGGAGAATAAAATTAGATAGATATGCAGAGGTGAAGAAAGGTACGCTGAAAGTGAGCACGCCAAGACAAGACAAACACATTCTCAAATGCAAAAACAGGTATGTGGCATATATTTTCAGTGGTGGGCTTGTTAAAAAGGGCAGAAGAAGAAAGTGGAACAGTATACTCTCGTATACTCAGATATACTGTATCAACAGGCGTAAGAGACAGGCACACCTGTCTCTATCCACCTACAACAAATATATTGGCACTGTTGACAGGGAAGAAAACAGTCGACAGCATCCTACAAAGTAAGCAAGGGCTGAAAGAGCAATTTAGGATACAATAAGTAATGTGAGAATGGGGTGCATACCACTTTTTCAGTCTGTAAACAAAAAAGAGACAGCCCATAATGTATTTGTGTTAGAATGGTATAGTTAAAAGTTTAGACTAAAAGTATAGTTATTTTTTATTTATTTAAAGCAGCTACAAGGAGTTTTCAGTTTGTGTTGATTTTAGCAGTGTTTTCCCGGAAAGACGACTGCATTTCCCATGAGCACCACCGCTGCCTGTCGTAAATATATCCTGCCTAGCCCAGCATTCGTTTTGGAAGCCAGCAAAAAGACGCTACGACGCTACGACCCGACCAGCCGGCCAGATATCTAGCCTATAGAAACAGACAATCTTCTCGCTAATGGCCGCATTTCCTAATGTAGGTAATGTAGACGCATCAGTATTAAAATGAGAGCAATGTTTTATAACCAGTCAAAAACTCCTCATAATTGCTTTAACCTTTATTTAGACAGGTAAATCTCATTGAGACACATGGTCTCATTCTCAAGACAGACTGGTTACAACCATGGTCGATGAAGTCATGTTATCAAGTGGATACCGTTTGTTGTATACAGTACCACTGACTTCAAAATCACTTTTAAATTCATATCGCAATGTTTATATGTCATGGACTCTGCAATGTAATACACATGGTGCTTGATATGAAGGCCATTTTTAATAATTCTTAACACACACATGCAATCTCTAACAGGCTATTGACCATGAGTGAACCAGGAGTAACACATAAGACAGCAGTAACAGTGCTCACCTGCTCTCTCTCTGGTCGGACTTGTACTCAATAGCTATCAGCAGCAACTTCAGCTTCACATAGCACAGTCTAGGAGAGAATCAGAAACATGTACTGTAGTAAATGGGAAAGTGTGTGTGTGTGTGTATGTGTGTGTGTGTGAGAGAAAGAGTAGGGAGTGTAAGAAAGTAAGTAAGTACTGCAAGTAAGTTACTGTAGTAGCCTTGAGAACCAATGGTTCTGGAGCCTAGTGGCCCATAGGGCAGGAGCCTATCTCCTGATTCCTTAGCATGAGGCAGCTTGATGTACAAGTACACTTCCTGGACATGACGCTAGTATGTCACAGGGACTTACCCCCAATCCAACCCTTGAGTGTAAGAAAAAACAATACGTACTCGCACACCATGGGGAAGGACAGGCCTACAAAGGCACTGGACAGGTACTCAGTATACATCTCATTGGCTACTCCTTCCAGGTAGTATTTCTGCCAAGTATCCTCTTCAATCTAGAACAACAATTACAACTAGGTTATTGGCTGAGACAGAAAAAATCTAACAATATGAGTATGCGTACATCTGAAGTGTACAAATAATCAGAGCATCCATTTCAAGTCATTTCTGTGACTCTTGCCAGCAGGCTGACAGGGTGGCGGTACCTTGATGAAGGACCTCATGGAGAACAGGTTGGCCAGCATGGTGGAGAGGCCCTGAGCCAGACAGCTCTGGGCAATGAAACCCAGCTTCAACTCGGCAAGGCAAATGGCATCATCTCCCTCCTTCCAGTTCCAACTTGGAATGTTTAAAAGATGGGCCTTAGGAGAAACCAAAAATGTTTGTCCACGTCACACATTTCGGACCTTGAGTGAACTGTTCTTTTACTTCCCTCAAGAAAATGTAGGGGTAGGATCTATGTCCATCCCCCCATTGCTCTCTGTAAAGCTCATTGTGTTGCCTCTGTGTATGAAGTGCGCTATTCAAATAAAGTTTGATTTGATTTAACTGGATTCCTCAATATTGCTAAGGGAGTTCCATACGTTTTTTTGGTCAAAGACTTAGACCTACCTTGTTGTGGTACTGCAACATCTGGGTGATTATTCGGATCTTCGGATGGTAATTCTTGATGGATATCACCCTGAAATACATACCACCAAGAACACAAATGAAGACCGGTCTCCTGTTGAATGCTTCCCTTGCTTTGAAGACGAGTCTGACCTCATAAT
Organism: Borostomias antarcticus; assembly: GCF_949987555.1. NCBI lineage: Eukaryota > Metazoa > Chordata > Actinopteri > Stomiiformes > Stomiidae > Borostomias > Borostomias antarcticus. The sequence continues at coordinate 14,817,617 of NC_140255.1, read as the reverse complement.
GTTGGACGCGTCCTCAGCGTCTGGGTCCGGGCAGTATTTATTGGCCAGGATCAAACAGGCATCGGCCGATTCAATCTGAGGACAGATTACGAGGCAGATAAGACCGGACTGTTCAAATATACAACACAAGACAGGTGAAAACAACCTAAAACCACATGAGGGGGAAAATACACCATCAAAGAGCACATGCTGTATGACCAAGGTAAAGTTCATACCATAGGTGCATTTCTAACTTCTATGCCACACAACAACGAGGTTGCATTTCTGTATGACAGAGGAGCCATTTACCTTGACTCTGGCCAGGTCGTGTGGGTTGAGAACAGACCCTTGGTAAAACTCCACTTGCGTGAAGTGACGCTTGAACAAGGCTTCCAGCTCAAGATTAGGGGAAATACTGAGACAGAGAGGAGAGGAGAGGAGAGGAGAGGAGAGGAGAGGAGAGGAGAGGAGAGGAGAGGAGAGGAGAGGAGAGGAGAGGAGAGGAGAGGAGAGGAGAGGAGAGGAGAGGAGAGGAGAGGAGAGGAGAGGAGAGGAGAGGAGAGGAGAGGAGAGGAGGTGTTACTGCCAGGGAAGAGGTCCTTTCTTCATTTATTCCAACTTTACTGCGTTACATTTATTCTGACTTTACTGTTTCGAGTCTTGAGGTTAGGGGAAGATGTGTACTTACTTATGGAGAAAAACAATTTCTACATTGACATCATCCCTGTCCTTGTGCAGGAAGTCTTTTAGGAAGTTGGACACACTCTCCAGAGTTATATGACCACAGACCACGATGTGCCTGGAAAATGAGATTCAGAATTGATCAAAAAAAGAATATTCCATCAAAGCTTCAAAAAAAAAAGAAAAAAAGAATGATGACTCCCTCCTTGGATCTGAAATCAAAATGAAGTCTGAATCCTCAGAGTGAGTGTGTGGGGAGGAATATTCCTTTAGATAATACTGTTTCCCTATGATCAACTTTTAAATACTACCTGAATGTGAGGTAGAGGTCAAAGAGCATTAAGCAGTAATAGATTAAAATGGGATTATTTATTTAGTTTGATATTATGGAATTGCTACCTCTATTGAAGAGCTTATCTCTGAGATCTTTCATCAATGTAAGGGAAGGGTTACATCCCACTGTGACCTTGATGTTGTATGGAAAAGTATACACATATGGGATTTAATGCCATTTCTCCTTCATTGTGAGATAAACCTTAGATGGAGGACAGCAATTTAGCAATGGTCAGTTCAATTCCATACTGAATCTAATACTACTCACTCAACCTATTTACCATGGATAGCCAACAGATAGAGTGGACTACAACCTTCTAGTTGGGGTTGGTGTGACACATGTGGCCCCTAATCCCTCTTTTTATTCACTTTAAATTAGTGTATTGTTATTATTATTATTATCATTATTATTATTATCATCATTATTATTATTGTTATTATTATTATTATTATTGTTGTTGTTATTATTATTGGTATTATTATTATTGGTATTATTACATTAATGTATGTATAAACAGCTACAATAATAAAGTAGATGATTTCTGTTATGTGAGAGGCTCATGTGTAAAGCTTTACAAGTCTTTAAACGGTAGAGAAAGACCTTGGAAGAGAAAAACCTTGGACGGTGTGGCTGAGAGGTGCTGTAAGAGTTTTGAGCCATATGAAACAGGAACAAAAGACACGGAGCATGCAGAAAGAAGCAAGAAAGAAAAACAGCCGGAAACCAACAACTTGAACATCAATAACCTTACCTCAACCGCCTGTATTTTCCTGATAAAACAGCCAGAACTATAAAACAACAGCTTTAACATCAATAACCTTACTGTACATCAACCACCGGTACTTTCCTGATAAAACAGCCAGAACTATAAAACAACTTGAACAAAAATAACTTTCCTCAACCATCTCTACTTTCCCGAGTATACTGCCTTATTGATGCAATGCTCAGTAAACCAAACTCAAGCAAACCAGGAATCTGAAGAATTTAGCCTAATTTCCGAAGCAAAATAGCATTGTAATATAGAGTACAGTAAACCAGAAAAAACGGTCAACTTGTCCAAACATCCTGGGACTGGAGTTAGAGCATGTGATAATAATGTAAGGTCATCTTTAATATACTCTTCATCTGAACTATGTCCATGAGTATTACATTTAAAATATTGTAACAAATATTTATTGATATGATCAATTTGACTAAGATCAGTGAATTGCTCATGATCAGAAAAAAAACATTTGTAGATGCTACAATATAAGGTTTGTGAGTAGATATAATTGAAAGTACTGAGTTTCGCATCCAAAAGTGAATTAGACAGTAGTAGTATTTTGATTAGGAAGCCTGCCAAAATCAATCCGGAATCTTTCACAACTAAGTAAATAACAAAAATGCTAAACGTGAGCCAAGAAAAAATAGCTTGATCAGAAGGAGGAGGCTCTGTAATCTGATGCATGCCAGACAGCGTGAGATCAGGGCGGTCTCACGAGGCTCGAGGCACTGAGGGATACAGAACAGAATCTTATTGCGCCTGAAGAAACACAACTTCCACGGTGCTTAAACCATGCATCCAGATATGCATGCTCATCCCAAGGTTGTTTTGGGCACGTACGGTGTGGCTCTGACTGAAGATTAAGGCCAGGAATATAGCAGGGCTCGCAACATGACCAGACATACTGCAGGTGTTGTTTTTCCAGTGAGGAAAAACAAGGAAATCCATGCAAAATAAAAAGGTAAGCGATGACATGCAGGAGCTCAGTGAACAAAGCAGATGTGGGAGGTTGATATCTTAATTAGCATGGATCCGGGAATCGGAAATAGATCCAGTAATCATAAATTATGATATCTTAATGAGCATGGATCCAGTTATCAGAAATGATGAAACGTCATATTCCCTACACCTCAGAATTGGTGTCTAGTGAGTATGTGTCATCACTGTGCTTGAGTACCTAGTGAGTATGTTTCTTTGCCAAAACAGATCAGAGTAATCACTTTTTTGTGTTGTGTTTGCTGGGGGTGCCATGATAACTTTGTTATCCAAATAGACAACAATATGTTCCAAAATGGCACATTGATACTGCACATGCAATGCATTGTCTCTGTAGCTTATCCTGTCCAGTGTGTTTTGGAGGCATGGGGGTAGGGGTGGCATGGAGCTTGGTACACAGACACAATACACAATACACACACAAACATGTAATATGCAACATCTTAATATGCACAGGTAACACAGCTAACGGTCAAGCCTATAGTGAATAATATACATCTGATCACACAACATCTATAAAGCAAATATGTATTTCTATTTACAGTAGCAGCAATGGCAGCTGGCACACATATACAAAAAAAGCAATAGCGTAAGCTTTTCATGGCCAAGCTCTCCAGTCACAAGTGTGACTTTAGATCATTGTTCATTACTTTAATCTGAGATTCATACCAGAATGCCTCTTTATGAGAGAAAACTTGAGTCACACAAAACCACACCTTTTAGCATTTTTTTGGGTTGTTTTATTTGTTTGACTTACTTTCTGCCTCTGGTCGAGTTATAACTCCCTCCGTATTTCTTCCGATTAAGGATGAGAGCAGCAATTTCTGGCACGTAGCGAGCAAACATGGCCTACATGCGTGGAACAGAAAGAGAAAAAGCATGCAGAGAAGGTTCTACTGCCACAGAGGCAGCAGAGCCTCCTGGAATACTTACTTTCTCCCATTAACCGCACTATAGGAACCACCATATTTCTTGCGGTTTCCTATTAACTCTATGATTTCAGGGACGTAGCTGGCAAACATGGCCTAAGGAGAAGATAGGAGACAGAAGAAGAGACTAAAAAAGGGATAGGCAAAAGAGGAGCAGGGCTTCTATGTCTGCTGAGAAGATATCCGTCAAATCAGAAAAATGAATAGGAGAAAAACCAGTTAATAAGAAAAAAAAGTTAATAGGATATAAACGAGGAGCAAAAACAGAAATTGACTGACAAGTTAGTTGAAATTCCATAAATGTTATCTTTATAGATTCAGAAAAATAAGTATGAGAAAGGGAAAAAGTAAGGAATTTAGTTGTTTTTTAAACAGCTTACGGATATTTTTGTATATTTTAAAAAAGAAAAAAAGAACAGAACAAAGGACACAGCTGTGACATCGGTATGTCAATCTGTGATAGGAAAAAGTAATAAAAAGGGAGAGAAAAAAACCTATGTGCCATGTTTAGTCCAACAAACACTGTTAGGTTGATTTGAATAGTAGTCTGATGGAGCACAGCTGCAAAACACTTCCTAAGTTCCTGAACAATGTCCTTCAGTGCATTATATAGCCTATACTGTACTGACTGTATGTACTGTATCTGTGTATATATATATACATTGTGTATACATGTATATTATATATGACTGTGTGTGTACTGTGTGTGTATATATATATAAATATATATATATATATATATATATATACAGTACATACAGTCAGTACAGTATACTGTATATAATGCACAGTATGCTCAAATATCACTTTTTCTTACATGTTGCTTGTTAAGTCTTTATTAATAGTCTGGGAAAATGTCTAGTCATGAAGGGTCTCTATGACCCTCAGCTACTATAAAAGAGGCTGTCAGGCCATGTTCAACATCAAGCTGCTCTACAGATCAGAGCCCAGACTGTGTTTGTTGGAAGGTGGGTAGGAAGCAGGACGATGGTGCTACCTGAAACCGCAGTACTATTTACAGCAACAGCAACAGCTAGCATTATACTCTATACACATCTACAACATGTTCAGCTATGCAACAGGATCCTCAGCTATGTCTATTCTTGTAGCACAACCATTGGAATATACAATTATTATGCCTGTGAAGTATGATTCTCTGTATCTGTGTTCAGATACAGTGAAACAGACCATGACTACACTGCCATGGGAGAGGGGGGCCACAGACACAGAGCATACAAAACAACTGGGAGCTTCTGTTTCAACAGTCATTGAAGTGCGAAGGCTTCCCAGCATTCAGCAACACCGGTGTCATGATGGTGGGAGTCGGCAGCTGTATGAAGGGTTTAACGTAAGAAGTGGGATTTTTACCAAACCACCGAGGATGAAGAAGACCATGAAAAGGCGACCCAGGGTGGTTTTTGCATAAACGTCTCCATACCCCACGGTGGACATAGTGACCATGAGTAAGTAGACACATTCCCAGTAGGAAAGAGACTGGGAATTTTGGAAGTTTTCCCAAGGATCTCCTGAGTTTTCCACCTGGAACAGAAGTAAAAAAAAAAAAAAAAAACGTTATAATATTCAAGAACAGAACTGTTAGAGGTGATGGAGAAAAACACTATTGTATGTGCTCAATCTTGCATTGCAATACCATTATACTTAGCTCCTGTGTTGCCCGTATGGCTCCAATTAACTCACCAAGTGAATGAAGCCTGCAGCTGTTAGCCATGTGCTTATGAAGATTGAGCATAAGTTCACCAGTTTTATGGAGTTGCTTGAAAACAAAGATCCAGACAACATCAGTCAACATCAATACTGTAATAATTCAACACTTCATCTGGCTTATGTCAATTTCAGAAGAGGTGTGTCTTAAATTGATCCACCTGCATGATATGGCATGCAGTAGATGTATTGAATACTACATGGAGAGTCTCTCCATTCTCCAGTCATCTCTATAGAGTACATGTGACAAACCTTTGCAGAGGCGTTTTTGTAACAGGGCCTAAACATGATTTCTCTAGATGAATATCTCATGGGATAGCAAACAAATGCTGGCCACACTCTTCAGCAGCTCATACCAGAACGTTATGCAATACAAACAGGCATTATGCTCTGAAAGTATTCAGCTTCAGTGGATTTATGGCATGAGACACCAACATCCAAAGATGGAGGACAGACTGTAACTGTGCAGTATACTGCAGGGATACATGAGTCATCGAGAGACACATTAATTTATATTGGATTTTATATTGATTTGTTCTAGTCAGTCTTAGCCTGGCTTCTGTCCACTCATACTATGTGATTCCTGGCCTTACCTTCATCTGAGTGAATGAGTGAAGGGATTATTCTGAAACATTTTGTTGAGCTATAAGCTCTTCCTGACATCTGTGCAATAAGCTTTAATTCTAAGCAGTGTGGACACTGAATCCTGCTTCATGATGTCTGGTGTACAGTGTAGAATAGCATTGCGACCACACAGTTGTTTTGAATGGAGAAAAGTGATACATACTGAACAACACAGTACTAGTTTTATACAACAATTAATCTCCAGTGTTGGCTTAGTGGTCCGCAGTTATACAATGCAAAATGTATTTCCTCTAAAATGTCATATTGACAGAAACTTTAAATTCCACGTATCCTTGCAGACTGCAGGCGTTGCAGCTAGTTTCTTTCAAATAAATATTTTCTTTGATATAATATGTTACAGCACCAGTAGCCTATTGAAGAGCCAATGAGAGCACCTTATAACTGTATCAAACACCATAGAAAGTGTTACACGACACTAATGTACATGCACATGTTACAAATAGCTGAAATATAGTGTGCTTAAATTACTGCATACACAAGACAACATAACGATGCACTTACCTTGTTTTTAATATATTCAAAAACTGTAATATTTCTGAAAACTGTATCAATCTTAAGGCCCTCAAAAACCTCAAGCCTGTGTGAGAGAAAAGCAGAACAGAAATGACTCAGTTTGAATTATTTATTCAAATAATAATTATTAATTATTATTTACACGATACAAGACATTATGATTCACCTGCATTCTGCATAGCAATGACAAATATCCTACCTCTGAAGCGATCATCCATTTTAAGCAGTTTCATTTGATTCAGAGCTCTGAGAAATTCTACACGGCCAACTGGCCTCTCAAAAACACTTACTGTCACAAAGCAATAGAGATGGAACTGAGATTTAAACCAAAATTAACAACTAGCAGCTCTCTAAAAGCAAACAGATCCAAGAATCCTCTGACTACAGTAGGTACACAAGTCATTGGCTTTAATCTCAGGAGATTCAGGAAGACATGAAACAGTGGCGTCTACTAGATACGTTTTTCTAAAGACTAAACGACCCACAGGGAGATAGATGAAAACCTGGATTAGAGAAAAGACAGGTGACAGTGCCATCTGAATGGGTGAACAGACATGACGTCAAATCCCAAACTTGTGGTAATCAGAACACCCCCAGTTGTGCCTGTAATGTCTGAGAAAGTACCTCCAAAGGCCAGCCACGCACAGTACTGTCATCACTACATCACCCACACCAGCATAAACTGGTCATCTACTTGGATGAATTCTTGACAGATTCCTACCCTGTGGTAGGGCACATCTCAGTCGTCTTGCAGATGGCTGAACATTGGACAGACCCATCACAGACACTGTACTGTACATACCACACATCTCCTCTGTCAGCAATGCTTAAGTGAACCAAAACAGCCATGCACTATGACAAGGCTACTAGACTAGGCCATTCTGCCTGCATATTATGCAGACTACTACCAAATACAGTAATGAAAGGATCCAAACCAGCGACATCAAGAAGCTGTTGTGCAGTGGAAGCTGTGCGCCACTGTGACCCACTTATCTAGACAGTCACGGTGTAAACAACAATCTTTTGCCACAGGGTAAACAAGCCAGTGAAATCCATCTGCATGGACATTGAAATTCCGTGCAAAAACACAAATGAAACATGCTACAGCAAATCACACTGAAAAACCCCTTCAGTGACTTCATCCAGGTTTGTTTTGCATTCAAGGTAGCTTTGGCCAGATGGCAAACACTGACGACATTGTGGAGTTTTGGGCAAGGCGAGACCGAGCTCTGGGTTTCTAGGACAGCCTGTCTAGCCTCCACGGTCATCACAGCGCAGGTCTTACCCCAGTAAGAGATCGCATGGAGGCAGGAGGTCAAGCTGTTGCACGGATTGTTCCGGTCGTCTTTCTCGCTGGCCTGTCCATGGTCGACCTTGACCTTGTGGCCATTCTGAAAGAGGTCGCCGCAGGACTTCTTGCGCCTCCGCGTGTTCAGGGAGGTCTCCGGACGAGAACCCCCGTCGGGCCCTCTGTACACCAGCATCTTGGTGGGGATCATGTAACGACTGACAAAAGTGCTTCTATGGGACGGCAAAGCTCCGCTAGTCAAGCTGCCCAGGGCTCCTCAGCGTCCACACGTCCCTTCTGCTCCTGGCTTCACAAGCTACAACGGAATGAAGCACTCCTCTCCGCCCTCTTAATACACAAACAAATCAAAAGCTCCGTCCACAGCCGGTGAAGAGACAAACAGGTGGGAGCTGCGTGACGACGCCCGCGGGGCAGAGGGTCCTGTGTTCCGGGAGATGCGTCAAGATCAGATTTTACCACACGCACACACTCATAGAATCCTGGTTGTGATGTGTGGCGTGCAGCGAGCTTAAAACGCACCCGTTCCCATCAGGATATTACAGCATAAGCTCCTTTAGGACCCACCCGGGGAAAGACCAGGGCCAGGCGGCCAGGCTGCTCATCACCCCAGACTACGTACAGCGCAGGACAGAACGCCTCGAGGCTGAACCATTCTGCTCCGGACAGACGCCATGTTTGACAGTCATCTGAGGGGTTTGGGGTTCCCCCTTATTTTTACCAATAAAATTTCAAAATATTTTCATGATTTTTCGATAACTTCTTCACAAAATCCATGACTATATTTATGCATTTTAATAGGTAATTAAGTAGCCTTACAACTACTATAATAATTTAAGCTTGAGATGTTTGTGGAATTGAGAGCATAAATGTGGACTACACCTTGAAGAATGACAAATATACATGAATGTGATGAGTTTACAAACAAAATGAACAAATTAAATTAGTAAAAAATTATGAAATTTGGCGATATGTTTCATTTTTCAGAACATTTCCAGGCCTGGAAAATTAAAATTAAAATTCTGCTCCACAGAATGCAGTAGATGAGGTGGTTCGTCACTGTCCAGTGGAGCTCTGTGTATGTAGCGCTAAAAGGCTCTGGCTGTCATGAATTCCTTTCTGGATTTAGAAAATGAATAATCCTGAATTAATAACATCTGATGTCACAAAGGCTCTCAGTTTATGTACAGTACAGCTAAATGGGCGACATGACACACACCCATTCAACACAACACCTGTGGAATGAATCTAGAGTTCTGGAAAAAATGATATGGTGTTGCTGTTTATCTTTTATTAACTTCAGTAAACAATGACACAGTATCCCATCCTCAGAGGTGTATATCCACCGATGAACCTAGCGTAGTTTTATGTTCTTCACCTGCTGTCTTTAACATATCATTTCAACCAGAATTTTCTTTTTCCCAGAATGTGCAGGTTAATGCCTGCCTAGTGTCAGTAAGGCAAGGCAAGTTTATGTGTATAGCACATTTCAGCAACAAGGCAATTCAAAGTGCTTTACATGAGACATCAAGCATCAAGACAAAGTACAAGAAACACATAAAAGGTCAAATAAAACGAAATATAAAAAAAGACATTTAAAACAAAATGCAGGAAAAATTAAATATAGGAATAAAAGTTACAGTGCAGTGTATGAATGAATAATTATTTGAATTAATAAAAAGCAGCGGCAAAAAGAAAAATCTTCAGTCTTGATTTAAAAGAACTGAGAGTTGCAGCAGACCTGCAGTTCTCTGGAAGTTTGTTCCAGATATGTGGAGCATAAAAACTGAACGCTTCTTCTCCATGTTTTGTTTTAACTCTGGGTACAGAAAGCAGGCCTGTGCCAGACGATCTGAGTGGTCTGGATGGTTCATAACGTAGCAGCAGATCAGAAATATATTTTGGCCCTAAGCCATTCAGTGCTTTATAAACCAACAGCAAAGTCAATTCTTTGACAGACAGGAAGCCAGTGTAAAGACCTCATAACTGGAGTGATGTGATCTACTTTCTTAGTCTTAGTGAGGACTCGAGCAGCAGTTTTCTGAATCAGCTGCAGCTGTCTGATCGTTTTTTTAGACAGACCTGTAAACACACCATTACAATAGTCAAGCCTACTGAAGATAAACGCATGGACAGATTTTTCCAGATCCTGCTGAGACATAAACCTTTTAATCCTTGATATATTCTTCAGGTGATAGTAGGATGATTTTGTAATTGTCTTAAATGTGACTGTTGAAATTCAGTTCTGAGACAATGACTACTCCAAGATTTCTGGCTTCGTTTGTGGTTTTTAGCATTACTGATTGGAGCTGAGCTTTTTTTGAATTTTTGTTTAGTTGAAGAAAGTTCTGGCACATCCAATCGTTGATTTGTTCAATGCACTAACTTAGCACTTAGGGGATTATAGTCCCCTGGTGATATGGTGATATAAATGTGTGTGTCGTCTGCGTAGCTATGGTGACATATTTTGTTGTTTTCTATAATTTGAGTTAGTGGAAGCATGTAAATGTTGAACGGAAGAGGCCCCAGAATGGAACCTTGGGGAACTCCACAGGTCATTTTTGTCTGCTCAGATTTATAATTGCCTATAGACACAAAGTAGTCCCTGTCCTTCAAGTACGATTCAAACCTACTGAGGATTTCAGATATTGTATAATGTCCTCAAGGGTTTTATGGTTGATCGGATAAAATCGTGTCATGGTATTAATTTTAAGTGGACACTGGGACAACACATATCCTGTACCTGATATCGAGGCACTGACTGCTTTTCTAATTTTCTGAATTTTGTCAGTGAAGAATGAGGCAAATTCGTTGCAGTCCTTGGTCAATTGAAGTTCAGAGGCTACTTACACAGGTTAGCCTATTGACAGTGGCAAACAAAGCATGTGCATTATTATTGTTTTTGGAGACGTCAGAAAAGAAGGGCTGCCGTGCATTTCTCAGATCCAAATTATAAATGCAAAGCATCTCAGTAGGCAGCTTAGTGCTAAAAGCCTCTTTCTGGGTTTGCATTTCAGCTCACATGTAAAAAGCTGGAGCGCTTGGTGGCACTGGAGACCATACTGTATCTCCATTCACATAAACACTGACATTACCACTCCTGCACTAGATTATGCTATTAATCTCTTGTTTAGAAAGGAGATGCTCTTGGACATTCTGGCGGGTAGTAGTACACTGACTTCCTACATTAAATGCAATTATTTGCTTAAATAAGTTGCTTTGGATAAAAGCATCTGCTAAATGACTCTAATGTTACAGTATGTGCAGGAACCAGCTCCCATGGTCATCTTATCGTGGCCTGTTGTCATCACACTCAAACTACTCTCACAAAGCAACTAAACTTGCACATTATCTAAACTCAAGCTGACCATGATGACCCTCCGGCTGAGGGAAAACATAAAAGATAACTCCACTTCAACATCACTCAGCAGAATTAATTGGTTTATCGCCAGGGGTATAAGCAGTCGGTGACGGTTGTAATTTGGCAGCTGAACTTGTTTTTCCCTATCAGAGGTCTGAGTTACTTGAGTGTGTGTGCATGTGTGTGCATGTGTGTGCATGTGTGTGCGTGTGTGTGCGTGTGTGTGTGTGTGTGTGTGTGTGTGTGCGTGTGTGTGTGTGTGTGTGTGTGTGTGTGTGTGTGTGTGTGTGTGTGTGTGTGTGCGTGCATGTGCGTGTCTGTATTTTGTGAGTGTAACGTGTGTCTGTGTTAAAATGTTCAGACAGAAGATTGGTGAGATGGCTCTGGACCGGCGGCTAAGCTACTCCCCTCTACGACCCAGGGTTACGCCAGGAGTCACATGGACCAGCCACACAAGCTCTGCAATCCCCTTAGCCACAGAGAACGAGGGATACAATGTCCACATTTACCAACATCATTGTGCCATAAAATATCTGAACAGATTTAAGCCTGTCATTTGAATTACATGCCTGACGAATTTGACAACATTCTGGGAAATGTCCCCCTCATAATGGATTATACTGTGAGTTTATGCATTTGAAAGCTTAACCACAACCATCTATTGTATGTACTACTGTAAGTCAGTCTAAAAAGCCAGTCTTGGTTTGTAAGAGGATTAGACCACCAGATGGCACTGTTTGAACAAACATTTACTCTTCATAATCAATAGCATCATTCAACTGATTCAGCAGTTTCAGGAACACATTAAGGCCTTGGCTCATGAGTGAGAAATACTATTAGCTGTCAAGTAGCCTGATCAAGGAACCTTACATCCTCCTAGGGTCATTTTTGTGTGGCCAAAAAGCAGGGTGTTTAGAGTGAGGACTGAAACATCTGCGTGGTGTGCCACAGGCATGTGGACAGGGGCCAGGCTGGGTGCGGGGGGGGGTCCTTCCTGACTGACAGGTGATAGAGTCATCCCCCCCACACCTGTGTCGGAGCAGGAAACCACCTTTCTAAAGCCTTAGAAGACTCTTCGGTGATGAGCTTTGCAAATTTAGCATTGACTTCTATCTCGACACCGGGGCTACAGTACTAACAAAGCCTGTGAGTAATGTCAATTCATGGACTTCCGATCATCGACCAATATCAATCAGGCATTACAACAGGTAGCTAAGCTCTGTCCAACAGGTGAAGGATCTTAATTAATTTGTTTATGTACAGTAAATAAGTAGCCTTGGGAACCAATGGTTCTCGAGCCTAGTGGCCTATAGGGCAGGAGCCTATCTCCTGATTCCTTAGTGTGAGGCAGCTTGATGTACAAGTACACCCGCTGGACATGATGTTAGTATCTCGCAGGGACTTACCCCCAATCCAATCCTTTATGCTGAGTGCCAAGCAGGGAGGCATTGGGTACCATTTTTAGTCTTTGGGATGACTCTGCCCGGGATCAAACCCACAGCCTCCCAATCTCAGGGCGAACACTCTAACCACAAGGCCACTGAGTTGGTTCATGTACAGTTAGTGTCGTGCCTAAATCCATGTTGGAAATATGCTGTAGCTGTCCTTCCACAAGCAGTTCCGATCAATTAATAATAATAGGGTAAGTATGACTCTGATGAAGATGCACTAACATCGAAACGATAGTCATTCTATGTACTAGCACCCAATAAAAGGCTTCAATCGCCCGCTGTGCTCCAGTGAGAACTTTCTTTATCAGTGACTCCAGTCCTATACTCCTGAGACGCACCGGCCAGCCTACACAGCAGAAGCGCGAGGAGGACTCCTTCATCATCTAATAATAGGGTGATCCTGCACTCATTGGAATAACAGTATCCAGTAACTTTCCAAACCTCTCACTCTGTTAAAGACATGATTTCCACTGGGGGGCGCTGCAGACCATATTTCCATTCACATAAACACTGATATCTACTCAGCCACACTGGCCAACACAAAGACCAACAAATGTATGAGAACCTACCAAGCCAGCTTCTGTTCAGATACACGGACACGAACACCGGAGGAACCGTGAAGAAGTCCACCACAGAGTTCACCTCCAGCCAAAACCACAGCTTGTCATTGGCCGCAATGAACTGTGAGAGAAAGGAAACAACGTTTGTTTTTACAATTCACCCTGATCTTCCCCCCACAAAATAGTCAATTCATTTTTGTAATCTGTGTTAAGCTGTCATAACACTGTCTTTACTTACACGTAGACCAAAGTACAGCAGGAAGAAAATGTTGAATGCCATGTCGATCTGTAAAGTGAAGTCTTGGTAGAAATTCTGACAGGACTCGATTGGGCTGGAAACAACAGAACAGGGGGTCAGTTGTCTCATTCATTGTAGTAAAATTCAAAAACGAGAAAATAATGATAAGAGATGTTGTAAAAGTTGATGTTAAAATGCAATTTCATAAAAACAACATAAGAACACAAAGATGCACTCTCTCCTGGAAATGCATTTAAAATTCTCAACAGAAGAGAAAAACAAATTTTCAAGCGCAAAAGGAGTTTCCCAATAGGTTGTCTGTAGAGAAAAGAACATGCATTCTGTCACACAAGCAAGTAATCATATATGTTGGTTTCCCTGATTGACCCTTAAATAACTGCATACCCCTCTCAGATTCTCGTTGATTTACTCTCTTTGAAGTTACAGGGAAGTGTGCAGATATATTCCACATAATATAACACGTTCAGTTGTTCCAGGTGTTCAGTGAATATGTCAGCATTTTGTCCCGACAGTTGTGTTTCAGATGAACAGGGGGTTAGGGCCAGGGAAGTGTGGAGCCATAGCAGTAGTTTAAGGGTTAACTGCATGCAGGCGTGGGTGTATTTTCTCACGTAATCAAGCAGCCATGGCAAATGTTAGCAATGTTACTGTACATGTAATGGAGTCTCACCCTCCAAAAGCGTGTATCTCGCACTAAGAATTCAAGGGAGATAAATATATGACCGAGTGAATGTGAGGACTTGGTAGTTTCTGTCACCGCAGCCACATTCAGAACCCGTGAACAGGAACAACACACTCTGGACGGGACCAGGCTACTGTCAACTGTCCTGTAATGATTGTAAACTGTTGACAGTGCCAGGCTAAACAGCAGAGCCTCACCTGAGTATACACTGGAGCCACTCAATCACAGACGAGTAAGCCCTCTGAAACCCCTCAGGTATCAAAAACAACACTGTTGCGGAGGTCTAAATTTAGCATAAAAAAGAGCTGTCACACAGGATGCCCGTTGTTCCAGATGAAACTGAATAATGATCAGCTATACAGGCAGAGCTCAGCAGCTGTGGAGAATATACTTCACTAGTGCATTCTTGTTCTGATTGGAGGACAGGTGAGAATGAGGCGATGGAGGAAAATGTTAATATCTGAAGCACGCACAGCATACGTTAGCCAATCAATGTGCAGGACATTCTCTCTCTCTTCACAGAGGACAAGCAGGCCGATCAGTCATGACAGAGTCGTAAGGATTTGGTGTTTGGTGTCATGTGTTTGGGTTGCAAAATTCTGGGAATATTCACAAACATTCTATGGTAATTAATGGGGATTGATGGGAATTAATGGGAATAAACTGGAAAACAGAATTTATTCTCATTAATTACCATAAATTTCCAGTTTATTCCTGTTACTTCCCATTAATTCCGGTTGGTAATTTGGGGAAGTTTGTGAATATTCCCGGAATTTTACAAGCTTATATGCGTTACATGTGGGGTCATGCAGGACGACCTGCAGCAGTGAGCCTTTGACCTGGGCCTGGGGTCATATCCTGCTCCCATCTAGACCAGGAAGCTAGCGTTATGTCAAAAAATAATTATTTCCCCTCATAAAATGTACTCTTCTCAAACAGAACATAGAGACAGACATTTAAAATCACCCAGGGGATTATTCCAAGCAGATGTCATTCTGTTCCCGTAACACAGCTGATCAGATGCAGTGGGGAGAACAGGATTGAATCTCTGTCATGCAAGTCTCTGGAACCAACATTTCTACTTGTCTCCCTGGTACTTCGTTCTATCACACTTTCTTTGCACGGTCGAAATCATAAAAGCTTACTCGGAAAGGCAATTTCATAGAAACATGAGTCTTGCATGTCATTTAATACATCATTTACAACGAACCGGTTCCTCTGAGAAAAGTTAGATCATGCTGCATACTGTAGTCCAAGCCTCACTCTCTCAAATGAGGTGTCCACTACAGTAGAGTCCCTGGTGGGTAGAGCACACAGTAGAGTAACATACTGGGGTGTGATCTATTGTGTCTGGTCAGGAAGTGACTTCGGTGCCCATTATGGAGAACATAACCCCTCCCCCTCTCTCTTTCCCCCCTGGGATCAATAAAGTATCTGTCTATCTATCTTTCCCTCTCTCTCTCTCTCTCTCTCTCTCTCTCTCTCTCTCCGCAGACTACTCTGCTGTGTTAAAGCTGGGCTGTGCCACGACTGCCAGGGCCGGACTTTGGATGGGATTGGACCAGATTCATTTGAATTTCACCTCACCCAAATCAACGCATGCATGGTTCAAATTAGATATTTCCGAGGCTATAAATTCACTCCAGCAGGTATCCAACCAAAGCAGAGATTAGGGACAAAAAAAAAGAATTTGGAGAAGAAAAATAAAGAGATTATTGAATGAATAAGAAACATTCTGAACAGCATGAACAGAATAAAGAGTACAGCGTGGGTAGTATAATATTGTGATATTATCACTAGATTTCCCAGAACACCCCCATCTAGGTTCTTCTAGGACCTAGAATCCAGGTCAACAGGAAGAACTGCCTGGCTTGACGCCTCCACTTCCGTTTATCGGAGTTCCTTATCGGGAGTGCAGAGTGCCTCGCCCACAGGCTTCTCTCCATTTCCTGGTGTCGCTTGCAGTCACGGCCGCAGTTCTCTCCATCCTGGGGCCGCCTCAGTGGGCACGCTAGGCTAATTACAGGATATCTATTACACAGTCACAGCCTGCTGTCACTTCAGCACCGTCAGGAGCAGCCCTCTGGCGACTAGTGACACGTATTCTCAGGACAAAGGTCAGAAGAGAGGTCAACGGAGAGGTCAAAGGGCATTGTTGATCAGGTGCAAAAGGTCGTCCCTTTGACTCTGTAGCCATGGTGACAGGGTGGATGGACACAGATGGTATTGCAGAAGACGTAACTCTACTCTGTGCTTGTTAGGATAATGAAATGAGACCATGTCAACACTGCACGCCGAAACCAGGGTTGTCCCACCTTACCAAGGTACTCAAGATGACTGTTGCAATAGAAATGGATGCGCCTCCCCCAAAAAATAGACTTGTTGTGGTGCTAAACCAAAAATATGAACATCAAAAAGGACAAAGATGCATGGTAGCACTCACCAATAAAAGATTCATGGACAGATCCTCTATTTCACCGGTTTATTTTTGCCGTCAATGAAACATGCTAACATTTCGGCCAGAGGCCTTCCTCAGAGCATGCTCTGGTTTTAAGGCTCATTTTCTCCATCTGAGAACCACCACTCTGCTCTGGGCTCTGCGTATATTTTCATCGCCATGTTTTGCTCCGCTGCAGAGCAGTGCTTCCTGCCCACAACGTCAACAGCTCACATTATAGCCTTTCAGTGCGGCGCCGGGAGCAACAGAAAGGGGTGTTCCTCTTCCTCGGACCTAGCGAGTGATGGTGATTGCTCTGGGCCAGGAACTTCCTGGGGCGAGAGAGGGTCTGATCCTGGCATTACAGAGATTTAGCAATTTCATCGGTGAGAAAGGATTGTTGGTGGTGGTAGTGGGAGGGGGGTGGGACTAACAGTAAGCCGGGCAAGGACAATGACCTGGAAGGGATTTAACCATCAGACACAGGAGGGACAGGGTGTGCGTTTAGATCCACCCCGGTTTATGACAGTATATCGCTACTGTGTGTGATGGATATCGACTCAGACGAAGGTGACAGTTGAAACTAACTTGAGAATATCAGCATAACTGATAGAGTACAGTGTGGCTTTCCATATAGTATTACTTCACTCTTTCTGGTGATTTATAGTGTAGCAGTAGCAGATGATAGAACTCCACCAACAAGACGGGGGAGAAGACAGATTGCAACACGAAGCAGAGGGGAATACTTACTCAGAGGAATCGATGAAGTAGATCACCAGGGCTCCGATGCTGAGGGCAAACACTAGCACCACCTGGAAAAAGAGATGGGGGTTAGAGTCATTCCTTCAATACCAGGGTCCTTTTCAAAATGGGCTCCTACATTGTTCAATGATTGTATATATATAAGAAATGCCATAGAATCCATTCAACCACAAATAAAGACAAATTGGGGACACTCAAAACACTGCCGGCGTAACTGAGAAAGAACGATGTTCAGCCTGCGAGGTTTGGACATTTGGAACAGCCGGGAGACAGAATTAGGCCCTAGAGAGGTGAGCTACGTCTTCTCATAGATCTGGATATGGTTATTAAGGCCAAGGATAAATAATTCATAACAGCTGTCAGAGAAGACACATCAGCTGATTCTATTTTGAAGTGAACACACATACACACACACCTGTAAACAACAGCTCAGCTCATTATGTAAATTGGCACTGATGTGTAGCAAGGTCACAGAATGTGGCTTCAGTTACACACAAACAGAGCTTTGACATGGAGACAACACAATGACTAAACCAGGGCATGCCCCTCCCTCTCTCTCTCTCTCTCTCTCTCTCTCTCTCTCTCTCTCTTTCTCTCTCTCTTTCTCCGTCTGTCTGTCTGAGAGGGATGTCTAGGGGATAGAACACAGAAGTCTACACACCGTGTGAGCAGATTGGGAGAGACTCTAGTTTTAATAAGCAGTTGCGGTGGAGATGTTGTGGAAGTAAGCAGGCGTTGTCAGGTGAAGGCTCTCACACCAGTAGGGACGGCTGAAACATAATCAGAGTGCTGTGAGTGCCACAGGAAACTGGGTTAAACTGCACACGGCCCCAGCTGGTACCACTTGACTTATTAACTTATCAGTCACGTAAAGACATGGCTTTGGCTGCTTCAAGTTTCTCCCAAGTTTTCCAGAGCCTACTGAAGACAGCGACAGAGGACACCAATTTGCTATATCCACAAGCGGAGGTTGGATTTACCAGAGGGCAAAGCCTGTCACTGAACTGGGCCATTTTGTTTCCTAACTAGGCTGCACAGACTGCCAAGCAGGAAACTTTGGAGAGATTTATATTGTCTGCAACCTTTTTTTTTCCTCAAAACTTGAAATGGACCATCGGGCACATTGTTAAAAAAGCCCAAAAGAAATGTGGGTTACACCGCAATGCTGTATACCAGGAAACGAGACAGACCTCTGAATTCATTTTTTTCTTCTTTTTTCTTCTTTTACTAACAGAACAGAAAAGAATGAACGTGTGACAGTGAACTGGCTCTCTTTGCCACGAAAAAGACCATTTGCAACAATACTGAGCATGCTATTACTGTTACAAAATGAGCGGCCTAAATTTTGATATTAAAAAAGCGAGTGCTAATGTGGTTGCGGTCTAATCCAGAGAGGCAGAGATAAGAGCAGTGAGGTCAGTGCCAGAGAGCACAGTACATGTTTTACATAATGCACTCAGAGGTTCCCCACGACCCTACCTGGCTTTGTCTACTTATAGATGACACAATAGACATCCTTTGCACGCAGCCCTTGTCATCCATAATGTATGAACTCCAGCCCAATTCATTTCCATGATGTGAAATGTTATTGTCCCGTGCTATTGATGTCCCCATAATGAGAAAACACCCCTATGCATTTTTAATCCTGCGTCCCCGCACTCAAAGCTTGGGATTTCTCTGTGTGCCACTGGCCACCCTCCTTTTAGAAACTAGTCACAATGATTTAGGCGTCGCAAAAAAGGTGGACCTAAAAATAAACACAAATCAAAACCACACACCAGGGTTAACTATAGTACATATAACTAACTAACTAACTAACTAACTAACTAACTAACTTACTAACTAACCAACTAACCAACTAACCAACCAACCAACCAACTAAATAAATAAATAAATAACCAACCATGTATCAAGGTTAACTTAATAACTAACCACATACCAGGGTTAACTATACATATAACTAATTAACTGACTAACTAATTAACTAACTAACTAACCAAATATCAGGATTAAGTATACATATAACTAACTAACCATGTATCAGGGTTAACTATAAATACTGTATAACTAACTAGCCACATATCAAGGTTAACTATACATATAACTAACTAACCAGGTATCAGGGTTAACTATACATACAGTATAACTAACTAGCCATGTATCAGGGTTAACTAAAGACCTCAATCGTTCAGTATCTGTGACCAGGATGAGAATATAGACCAGGGCTGTCAACAAGCCAATGATGTGATAGCCTGTACCATACATCTTGGTCTTTGCAGGAGCTGTCACAAATACCTGAATAGCCAACGGGCGACCATTAGCTGACAGATGGGAGTCTCCACCTCCACAAGGCAGCATGGCTACTGTAGATCTGAGGATGCTGAAAGATTCCCTTTGATAACCAACTTTAGATTATGGACTCATCTGAAAGGTTATGCAGTCTAAAGTATGTGCAAATGAAAGGTAACTATGTGTTGGAGTATCACCTTAACTTCTAGACTTGAAACATCTGTACAATGTTGTGAACAGGCTACTAAAAGGCCCCAAAACAAGGATTATACAGCTGGGTGGGAATGGATGAAAAAATCCCAGACATACAGTAGAACACAGATCTGGATCCCCATATTCCAAAACCCCTGCTTGGCCTTGTGGTCCCACTAAGACTTCACACCCACACTGCCCTCATGCCCTGCCTGCAGTGTCAAAAATCACTTAACACACCCAACACCTTGCTCAGAAGCACTCTGACATGACAAGCAGCACAGGCAACAAACACAATCCTCACACAACGCCTGGCTACCACTCCCTGCGTACTCCGACATGACTCAGAACCTGACTGAGTACGAAGCAGCAGCCACGCATTCATGAAAGGCCACGCAGAGAGCCTTTCCCCCGAATCCACCCCCAGGGTAGGTCTGCTTAGCACATCTGAAACGATCCAGCTGGTGATAATGTCTCCCACAACAGGGCCCAGAGAAGAGCACTAACACAGTAGGTCCTGCCATTCAGAAATCCACTCGCACACATCAGAGAGGGCCCACTCATTCTTCCTCTGGGCCCGAGCTGAACTGACTCACCGGCGCTCCGGATGAATTCGCATGCGCTCGCTAGCGGTGATGGGGAGCTGAAGGAGTGGGGCGGCGGCGGTTCCACCGCTAGCATTATAATTCTGCTCAAACAGGCCCATCTTTCTCTTTGCATCTGACTGAATCCGACGCAAAGACACAGTTCAGACTCTAGTAGCTCACTTATTAGTGCCCTCTGATACGTGGAGAGATCTGTTTTCTGCTCAGCGTTCATCTCTCCAGAGCAAACTCAAGCGTGTTTTCCCAATTAGCCTACACCATTTCCCAACCCACAGCTAAATGTAATACCATTTTTGGAGAGATATCATCTCCTACAGTAGGAATATGAAAAAAAAGACACACTAGCCTATGCAGGCCGCAAATGACATCATGCTACTACTGCAAGACAATGTTTTTGTCAGACCTTGCTAAAACTATTAAAGATACAATCCTTCATTTCAGCAGGTAGCCTCTGCACTTTGTTTGGGGTCAGGACATGTAATCTTGCTCAAATGAACATTGAGCAACGCGTGCCTTGTTACAGCACCCCGGTAGCAGACATACCGTACCTAGCAGCTATCATTTTACTCTGAGAAAAGATCAAGGTGATCTCTAAAAACAAAAGGCACGTGACACTCCGGGGTCACCTTGTTCCGTATTCCCCCAATGCCAGCGGTCGCAGAGGGGTCCAGTCTAGCATTGGTGGGATGCCAGAGATGTGTAAGGGCTAAACGCTGCCATTGTGTGACCAGGGGGGTACGTCCCTTCTGTGTGCTTCTGCCCATTCTACACATCCCTCCAGGGTTGCTTCCGATGAATGAACCTCTCAGGCCGACTGTATACAATGTATCTCAGCGGTCCATTGAACATATAAATCAACAGGCGGTTGTTCCTCCGAGGTGAGCATGTAGCCTAGATTCCCAGGAGCCTTGTCTTCTGGCCCAAAATAAAACACAAGCAGAGGGTTTCCTGGGAAACGCCAAGCCTGGGTGATGAAATCATCGTAGCTTATACAGTAACGGCAGTGTTGAAACAATAATATGTCATAGCAACAACACAGTGTTAAGACAATATGTGAATATGTAAAACACAAAATAACAAATCTTAAACAGATACAGTAAGTGGATGATTTTATTTTGAGTGGGTGGTGCTTCTGCAGAAGTTATTTGTTTATACAGTATATCAGGTTTTCAACGGTTTAAAAAGCCCCACACCATCATTATCGTCCTCACTAACAAGCATGGAAAAGTAGAGAGCTACAATGTTTACAAGGCAATTCTGAGGTATACTCTACTGCCAGCTTTAAACTGTGAGTGATAACAGCAGGTTAGTGTCTTTATGACTAAACGCACAGACATGATAAACAGTAGCCATGGGAGACACTGACAGGCATCCAGTGAACCCTTTAGAGATTTGGAACGCCATTAACTTGGAACTCAAAGATAGCAATAAGTCATTTGAAACTGACGGCATAAATGTTATTGGAAATGCCAGACATGTGATGCATCACCAGGTCAGCCCTCATAGTGCTGTTGTCACGTTTGGCCAAGTAGAGAAGACAGACCATGATGGTGGCCAAGACAGACAAGTGTACCTTCGGGTAAAAGGCTCTTTGATGTTTTCTCCATCCAAGTCCATCTAGAGCTCTTACATGCCATGTTTGTATAGCCTCCTGAGACCATCCTGATCAATTTCGAACGATTACGCTAGTGCATACAGTAGCTCTTATGCTGTGTTCACACCGGGCGCAAATTTTTCCTGCGGCGCGGCGAGTTTACATAGAAAGTCAATACAATTTGCGCGAACTGGGCGGCGGGCGGCGCGAACCGCCGAACTCGGCGGCCAGGAACTTTCTGCGGCGGATTCGCGCGGCGACCCATTGATCCCGCGGCGAGACTGGCCGAACTGGGCGGCACGAATTTTCTCGGCGCGCCCAGTGTGAACACAGCATTATAGGCCATGTTTGTAGATCCAAGAAGATGATCATTGTTGTCATAGGGACGCATCTGCACCTCCCCCTTCTCCGCCCCCAGAATTAAGCTTCTGTTCAGAGTGAGGTCATCAGCGATCTAACCGGATATTGGGACATTATTAAAGACAAAGAGATAACCAAACAAGCACAGTGGCCCACAGCTTAGCCTCAGAGGCCAGGCAGGTCACTCTGGCTTGTGTAGCCGGAGCATCAGCTGTATCTGTCTGGTCGGAGAGCTAGCCCTGACAGACCTAGACTGTGGAAAAAAATATGAACAATTTGGTAAATGGTAAATGGACTGCACTTAAATAGCGCTTTTATCTAAAGCCCTTTACAATGAAGGCCTCTCATTCACCCATTCACACACAAATACACACACCAATGGCAGCAGCTGCCAAGCAAGGTGCCAGCCTGGTCATTGGGATCATAATTTGCTCCCCCTCTTGATTATTTTGTTGGCACAGTCAATCAAACAGAACAATCAGGCTCAACTTCCCCCCTCAAAAGAGGCTTTTGTTGATCAAACACCGTTCATTACTGTGTTCATGGAAATAGTACTTCAGTTGAGATCACTTTAGTCAAAATTGACCCATTTATTAGCATGCAATAATATATACGGCATATTCCCAAAAAAATTACGCATATGAATTTTATCGGTTTGATCTGTTCGGGGGGCCCCCTGCCTTCCACGCATGTGGAAAGCAGCAATCTAGATGTTCCCCCCCTCTGGGCCGCTTGGCCCAGAGTGCCGGGCCGGAAGAGGGAACGGCATCTAGCCCCCTGCCTCTATGACGATCAGAGTGGGCCGCGATCGGGAAGACGCTCGGAGGTAACTCAGCCCACTAAGACCGTCAAAGAGCGCCACAGGAGGACTGCTGTACATTATAGTCCCTGGCCTCCACGGGCCAGCGCTTCGTGGAGTCCGAAGGTGATACAGCCTAGTGTCTCTGCCTCCATGGTGACCGGAGGGACCGCTGGATGGCCCTTCTGAGATGTTTCGGCCCACGATCACCACAGAGTGCCACAGAGACTAAGCTAGTGTAATTCCCCGGCTTCCACTAGCCGACGCATAGTGGAATACCAGAAGAAAGCAGCAATACCCCCGGAACAGAGAGCAATGACGACAACAGAGACGACATCGACAGAATACAGGCGGAGCAGGGGAGGAGGTGGGGCGAGCGCGCAGATACAAGCAATCAGCAGTAATGGCAGAGCGGACGCAAGAGCAGAGAACGCGGAAGCAGTGAGCGCGCAGATGCGAGCGATCAGCAGTAATGGCAAGAGCGAACAATGACATGTTTTGACAGCTTAAATACATGCGCTCTAACCAATCTGAACCAATGCTATAACAGCTGACAGTCAGCTGGTGGGTTGCGTCATACGGGGTGTGACTGATTAGCCTCTGCCGATTAGCCCGGTGTTGACATCCGTGCCTCGCCTGAAGTACGTCGGAGACTTCATTTTCAGCACTTTGAGATTTTCTCACAATGAAAAGTGCTTTATAAATAAAATACTTAAAATATTTTTTTTATTAGTAGTAGTATTACTATTATTATAATTATTGTTATTATTATTAGTAGTAGTAGTAGTAGTAGTAGTAGTAGTATTATTAATAGTGTTTCCGGTTGGGGAACAGAATCTCATTGTAATCTTGTCATTGTTCTCCTACACTCCGGCTCATCAGGATTCCCCCCGGTGTAGAGACCTGCAGCGGACTCCGTCTGGGGAGACAGCTGCCTGCCTGGCCTGGCTCCACACCAGTATTTACTGTCTGGTCTGCCACTGCCCCGCGCCGGCTCTGACAGCTCCACACACAGCACGCATACTAATCAGAGCCGGGACGGCACCTCTCTGGCTCGCCGTCCTCAGGCGGACTCTTAATATAACCTGTGTTTCATAAACACCTATTCCACAAGGGACGTCTTGACAGTAAGGAAATCAATGAGGAAACGGGTTGGCTGGCCATCGAGGTGGTTCCTCCTACCTTCATTGACTCAAACAAGAACTAGAATCAAAACAGGTACTCATGAGGGGTCGGTGGAAACACTTTGCCCGAAGATATAGTTGACGCAGTGGGCGCAGATCAAAGCGATATACTCCAGTGCTTTTCCTGCTTGGAAGGAACAACGTCATGCTGGGCTAACCCAAGTACCTCTGATGTAAAGGTGCAATAACCATAAAACCTAACACACCATGTAACGTCAGTGGAACTCCATCTTGCTCATCAAGAGCAATGTGCTGTTCACCAATACATTATCGTCTCCAATGCACTGGCATCCCTCCTAATGAGAAAACTGTCAGTTTGATGCATGCCGCCCACCTCCCCAATCCATTCTCCACATCCAGATGACAATGGGGCCAAGCCAATGACAGAGGGGCCAGCATTCACTGGATTTGTCAATCACTGGATATAGATATATGAAACAGACAAGGACCATGAAGGGAAACTTTAAACCTTCTCTGCAGACAGAATCTGATCAAATCAGTTCAGGGTAAGATTCTGATGATCACATACTGTAACACACCCAGGTCAGTAGGTAAAAGGAGTCTACCGAGAGATTTTTTTTATTTTTTTTTTATAGTCCGAGCTCCATTGTAAGGAGAGTCCCTCTTGACAGGGAGAGGACTAAAGGATACTGGATTTGATGCACCCTTGTCAAAGCAGCCTGGAAGTGTCATGGGATTGTGACAGGGGCAGGTCGTCAGGTTGTGACATGGCTGAACCTGTCAACGAGGCTCCTGAACTCCTGTTGAGCCTCAGGCCCCGAATATGGAAGCACACAAACACTGACGCTATCGTCAAAGGCTATTGGCAGTAGGCAAATGCAATAGGCACAATGGTCAAATTTGGGTTATTCTTATCCAGAAGTCAGTGGAGTTGCGTCCAGTGAAGGGGTTGCACAGGTGTGCCTTTCCCAAGCCAATCGGGTGTGTCACAGTATAAAAAACAAGTGTGAGAATGGATGAATGAGCATGGAGCTGGAGCGGAAAAGAAATGAATCCCTTAGGCTATGCAGGAGGAGATCTATATCCTTTTATGTGCAAATTACAGAGCCAAACAATTATATGAAATGTTAGAGTTGGGAGGACATAGCCAGTACTTAATGAAATTAATTTGAGAAAGACGTGGTTGTATATTATGTTTCGTATGTCAATAAAGTACTACCTGAATTGAATGCATTTAATTTCGAGTCGTTGTCTATTGATTTATTGAATTTGTTGAATTTATTGAGTTTGTAGGCAGCTATTACCAAAATTAAAACTATGGCAACTGGTGTAAGCCAGCTTTTAGCCAATGGGACATGTTGGCAGACAGACCTCACATTTTTTTATGGACTGTAGCCTACTGTAGTGCTCCCCATGACTTTATCCAAACATTAGTAATACATTTTCAGGTGACCAAATGCTCGCACTCCTCAATCAAATGAATGCTGTGTTGCTGAAGAGGAGGCCGTGTGGTGTAACAAGCCATGTCTTAATGGATAACCATCACACTCTCCCACACACAACCCCTGCCTCTACCTGGACCCAGGCACACTCACGCACACACAACCCCTGCCTCTACCTGGACCCAGGCACACTCTCCCACACACAACCCCTGCCTCTACCTGGACCCAGACACACTCTCCCATACACAACCCCTGCCTCTACCTGGACCCAGGCACACTCACACAACCCCTGCCTCTACCTGGACCCAGGCACACTCACGCACACACAACCCCTGCCTCTACCTGGACCCAGGCACACTCTCCCACACACAACCCCTGCCTCTACCTGGACCCAGGCACACTCTCCCACACACAACCCCTGCCTCTACCTGGACCCAGGCACACTCACGCACACACAACCCCTGCCTCTACCTGGACCCAGGCACACTCACACAACCCCTGCCTCTACCTGGACCCAGGCACACTCTCCCACACACAACCCCTGCCTCTACCTGGACCCAGGCACACTCACGCACACACAACCCCTGCCTCTACCTGGACCCAGGCACACTCACGCACACACAACCCCTGCCTCTCCCTGGACCCAGGCACACTCACACACACACAACCCCTGCCTCTACCTGGACCCAGGCACACTCACGCACACACAACCCCTGCCTCTACCTGGACCCAGGCACACTCACACAACCCCTGCCTCTCCCTGGACCCAGGCACACTCACGCACACACAGACATACACCAGTCCTGGGCTCAGATCCCCTCACCCTAACCTGGGTCCGTATCCTTTTCCTACCCCCACCCTACCCCAACCCCTGCCTCTATCTGGGCCCAGGCACATTCATACTCACGCGCACACACAGACATACACCAGTGTTTGTCTCTTCCATGATGTTCTTACCCCTTCTTGCTCTGACATGTAATTTAATGTAATTTATTGCTCTATAAATGTTCTTAGCTGTTAGACAAACATACCCCAGGAGCTTGCTCCAGGTAGCCCTACAACGGGAACGTTCTGTTCTAATATCTGTGGTGCCTCTCTCTCCCTCCTATCTTCTAACCAGGTCCAGTGGATGCCCCACTGTCACCAGCAGACCACCCTGAGACCGTGATACCCGTGTCTGCTGTGGATGTCGTAGCATTTAGTTAACACACACGTACACACAGACATACACCAGTCCAGGTTCCGGCTTTAGGCCTGGACCTGGGCCCAGTCCCCCTTCCCCTCACCCTAACCCGGGTCCGAATCCTTTTCCTACCCCCACCCTACCCAACCCCTGCCTCTATCTGGGCCCAGGCACACTCACGCACACACAGACACACACCAGTGTTCGCCATGTCTCTCCTATGATGTTTTTAGACCTTCTTACTCTGAAAATGTAATTTAATGTAATGTATTGCTTTATAAATGTTCTTACCCGTTAGACAAACATACTCCAGGAGCTTGCTCGATTGCCTCGTTGAGAGGGGTCAGGGAAGAATTTTTACAGCTCACTTTTCTGGCCCCTGGGTGATACTGTTTTTTTTCTTAATTCTGGAATATGTAGGGGTGGGACCTATGCCCACCTCCCTTGTTCTCTGTAAAGTGCATTGTGTTGCCTCTGTGTATGAAATGCACTATACAAATAAAGCTTTGATTTGATTTGATTTGAAGGCTCGGCACGTGATTTGTTAAGATGAGAGAATTCTTCTTGTCCAACTGTCTTACAGAGTGACGCTGTGGACGGGTGTCATATAAATTAGAAGATAATAGTTATGCATTGAAGACGTGGCTGATACATACATTTCCCCCTCGTCCCCAAGACTCACTTGCATGGCAGAAGCTTCATTTTTGCTGTTACTTATGCACAATAATAATGCAGGACAAAGCTTTGATTCCCATGTGGAAAAAGGAACTCTCTCTACATTATTAAATCTGTGCAACAACAACCAACAACCAAAACAGAACATAACTGAGCTCAGTTGAATTAATGTCTTCAACCTCTAAACTGACCACTTAACTGACCAAACTACAGAACAATGCCCTGTCCAGTTGACATGATTGTGTGTAATGTTATCTCAAGCAATTTGCTTCTATATTACATGGCTTAACAAGTATGACAGTGACAACATGATTCAGACGGCATAATAACCTACTATAATCAGGCTTTATGGGGGGTTTTCTGCTTTGTCTGTGACATCGGAACACGTGGGGTGAAAATCGTTGTGAGGGCAGAGGATTTCTCCCTCATCTTGTCAATGACAGAAGATTATCTTCCTGTCTGCTGCGTTTCCCAGGCAGCTGGAACCTCTCCTTCGTCATGGCCCGGCTGTGTTAGCATGTTTACACCAGAGAGAGATCCAATATTCAGAGATGACTGTTGATGAAGTAGCCGCTGCATTGGACTGGTTTATGGAGTCGATGGACGAAATGGATCTGGGATGTTAATGTGATACAAATACTTGGCCACGACCACTGCAATCGCTGTGGCACTTTCTTCTCTCACAATTCAGCTAAAGGTATTTTCAAAGTCAAGTAGGCGTGACTGTCCATTATAGGGAAGCGCACACCACTCCACAGTGTCCCGTTCTGTGGTTCATTAGGAGAGCCACAGGAGGAGGGTCTCCATGGCTCGTTAGAGCACTCATCCCCGCTAGGAGACATCCTGCCTGGCTATAATTGCCGCTCTGCTGCCTCGCATCCTTTCAGCTGTGGTTCGCAGAGCGAAGCCAAGCGCCCCAGGTGACCGCCAGGGTGACGTCACCTGGAGAGGCCCGCGCCGCAGAGGAGGGAGCGCGAGACACACAGGGCGCTAAATGGAGTGCCAGCATCTTTTTGTTTTCTCCACAAGGACTTGTTTGACCCCATCCTCTGCCATGTTTTTCCTCTAACTCCCCCCACCCGCTCAGATTTTTCATGAATCTAAACCAAAACATTATCATAAACTCAGACATTGTTTTTAAAGCAAACTAACTCATTAATGTCTAACTGTAAAATTAATGTTGTGTTTATGTTTATGTTTACATAGTATTTAATTTGTTTAATAAAGAATAGTGCTGAAATTATGCACTTGCTGGTGGTATTAGTAATCATTTTGTATGTTATTTAGTTAGAAATACTGATGAATGAATTAATGAATTAATGAATGAATGAATGAGAAACAGTGCCGTGTCAGGTAATTCTGTCACTCACAACCCTTTTCTTCTAAATGACAAGACCTAAACACAACTCCACTAAGCTGCTTTCATGAAGTCGGGATGTATACTGCACATTACCTGAAACTATTTTTAGACAGTTATTATATGCTGCACTAATATAGTTTACACAGATAACTGACAAATTGTTGCTGTCGCTGAAAAACAATCTCCAAAATGTTCAAAATTCCAATTTCTGTTTTTGAACATACAATCACATATGAGGAGCTGTTTAGAATACATTTAATTGGTCCAAGGGCTGGGAGGTGTTTATAGGTTGTAAAGGGTAGTCCCAGCTTTCAATTGAGGAGGAAAAAAATCTCAAAAATGGAGATGGTTTTCATCTGACAGAGACGAAATTCAGGTAAGGTTTAGAGGTGGCGCTATCCTCAGGTGTACCAAGACAGCCACGGGGCTTGCTAGCTCAGAGGGACTCCATAGCCACTGGCTCTCTCTCTCTCTCTGACTCACTCACTCTGCAGCCATGCTGTTCCAGCACACATCCCACACAGCAGACAGCCTGTGGTAACAGACTCCTCCATATTTCAAAGGAGGGGGTGGGGGGGGGGGGGGCGTCCTCCATGTCCTAAAAAAAAAACAAGAGTGATTGCGCTCTGCCAAGTGAGCTGACGGCTTATGTGTTTTTATGTCATCAGAAAAAGGAGATGCTGCCCCACAAATGCTCTTATGCCGATGAATCTTGTTTTGGAAAATTCTCCTTTCAAAACCTAACCAACTCTAATCCTATCCCTAACCCTAACCATAACCCTAACTCTAACCCAGGTATTTAAAATGGCTAAATGCTTGAAACCGTAACTTCTGGCTGCCATAAATATATTCACTGCCTTAATTATTTTGTTCTGTGATGTCCTGTGAGGCTAAAGTAACAGCAGTGTCACTGTGAAAGACATACCACTTAGTTTACAGCACACTTTTCACTGATAAAATATATGTCTGGCATCCCAACACTTTGCAGCATTACTTGATTGGTCTTTTGTCCGAGATGGTGAACGGAAGAAGCCAATACACTGTTCAGCCATTAGACTAAGGATATATGGGGCCGTGTTGCAATATATTCTTCTCAGCAGCAGTTCAATATCTGGCTCAAAATCATTAGCTTGCAGTGATGGCGAATGTGCCGGAGTTTAAAGCACTTAGGAACTGGACACTCCGCCAAAGCCTTGGCAGATATCTCCACCTGCGGTTGTATTTCACGTGCATGTAGTGTGTATGTACACTGTAACTACTCACAGCTTGAAACCCGACTCTGTGTTTGCTTGACCCGGGGCAGGAGGTAAAGTGAATGATCTACCCACGACCGGTGACAACATTTCAGCTCGGGGAAGAACATGGGCGTGGACGCCATGTTGAACTACAAACTGTTTACACAGCCCACTGAGGGTTTTGTAAGGTTAACATAAAACAGGGCTTGCTTTGGCATTATAATGAATATTAGTAGGCCAACTAAGTGTTGAGGTGTTGATATAACTACACAATAGAGATGCACGGAAGAGCGCCTCAGTAGAGACCTAAAGCTCAGGATACAGTACAGTATACAGCCCCTGAATGCCAGATTGTCTGAGCCATGGTTTCAACCCCCCCAGAAGGTTTCCAAGCGCTCTTTCACAGTGGAGTATGAAGAGCTGGGGCGGTGTGAGAGGAGCAGACGTGGTTCCCCAGACATCCAGTATAATGTCCTGATACGCTCACTACCTGAAGAAAACGAGGCGTCTCACAAACTGCGGCCCCGCCCCCCGCCGCTGAGTGGGAGACGGCGTGAAGAACGCCCCAGAACGAAAATGGAGGGTGGTTCTGTTTACCAAAAAATGTTGTCTTTGGTGGATCGATGAACAAGGGAGTTCTCGAGAGCACCATGAGCCTGACAAAAGAGGACAGCAGACGAGTCACCAGTCGCCACTAGCTTTTCATCAGGGAAAGGTCTGTCACACAGACAGAGAGAGAGAGAGAGAGGGCTTGTGAGCCCCCAGCTAACAATGGAGCTGTAAATACACCTCTGTGATACATTTGTAAACTTCTGCTGGAACTGGCCACAAATATAGAAACCACATGCATTTTCAGGGGACAAAGCAACCAGCCGTGCATTGACACAGGCCCAGCTAAAGCCTGGGTAAAAGTGGCAAGAGACTGCGGTGATGGTAGAGGTGAATCAGACAAGCGCTAAAAATAACACAAGTGAAAACAATACGCCAACTTAACGCTGATTTCAATGGTAGTCGTATGCCTGATGTGATGCTATTGTACACTGTCATAGTTGAACACTCTGAAGAGGTGACTACAATTAACCAGAGCGAGTGACAACCTCAACTGAACTTTCGCCATCCATAAACCTCTAGACCTTCATTTTGAGAAAGTGGCAGTGGTGTTCATTAATTAAATCAAACTTTCCTTGGGAAAGCAGGTGCAGAGCCAAGGTGGGCGGAAGGAGGTCGCCAAACGCTTACTCAGGAGTGAGCTCATTAACGCCTCTTACTCTTAGTCTGAGGGAGGCTGCCGTGCCCAACACAAAATGGAGGCGACATTTAAAGACTGAAGGAAAATAAGTAGTGAGGCTTAGTTGAGGAAATATAGCTTTCCTTTGCTCGCTCCGGCTTTGAGAGGGCAGTGCTTTCCGTTCCGTACATAGATGGACACGGACGGGTTCTGTGAGCATGCACATTATCAAGCAGTCCCAACGATGGTTCTGTCATTTTCCCCGTAGCGTGCCTCTCTGTTGCACTAATTACGTTCCCTGGGCTGTTGGCGCCACATTCTGCTGAAAAACGTGGATGCCCGAAGCGGATAAGTTCCAAATTAGAAATGCCCCCAACCTAACCCCCCCCCCACCTGTGCTTCCAGGGACAGCGTAATTATCCCACCAGACCACCCGCAGCCTTCCAGACGAATATACCAGCACGACACTCCGTCCCCACCGTGCGCTCGCCTCGGAGAGAGAGGTGACTCTATCTGTAGAGTCTGTAGGTACAGATGGGGAATTGAGTTCTGGCTCTCCTAGAGGTGTCAGGAGAACGCCCCTGTCTCCTTCGGCGTCGGCCTACAGCGTCTGCCTCTGCGCATCCCCCTCTGCACGTCTCCCTCTGCGCGTCTCCCTCTGCGCGTCTCCCTCTGCGCGTCTCCCTCTACGCGTCTGCCTGCGCGCTGCGGCCCGAGAGCCGAGCCACGGCAGGACTCCGGACAAACAACACAATAGTTTAAATATGGATGAGCAATACAAGCATGTCAATAGTCTGCAGGCCTTATCCAGACAGCTAGCGTCTCAGTGGACCCACAACAGGCAGGCCTGAAGACCTCTGAACAATCCCGCGGTTTCCTTTCTAGTCCACTGAGCTGCTTTCATACACAGTAATATTAATAGTTAGGCCGTATAAATAGAACTCGACTGTGGATAAAACGTTATTATCCGAGTGTATTTACACAGCTTCAAGACCAAGGGGGATGGCGCAGCCAACCGAGGGACAGAGTCCTGCATGGCAGCGTTTCCCTCTGCAGGCCCAGAGAAAACAGGCCAGCCAGCTGCCGCGGACCCAAAATAGCCACGTGGGCGGACGAGAGGGGCTGGTGGCGCTGCCCGCCTGGAAGTTTATTTACTGTGCGGGGCGGGAGCAGCGGGAGAGGTGAAAGTCACATGCAGACGCACAGACACACACACACACACACACACACTCCCAGTCGCACTAGTACCGTAAGCCAAAGGTGGCACAAGGTCCCATAGACCGCTGCCGAAGGACCCCGGGCATGCTGACGATGTGACGCTTCGCTCCGAGTGGCGGCGGCGGCTAACCCCCCAGCCGAAGAAGCAACCGGGCGTGTTTCAGGCCCTGGTGGCGTCCTGCTAAAGGACTCGGGGTTATGTTTACTTTGAAGTGTGTCACTCTACTGTGATACTAAGCAGAGTATCCCCCGGGCTTCTGTTCTGAACCGAGTCTCAAAAGCTGATCACTCCATCAGGATCAGAAAACACCCAGGACGCTTGGCTCTGCACTGCAGCACTGTATTCAACTCTGACAGAGCAAAGTGCCTGCTCTCTCTCTCTCTCTCTCTCTCTCTCTCTCTCCCTCTCTCTCTCGCTCTCTCTGCCTCTCTCTCTTTCTCTCCCTCTCCCTCTCTCTCTCTCCCTCTCTCTCTCTCTCCCTCTCTCTCTCATCACACAAAAAGCTTTTTCTTGTAGTGCTGCTGCCGCCACTGCCTCTCGTCCTGGACGACAGAGGAAGAGGAGAGTTTGTCCTGTTGATGAAAGCCCTTCTGCTCCTCCTATAGTCTAGCCGTGCTGGTCAGGCTTCGCTAGCAACAGGACTACAGCGGCATGACATCAAACCCGGCGGACTCCGGACACGCAGAAGCGGCTTGGCGGTTCATATCATCCCATTCGGCTTTTGTGTTTTGATCCCCATTACAGGAAGTCTATGAATATGATCACCATTCGTTTCAAGGGCTATGATCTCAGTGATAAGCCAAGTCCAATTTTCATTTTTCTTTGCAGTGTCATAACAAAAACACAGCCTACAGCCAAAACAAAGCAATGCTCAACAGTTAGAGGTCATATAGATATGATTTCTGTATAGACTAATCATTTATATAAAAAAAAAAAAAAAAAAAAAACATCCACAGAGCTTTTAGAAAGGTGCAGAATAAAAGTATTACTATACACCCCCCAAAAAATATAGTCTGAATTGATTCATTTAAGAAATTTTGACGGGTTTGACAAGAACGTCCTGTTAACCTCTGTCTGGTTTGGTACCCGTCTAACAAGGCTGAGCCAATAGTATTACGACGTTGGCACCGTCGGGAGGCGTGAGCGATCAGAAGTCCTAATACTATTGGCTCACAAGCCTAGTTAGAGTTGTTATTGTTTTTTAACTGACTAGCCTACATCGAAATCGTGACTATTGCACCTTTAATGAGAGTCCCTCGATCTCCAGACGTCAAGACGGACTTCCTCTGCTATGACACGCTCTCCGTCTGGGGTTGGGCGTGAGAGGTCATAGGTCATGTAGGCACTCTGTCATACAGCGCCAAAGGTGGTTAACGGAACCGTGGTTCCGTTAATGGAACACTGTTCCCTCGGTGCCGCAGTACCCACGTGACACAGCCGTCCCCCGAGGCTGGCCGCACTCCCGCCGAAGCGGGCTAAATGTCACTCAGCGGGGGGGGGGGGCTGTCACATCAGAGGAAATACGACTGACTGAGACACGGAGCGTCGAGCATCGAGTCTCCAATCCAGAGTCACAACAAGCTGGTTTAAAATAACACGCCGCATTAACGCCGTATCCACAATATATCTGAATAGGTGTCGATCGAAGCAGGAGGGGGGTCGCAGCTACGTGATTACAGGAGGTGTGTGTGCGGCGGAGCTTTGCGTCGTGCGGGGGGGGGGGCGACAGAAGCCACCTGTCACCGGGCCTGTTTGGTTTTGACGCCTTTCACAACCAGGTGATGACACCATCGCTGACTCCCCCCCGCCCCCCCTCCCCGCCGCCACCATGGTGATCAAGCCCAGGACTGGAGAGGGGGATAACAAGGTAAAGACTGACAGATGGAGTCTTCCATATTCCAGACGGGGGAGGGGGGATTCCTGTCTTCACATCCCCGCCCACCCCCAACCTGCTGTCGTTAGAAAGTAAACAAGCAGCCCAGGACCGTTTCCGCCTTATCAGTGAACACAGGAGGGGAAGCCCTGATCTGAGGCAGATAAGCTCATGGAGACAGAAGGGCTTATGGACAAGAGGAGGTGGTGGTGGGAGAGGGGGGGGGGTAGTAATCAAATAACCTAAAGCCAACATTATATCTTTTACAATCTAAAAAGATGCCCGGGCAGCTCTGCAAATGAACAATTAGTGTGTGGTGGCCTAGTCTAGCACAGTGGGACAGCTGTCCCTCTCCTCCCAGGGCACGCTGGTGTCAACATTAACTCTGCTGTCTGTTTGTCTCATAAATGCTATTCTCTTAACCCCCACCCCGAGATGCCCCCTCAGATGGCCCAGGAATAGGCTTTAGTTTGGCCGCCCGAAAGCTGACATGGAACACACACATCTGCAGCGCTTAGGTGAGCTGCTGTTGCCATGGTTACAGGCCGGGCTTGCTAAACAGTGGTGCCGTATCAAGCAGCAGTGGCTATGTGACAACAAACAGACACACACACACACACGCACGCACACACACACACACACACGTACACACACACAAACAGACACACGAACACACACACACACACACACACAGACATACGTACGTACACACACTTACACACAGACACATACGCAAAAAAGAAGCCAAACATAAACATGGCAACCCCTCCTCCACATGTAGAAACCAGGAACAGCAGCATTAGTCACTGTGATGTTTGGATCAGAGCTCTCTATCAGTGGATATCGCATCATCTCATACTGCACTGTCCTTGTCAAAGAGGGCAGCCAGGAAGCAGCTGGCCAAATCCTCTAGTTTCCAGCTCCTACCTGGAGTCCCAGCTAACCTAAGGCTTCAAACACCACATGACCCAAGACATAAAAATGAAAAAGAACACCATCTATAAATACATTAAGTGTTACTAAACATAGGTAAGATCTCTACTATTTAACTTTTTATCTACTCTACTGATAGTCATATTTCTTATCATTAAGTGTTTATTCCATGTTTAGTGCTCTGTAAAATCTTTCTGTTTTCCAGGAGCTTGCTTGCGCCTCGGTGAGAGAGGTCATGGAAGATTTTCTTTCCAGCTCATCTACAGTATATTGGCCCAAATGGGTGAACTGTTTTTTTGGTTCCCTCTGTTAAATTAAGGGTAGGAAATCTGTACACCCCCCCCCCCCCCCACACACACACACACTTTTCTCTCTGTAAAGCACATCCTGGTTACCTCTGTGTATGAAATGCGCTATATAAATAAAGTTTGATTTGATTCAAGAGTTTAAAACTTGAGTTACTGAACCACCAATAACGTACATGAAAGCAGTGGGTAAACTGAAACGTGTCAAAGTGAAACTGCACCATTTTGACCACGGCTGCTCCGGCACCGCGGCCCTGTTATTGACAGCCTCCATGCAGCGGGCCAGCAGGGGGGACTGCAGTCTGCGCTGGGATGGCGGGCGGGGCCGGCTGGTGGAGCGGGTCATACTGCAGTGAGCCTTGGCACACAAACGCGCTCACGCCACTCATTTCATTCCGCCTCGCCCCCTAAATTAGCTTGGCTAAGCACTTACGGCAGAATCGCCGGCCTCCGATCCACTCCGCTGCCAAGGCGCTCCAGCCTGGCGGGAGAGCTGCACCTTTCAGAGGGGTTGTCCTTGACTGGACGGGCGCCACGCGCACAGCGGCTCTGATCTGTTGTGCTTAAGTCTCCTCTTAATCCCGCCGTGGAATATAATGAGGATAAATCAGCATGTGCCATGGCAACCCCTTCTGGCTATAGCCAACGGAATGGTGTTAACGGTGAGCTGTCCAAGGCTAAGGGTATTATGGGGTGTATGGCCTTAATACGCTCTTCAAAATCTCCTCTTTGTAAAAAGTCATCCCTGCTTTTGTTTTGGCAGCTGAGCTCCAGCATCTGAGCCTTCCTAGTGTACTGTATTACGCTCTGTTAAAGGGTTAGCCCTTTAACAGAGGGTAGTACACTAACCCTTTAACAGAGCGTAGTACAGTACACTAATCCTTTAACAGATCATAGTACACTAACCCTTTAACAGAGCATAGTACACTAGCCCTTTAACAAAGCATAGTACACTAACCCTTTAACAGAGGGTAGAACACTAACTCTTTAACATATGGTAATACACTAACCCTTTAACAGAGGTTAGTACAGTACACTAACCCTTTAACAGAGGGTAGTACTCTAGCCCTTTAACAGAGGGTAATACAGTACACTTACCCTTTAACAGAGGGTAATACACTAACCCTTTAACAGAGGGTAGTACAGTACACTAACCCTTTAACAGAGGGTAATACAGTACACTAACCCTTTAACAGAGGGTAATACACTAACCCTTTAACAGAGGGTAGTACAGTGCACTAATCATTTAAAAGAGCATAGTACACTAACCCTTTAACAGAGCATAGTACACTAGCCCTTTAACAGAGTGTAGTACACTAGAGGATAGTACACTAACCCTTTAACAGAGCATAGTACACTAACCCTTTAACAGAGGGTAGTACATTAACCCTTTAACAGAGCGTAGTACACTAACCCTTTAACAGAGTGTAGTACACTAACCCTTTAACAGAGTGTAGTACACTAACCCTTTAACAGAGCGTAGTACACTAACCCTTTAACAGAGCGCAGTACACTAACCCTTTAACAGAGCGTAGTACACTAACCCTTTAACAGAGTGTAGTACACTAACCCTTTAACAGAGTGTAGTACACTAACCCTTTAACAGAGCGTAGTACACTAACCCTTTAACAGAGTGTAGTACACTAACCCTTTAACAGAGCGCAGTACACTAACCCTTTAACAGAGTGTAGTACACTAACCCTTTAACAGAGCGTAGTACATTAAAAGAGGGCAGTACTCTAACCCTTTAACAGAGCGTAGTACATTAATATTAGGGACTGCAAGCTGCACTACCCTCTGTTAAATGGGTACTCCACGGTTTTGAACATGTTGCTTGTTTTTGCACTTACAGAGAGTGTATTAGAAGGATGCAGTTTCTGACTGTACAGGCACTTCGAAGAAACAGTGCTATCTCTCGTAACACCTGGCCTTGTCACCTTGCTAGTTGAAAGTATGGGAAGAGCATAGCATCCACAACTCCCCAAAACTGCTCGAAACATGATTTCTGCAGTGTAACTGGCTGTTGGCAACTGTTGGAATTCGAAAACACTGCAAATTAAAAAAAAAAAATCTATTGTAAATTTACTGCTGCTGTGTAATCAGGAAAAACGGTGGCCCATTTGCGAACGACACAGAACCACCTGCAGTTTTACTATAATTTAAACAATGTTCAATGATTGGCAGTGCTTTCTGATTCCAACAATTGATTCACCGCCCAGCTAGACTACCTACATTAAAGAAGTAGTAAAGGGAAAATGCATGTTTAGCCCTGTTTTAAGGTTACTTATGATCATATACAATGGTTCAGATCAAAACGTTGACAAAACTAGCACTTTTGAGAAAGTCTGATAATTGCTCTACCACCATTTTGGTCATACAATGGATGTGGGTGGGCACCGTGAAAAATCATTCAAAAAACATGTTAAACTCTCAATTTCAAAGACAAGAATCTCACCGAGGTGTTAGTTGGCATTCTGACATATAATTCGCCAAAAAATAAGATTCTAGTTCATCTGGAAAGGCTTTTTTAAATATTTAGCATATAACTATTTAATCGCAGCACATACGTGTGTAAACTTCCGCAAACTAGGTAGCCTAGCAACATAAACAATAACAATAGCTATCGTAAGTAGTTCCGCTTCCTGAATCCCCTCTGCGGATTGATCTACACATCTAGAACGGTCGCGTCAATACAAGTCAATGGATCTCATAAAATGATCAATAAAACCCTACAGGATTCATACTTTGCTGCGAATTTGATGTCAGAACACCAACGGACACCAATTACCCCCTCGGTGAGCTTCTTGTCTTGGAAATCGAGAGTTTAACATGTTTTTGAAAGATTTTTCAAGGTGCCCACCCACATCCATTGTATGACCAAAACAGTGGTAGAGCAATTATCAGACTCGCTCAAAAGTGCTAGTTTTGTCAACGTTTTGATCTGAACCATTGTATATGATCATAAGTAACCTTAAAACAGGGCTAAATATGCATTTTCCCTTTACTACTCCTTTAAGTCATGTTGTTAGTATTACAAACAATGTACATGTCCTTTTGGGGAGTTTTGGATGGTGCAGTTTGCTCTAACTCTCCACACTTTCCACTAGAAAGAAGGCTAATGCTAACCATAGCTATAATCCGATTTAGATTTAGATATAATCCGATATGAATTATATTCTGAAATCTCTACATCCTCCTACTACACTACCGGGAAGTGCAAAAACAAGCTAAATGTTTAAAAGAGTGCCCCCTTTTAAAGTGTTAGGGTCTGCATACTTATGCTTGGTAGATATTCCTTTTGAACAAAATCTGATATTAATGTCTGGATGATGGTGCTTTATGATTTTGTGTTCAATGTCACTCAGTCGTTAGCTATCTACAGTAATATCCAGGACATAAACATCTCACAACAAGCCAACAGTGTACTGTACCTAGAGGGAATCCAATCAATGTAACATGTCACATTAGCTGACAGGCCATTCAGATGCACACTCAGGGCCCTATTTTCAATCGGGGTTAGTGTTAAGGTGCTAAGGGCTAAGGGCTAAGGGCTAAGTGCTAAAGGCTAAGGTGCTAAGGGCTATGTTTTGTCCGTCGTAAGCTCAATACTTCTACCATCAAGTTTGGTGTGCAATGAAGACTCACCAAACTTGCAATTTTCAAACGTGTTCATTGCGCACCAAGCTCAGCAGAGCCGAGAAATATTGACTTTGCGATGGACAAAACGTAGCCCTTAGCACTTAGCCACGGCATGAAAATAGGGCCCTCGGTGGCACATCCTGTCCAACGTAGGACCAACCGTGGTCCAGGAGGGTG
Organism: Borostomias antarcticus; assembly: GCF_949987555.1. Classification (NCBI taxonomy): domain Eukaryota; kingdom Metazoa; phylum Chordata; class Actinopteri; order Stomiiformes; family Stomiidae; genus Borostomias; species Borostomias antarcticus. Next base: position 14,777,984 of record NC_140255.1, on the reverse strand, counting down.
TGAACTCACCAGGACTCTGCCCGTCAGGGTCTGGGCAGAGATCATGACCCCGGCCCAGTCTTTCACAGAGGTCATCCAGCCCACCTCGCTGGCAGCCTCCGTCACCTTGTCGCCGACTCGCTTGATGCCATCTCCCATGGGATGGTGGAACCGCTGAACGTCCGTACCCAGAAAGGGAGGGAGAGGGGAGTGAGAGAGAGAGATAGATAGAAAGAGAAGTGGGACGGTGAGGGAGACAAAGAGGACAGAATTAGACATCAGGAATCAGAATCGTGAATCATTTGTGATCAAATCTCTTTAACGACAGTGCAATCTCGCTCTGGTTGACCCGAGGTCTCTTATCGACATCCAGACAAGACTGCAGCAAACAGCCCTGGCATAGAGTAGGCCTATGTCCAGGAGGAGGAAGAGAGCACAGCAAACACACAGGGAGCCAGCCGGGGCCCTGGGAGCCTCTCCGGGAGTGTCTCCATGGCAGCCGTAGAGCTCCTTGTGTTTCTGCCTCAGCGAGTGGGCTGCCGTGATTCACAGAGCGGGAAATCTAGACAGGACGCGGGGGTTAGCTGCGCTCCCTCGACGAAAAGCCCCCGCGGCTGCTGCGGCCTGGCCTCGTCCGCCATAGGCTAGTTCGCACGCGCACACACACACACACACACACACACACACACACACACACACTGAAACATTCATACTCACGTACGCTGTACACAGGCACAGATATAGGTGCGTGCACACATACTGTACAGGCACATATGTACCACACAAGTACTAACACACAATGTTGCGAAGAAGCACATACACACAAACACACACTGACACACACACAAACACACAGTACAAACACAAACTCCAACCTGATGGTGACCTCAGTCTGTCAGATGTACAGTGGAAAATCTTATTGGAATAACTTGATGTAATTTCAATGGGTTCTGGAGAGCTTAAAAGGGCCAAAATGCACTGACGGGGGATGGTTTGAAAAAAACACACACAAAAAAACTGCTGTGACGAAGGTCTAGTCTCCAACCGAGACATTCTCATATTGAGCATTGAATACTGTGCTTCTTCACTACAGTGTGTCCAGTGCAGTATATCATCTTTCAACAGCTGCTTTGACAATGTGCACTTTCCTGCAGCACTACGTTCTCTTGGTGGCGGTGTTCATGCCCGGGACTGCGGTGTGGCCCGGCCCTTGGCCAGCACGGGGGGGTGGGGGGTGGTGCGTCCCCTCTGACTGGGCAGTGGGCTTCAAAGAGCTCTCGGCATGTGACTGTGCAGCATGTGCTTGTTGCCTCCACTGCACCATAAATCTTTGGGGAGCTGAGGGGCCTGGCGACACCGAGAGGGCAGTCACGCAACCCAGAGGACGGGTGAATGAACGCCGATGGCGTCCCACACAGCAAGACAACGGGGGGTGTTCACACAAAAACAAGAACATGCTCTCGGCTGCAGAGGAGTCGCCTTCGAAAGGATGTCTTTAAACGAAGGAAAAAATTGACGATGTAATGACATTTTTGTGTGGTTAATTTGAGTTCCGTCTGATTTGCTTCACCTGATTCTGAACTCACACAATTGAGTAAACTGTGTAAAAGAAGATGTCCGCCCCCTAGATTCCTACTGTAGTATAGGAGATCAATAGTTATTACAGTGATAAGGCCAACCAGGTCGGGGCAGTCTCCTGGCTAGGGCTGGGGGGTGTAGTACTGTACGCTACATTAGCAGCTACAGCCCACCTGGTCTAGCCTTATGTAATGACGTGTCTCCATGACAACCAGGCTCATGCTGAGTAATGAGATGACGAAAGGGTCTGTTACCCAGAACAAAGCCAGGCCTCCTCCACCGGTCAGGGCCTGGCCCCCAAACCCAATAACGCTGAGATAACAGGATGAGCCCCAGACTGGATTAAAGCCACACTGTTGTGTGCAGGAACTGGAGTACAGTGCTGCTCACTGTCGTTGAGTCAGGAGGCAGACGAGAGCAGGTGCTAACAAAGTGCCCATCACTCGCTTTTCTTTGCAACTCTCTTCTATCTTTCTGCACTTCAGAAAAAAGGTGTTGAGACGAGTCGCGAATCTCAGACAGGAACCTCTCAGACAACAATCTTGCAGCACCTGCAGGTGCCTGCGTGGTAACGTTAAATACTGTGTAAGCCAACAACTCAGGCAACGACGACACTTCCCTCCGTCAGTTCCCTTGCAGTGAAGACAGAACACGGTAAACATGCTGTTCCTCACCAACGACGTATCGCCACTTTGTGTCAATACACCTCTCAAGACCGGTGCCCCTCTGTAGTGCAAAATGGGCCCAAATAAAGATTCAAGTTTTTGTCTCAATTAGGAAAAATTACAGCATTTTTTCTAAAGGCTTAATGATGGGTTACGGCCTACAAAGTGAAGACAGCGCTTAAGAGGTCTGTCTATGAAGCAATGGGAGCAAGTGTAATCATTTCAGAATTGAAAAGGTTGGCCATGGGTAATCATAAAAGGAATTGACATCGGGCAGAACGTCTATCTGGATGAATCCTGTGTTACCCACAGACCTTGGTAGGGACTGTTGACTTCCAGAAGAAATAAAGATTTTCTAAAGGATGCTGTGACACAATCCTTCACGCTCATTCATGCATGGAGAGAAGAACAAGGGTGCGATATCAGGTCTCTGACTAGCTCTGCTCCCCTTCTGTTCAATTACACACCATACACATTGTTACAAAATCACATCTGGTCACTATTATCTTTTAAGGCACCAGTAAGACTGTACTCCGATATTCCCAGTGAAAGCTTTGAGGTCAAAATATCTCTTCTTTCTCAGGCCTACACTAGACAGGCCATATATATCAAAACTCCCTTAAACAAAACACAATATGGTCTTAAAGATAAGGAAAGCGCACATTAATTTTCCCTATTTGGGCATTGTGTGTGATGTCAGACTTTAGTACTCTATCTATGGGAACATAGAGTTACGTTACACACCCACAGACTTATAGTGATTACAAACATTTTGCCAACACTAGTGTACTCTTATCCATCCAACATTATCTACAGTACCATCTGATCCTGTGAAATACAATAACTATAACCAATAATATCTGTACCCACAATTCAATGCAATGCACCTACTGTAACCTCTAATGCCACCTCACAGCAAGAAGGTCTCTGGGCCTTTCTGTGCAGAGTTTGCATGTTCTCCCTGTGTTCACAAGGGTTTCCTCCCAAAGAACCCAATATGAAAACCATGCAGAAGAACAGATGCTCTTCAGTCCGGTCCCTGACCAAGACCTGGACTGAACACTTGGAACGATGGCTGCCCACTGCTCCTGGCTGCCCCTGGAGGAGGACGGCTTGGGATGGGAGAAATGCAGGGAACAATTTCCACCGGGCAAACCCCGAAAATTGCATGTGTGTCTGTGCTGTGTGCCGTGTCGCTGCTCACTGTGTGTAATGTGTGTGTCACTGTGTGGCCGAATAACGGGTCCTGTAAGAACAAGGGCCAGACAAGGCAGGAAGCTCATCAAGCTTTGAACTCGGAACTTTGGAAAGGAGAGGGTCACTGAGTAGAAAGGACCATCCTTTTACTAAGACACAAAGTATCGTTTTTTTGTGTAGAAATAAATATGTTTTTGCAATGCGGAAAAAAATAACTGTGGCTAGCACCCCCTGTGTTGGGCTCTGGTACATCTTGTGGGAATGACAAACAAACATTTTAATAGCCCCCTCCGATTTCATAGGGTGGAGGAGATCTAGTAGGAAGTAAAATACATAAGCGTGCACGAAAGCAACTCATCTTAAACTGATGCTGTTGTACTGATGATGGAAAGGCTGAGAAAGCCATCAATTGGTTTTGAGAGGCCATTCTCATCTGCGTGGCTTAGCTGCTGTGAGGGAGCGTTTAAGTTGATTCTCGGTTGTGTTTCAGGTTAAGAAGATCAGGGTAAGTGGATCTGGTCAAGGGTGAGAGGAGAGAGGAGCATGCATCAGTCCCATCTGACTCTGTAGCAGAATGACTGCTGTTCAGGGAACAGTTGGGTCTGGAGTGAATGAGTCAACAATGACATGAGATGACATTTATAAAATGCACCTTTATTGTCATACAGCTTATTATTGACACACACACGTACATGCCCGCAGGGAGCGACGACACAGGGAAACACACACAACACACACATACATGCCGGAGCGTTCAGCCGACTACATTTGTAACCCATCCGTGCTGCCCTTCCTCCAGGGCCAGCCAGAGGCAGCAGGCAGCCCTCACTGCGCCCGGGGACCAGCTTTGGTCAGGGATGGACAGGAGAGCGAACTGTTCTTCTGCATGTTTTTATATTGGGCTTCTTTATGGAGGAAACCCTTGTGAACATGGAGAGAGCATGCGAACTCCACACAGAGAGGCCCGGGAGATACCCCACCTGAGTAACCTGAGTACCAACAGCCCTGGCAAGAACATTCCCCCAGTGCCAACAGAGTGGGAATCTAACCCAGGACCTTCTTGCTGTGAGGCGACAGTGCAAAGAACCAATTAAGGTCATATTAATGGTCATACATGGAATCTATGGAAGTGAATATGGTAATATATGGAAGTTAATATGGTAATATATGGAAGTTAATATAGTAATATATGGAAGTGAATATGGTGATATATGGAAGTGAATATGGTAATATATGGAAGTTAATATAGTAATATATGGAAGTGAATATGGTGATATATGGAAGTGAATATGGTAATATATGGAAGTTAATATGGTAATATATGGAAGCTAATATAGTAATATATGGAAGTGAATATGGTGATATATGGAAGTGAATATGGTAATATATGGGATTGTATGGTGATATATGGAAGTGAGTGAATATGTGGAATATGTTAATATATGGGAGTAATGGGGAATTAAAAAAGTCTAATTGGCACCTGACTGCTATCCTAAAGCAGTTAATGACGATGTCTAAAAATGTATCTAGAAAAACCCGTCCTCGATGAATGTTTAATGTTAGAAAAGACATAGTTCAAAGATAAATGGCCGGCGGTGATATAACATCCCTCAGCCCAATTAGTCCTGAAGAGCTTCCCTCATGAATCAAATATGACCGGTTTTATCTCAAAGGCACACAATACACCTCCAAGGCAAGGAACTGCCTTTTTAACTTCTCATAACTGCCTCATAACTTCAAATACAGGTCTGGCATTCATGCTTTCTGGTCTGTGAAATATGCATCTGGAATAAGGTGAACTTCCATGTCTGTGTTACACTGTGACTATCAGAAGGCAACTACAGATTGGATGGGGTATACTGATGGGGTATACACTTTATTTGAAAATAACTGTTATTTTCAAAGTTGGATTATTATTTTTCAAATCACGCAAAACATCTTATGACAGAGAACTGCAGTGTGCAGAGGAATAAATACTCAATAGAACAGGCTTTGCAGTTGATCTCTTCTCTGACAAATTGATGGATTGTATTCTAAATAAAGATTATACTTTCATCCAGGCTTAATCTATTACATCTGATATAGAGTCCATTGATCAAGATTACACACATTTTTGGGTCCCACACAATAATTCCTCACAAGGAAAGTACATTACATAAGAATAGAACATGTGGCCCATGACAATTCCTGCAGAAGTCTTTGCATTATTCAAAAAATGTATTAATACACATGCCAAGACCTCAATTATGAATTAACCTGTCTCAGAAATGAATGATAATATAAAGGTCAGCAATCTCAAGACTGGTGCTCTAGTGTCTGTTTGATTATCTGACAGTGGGCGTAGCAGCATTTAGGCTTATGGATCAATTTTAAATCATTACTCAATTTGCTGAATGAACAGTCTAATTAAATGCACATACTGCACTGTATTGACCTGCTTCATTAAATAGAAATAATCTAACCATGCATCAGCTACAGCTTGATCTGTTCATGTGGATCGATGGTGAAGAGATGTTGTGTTTTTGTGAGTGGCTGTAAACCAGCGCACCAATGATAGCAAATGTCCGGTTGTCACTCCCTCCTTCCCTCCCTCCCTGGCTTCCTCCGTCATGTTTTTGACCTGCAGCTCTATGTTGCTACAACAAGAGGCAGTGGTCCCAGAACCTGCAGTTCTATGTTGCTACCACAAGAGGCAGTGGTCCCAGAACATCAAAATAAAATCACTATGACACCGCACATTTTCCAGATCCTCGGTGGTCTAGTTATGACTACTGCTCAGCGGGCTACACTGTCCCCGACTGGCTCTGACCCGAGGGGGCGGAGTCTCGCCACCACGCCATGCACCCCACAACTCAGCCCCTAAGAGGGCTAAAGACACACTTGTCTTCACCGGTGGAGGCAGGTGGGTAGCCCAGAGAGGGGTCCACAGCCCCCGACCCAATATGACGCGAGGGGGCGGAGTCTTGCCACCACGCCACTGTCCACGCCACGGACCCCACAAATCAGCCCCTGAGAGGGCTAGAGAAACACAGTCTTCACCGGTGGGGGCAGGTGGGTAGCCTGGAGAGGGCTCCACTGCCCCGACCCAATATGAACCGAGGGGGCGGAGTCTCGCTACCACGCCACGGACCCCACAACTCAGCCCTTGAGTGTGCTAGAGACACAGGGTCTTCACTGGTGGGGGCAGGTGCGTGGCCCGGAGAGAGGTACACTGTCCACGACCAGCTCTGACCTGAGGGGGCGGAGTCTCGCCATCACGGCACTATCCACACAACAGATCACACAACTCAGCCCCTGAGTGGGCTAGAGACCCACGGTCTTCGCCAGTGGGTGCATGGAGATTGCCCAGAGGTCACTGTACTGCGCTCAATCAGCTCTGACCCAAGCGGGCGGAGTCTTGCCACCACGCCACTATCCATGTCATGAACTCCACAACTCAGCCCCTGAGCGGGCTAGAGACACACGGTTTTCACCAGTGGGTGTATGGAGATTGCCCAGAAGTAACTGCACTACACCCGAACTGCTCTGACCCGGGGGGCGGAGTCTTGCCACCACACCACTATCCATGCTATGGACCCTACAACTCAGCCCCTGAGTGGGCTAGAGACACACAGTTTTCACCAGTGGGTGCATGGAGATTGCCCAGAAGTAACTGGACTAACCCTGAACTGCTCTTACCCGAGGGGGTGGAGACTCGCCACCACGCCACTATCCATGCTACAGACCCCACAACTCAGCCCCTGAGTGGTCTGGTGGGTGCATGGAGATTGCCCGGAGGGCTCTGCACTGCCCCTGACCCATTCTGTCTCAAGGGGGCGGAGTCTCACCTCCACTCCTCACAGGAAACCTGTGTACTCCTACCTCTCCTATGTGATGGATTAGCATTGAAAGCATTGGAAATGATGTGTCCAGACGACAAGACCTATCTTCATTTATCAGACATTATTTCATATCATTTCAATTCACAGCTATTTCAGTGGCATGACTAGACTTTGACTTCCGTCCTACCAGTCCTGAATAGAAACAAGCCAGCCATGCACATAAGCTAGGCTGGACCTGGCCTGGTTTTCTTTATATGATATGGTCAACTGTATGGCTTTGACCAATAATTCAGAGCCACATATCAAAGTATCAATTTGGGCCCATGTTGAATGTAGTCTGAACTTTGGTTGTACTTTGCACAGGACGCCAGAAGGTTTGCAAACACCACTGTCTGTCCTGGGATGCTTTGACCTGTCGCGACAGGTCATCTGTGATGCATCTTTGTAACTCTGTATCGCCCCAATCTTTTTAATGAATGAATAGTTTGTTTCATCTTAAATTCTTCCACAGAGACATGCATGGCCTGAGAAGACAGACCCTGCAGGAAACGGTTCATGTTACAATAAATGGCTCACCTGTTGATTCCTTAATTGGTCATATTTTACACAGTTTGTGCAGTTGTTATGATGGTGTTGGGGTTGCTTGGACAGGATAATTACTTTCATGGTAGTCTGGAATAAACCACTACAAAACATGGGCATAGGGCTGGAGCCAGCGCCTACCTTTCAAACCCAGCTGCATTAGAACATATTTCATTGGGAGAGGATAATCAGGACTAAATGAAAAACGCATTAAAGGAGAAAACTGTACCTAGCCAACTCTGTGAAGAAAGTTAACGTGGAAAGTCCAAGTAGCCTAAATCACACTTTATGTGCCAAATATGTCGACAGCTCACACGAATGCAGGAGTTGTTAGAAAAGTGGAAAGCTGTGGTCAATGACCAATCAGAGGACAAATCAAGTCTTTTGATTGGTGTCCACGAATATCAAGGTTTTTATTTCATTTCATATTACTTTCTTGGTGGTCAATGTACCTGTCAGAATCAGCCTTGATATACAGGTTAAATGATTCATCAGCTAGATGTGTATCATGTTTCATGTGACCCCTTCTGTCACCCTTATCAACATTATCTGCAGTAAAAATGTATTCTTACAGGGAACGAGAGAGAGGATTTTGTGAGTGGCTAACTGTCAGTTAAGGGAAATCTACACTACCAACGGTCACAACGTGTCAATCAATACATTATGTCTGTGACTGCATGCTTATGATTCTGGATCCGATTTCTAGTCCAGACAATGACACAAGGCAGACAGAACCCCTCCCCCAACACACACACACACCCCTCTGCTCATCTCGAGACAGACTGAGTCATCCTACAGGATGTGTACATTGATTAGTGGAGGCCATGGGGCCATGGAGGTGCATCACTCAAGGTACTGTACAACCAGAGCCCTCTGAATGGCTCCCTGGAGGAAAAGGACAATGTGGCTAGGGTTGCAGAATTCTGGGAATATTCACAAACTTCCCATGGGAATTAACAGGAATTTCTGATAAATAAAGGGAATTAATGGGAATAAACTGGAAATGTTGTTTATTCCCATTCATTCCAATTAATTCCTGTTAATTCCCATGGGAGGTTTGAACGTGTAGTTGTTCTACTATCTTTTATCATTAAATGTGTCGCGACATTTCTTATTAGCGGGCTATAATCAGCAAGCGTTGTCCTCACACAATGGATCGCGTCCCCCTCGTATCCATGGTATCCACCAACACCGTTGTACAGTAGCCTACACACCAGCCAGAGAAGAGCCTGTTCTACAGTGAGCCTGCCACCATTTGCATCTCAAAACTGGCAGGGCTTACTAAAGTATCTGGCTCCCATCTTGGTACAGTAGTCATGCTTACGGGTGGATAATGGCCCTTCATTAGCTCACTCATCTCACAACAAATAAGTTTCATCGATTGTCACCAGAAAGCTCGAGGGAAACCGCCTGCGGTGAGGACTCAATTCGGAGAGGGACGGACGGACGGACGGATGGACGCAGCGACGGAGCACGACCGACACCCCCGGCGGCCCGCTCAGCGCCAGGAGGACTCCCCCCCCCCCCCCCCCCCCCCCCCCCTGTTTCGGGACGCTCAGGTTTGCGCCGGGCTACTGGCTGCAAACAATGTGGAGGAAACAGACTGTCCGCCACCCATCTACGAACGCTAAAAGCCCCATGTTTGCAGTGGGGGGGGGGGGGGGGGGGGAGGGCAGTGGGAGCGGGAGGTGTTCCTCCCCGCCGGCAGAGCCTAGACAGTTGCATGAGGGAGGTTTTCTCTCATAATGAAATACTTTGCTAGTTGCTTAGCAACAACAACAAAAAAAAACACATTCACATGATATGTACGTCCACGTGCGCCCACCCACCCTCCCACCCACCCACCTGCCTGCCTGCCTGCCTGCCTGATACGCCGCTTCTGTGGGGGTGTGATTCAGGATGGGACCTGAGTAAGAGAGAGAAATGCAAAAGAGGAGAGCAGAAGGGAAAGCTGGAAGAGATGGAGCAATGAGAGAGAGAGAGAGAGAAAGAGAGAGAGAGAGAGAGAGAGAGTGTGTGTGTGTGTGTTTGTGCATGCTTGTGCGTGCGTGCGTGTGTGTATTAGGCCTACAGAGGTGTAGCCGAGCGCATTCACTCCTCTGAGTCACTCTAATGGCTGCCTGCCTATCTGGTCAGACAGCAGGTTGATAGATGTAACTGTAGATGATGTAACTCCTCCCCCTCTCTATGTCCCTCAACAGAACACAGATGAGGGTGGGACTGAGATATGCAGATGACCAGCGCAGGAGAGCAGAAGTAATCAGTGGGGTAATGACTGACTGTAGGGTTCAAAGGGAAGCGCTACTTACCACCAGTATGGGCAAACTGAGCACTGCTGTATTGTGCTGTCATGTGGGGGCACACTCATCCATTGGCGGTTCTAGGGGGTGGCAGCCGCCACCCCTGATAAAGGCCTTGTCACCCCAGTAGCCATCCTATTTGTATGGGGAGATGACCTCTGTCCCCCCCAGCTGGAACCCATGCCACCCGTAGCCATCCCAGGTAAAACTGTCTAGAACCGCTACTGCACTCATCTCATTATGGTCTAGATCTCCTTGTCTGGTTTATTGTAGTCATAGTAAAAATCTAAATGAGAAATACACAATTCATATTTTAATAGTTACACTACATCTACGCCATCAGATAAATAGTAGACTAGTTTGGTGTAGTTGAATGAGATTGAGTGGTCGAACCAGACGGGGCTGATAGGAGTGGTATGACATCTGAGGTCATTAGAGATATGACTGGAGGTCAACAGAGATATTATAACTGCAAGTCATTAGAGATATGACTGGAGGTCATTAGAGATATGACTGGAGGTTGTCAGAGATATGACTGGAGATCAACAGAGATATGACTGGAGGTCATTAGAGATATGACTGGAGGTCAACAGAGATATGACGAGGTCAGGACAACAGAGATATGACTGGAGGTCCACAGAGATTATGACTAAAGGTCAACAGAGATATGACTGGAGGTCAACAGAGATATGACTGGAGGTCAGGACAACAGAGATATGACTGGAGGTCATTAGAGATATGACTGGAGGTCATTAGAGATATGACTGGAGGTCAACAGAGATATGACTGAAGGTCAACAGAGATATGACTGGAGGTCATTAGAGATATGATTGGAGGTCATTAGAGATATGACTGGAGGTCATTAGAGATATGACTGGAGATCAACAGAGATATGACTGGAGGTCAACAGAGATATAACTGGAGGTCATTAGAGATATGACTGGAGGTTGTCAGAGATATGACTGGAGATCAACAGATATGACTGGAGGTCAACAGAGATATGACGAGGTCAGGACAACAGAGATATGACTGGAGGTCATTAGAGATATGACTGGAGGTCATTAGAGATATGACTGGAGGTCATTAGAGATATGACTGGAGGTCATTAGAGATATGAATGGAGGTCATTAGAGATATGGCTGGAGGTCAACAGAGATATGACTGGAGGATGTCAGAGATATGACTGGAGGTCAACAGAGATTTGACTGGAAGTCAGGGCTCTGTTCTTCACACAGCCTTTGGCAGTCTTTCTCCTGCTTCGTGTCTCAGAGATGGATGCACCTTCAGTAGCGTAGGAGATTACTAAGCAGGTGTGCTCCATATCTCGGGTGGTGGTGTCACAGTTTTTCCTCTGTTGCCCCAAGAAAGAGGAAAAGAAAATGCACTTTGCTTCGAATAGGACTTCACCTTCAGTGACAAACCATTGGAATCTGACAAGCCATTAGGATGTATCACACAATATCAGAGGAGATAAACAAACTCAGCAAACAGCAATGCAACCTTCATCCATTAGATTTTCTGACTGGTGAGATGCCACAGTCTTTTTTAGGTTCTGGTTTGAACTGACATTTTAGATTCTGGTTTTATTGTTTTCTTCTGTACTTAACTCAAGTGTTGATCGTGTCTTGTAATGCTCTTGTTTATGCCCTTGTGTCTCTTACTGTTTTTTTGCTGCTGTATTTATGTGCTGCAAGGGAATTTCCCTCATTGGGGATTAATAAAGTATCTATATGTCTAATCTAGATGACTGTTGATAAGTAGATAGGCCAGAGCCGGAATTTGGAAATTAAGAGTTAACTTTGATTAAAACCGTTTATAAAAATAAGTGATGAACACTATTCTGTCCAGACATGGCATACACAGTCCTGAGACACTCCCTACTGTGTGGAGTGTTTCCATATTGGAATACGTGTAATTGATCCACACAGTACAGTACGTATCATTCTGGCATGTGATGATGCTTTTGAAGAATGCCTCATTGACATCCAACAATGTCTGACGTGTGTGTCGGGGCAGCAGCTGTGAGTGTGTCCTGGGCTGGGTGAAACTATTCCTGACTGTTGGACGCCTGTCAACTCAAGGCGTTAAAGCGACTATGCTATTATTTAATGTTACAAACAATCAGCAGAAAATTAGAAAATATCCCTTTAAATATATCACATTTCTGTTGGCCCAACACTAGCACAGCAGGCACAAGGTTGGTCAAGTAAAAATATAACTTCTTCTGAAAGCAAACTATTAAAACTCAGTGATTGTCTATGTGCTTATCATATCCAATAGCAGCATGTTGATTAAGAGCTCTTCTACAGTCCATGGCGCAGACCTAGGCTAGCACAGACTATCCCTGACAAGTTGGTCTGAGAAATACAACAGAAGAAACAGCCAGCTGAGTTAGTTACACAACAGGTGTCGTGAGCAGCAGTGCTATGCTGGGTCTCTCCAAGTGCCACAGCATGTCTGTGGGCTACATGTGCTCCACGTGTGCTCAATACTGTTAGCCTACTTATTAGTACACGATAATTTATGAGTACAAAGATTAAAATGGTAATGGACAGATAGCTCTGTTGTTTCTAATCAGACCTCCTGCAATAAGGCAATACGATAATGGACCCCAGTTATGAATTCAATTAAGCACCCAAGTACTAGGCTACATAACTAAGAAATCTAATTTCTGCAACTAATAGTTAACAATTATGGACGCATAACGAGCGGCGGCATACCTTCTTTTTGCCGTTGCAGTGGCAGCATACGGTCCACATGTATTTGAGAGTTCTCCATAGAAGTATGATAAACAGACCCCCAAAGAAAGTGACCATGGAGGAGGCGAGGAATGCCCACCACATGCGCTGACCGTGGCTGTCACAGGGCACATCTGGGGAGAACGGGATGGTTACATGCATCTTGGATATATGGATAGAGGACGAGTCCGGATTGAAATTATTTCGGTTTTTCGGCATTATTCTGCTGCTACCGATGTCCAGGGAGCTGTTGCCGTTGTCGGTAGCTAGCATCCAGAGGCTTTGGGTAGCTCCAGCCTGCGCCCCCTGCCCAGACGCTCAGCCATATTGCTTCAACTACCTCCTCCTGCGCGTCTTCATGCGTGTTTTGTCGGTAGAACGCGGTTGTTCCCAGCGACGCACAAACTTCACTTTGAGAGAATAGAGACTTGGACAGGGACCCGTTACACCACTCATTCACACCAGTGACAAAATGACACCTTCGTCCCTGTGAATTCTTCGCACAATTACATAGGCTACTGGAAAAAAGATTATGCAGATATTATTTTCCTTTTCCTTTATGTTGGAGTAATTGTTCAGCAGGCTATTACCAGGAAATGTATAGCCTAATTAACTACAAAATGTGGACGTTTTCTTATTTGGTGACCGAAAGAACCGTTTCCGTACGGTCTATGTTGCGCGCACTGTTGAATAGCCCTACTTCTGTCTTTACGGCCGCAGTTTGATTCTTTTCCTTTACAGAAGCGCCTCGGTTATACTTGTAGCCTAGTCATTTGGAGGAACTATGCAATAATGTTCAGCACGATCTTCTTGCTTCCCCGGCGGCGGCCAGCTGATAGCGGCTGTCAGATGTGTCTGGGAGATGAAGATGGCACGGCAGATACACAGGTAGCGGGGGTGGAGCCATCAACTATCAGACCGACGGTTGCGTCTCGAGGTCCGTAATAATAATAATAATAATAATAATAATAATAATAATAGACAGGTGGATAGGAATGGTCATGAGTACACTTGTGGCGTCATTCTATCAACTAGGCTATAGGACACCTGTTACAGTCAAAAAATAATAATATCTCACTTGGATATGAGCTCAAGCTGTCTCATTCCCAAGCTACCAGGTGTCCAAGTAGAACAATATGATGAAACGGTTGTAAGAGTTACGGTTAGGCTCATTAAACGAAATTGCCATGAAATAATGAAGCTATAGTGCCCCCCACCCCCCAATAATGAATCTAACATTCCAAGGTAAATAGCAAAGTGCATTGTCATTATTACAAAAGTGTTTTTAATGTAGGCTTACTTCAACGGATTATGGTTTGTCGGATATGGCATGGCAAACGCATCCGCTAAGAGTCATGTGTAACTTTAACTATGGAGCATTTCAACTCTTTACTGTGGTGATTTACTCTCCCTGGTGGCCGAACATTGTATTGATTGCCACTTTCTGTGAGCAGAGAATGAGGGGCCAACTAGAGACTCCCTATAGCCTACTGACCACACCCACCATGTACAGCATAGCCTACAGTAGCCTAGCCTACATACTGTATTGTGTATGCGACCCCTTATAAGGACGGTTACTTCTGCCGAGGTCCGGAGGAGGAGGAGGTGTTGTTTTCGGTGCTGTGTGTGTGTGTTAGTTTGTCTGCTTGTCAGCAGGTTTACGAAAAAAACTACTTGACCGATTTTCATGAAACTTGGTGGAGGGGTGTAGCACGGGCCAAGGAAGAACCCATTACATTTTGGAAGGGATCCAAATCATAGGGCGTATCCATTTTTTTTATTTTTTATTTCTACTTTCATTAACATTGCTAGGGTATTTGGCCTTGTTATATTATGCACCATTTTTTATATTGCGAGAAGCCCACTCACTTACATATTGAACGACTAGCCTACATCAGGGGTCCCCAACCTTTCTTCCCCGGAGCCCCCCTAACTTACACCTGATGGAATTTTGCGCCCCCCCCCAGTTTATATGGTATTGTAGTGCCGTAAATACAATGCTTTTTGGCCCTTCATCAGATATGATCATGTATTTTGTTAAAATTGCTGTGTGACATGTCAATAACATGATTCTATGAATATGGCATAAGGCATCAATAGGAGACCTGAGAAAACAAAGCAGGTAGGCTTAACACTCACTGAACACCTCTGAGCATTATGTAACTGTTGCTACTGACAATACAGTATAACTCCATTACACACCGACCACTTTCACCAGTCACTGTATTTATTTCTCCATATCATTTGATACAAATAAGTCTGAAGCAAGGTTGAACCGAACTTTAGAATACCTCTCAGTTTTAACCAGCATGAGACGATGAAATACTGTCATTCTAAAAACCCAATCTTAGTGCCAACAGGACACCATAACACTCTAAATGAGTTCATGTTTACCGTTTGTAATTGACAGACAATATTCTACAACTGAGAGACAGTAATAATGAAAGATCCCTTTTTAAATCAGAGGAAGAGGCCCGTTAGGAAAAAATAAATGAAATGTTGGGAATATCAGTACAGATACACGTCTAGATGTTCTTGTAAGGTAGGTGAAACTGAAGTACCTGTAACATAGATTGATTGGTGTCACGAACATTCAAAGGTTGACACCGCACATAGAACATGTTTGGCACAATAGCCTATAGTAAGGAAAGACTGCAGACTGAAATGGCGTTACCAGGAACTAACTGTGCTTCATTCATACATTGCAGAACAAAAAGGCATGTGGGTTGCTTCTAACAACAAAAAATGAATTAAATCATGCAAATTTGCCCGAGATTCTTGTCTATAAATAGTATATCATATGACAAACCGAGGAAAACAAAAAATCATTCCTATTCACTAAACTGCTACATTGTTATCATAACAAAAAGGTTCATAACCAACGTCATTGATTTGGTTAGATAAATTAAATGACAGGAAGTTATAAACTAAAGAGAGGAACACAGTGGTCCATTCTATTAAGTCTTGTCCCCATGGTAACCCTGTAGCTTAAACGCCTCCAGTACGTCATCACAGTCAGCCTGTTCTGACATGTGGAGTACAGGACACAGGGAGTATAGGAGTGCTGAGAGTTAAGGGAAAAAACATTCAAGTAAGCATTACATTAAATACTAGTGTAAACAAATCTCTATCTGAAGTTCAGCATCACTATCGTAGTGGGATTATGTCCAGGAAGCGTGCGGTGAGGAAAACGACAGTGCTGTCACAATCCTGATCTTGCACATATAAGTGTTGCGTTGAAACAGTATGTAGAGTTAACTTTGTCGCCCACTTTGAACACGTACCGATACATAGTTAAGTACGTTATAACATACCGATACATAGATAAGTACATTATAACATACATGGTAACCTTTCCTAAAGTTGGAGCGTTGGGCAGGGAGGACACGTCTACAGAGTTCCGTCTGGAATCCACAGGACTTTGCTCTGTTCTTGGTCGACAATGGTCGTGATCTGAGTGCAAATGTAGTTCAGGCTCCCTCCCTGGACAATACCTGGAACACAGACAAAGCATTTCCCAATCAGAAACAGAGGCGGTGTCAACGCCATGTCATTCCTCGCTCCATCACAGTCTCCTGACCCTCCCCCGTGAAAGCTGGAGTGTGGTAAGCATTGCAGCCTCACCCCAAGGTCCAAGTCATTGTTGTGGAAAGGGGTGAGTTATCCCTCACAAATATGTGAAAGAGCCCCAGGCACCCTTAAAAACAAGGTTAAGCAGCGCACCTGTAAAGAACTTGCTGTAATCCTGTTCCGTTTTCTGTGCAATCTCAAACTGCTCCTTGGAATGTTTCTGTGAGACTTTATCCCGCAGGTACTGAGGATCCTTCTGCTCTCTGAGTGGAGAGAGGGACAGTTGTAAACATAATACTGTAGAATATCTGATATTTCAGTTCATTGGAAAGAAGTGACACAGAGTATATCTCACTTGGGAGGTTTAGGAGGTTCAATGTGACCTCCCTCTTCCCCTTGAGGGAACAGAGCCTGGTTTCCATTCACAAGGGCTGCGTTCTGAATCGCATACTTCCATACTATATAGTATGCCAAAAAGGGATGTACTGTAGTATGTCCCAATACATAGTATGTCACATGCAGTATGGCAAAAATACCAGGATGTCCAACTACATCCGGTCGTATTTTGCAATGTGCAAGCAAGCCAGCTTTTCTGGCTATTCTGACCCACAATACATTGCCTTCGATCGGATCTAAAATGCAAAGCGAAGCCCCAGACTAGTTCCGTGAAGTCCCCATGATGCCAAACCAGCAAGCCCTGTATGCATACACCAGGGACGGCCAAAGACTGATGATCTCTACCGTGAGAGCCCCTGACCTGACACCAGAATGACACCTCCCTCTGGGTCCTTCTCTCTCTCCCTCTCTCTCATCCACCCCTTTCTCTCAACCCCCCTTCTCTCTCCCCAAGCCCTCGCCCCCCCCCCCCTCCCTCTCTCCCCCACTCCCCCCCTCCTCCCTCTCCCCCCCTCTCCCCCCCTCCTCCCTCTCCCCCCCACTCCCCCCCTCCTCCCCTCTCCCCCCCTCCTCCCCTCTCCCCCCCTCTCCCCCACTCCCCCCTCTCTCTCCCTGGCCTGAGAACCAGTCCACATGCTGTGTTTAGTGGATGACAGCAGGAGGGGGGTCAGCGCTGTCAGCCGCCCACGCCGCTGCTGAGCGGAAGCCCCGCCCTGCGCCGGACAGCTGGCACTCAGCTGATGACGGAGGGGCTTAGCACTGACCAGACCCCGCTCTCACACGGCCTGGGTGTGTATGTGTGCGTGTGTTTGTCTGTCACTTTGTGTGTTGTGTGTGTCTTTGTATGTGTGTGTGTGTGTGTGTGTGGGTGTGTGTGCGCGTGTGTGCATGTGTGTGTCTGTCTCTTTGTACATGTGTACTCTGTGTGTGTGTGTTTCTGTGTACGTGCCTGTCTGTCTCTTTGTACATGTGTGTGTGTACGTACTCTGTGTGTACTCTATGTGTACTCTGTGTGTGTGTCTATGACCATGAGCTTACATGACCTCATTGTGGGTTGAGCAGACTTAACCTTCCCTGAGTTCACAGATGAAAGAACCCAGAGATGATCCCGTCAGAGCGACGGCAGGCTGACAGGGCAGTGTTGGCTTCCGGATGTTTTACACTGATTAAACTGTGGTCAATTTGATTAATTTGCTTTTGATGCGTCTGTGATAGAAATCAGAGGTAGTGAACCGGTGATCTCTTCTGAAATGTTAAATTGATGAGAGTGCACCGAAAGACAATGAAAATACATAAGAGCAGGTGGAGCGCCATGTTGAAACAAGCAGACAGAGCAGGAGGGAATAAAGAAACAGCAACAGCACTCAAAAAAGGACAAACAAAAACATCCTCTCCCAAAAATCATATAACTACTCACTTTATCTGCTTGGCGTTTTTGTAGCGAATGAAAATGACGATTGGGTAGATATGAACACTGTGCAGCCGTTCGATGGCGTGAGGCGCAATGTCAAGCAAACAGTGACAGTCCTATGAGAGAGAGTAACAAACAAAAGAGCAATTCGGTTTGTATGAGTAATGGGTGGTGGCGCGAAGCCGAAAAAACACACATTATGAAACAGCCTCAGAAATCCCACTGTTATATTTTTGAATAGGTAATAGCCAGACACACCAACTCCGGGCAAAATGAGCGCTTGATTAAGATGATCACTAGGGCAATGCAAATAAACCCCACTTTAAAAATGAAAAAAGGCATAGTATGACACCCACCCGCTCTGTGATTTCCTTGATTGACGCGACGGTTGTCACGTCAAAATGGCCGCTCCTTCGCTTGTAGTCTATGAACACGCAGTCCTTCACCCCGCGCTCAATGGCCTGCTGAGACGCCTTCATCACCTCTGAAAACGCAGAGACCCGAGCCCGTGAGCTTGTCAGAACTCAACATGATTAACTAGTGAGCAGAAACCTGGTTCTCGTGAGCGGCCGTTTCTCTTCTCACTGTGAGCGTACTACGGAAGCACCGATGCATCGGCCGATGTTGTCCTTGTTGACTGCCATTGGCCCATCGGCAAATAAAATGACATTCACCGATGGTAGTGGCCGATGTTATGTTGCAATAATTACGGCTTTTTTTGTTGCAAAACGTAGCCTACCAAGCTGCAGATTCAGAGAAGATCTGTGACGTAACGCGGCAAACACACATGGTTTTCAAATTAAAGTGAAGTAAAAATCTGCGTTTTGGAACCAAACACTTAATTTCCCTGGCACAAAAGGGGGAATTAAAATAAAATAAACATCGGCATCCGCCATCGGCCCAGAATTTTGCAATCGGTGCATCCCTAGAGCGTACGTCGTTGTGTACGTTAACGGAAGCAGACGTGTTGAGAAGCGGACAGGGACGGAGCGGTCGGCTCACCAGGCAGGCAGCGGCAGAACCTCCCAGGGGCCAGCGTCACCAGCATGTCCTTACTGGCCTCCACCAGCGGCCCCAGGACCAGCACCGGCCGCGGGGACGAGCTCTCCACCTTCTGGACCCTCTGATAGGCCAGGCTCACGCCGTCTGCAAGCACACACACAACAGTAACCTTTAGTACACCTGAAATCACTAAGCAGAGAAAAAGGGCTTCAAAGATTCAGAGCTGTTCACATTTCTCACAGAACATGGAATTTGATGACAAAATGACAAATTTAGTGATCCTAAAACTGCTGTTTGTTATATTGAGTGGGTCCTTCGCAACTTTCATTTTCATAATATGAAGGAAAAAAAAGAAAACGGGGAAAAAACAAAACAAGATGTATTTTTCCCTCTAGCACATTTTGAGGATTGCAGACATCAGGGCCAAACCTCCAGTGGCGGTCACATTTCTGTAAATCATTCCGGGCAAAACCTTTTTTTCTCTGACTTCCAGGCTCTGTTTTACAATCAGAAAGGCCGCTGTGTGATGCGGTGAGCTCCTGACCGTCCAGGATGGGCAGGGAGTCGGTGCTGATGGCGTCCAGAGCCAGCAGGTCCCTCCCGTCCCTGGAGCCGCTGCGTTTGTGCTTCTGCTTCCTCCTGAAGAAGGAGCGGCGTGCGGCGGCTGACAGCGTCTTGCCGTTGCTGTCGTCCTTCATGTCGGGCGCGCTGTGGCGCCGGCAGAACTCCTGGTCCATCCTGGGAGGGGGGGAGATGGACAACGAGGGGGGGGGTCAGCGTCAGAACGCCACGGAGCTCGGAGAAAAGCCAGGTCAAAAAAAGACCTACACTATAGCTCCGATCTAGACTGGAAAGATGCTCTTTTACAGAGTGAACAGAGAAACTGGGTATTCTGGAGTCCTTCTGATTTAAATGGTAAAATGGTAAATGGACTGCACTTATATAGCGCTTTTCCACCTTAGTGGCATTCAAAGCGTTTTATAATGGCCTCTCATTCACCCATTCACACACACATTCACACACCAATGGCGGCAGCTGCCATGCAAGGCGCAAACCTGCTCATTGGGAGCAATTTGGGGTTAGGTGTCTTGCTCAAGGACACTTCGACACGTGGACAGTCGGAGCCGGGATTCGAACCGCTGACCCTTCGATCATTGAACGACCCACTCTACCAACTGAGCTACAGCCCCACAGGTACAGCTATAGATAGAGGGGATGTTTGGACAGAGGGGATTTTTGAAAAGAGGGTACAGCTATATACAGAAGGTACAGCTATAGACAGAGGGTACAGCTATAGACAGAGAGTACAGGTATAGACAGAGGGTACAGCTATAGACAGAGAGTACAGCTATAGACAGAGAGTACAGCTATAGACAGAGGGTACAGCTATAGACAGAGAGTACAGCTATAGACAGAGGGTACAGCTATAGACAGAGGGTACAGCTATAGACAAGAGTACAGCTATAGACAGAGGGTACAGCTATAGACAAGAGTACAGCTATAGACAGAGAGTACAGCTATAGACAGAGTACAGCTATAGACAGAGAGTACAGCTATAGACAGAGAGTACAGCTATAGACAGAGGGTACAGCTATAGACAGAGAGTACAGCTATAGACAGAGGGTACAGCTATGCAGGGTGTGTCAGGACAGAGGGTGTGTCAGGACAGAGGGTTTGTCTGGACAGAGGGTGTGTCAGGACAGAGGGTGTGTCAGGACAGAGGGTGTGTCAGGACAGAGGGTGTGTCAGGACAGAGGGTGTGTCAGGACAGAGGGTGTGTCAGGACAGAGGGTGTGTCAGGACAGAGGGTGCGTCAGGACAGAGGGTGTGTCAGGACAGAGGGTGTGTCAGGACAGAGGGTGTGTCAGGACAGAGGGTGTGTCAGGACAGAGGGTGTGTCAGGACAGAGGGTGTGTCAGGACAGAGGGTGCGTCAGGACAGAGGGTGTGATGACTCACATGTATTTACTGGGGATCTGTCCTCTTTCCAGCTTGCGGGCGTTCTCGTCCAGCTGCCAGGCCATCCAGTAACCAAAGTTGCCCTTGGGCAGCGTGTCCTCGATGTAGAGGATGTCGTCTTTCTTAAAGCTCAGCTCCGGCTCCACCTCTGCCACCCTCTCATAAAGTGCTCTGGAAAGAGAAGAAAAAATACAGATACAACAGTTGTTTTTTTTTTTAAACAACGAGAAGCAAAATTAAGTGGAACACAACAGGCTAATAATCCCATCAAGCTACCGTATAAAAAATCCATCTCCGGGCGTGTCTTTCAGCATGGTCAGTTCATCCGGACAGTGCTGGACTTTGAACGTGGCAGTTTCGGCTGGTTTCAGCATCTCCAGGTAGGCCTCCTCAGTGGTCTTGTGCTTCATGTTGACACCGTTGTACTACAAGGAGATAGGAAGGCCACAGCGAGCTGAGTGACAGGCGGACATGTGATACACATGACATGATGCATGAACAGAAGGCTTTGTGTTTTTAAGGTCTGGTCATCTGATGTTCACCAGAGGACCAAATAAGTAAGTTTTTGAACGTTTCATCCTCAAAATATCAGGAATCTTGTCTTTTATTTTTATTATGCCTCCGCCAGGCGATAGCATTATGGTTTTGGGTTGTCCGTCTGTCCGTCCGTCCGATGTTTGTTAATGCAATATCTCGGGAACGCATTGACGGAATTTCTTCCCCTTTGGTACAAATGTTCACTGGCACTCAAGGATGAACTGTTTCGATCGTGGGGGTCAAAGGTCAAAGTTCAAGGTTACTGTGACCTCACAAAATGTGTTTTTGGCCTGATGAACACAATATCTCAAAGGCTTAACAGAATTTGTTCATATTTGGGTAAAATGTCCAGTTGGACTCAAGGATTAACTGATTACATTGTGGGGGTCAAAGGTCAAGGGTCACTGACCTCACAAAAGGTGTTTTCGGCCTGCTGAACACGATTTCTCAAGAACGGCTTGACAGAATTTGTACATATTTGGCCAAATGTTCAGTTGGACTTAATTAGATTAATTGGATTCGATTTTGGTATTCAAATGTCAAAGTTCAAGGTCACCGTGACATCACAAAAGGCACTTTCGAACGCTAACGCTAGCTAACGCTAATCCTAATGATAATGCTAGCTAGCTAATGCTAATTCTAACACTAATGCTAATACTAATGCTTTAGCTAGCTAGCATTAGCATTAGCATTAGCATTAGCATTAGCATTAGCATTAGCATTAGCTAGCTAACATTAGGGTTAGGTTTGGTAAGCAGTTAGTTAGGGTTAGGGTTAGTTAGGTTAACTTCAACTGGCATTGTTGGGTGGAGGCATTTAGCCACTATGCGGTTTTTCTAGTTCTTAAATAAAAAAATTAATCAATCAATCAATCATAGAATAAGTGGTACCTCCAGTATCATGTCTCCAGGCACCAGCCCGTCAGGACCCTTGGCTGGGCTGTCGTCGTCCAGACTCTGCACATAGATACCGTACAGGTTCCCTCCACAGATCTGGACGCCCAGATCCGCCCCCGTCCTCTTCAAGCTGACCAGCCCCGCCTCCTGGGGCCTGCGTGGACCTGCGGACAGCCTGGGGGACACCTCGCACTGTCAGAGCCCCGACAGCCTGGGGGACGCCTTGCACTGTCAGGGCCCCGACAGCCTGGGGGACGCCTCGCACTGTCAGAGCCCCGACAGCCTGGGGGACGCCTCGCACTGTCAGAGCCCCGACAGCCTGGGGGACGCCTCGCACTGTCAGAGCCCCGACAGCCTGGGGGACACCTCGCACTGTCAGAGCCCCGACAGCCTGGGGGACGCCTCGCACTGTCAGAGCCCCGACAGCCTGGGGGACGCCTCGCACTGTCAGAGCCCCGACAGCCTGGGGGACGCCTCGCACTGTCAGAGCCCCGACAGCCTGGGGGACGCCTCGCACTGTCAGAGCCCCGACAGCCTGGGGGACGCCTCGCACTGTCAGGGCCCCGACAGCCTGGGGGACGCCTCGCACTGTCAGAGCCCCGACAGCCTGGGGGACGCCTCGCACTGTCAGAGCCCCGACAGCCTGGGGGACGCCTCGCACTGTCAGAGCCCCGACAGCCTGGGGGACGCCTCGCACTGTCAGAGCCCCGACAGCCTGGGGGACGCCTCGCACTGTCAGGGCCCCGACTACCTCATATCACCGCTTCAGGCTCTGCTCAGGAGTATTCCTTCTATGAACCTCCATATCCATCACACCCCTTTCCGCTCAGCTACGCTTTGATCACCCGCTTCCTGTTCAGCTACGCTTTGAACACCTGCTTCCTGTTTATACTGGTCAGGTCCACATTCACTCTGCTGAAACTTCAACTAGGAATCACTGACGAACAGAGCTTTTGGTTTCGGATGTGTTTATTGTTGGATACGATGGATATTAGAGCCCCCTCCCCCTCCCTCTCCCAGGGGCGCAGACCAGACCTACCTCAGCGAGCTGCACGGGCTGGTGGCGGGGGTGGTCTGTCTGGACGGGGGTGTCATGGTGCCCTCGTCCGCCTCACTCAGAGTGTCGATGGTGGAGTGGTTGTCTGGGGTGGAGGCTCCGCTAGCCCGGGGCGTGGCCTGGCTGCTGACGGACTCCATACGAGAACTGAGGAGGCAGATCAAACTGCTTACTGGCCGTTTCATCAACGGACAGGTCACCTGTTTATTTTCACATCCGGTATCTAGCAGCATTCCTGGTAATCTAAGTGTTCCAGGTACTGCACAGCAGCGGGTTTCAAACGGTGAGTCACTGTGTTCCAAAAATGGGTCTGCAAAACCCTAATTGATCCATCAATTTTTTTGTATGATCAGACGTTCAGAACAAGCAGAAATGGACTTGCTGTAGATATAGAATAAGCTTCGCTGGCCCACTGGAGTGAAAACGGTGAGCTTGACTGTGTATGATGTATCTAATCTCTAGCTTTGTACATTAATCAATTTTTACTGCAGTTCTAAACATGCACATTTCCCACGTTTCGCTGCCTAATTTCTATGCTAACTGCCACACGTTCGTAAGCGCAGAGTGCAATTCATACCTAATTGCCTACCTAATCTCAACGCTGATTTTTTTCAGGCATTGTGAACAGATATCCCCTTTCCAAAAGTCACTGAAGCTATGGAAAGCACATCTTAAAATCCAAAGCAGCCACTAAATGTTTCTGACTGAGACATATTGAAGAGCATGCTGTAGATTAGGTAGCCCATGTATCCCGTGGTATTTCTAAGGCTTACACAAATGTTGGCGGATTGCACATGGACTGCACTTATATAGTGCTTTTATCCAAAGCGCTTTACAACGGAGTGGCCTCTCATTCACCCATTCACACACACATACACACACCAAGGGCGGCCAGCTGCCATGCAGGTGCTAGCCTGCTCATTGGGAGCAATTTGGGGTTCAGTGTCCTGCCCAAGGGCACTTCCACATGTGGTCAGGAGGAGCCGGGATTCAAACCAGCGACCCTGCGATCATCAGACGACCCTCTCTACAGCCGCCCCCGCCCCAAATAGGAGTATTTTGGGTTGGATTGAAATTCTATGGGGGGAAAAAAAGGGTCACTTGAAAAAACAGGAGTCGTGCTCCACAGCACCTGGAGCGTGAGTGGTTGCCCAGCTGGAACATGTGGGGGTTGTACTGCGCCAGGATGGTGATGCTGTCACACTGCTGCCCGATGACCAGGCGCGCCTGCTGCTCGGTGGCGTTACGCAGGTTGATCCCGTTGAACTGAAATGCAAAACCACAGCAACAACAACAGGGTGGAAGTTCAGAGGTCACACTTCAACAGCTTCCGTCTTAGTCTTCGTAAGCCGGTGCGGCCGGCCGGACGCTAGCGTACCTCCAGGAGCTGGTCCCCGAACTCCAGACAGGCCTGGTGGGCGATGCTGCCGGTGGTCACCTTGGACACGAACACGCCCCCGCTCTCTCCGCTTACGATGGAGATGCCCAAAGGCTCCGCCCCCTTCTGGAGAATCACATTGCGAGGCTCCTCCAGGTACGGCCTTCCGGGAGGAAAAGACAGACTTGAACTGCACTAGACTAGGACTAGGACAGAGAGACTTGTAGAACTATACTAGACTAGGACAGAGAGACTGGTAGAACTATACTAGACTAGGACAGAGAGACTGGTAGAACTATACTAGACTAGGACAGAGAGACTGGTAGAACTATACTAGACTAGGACAGAGAGACTGGTAGAACTATACTAGACTAGGACAGAGAGACTGGTAGAACTATACTAGACTAGGACAGAGAGACTGGTAGAACTATACTAGACTAGGACAGAGAGACTGGTAGAACTATACTAGACTAGGACAGAGAGACTGGTAGAACTATACTAGACTAGGACAGAGAGACTTGTAGAACTATACTAGACTAGGACAGAGAGACTTGTAGAACTATACTAGACTAGGACAGAGAGACTTGTAGAACTATACTAGACTGGGACAGAGAGACTTGTAGAACTATACTAGACTAGGACAGAGAGACTTGTAGAACTATACTAGACTGGGACAGAGAGACTGGTAGAACTATACTAGACTAGGACAGAGAGACTGGTAGAACTATACTAGACTAGGACAGAGAGACTTGTAGAACTATACTAGACTGGGACAGAGAGACTGGTAGAACTATACTAGACTAGGACAGAGAGACTGGTAGAACTATACTAGACTAGGACAGAGAGACTGGTAGAACTATACTAGACTAGGACAGAGAGACTAGTAGAACTATACTAGGACAGAGAGACTGGTAGAACTATACTAGACTAGGAAAGAGACTGGTAGAACTATACTAGACTAGGAAAGAGACTGGTAGAACTATACTAGACTAGGACAGAGAGACTGGTAGAACTATACTAGACTAGGACAGAGACACAGCAGATAATATCCTCAGGATCATCACTCTCAGTCCTACTTTACAATGGAGCATGCTCATGCAGAATACGGTTCATGATATAACCTCTTCAAATATAAAAAGGTTCTTCACCTCCTAGAAGATGAGTTGGCAGCTAATTAATGATTAACGATAGGAGCAGCTGCTGGAGAGCCTCTCTTCCTAGACCTCTTTCAATAAATAATATTACATGGGGTGAGATGTTTGATAGAGAATCTGGCCAAACCAAAGTTATTCCACAGACATATCCCTGTATTCAGTGTAAAGGTCTCAATAGAGAGCAAGGATATGTTCAGGCAAAGCATAATCATGTTCAAAGCATTCATGCTCAAACTCATGCACTCAAAAATTCTACAAAATTCAACAGCATCAAGCAAGCTTCCGTGTGAATGGATAATGTACAGACAAGCTTTACATCAAAATCGAACAAATATTTCAAGAAATGATAGTAAACTCTGGTGGTGGATGATGTGTACAGAGGATTTTGAAAACAGAGTAGAACCGTGGCCTAGCTGCCAGATAAGAGCCTGAGAACAGAGCAGAACCTTGGCCTAGCTGCCAGACAGAGTCTAGAAAACAAAGTAGAACCGTGGCTTAGATAGTCTACAGAGCAGAACCTTGGCCTAGCCGCCAGAGTCAGAGGACAGATCTGTTATGGAACAGACACGTGGAGAGGAGGTGAGGGAGGTGAGGGGGAACAGACAGAGATGAAGAACAGGCTGAGGAGAGGCGACAGGTCGCACCGCGCCGAGAGATGGATGAAGATAAAATAATGATAGATGGCCGTCGGGGCCCGGCCTGTTTACAACGTCACGGACACTTTATCAGCATCGGTGCTGGGGGGAAGGGGGGAGGGGGGACACCGAGGCCAGACAGATGCGCCGGGAACCCGCCACGCCACGTGCCTCCGCCGACCGATGACGACGTGAGTTTCCATGGTGATGGCGACACCCAAGGGGGACGGCCTACCTGTCCTTCCGCCTGTCGCCGAGCGGAGCGGGGCTGATGGATACCCGGGACTGGGTGGAGATGGAGCTCTGCGATTGGCTGCTGGCGTAGGACGCCGTGTCCAGGTTGACTGGGCTGCTGCACTCTGACTGGGACAAGGACCCTGTATATACAGTAAACATTACAGTAAACAATCAAAACGGACCATTCCAGTTTATTCTGCCATTAACAAACACACACGGTACAAAAACCAACAGAGCGACAGTACCTCTGTCGGAGCCGGCCGCGTGGCGCGGATATCTGGTCGGCGGGATCTTGATGCGCTCGGCCCGGAACTGTAAGTTACCCGAGGAACCTGCCGGAGACCACAAACAGAGCGTTAAGTGCGGGAGCCTCCTAGGTGGGGGGGGCATTTCAAACATTACAAAACCCGGCGGAAGAGGAAGGTGGGCTCGGTACCGACCCAGTCTGGCGCTGGAGGGCAGCGAGTTGGTGCTGTGGGGGGTCTGGCTCCGGGACGGGTCCAGGGAGGGCTTGTGACTGAGGTCCAGGCTCAGACGACCTTGGTGCTGGGGACTGCTGGACGGAGGGGGACAAGCAAACGACAACCCGGTCAAGAACTGTGCTAAGAAATGAGAGCTTGTCATATAACCAACATGCTACGAAGACAAGAGAAGACGGCCGGTGTTCTGTAGGAGGGGTGGTTGGGTGGTCTTTTTGGGGGTTTTATGCCCAGTGTTCTGTAGGCGGCGCAGGGGTTGGGGTCTGGGTGTACCTGGGGAGGGGGTGTGGCAGGCTGCCAGGGCTGGGGGGCGGAGGAGGACAGTTGCCGGGGTGGATCTCGTGGCTCCAGGCCGTGTAGACGGGGTTCCTCATGACGGCCGTGACAGCGGGGCAGGGGGCCAGGCCACGGTGGGCGGGGTCTGGACCGGACCGGACAAATGCGACAAGCAGAGGACACACAATATCAATATCATGCCAGAATACAGATCTAGGCAATAAAGATGTCCGACACGCTGAAAGAGTCTAATAGACTAGTACTGATGTGGTAGGCGGGGGCGCGGGCAGACGTACGGGCGGCCATGGCGGTGCTGTAGGCCGGGGGTACGAACGGCATGCTGTAGCGATGCGAGCGCATGGGAGAGAAGCGCACCATGTCCACGGGCTCGGGGGACTGCTCGTCGTTGGAAAAACTCTGGACCTGCAGGACGGACGGAAACGCAACAGCTGTTGGAAAACACAGGGGAATAACGCCTAGGAGAACACAACACAAGACCATAGCTTCATATACTACGGTCAGGGTGCGAATCAACAAAATGCTTGTTAAAGGAGTTTGGTATTTGGCGTCATAACCCCTGTTGTAAGGTTATTTACGTGTGTATATATATATATATATATATATATATATATATATATATATATATATATATACATACAACGGTCCATTTAAACTTTTTGACAGACTGTGCACTCTTCTTGAGATATTCGTGCTCATTGCTCATGTCACATTTAAGTGCACAAGGATCGCTATGGGCATATACTGTACAGTATATGCTCATAAATGCCCATAGAGATCCATTATATGATTAGCTGTGGCATGAGCAACGAACACGAATGCTGTGTTCACACCGGGCGCGAATCAGGCGAACCCGGTGGTGCGCCACGCGGCGACATTCGCACACGCAAAATTTTTTAACTTTCTGCGGCGGATTCGCGCGGCAACCCATTGGATCCCGCGGTGAGATTAGGGCAAACTTGGCGGCGCAAATTTTCTCGCCGCGCCTGGTGTGAACGCAGCATAATATCTCAAGATACACAGTTTGTCAAGTTTTTAAATGGGCCGTTGTACTGTATATGCTAGTAAATATCCTTATAACAGGGCTTATGATGCTAAATACCAAACTACTCCTTTAAATCTAACAGGTTTTCATTCTATTGAGTAGAGGCAGTGTGAGAGTTGTCCTTACCCTCATGGGGATGGGGATGTGCAGTGGGGTCATATGTCTCCGTAGCGCGGGGGCCGACTTGGGCCGGTACCTCCTCCCATCCTGCTCTTCACCCCTCTGCACACTCGCATCCTCGTCACACCACTTCCTGGAAGCGGGCTGGCCGTCGCCGGGCGTGTCCGCGTAGTAGCCGTGCTTCCCCGCGTCCCCCCAGCCCTCCGCGGCGGCCGTCTCCTGCTGCTGGGCGGGGCCCGGGGCCAGGGCCGGGGGCGTGGCCGGCGGCGTGCCCGTGGTGATGGTGGAGTCGGAGGCGGAGCTGTTCTGCTGGCGGTGCTTGAACCTGAAGGAGTCGCTGCGGGCGGGCGGGGTGGGAGGGGCCTGCCCCGCCGCATCGGACTTGGAGCCCTGGGGGGCGTGTCTGGGCAGCTGGGAGAGAGAGAGGTAGTCCAGCTTGGGCGGAGCCTCAGGCCGCTTGAACGTGTCCGCGTCGAAGATGGACTTCCTCTGCTTGGGCCTCTTGTAGATGGACAGCTGGGCGCACTCGGGCGCAGCGGTGCCCACGATGACCTTGGGCCAGGTGCCGCCGCTGGGCCTCTCCGGCGCCGGCGGGGGTCCCTGGTCCAGGGCGGTCTGGAGGACCCCGCAGTCCGACGCCACGGGGGTGAAGGCGAGGGGTCGTCTGTGGTGGTCCGGCTTCCGGTAGCAGAACTCCTGCTGGGGGGCCTCCGACGGGCAGAGCTGGGGGCACCCCCGGTGGGAGAGACAGCGGGGGTGGAGGGAGCTGCCGGAAAAGGGCTTGTGCGGGCAGACGGGGCCGCCGTCGACGACATCGCTCCGGTCTTCGCGCCCCGTGCCCTCCCCGCCCGCGTCCGGGCTGTAGATGTCCGTCTGGGTGGAGCTGTTGTGCTTTGAGTTGCGGCAGTTCCTGGCGTGGAGCTCGCAGGGGTGGTGCCGGCAGTTGGAGTTCTTCTCGGAGTCCCTCAGGTTCTCAAACAGACTCAACCCGGAGCAACTCTGTGGGAGGAACTGTGGCAGGAAAAACAAGTGCAGTAATAACAACGCTTGTTATTTACATTCCTGGAAGCAACATGAACAAACTGTGAATATTAAACCGCAGGAGTCAGGGCTAGTTTAGTCTCGCGATGGCAGACATTCGAGTCTCCGCGTCTGAAGGTCTGGAGACTTCTCCATCGAAAGTCTTCGCTAGAACAGCACCAAATACCGACGCTACCGATTAGAACCACTGCCTACATCTCCAATAGGGTGAAAAACCCGCCTTACCGGAAATTATATCCTCCAAACAAACTGGAGTAGAGAATCAAAACAAAACATTCACTGCCCCATTAGGAAGGACCGCCCTAAAGCTAGATTGGTTCTACAATGCAATTGGGTTTTTTTATCTCTCAAATTGTTTTGACCCACTTTTAAAGAAGAAATCTGAACGAATCTTCAGTCTCTAGTTGAGCGCAGCATCCATACCTAGATTAAAGGTGCAGTATGTGGTTTAGCTAAGAAGCACGTATTGTTACGATTTTTTGCAATTCTCATCCCAACAGCAATGCATAAAAAAGTGTTCTGACCACTAAAATGAAATGGCTGTGGAAGTCGCAAGACTGTATTAAATGCGCCCAATCATTTTGAGCTGCCAACGATGATTGGGTGGCTCACCTGCCTGTCAACCTACCTACTGTACCTGCCTAAGGAGAGTAATTTGTTTTCCCTCAGTTTGGAGTTGTGACTTTGGAGGGAGGCCTGAAGGAAGGGGCAGGGATTTTGTCGGTTGCATTTTTCAAAATCCTTCAAAAAAGAGTTTCCTAAGTCTAACAGGAAATCACAAACCCCATAATGCACCTTTAAGCTTAATCCTCCCTACAACAGTTATCGCCAATGGAATTTTTTTGTTGAAAGTGTGATTTAGTCCAGAGCCAGTCTGTATTAGGGATGGGAATTGATAAGATTTTTGATTCTGCTTGTCGATCCGATTCCTTATTGATTCTCTTATCAATTCTCATTGGGCAAAAAAAAAGTACAAACAGGTTTATTAACATTAATTTTCTTTTATATGTACTACTTTGAACATGCCAATTACAGTGCTGTTTTTAGGTGTATTCACCTTGAACTAAGAATAAAACTGACAAACAAATCAGTATTTTTTCAGACCGACTACCACTAGCCTGATCTGAACGTTATCATCTAGAGTAAATTACATGGATGGAAATGTAGATTATTCATATAGTGAAAGCTGGTTTACACAATTAAACAAATGGCACTAACACAATAGACAGGGACTCTGGAGGAGTTTACCTTCGACTAAACTAATGTTAACTGCGCTGCTGTCGTCACTCTAGAGCGCATCAAAAATGTGACATTCCTGCAAAGTTATCGCATGCTGTGTGGCCAAATGTTTTTGCATATTTGTAGTATTTCCCCCCTTTTGATGATATAGGTTTTTGCAAGCATTGCAAGTGGCCATGTTGTCATCTTGTCACGTGAAATGTAACCACACTTTCGAATGTTTATGCCTAGACGACATGTTGCTGGCTTCTTCTACCGACGACATTGCGCATGCGCAGCAACGACACGAATCGATAGCGGAATCGTTAAGGATTTTGGCTTACGATTCCAAGGAATCCATTCACTGGGAACCGGTTCTCAACAAGAACCGGTTTTCGATTCCCATCCCTAGTCTGTATGCACAGTATATACGGGAAAGCTGCCCTGAGGAGTGAAACCTGAAACCTCAACTAATAAACTTAATAAAAATCTCTTCTCACAGGGGCTTATTGTAATTCTTCTCACCCAACCAGTTCTAATATATGTAACTGCTTCGAATTTGATCTTCTATTACCAGACAAAGCTCATCCACAGCTCTGGGACTGGAGGCTAGAGGCACTACCGTAACCATGGCAGCAAACCAAGATGTCAACTTCAGTAGAGAGACACTCGGAGACACTGCAGCCCTTCATTAAAGCTTCACATTCAAAAGAGGACTTCACCTTGAGTAGAGAGACACTCAGAGAGTCTCTGCAGCCCCTCAGCAAAGCTTCACATTCCCTCACTGATTTGTTATCGAGTGCGATTCCATTTATCTGTGGAACGAAATTAAGGTCAGTGCTTCAGGGGGTCAGGCCTTCACTTCAGTACGGAAATATGATTTATACATCAATAGCTTACACCAGTGTGCATGGAAAATTGAGGATCATCAATGAGTCATGGAATTAAATTAAGACACGGTGATATTAAATGGCTGCAGATTCTGGAGGGTTATTATTATTAATGTAATTTCCAAGAACTGATTTCAACAATTGTGTCCGTTAACACTAGAGGGCACTAGTGGTCAGTGTTGGTTGTCTTCTCTGAAGTCAAATGGCAGCCTACTTCAACTGTGTTTATAAATGAATATTTACTCTGCTCATGGGTAAAAATGGGCTGGCTTTTATGCTACACTTACAGCAATTAGCCTATCGCCGACTGCAAGGGAGCAATCCTTGGCAGCTGGACTGCCTAAGGCAATGGCGGCCACGAACACGCCACTTTCCAGGCCGATGCCACTGTCTGGGACAGAGAGAGAGAGAGAGAGACAGATCCTCATCAACACACCCGGCCAGGCCAACACACATCACTACCACCTAGTCTTCACAAACAAGGAACATGGAAAGAAGGGAGCTTCAGGGACGTCATGAAAGTTAAAATTGTATCTGCAGCTGCAGCTGATATTCAATGAAGGTGACTCCCGTGTACGGAGAGGCAGAAGGTGTGACCTATCGGCGCTTCCTGCTTTTCATGTTGCTTGATCGTGATTAAACACAGCTTCCTCCTCCTGTCCGCACTCCTCGCTAAGATGGCGAAAGCGTTTGTGTGTTTATGTGGAGAGTATTTAGCCTGAGGCGGCCGACCTTGGTGTCCTCCGAGGTTTAACTGGATGGGAGTGAGCAGTCGCCCGCCCAGGGACTTCCTTCTGCGGACCACCATATTGATCACCCCCTCTCCGCTCAGCACTGCCTTGATCACCTGCTTCCTGTCCTTATTGGTCAGGTCCACATCGTTAATCTTCAACAGCCAATCGTTCACTCTGTGGAGAGAGGGGCAACCAATCAAGAAGTGTGCTGTGCAGTCAATATCTCAAAAGCAAGGTGAACGTCGGCCAAAATTTACCGTAATCTTCCTTCAGCGATACTTCCTTTGTCCACCTTACTCACAAATATCCCACAGTCTCCAGGTAAATACGAATCATTCAGTCCCTCGGCAACATCAAACCCAAGGGCTTTCAAATCCATGTCCTCCTGAAACGAGACCATAACTCATTACATTAGTCACTTGCCAGAACTCACAAGTGCATCTCCTTTCTAAAACAAGTGACTAAGAGCATAATCTAGTGCTGAAGGCAAAGTGCAAGAAAATAACAACCCATGACTACGTTTGACCTCCTAACCTCCTCGTCAGAACCCGCCCTCTGTCCTGTGTGTGCAGAATGAAGAGGTATAGCCAGGTAGGCTCACATACCCGGTCCTTCTCAAACTCCACCACTTCTGTCTCCCACTCCAGAGAATCTGTGTCGATAGCTGAATCGTGCGAATTGTGAGCCATCAACTGACGAAACCTCGCCTCCTTCTCCAGCTGGTCCTCCATCTTCTCTCTGAAAGAAACAAATGCTC
Source organism: Borostomias antarcticus (assembly GCF_949987555.1). NCBI lineage: Eukaryota > Metazoa > Chordata > Actinopteri > Stomiiformes > Stomiidae > Borostomias > Borostomias antarcticus. The sequence continues at coordinate 14,744,315 of NC_140255.1, read as the reverse complement.
TGTGAACCACACGGTAATCAGTGTTTCCTAAAACACATGGTAATCAGTGTTTCTTTGAGAAGTACAAAACAACTTCCTGAAGTGTCCCTTCAGTATGCACTGATTGGTTCGCCACAAGGTGGCATCAAAGGCCTAGTGCCGAACCACACTGCCACCTTCTCAAAGCCACCACTCGATTCTGCATAAAACTATACACAGGACTCCATTTTGAAACAAAAAAATAGCTTGAAAAGGCTCGATTCTGGAGGGATGACTCACTTCAGCTCCTTGAGCTCCCGCGACGCGTCGTTCTTCTGCTTCCTCATGTCATCCAGGTTCCTCAGCGCATCTGCCAGATCGCTCACCGCCCTGTCCCTCTCTCGCCGCAGGTTGTCACACAGTGTCCTGACGGGAGCACACAAGCATTTGGGATCATCTAAGACGTCCTTGTCTCTGTTTTCGAGCACGTCAAGCTGGTTCTGAGCAGTGTCAAGCACTGCGAATACAAAACCGTCACCTCGGAATATCCTGTGGCTTTCCAAGACTTTATTTTGTAATCATCGTGAAATTCAGGGGAGAAACTTTTAATGGTAAAGCTGTTGTATATCATGTTGCTTTCCAAAATTTTAATTTGTTATCTTGAAATTCAGGGGTAAAACAGCAAAATGTTTGATTTCTACCAGTCATCAGTCCTTAAATGTGCAGTTTGTGATCTGTGTTCTGAATTCCGTAAAACATAGTAAAAATTTCGACCACCTAAACAAAATAAAGTTTGCCTCTGCATTCAGGTCTCCCTCCAAAGCCACTCCTCCAAACTGGAGGAAAACAAATGGCACTCGCCAAGCAGCTAGGTAGGTTGACAGGCAGGTAAGCCATCCAATCATTTCAATTTGGCAATTCAAAATGAATGGTTGCACTTATTATAGTTCTGCGACTTCCACAGATTACAGATTGATTTTGTTTTAGTGCCAGAGCACTTTATTTATTGATTGTTTTTGGGATGTAATGAGAGTTGCAAAATATATAACAAAAAGTGCTTCTAAGCCCAAAAGCACACTGTTCCTTTATTGTGTGTGTGGGTGTACCGTATGCTCTCCCTCTCCGCCACCATCTTGTCCCTCTCCTGGAAGGCCCAGTCTCGCCGGCACTTGGCCACCTCGGCCTCCTGGGCGGTCTCCTTCAGCTCCTGGGAGACGGCCTCGTACTGCTTCCTCAGCACCTCCATCTCCTTGACGGCCCGCTCCATGTCCAGGGTGGCCGAGTCTTGTTTCTGGTAGAGGAGAGGGTGCGATAGGTACAATGATGGTACAATGACATGTTATAGCCTATGATACTGTAGGTGCGATAGGTACGATGATGACACGCTATAGCCCAATTCAGTTAGAACACCTGTACATGGAATATTGTGTTTTTTCAGCCATGGTGCTACAGTAAATGGCTGATACCCTACAGATACTGTATGTGAAAGAGCTCCAGAGTAAACTATCCATTAAATACAGTAAGTAAATGGTAATGGTAATGGACTGAACTTATATAGCGCTTTTATCCAAAGCCCTTTACAATGGAGTGGTCTCTCATTCACACACACACACATACATACTCCAATGGCGGCAGCTGCCATGCAAGGTGCTAGCCTGCTCATTGGGAGCATTTTGTGGTTCAGTGTCAGAGGACACTTCGACATGTGGAACAGGAGCCAGGATTCGAACCGCCGACCCTACGATCATTGGACGACCCGTTCTACCTCCTGAGCCCACAGCCGCCCCTGTTGCGTGCGCACGCCCTACAGATATGTGGAAGAGCTCCAGAGTAAACCATCCATCCCCCACAGTCAGTGCTTCCCCGTACCCAAGCCCGCCAAAGGGCAAGCAGAGGAAGGAAACGCAACGAAGGCAAAAACATGATGATATGTAACAAGGACAGCACTTTAGACCTGAGCGCCAGCTCCCCTTAGTGTACTGGGGAGAGTTGTGGGTATTTGGGAGAGCGAACGTTGTGGGTTTACAGGCCGGGCTGTGAAGTGGGGCCAAGGCTGGAGCGCTCTGGATTCGACTCCAACTGCAGCGCCACCCGGGCGGTGCCACTCCAGCGCTGCCAGGCCGATGCCACCCACGCGGGACGTACGGCTGGGAGGATTAGCCATGGAGGGGGAGGCAGGGGAACCGGACCGCTTTGAAAACAGACACCGCTTATTAGCAGCGTGAACTTCGGACTTCAGTACCTGACAGTGAGCTGTGGGGAGGGCTTGATTTACTGGACGTCCAGAGTAAATCCATCCCATTAGATGTCCTGCTCTATCATGCCTCCTGGAGGAATACATTTTAATACCATCGATAAGTCAGCTTTTCACTTTAATCGCTGGTCATTTCCTGAGGTGGGGAACTGCATAAAATCACTTCTTTCAGATAGAAGGCTTCCCTACAGGTATGTGATGGACAGCTAAGAGAGCATCTCCTTTAGCTATGTAACTGTGGGCCTTCCGAATGTCTGCACTGTGAAGAAATGTAGTCTTAGCATAGCAACGAGAATTCAAACACAGTATGAGATGGAACGATGGGAGTTCTGATTATGGGTAGAACAAACTAAATCTCCCAGAATCCTCAGCTCAAGTAGGTGCGAAGAATTCTTGCGAGCAGCCATATGCAAATGAATAAAGTGTCACAGCGATTCTTAGCTCCAGAAATCATTCATAAATACACATATTATGTCTGTGAGAGCCATCTACTAGAAGCTCAGAACAGCCAGTGCAGGTCTTTTTTCAATCTCTCAAATTGTTTCCACCCACTTTTAGCGATGGAACCTGGACGAATGTCTTCAGTCTCTAGTTGAGCGCAGGGTTTAGAGACTGACTCGTGAGTCTAGTTGGGCGTGGCCTAGTCTTTCCCTTCAATAATACACTACCTGGGCGGTCTAACCTGTCTGCCCTGGTAGTATGGTCTCACCTGTCTGGCCAGGTAGAATGGTCTCACCTGTCTGGCCAGCTAGAATGGTCTCACCTGTCTGGCCTGGTAGTGCAGTCTCACCTGTCTGGCCAGGCCAGCTAGAATGGTCTCACCTGTCTGGCCAGCTAGAATGGTCTCACCTGTCTGGCCTGGTAGTGCAGTCTCACCTGTCTGGCCAGCTAGAATGGTCTCACCTGTCTGGCCAGCTAGAATGGTCTCACCTGTCTGGCCAGCTAGAATTGTCTCACCTGTCTGGCCAGCTAGAATGGTCTCACCCGTCTGGCCTGGTAGTGCGGTCTCACCTGTCTGGCCTGGTAGTACTCTCTGAGCAGCTGGTCTCTCTGGATGATGGCCTCGGTCCTCTCGGTGCGGGCCACGTCTCTCTCCTCGCGGGCGGTCTCCGCGTCCCTGCAGGCCTGGCTCAGCTCCTTGCGGGCCTCCGTCCGGTCCTGCACCTCGTGGCAGATCTTGTCCAGGAGCTCGCTCTTCTCACAGATGGCCCGGTCGCGCTCCACCAGCGCCGAGCCCAGCTCCTTTATCACACACACGCACACACACACACACACACACGCACGCATGAACACACACACACACAAACGCACGCGCACGCACGAACACACGCATACAGCCACGCACACACAGCCATGCACACACACATGCACACACGCACACACACACACACAGTTGTTAGCTAAAGCATAAAACTCAGAAACTCAATCTCACTTTAGTCATGAGGATGAAGACTCATTCATTGAGTCATAAGTTGAAAAGTGCACACACATCACATACTGCACACTCACTATACTGTACATACACTGACTGCACTCTTTTGCACTGTCCTGTCTTTGCACTGTCCTGTCTCGTCCCCATACCCTGTCTGATGTTGTGTCCATGTTATTGTTGAGATATCATCGTCTGAGTAGTCGCAATACCACTATTGACATCGTCACTCTGTAACACACAAGGGGCCACGTACAACAACACAGAAGGTTGATGCTCCAATGTATGCAAATATTGTGTGTGTGTGTGTGTGTGTGTGTGTGTGTGTGTGTGTGTGTGTGTGTGTGTGGGTGTGTGTGTGTGTGTGTGTGTGTGTCGTAAAAGCGGCCTAACCATCATATCATCCATGTCCCTCCAGATGTAACCTAGCTGTTGAGTCCTTCAGGCTCAGCAGATGCTACTCTTAGTTAAGTACTACTGCAATCTATTGAGTGATATTTGTCTGATAAAGGATATTTTGGCTGTATAGTCTGATTGTCTTGGCACAGCGCTAATAAAAAGTCAGTTCATTTAATCATTTTCTTTTCAGTTATAACCCCGTAAATCTTGATAATCATGTTTCAGTTACGAGGCATGGCTATTTTACTGCGACATCGAATGCTTTATTGTTTTGCAGGCACACGTGCCCTGAGGTTGGAACCACCTGTTAATCCACCTATTGAACTAACTGACAGACATATTTGTTAGAATCATATATGTTTGGAAAAGGTTGCACCTGTCAAAAGGTTGAGAATACAGTTCAGCCCGTTCACTGGAGATGTTTTATGCTGACAGTGTCTTCTCTCCCCAGCAACTTGAACAATTGTCTATGATTCAGTGATTTATTGGTTAAGAGTCCTGTGGTCCTGATTGGCTTAAAGCCTCGATAGTACTTGCTTTGGAAGATTCCCGTCTTCTGACTGACTGACGTCAAGCTCTGAACCAGATCTGTACCGTATCAGCCCTCCTTATTCTGCAACTTCACATTTTAACATTTTGACCATTTAAACATTCTGAATCTTATTACCGTGTTTGTAGTTTTGTGAACAGAGAAAGAGCACCTGACATCATGCACCATCGGCAGAAACGGATTCCCAGCACGTTATAACACGAACACGGCAATAAAGCGTTTGTGATTGTGCCCTTGCGTACCTGTCTGAGCGCCTCCAGCTCCTCGCTGGCCACGCGGCGCTCCGTCGATGTGTTCTTCAGCTTGGCCTCTGCCGCCTCCAGGCCCGTGGTCAGCTTGTCCACCTCCTTGATCACCTGGTCGCGCTCGCTCATGATCAGCCGGTACTCGCTGAACACCGAGTCGCGCTCCTCCCGGTACTTCTCGCAGTCCTTGGCCGCCTTCAGCTGCTGGGTCTTGAGGCGCGTGGACTCCGCCTGCAGGCGCTCCGTCTCGCGCTGCAGCTCCTTGTTCTGCGCCGCCGCCTTGGCCAGCTCCTGCTGGGTCGAGTCGAACCTGCGACACGACAAAGACGGACTTTCATCTATGAAAATAACTGCTGCTGGTTGTGGATAATGGGTGTGTGTGTGTGTTACCTCCTCATGGAGTTGGAGTACTGCTGCTGGTAGTGTATGGTGTGTGTGTGTGTGTGTGTGTGTGTGTGTGTGTGTGTGTGTGTGTGTGTGTGTGTGTGTGTGTGTGTGTGTGTGTGTGTCTGTGTGTCTGTGTGTGTGTTACCTCCTCATGGAGTTGGAGTACTGCTGCTGGTAGTGGATGGTGTGTGTGTGTGTGTGTGTGTGTGTGTGTGTGTGTTACCTCCTCATGGAGTTGGAGTACTGCTGCTGGTAGTGGATGGTGTGTGTGTGGGGGTGTGTGTGTGTGTGTGTGTGTGTGTGTGTGTGTGTGTGTGTGTGTGTGTGTGTGTGTGTGTGTGTGTGTGTGTGTGTGTGTGAGTGTGGTGTGTGTGTGTGTGTGTGTGAGTGTGGTGTTTGTGTGTGTGTGTGTGTGAGTGTGTGTGTGTGTGTGTGTGTGTGTGTGTGTGTTACCTCCTCATGGAGTTGGAGTACTTCTGCTGGTAGTGGATGGTGTGTGCGTGTGTGTGTGAGTGTGGTGTGTGTGTGTGTGTGTGTGTGTGAGTGTGTGTGTGTGTGTTACCTCCTCATGGAGTTGGAGTACTGCTGCTGGTAGTGGATGGTGTGTGTGTGTGTGTGTGTGTGTGTGTGTGTGTGTGTGTGTGTGTGTGTGTGTGTGTGTGTGTTACCTCCTCATGGAGTTGGAGTACTGCTGCTGGTAGTGGATGGTGTGTGTGTGTGTGTGTGTGTGTTACCTCCTCATGGAGTTGGAGTACTGCTGCTGGTAGTGGATGGTGTGTGTGTGTGTGTGTGTGTGTGTGTGTGTGTGTGTGTGTGTGTGTTACCTCCTCATGGAGTTGGAGTACTGCTGCTGGTAGTGGATGGCTGCGTCTCTCTGCTTCAGCAGGACGTCTGTCTGCTTCTGCAGCCGGTGGTTCTCCTCCTCGGTCTGCTCCAGGCGGCTCAGGTCTGTGTTGTGGGTGGCCGTCTTCTCGTTGTACCTCTTCCTCAGGGCCTCGTAGTCCCTCTTCAGGCCCTCCAGCTTGTCCATGGCCGTGTCGTACAGCTTGTTCAGGATCTCCGACGAGCCCTCCCTCATCACCTGCAGGGGGAAGGAGAGGAGGCTCGACCACAACTACAGCTATGAGGGCGTAGCTTACTAGGGATGTACGACGTATCGCCAATCATATCTGTATCGGCCGATATTGGACGTTTTTTAATATAGCAATATTGGTCCGATGTCCAAAACTGGGCAGGTATGAAACCGATAATTATTTCTGTCTAGCTGCTGTCGTGTGTTGTTTTTGAGAGGAAACAATGTAGTAAATCTATGATTTATCGGCTTTTCCAAATGTTTTGGAAATGGAGACAGTGTTCAGTATGCATAACATTTGATTTTCAAAGAAACTTACTTAACATTTATACAGATCATATCTACATCGCTAAATAATGGTTATCGGCAATTACAGTAATATTAATATCTGTTACTTGAAAAAAAAAATCATATCGGTGCAGACTTCAAAAGTCTTGTGGGTTTATGTCTCGACCTCTCACACCTCCATGACGGGTCGACTCTTCAGTACCACCACAGAGACGCCACAGACAAAATAACTGAATATGACATCAACTACTCTCCACACTCAACTAAATGAGGTGGACTAAAATGAGCTGCTTCCACAGCACTGAGTTTAGAAAGGACAAAACTGCAACTCTTTCTCAGCACGCCAGATCAAAAGGGGAAACATTCCAAATTAAATCCAATGTTGGAACAGTTTGTCAAATTATTCTCATGACATAAGCTATTTAGCTAACTGAGGTCAAGGTCAAAGGCTAAATTAAGTAACTCAATCTCTCAGTTAAACCATGCAAACAATTTACACAATTTCCACCATAATGACTTTTTTCCATTTTCTGTAAAATGGATAAACCAAAAGCCATTATAGGGAGAATAAAAACGTATTTTCTGTATTTTGTATGCCATCCATGAAATATTTTCTACCATCCATGAAATATTTTCTGTCATTCATAAAGTCTTTTCTGTCATTCATGAGGTCTTTTCTGTCATTCATGAGGTCTTTTCTGTCATTCATACTGTATCTGCACCGCCACATGCCTCTGGCTCCAACATCTTTGTCATAACTCACAGCGGACGCCTAATTTGAACTGACATCATCGGGCTAATTTGATTCTTCATTTGAATGTAGCTCCATGCTAGTTTACCTAATGATGGCATGAGCTCACGAGCCCTGCCAGTATGTAAACAATGAGGCGCTTCTCCTGCCAGGCCGACAGACTGGCATAGAGGACATTCCCTATGACCGTGCTAGGAATGACGGCCACAGAACCCTGCCACCGATTGGCTCAGTAACGAGGGCAGAAATACGTCACGCAGCAGCAACGGTAGAAACGGTTACCGGCTGGGTCATTTGTCTAATCTGAACGGATTTCAGATAAATATGATGGTGAAATGAGCTTGTCTGGCCCTATTCAGTGTGAATGATGTGCTACTCTGTGAACTAATGTTTGTAGAGGGGTCAGGAATCCTGAGAGAAAGAGCGTGACCCTGACACCCCCACACTAAGCCCTTTGCTGCAGACTGTTTGGACAATAGGGATCCCCTAATCGACCCATCACCACCCCGGGGACCTTTAGCCAATCCCAGTCAACGCTCAGCGCATCTCCCTCCCACTGAATAAGCACCTGGGGAGACGTGAGAGGGTGTGAGACGGCGCTCCGGCCGGCCTCCCACCCGCAGGGCTGACGGAACGGCCTCCTCATTAGATTACTATACTTCAAGTCACCGCTCCATCAGTGGTAATCCTCAAAAGCTCCATAATCCGCAGATCTCCATCGGTACATCGGGGCCGTGGCGGGGGCAGGGGGTCGACCGGGGGGGCGGTGTGTGTGTGTGTGTGTGTGTGTGTAGGGGGAGGGGGGGCTTCCGGAGCTCCGTACCTGCTGGTGCAGCAGCCTCATGTCGGCCGCCTCGCGCTGGTCCTCCTGGCGCAGGCGGTGCAGCTCCTCGCGGGCCTGGGTCACGTGGCCGTGCTCCCGCACCAGCTGCATGTTGTCCTGCCGCAGCGCCTCCAGCTCCTCCTTCAGCTGGGCCTGCTCGCTCGCCAGACGCCCGTGCAGCGTGCTGCGGACACCCCGCCGCCGGAGAGAGGCAGACCGTCTGAGGCGCATTCAAAATTCCGGCGAACGAGGCGCGAACGTTTTTTTTGGGTGTTCGCCGCAAACGTTTGCAAACATAAGCGAACATGGGCGCTGGACTGAGGGATGTGTGAATTGTATGAATGAATGAATGAATGAATGAATGAATGAATGAATGAATTCTGAAGGTCCGTTCACTTGCAACTAGGGTTGCAAAACTCCAGGAATATTCACAAACTTTGGGAATTTATGGGAATTAACGGGAATAAACTAGAAATGTATGGCAATTAACGGGAATAAATTCAGTTTTTCTGCATTCCATTTTCCTGTTAATTCCCATAAATGCTGTAAATTCCCATGGGGAGTTTGTGAACATTAGAAAATCAGAAAAATAGAAGATCCACACACTGTAGCTCCTCTGCATGTATGCATGTCTGAAGAAGAGCAGTGGCTCGAAACGTCACCAGAATACATTTATGAGAAAGGAGCTACAGTGTGTGGATCTTCTATTTTGCTGATATCCTACTTGTCTTTTGGATCCAGCACCTGCCTGAAAAGGTTTGAGTTGCGTGCCCGACTTTTTATCTTATATGAGTTTGTGAATATTCCCAGAATTTTGCAACCATACTTGCAAATAGCATCAAGTTAGGTTGCAGCACACTATGTACTAGCGGGACAAAAATATGATCTTTCAGAAAATCATGGTTGATCACAGAAGCGTGTCTCTGTGAGTACAAGCGCTCCCATCGCCATGTCTGTTAATGTTCAATGGAAACAATTTGGAATGTTCTGAAAAAGCTATTCAAATTTAACCACTCAAAAAAAACACATTCGCCACAGACGTTCGCACACCCGTAGCCTCTGCCATGTTATACAGGTCTACTGAAGAGCACTACTACTGATACAGTACACTGTCATCACAGGGACATGCCAGGGTTTTTTCAGGATTTAAGAGGAGTGCCTATAAGACAGACCATGCTTTTTGATCCTAATGCAGGACCTGTTAGCCCACAGACGTAATAAAGAAAGACATTTTGTGTTGTGCAAACATGGATCTGGAGGGAGCGGCTTAAGCACAGCTGTAATCCTTCATGTGTCTGTTTGCTCTGCAGCCAGCTGTTGGTTCTGGCCCGCTATAGAGACACTGTGCCATCCTTAGACCAGACTAATGGACCGAGCCTTGGTGGGCGTGGCCAGTACTTCAGATCAGGTGGTTGTTGCTCGGTGGAACGAGCTGCGCAGACGGTGTTGTGCTGAAAAACTGCCTGCCGAAAAATGACTGCACCCCCCTTCCTCAGGATAGCAAAGTCTGACATTGAACCAATTTGCTATACTTGCACTTGATGACCTTTATTCTATGTCCTGAAAAGTTTGTCATCGTGACCCTTCACAATCCTGAATTGGAGGGGGGGGGCTTATTTTGGCAGGGGCTTGCCGAAATATGACTGCCACCCACCAAATCATGACTGTGTTCTGTCAGAGTGGAATAATTATACACTATATAAAACAATAAAAAAATTATTCTTAGTGAGATGCTATATTATCATCAGGGCCGCAGGTTTAATGTACAGTGAATATCATATTCGAGTCACAGGCACACAATCAAAATATACAGTAGCAAGTTAGCAATTACCAGCTGACACTTGAGAGAATAATATCACTTGACTCTTAAATGTATTCATGTTTGTATCCTCAATAATAATATAGCCTACATTTAAGGCAGATTCAGCGATATTTTCGGCAGGCAGACGTTTTTCGACACAACACCGGAATGTCTGCGCAGCTCGTTCCACCGAGCAACAAACGCCTGATCTGAAGTACTGTAAGGATGGCACAGACGCCAGGGCAGGGCACGCCCACGGGACAGGACACACACCAAGATCACGGTGCCTGCCTCCACTCCTTGGACTGACTGTATTGTTTCTTATTGCCCGAAAGCCTCACTTTGATGTAGCCAAACGTATGGTAAGAATTAACATTAAAATGACTGCGCGGGCTTTAGCCGGGCAGCTTTTGGAACGGTACAAAGGCTTACTGCAGGGAATCAGTTCCCTGCCATCTGCCCATGTCTCCGGGGAGAGGGAGGAGTCTGGGTTAAAACACCCCGCGGCCGGAGCGAGAGCGTGCGACGCAAATGGACCGGCGGCTGAAATATTGATGAGCCGGCGGTTACAGGCGCCACTTACTGGTAGAAGTCGGCTTTCTTCACGGCCTCCTCGCACCTCTTCAGCGTGCCGCTGTGCTGGTTCTGCAGAGACTGCAGGTCGGCCATGGCCTTCATGCACTGCAGCTTCAGGCGCTCGTAGTCGTGACCTGTTTTGGAATTGGGCCTGCTCCGCACGCAGCAGCAGGCCGCCCCGGAGACAAAGAGAATGATGGCGTCAAAATCTAGACGCCATAAACACAGAAGCATGGCCGAAATGACGAAGAGAATACTGTGGTTGTACTCATGGGGATAGCGCGGAAGATTCGAGCGTGATTAAAGCATCAGCCAGCCTCTTGTTTTACACAGTTACCTGTCTGACTATTTTACTACACAGAGCTCCTAGCTGCTGGAGTTACTTTTAACAAGGTGTGACAATTTCAGTAAAGGACACTCCCTCCCTGTTGGTCTAGCCCAGTCCGGTTCGGTGACTAACGTCTGCATCCTGATCTTGTAAGTTCACATTCAGTTTCTCTCCGCAGATCAGTTTGGACTTCCCCCTATCTCGAATGATTATTACTTGATTATTATTATTAGTCGGTTACGTTGTGACCCGGGCCAATTAGGGACTGTGTTCTGACTGCTGTCTCCCAAATACAGGCCATTGGCAAAACAGTAGGTAAATGGCATCTCCCGAAGTTACTAACGGTAATGCTAATAGAATAAACACAACCATATGTGCAGTTATTGCAGAAATAGACTCAATAACAACAATTATACAAGAACAAGAGTATGCACTAGCGGCGTTTCTCAGAGGAAAAGACGTTTTCACCTGACTGGATTTCAAAAGTTTAGTTTTGTTCCACTGATTGGCTGAAATTGTCAAGGCAAGTACTCCCGCCCACAATAACCGTTGGGAGATTGGGGGAGTTCCACACTGATCTGCAGAGAGAAGCTGAATGTGAACTCGGAAGATCGGGATGGTCTCACGAGGCTAGACTGAACGCTGTATGATCACAGTTGGGGGGGGGGGGTACCAGTAACGGTGTACCTGCAGTCGTCGAAGGTGGTTCCGGGCGAGGAGAGGGCCAGGCGTTTCCTCAGCTCGTCCCTCTCGCGGGTCACCTGCCTCAGCTGGAACAGCACCGCCTCCATCTTCTCGCTCGCTTGGCGTCCCTCCGTGGCGGGTGGCGGGGATGAGGCTTGGGAGGGCGACCCTGCGGGCGTCAGCACGTCATTGGTGGGCCAGGCTCCCCGGCAGACATACGGACACATATCTCAGCAGGACTACTGGTACCTTACCTTTACAACTTCAATATTTTCATTTTAGTATATTTATTGTACGCTGCTCGTATGCTTGTACCGCAATGCAGGGTCACTTGACTTTGTATCAATGTGACTCACCGTTAAAATAAAGGAACGGCAACATAGCAGGGGAACTCTCAGTGCAATTTTAACACACTGCACTTTTTATACTTCACTGCATAACCAAAACCTAGCATGGCGTCTGGAGTTTCTCCTCAGAGCAACTAGCGAAGCCCCACACAAGAGTTACACCTCGAACAGAGGGGAGGCATCTAAAGGCAGAGATATCACTGATTGGATTTCTGGCTGTCGAGTACAGAAGCGTTGCAGCAATCCTTTTTTATTATTGAATGTGCAAGCTAAGACAGTGTGCAGGGGGCTTTTTTCATTTCATGACTTGCATTTCTCTCCTACGCGACTGTCCACAAAACAACTCAGGTGGGCTCTTCACTAAGGTAAAGGTCAAGTTAAAGGTCAAGTTGCCAGTGTAGTCGCTGGTGGAATGTGTCCTCTGCATGACCCATCCAAGCTAGAGGCAGTGGGCAGCCTCACCAGCTGCAAAGCCCGGGGAGCAGTTTGGGGTTCGGCGTCTTGCTCAAGCACACTTCCACAGTTGTAATGATTGAGTTGGAATCGAACCAGGGACCTTCCGATCCCCAGGCGGCTGCTCAGCCTCCTGAGCTACTGCCGCCAGTATATCTTGCTTCATATTTTTGCATTGATGACATAAATTTCCTCTTTAGGGAAATGATGCTGTTATCCCAGACTTCATTTTTAAGATGCCTGCCACTCTACTCTAGGTATTACGGGTGTTTTTAGGTGCCTGCCCTTGTATTATAGGCATTACGGGTGTTTTTACAGGGTTGCTCATTGTTTATATCAGGAAAAAATTACCCATAATAGCATATTCTCTTAAAGAAAAGTTTACTTTCCACTTCATTGTGAACCTTGGGATGCTGAATCTGATTTTTTCCACACACTCAAACCACTGCTTGTTCTATTGTTCTTATCAAAGGGCCCATGAATCATTGGGAGTAAAACACTGTAGCAGCAATGTTTTGTTTCTGGGCCACTGCACCGACTACTCCCCCCACAGACGACAACAGCCCGGCCCCGCTCCCCTCTAAGAAGCCCACACCAGCGGAGAAATCCCCCTCCCTCAGAGAACAGCTAAATAAAACCATTCTGGGAGGGCTGTTTCTCTAAACCCTTTCACATCTGTGTAATCGCTTGCATGTGCTCCTGAGTCTAAACAGGAACAGAAAAGAGACGGTGTAAATATCGAGCCAGCGGGCTGGACGGCACGCATCGCCTCAGCCTCCCAGACATCTCAGAGAGTCTGTTTTAAGTCCTTTCCAGGATATCATTCCCCAGGACGGGGTATTCTGACTTACCTAAGCTGCTGAGGGAACTGCTGCTTTCAGAGTCAGACGGCATCGTGGACAAGACGCTGTAGGTGGAACCTGGGAGAAACAAACACTCACGTCAGAGGCTACTTCTTTTTTTTTTTACCTTTATTTAACCAGGTTGGTCCCACTGAGACTGAAAGGAAGAAGAGAGACCCGGCCAAGATAAAACGCAGCACACATGCCGCTATCCATAGAATGTTATGATTAGGCCTGAAATAACTGTGGCATTGTACAGTACATCGATGATGTGTGTGACTGAGTGTCTACACACGCTGGAGTTTATGGGGTTTATTCACAGAGAGGAGAGCCCGTGGGGCTGACAGAAGAGTGGGGCTAATTATCCCAGGGACGGACAGCCCTATGAGGCAGGCTAAACAAGGCCTGCTGAACACAGGGCCCCACTGAGGCTCAGAGCAGCTCCTTTCATCTCCTCTGACACACTGCAGAACAATCCCCTCTGCACAGCCAATACCGGGACTTTCCCTCTGGCATTCACAAATGACAACCCCCCCCCCAAAAAAAACCCATAGGTAATGAGCTTACTGTATCTATAGGACCAGATCTCTAGGACATTAACTGCCTAATCCTGAGAGGAAAAACTCATATTGTGCAATCTTTTTTGTGCAAAAAAAATAAAATAATGCATTGACTTCTTCTGCCATTTGATCATTGAGTGAATCCCGATGCCCTTCCTCAGACCTCCAACCCTGGTGTCTAAAGCACTCCTGTGAGGATCCCACCAGCCCGTTATACCTGGGCAGGCTCCCGTGTCATCTCAAAGCGCCAAACATCCATAACCCCCGGCCCACAGAGTCTCGGCACATTCATTAAGGTCTAGCTTGGCTCCGGGTCGACCAGCTGATAGAACAGTTATGTCAGCAACTTCTGCCCCTGGTGCAAGGTCTACTACTCAAGTAAAAGAAGGAGTGTGACAAACGGTTCTATTTACCCACATCCCAGCACGCTAAATCAATCCCTCCCTGGCAGCGCTCCCGCCGGCCGAGGGAGACGGTGGTTTGATTAAAGCTGGAGGAGAGAGAGGGCCAGCTTACACGGCACGGCCCTCTCTTTCCCAGCAGAGGAGTGAAAGAAAGACTGATGTGCCCGAGGAGCCGTGGCGTCCCATGGATCAAGCGGCCTTTGTTCCCCCTAGCTTAGGTTTCCCATTGGTCTGTTTGGGCAGAGAGAGAGAGCATCACAATGGGCAAGGTTCACGGTGGAATCGCTCGCTCCCTTTTCTGCTTTCCTGGAAGTCATGTGACCCGGGCTCTGCTGCGGCCCGCTCCGGCGCGGCGCTCATGTGTGCGTCTCGCTTGGCTTGACGCGTTCGCGACAGCGGCGACATACGGTTTGTGCTCTTCCAGATCCGGTCGAAATGTAAAATGTCCAAATGACTGAGGTGACGACCATTCTCAAAGGTAAAACAATATATTTGTCTATTCTGCAATGCTAATTACAGTGCAATGACTTTGTTCTAATAACAAAGTAACCATAGACAGTATTAGGATATTGGAGCAAATGATTAAAAGGGTTCTATAGCAGGAAGCAGGGTTTAGGAAGAGACACTGTTCCTTCTCCCAACAGACACATACAAAAACTACAGAAAAGGAGCACTTAAACCCGCCCCCACACTAGGAGATGTTTCAAGTGAGGCAGAAAACAAGGATGTCATGCCATGAGAGAGACATCACACACAACCCTGTAATATTCTTCTGTCGTTCAGTTGTCCTCGGGAGACAAGGAGAACATTCTGCAGACAAAGGCTTACAGCTGGCGGGCCTGGAGCGAGGGTTATATAAAAGTATAGAGTGTCTCTAGTTATTAACAATAAGACCCGCGGGCTCCTCGACACCCCAAACAAATAAAGCTAACTGAATTTACATTATGGCAAAACAATAAGCTACTGTTTGGGGATGTCCAGCTCAAATGTACACATTTCTCTCACTCAAGGACTTCAGAACTCTTGGGGGGAGGGGGACAAATCTGCAGCTGCATTCCACCCAAGGAGTGATGGGTAAAAAAGCTTGGGCACTTCTTTCATTTCAGGGCACTTCATCTCGCCAGGGCCTGATCAGGGTCTATCTAGATCACACCCTCTGGGATGCAGGTTGACTTGAGTCTGTGGAGACAACAGGGTTCTGCTGACGCTGCACGTCGGCCGCCTGTAACCAGCCGCTGTTGTCCTGGGACGGGCAGGCAGGCCCTGCACACTGGTGGAACCAGTCCAGCCAGTAGTGAGCAGCATAGTGTAACACCAGCTCTGCCTATTGTGACCTGTGTGACTGGCGATTACCTGACAGTTACAGAACCACAACACTTCTGATTACCTGACAGTTACAGAACCACAACACTTCTGATTACCTGACTGTTACAGAACCACAAC
This sequence comes from Borostomias antarcticus, assembly GCF_949987555.1. Classification (NCBI taxonomy): domain Eukaryota; kingdom Metazoa; phylum Chordata; class Actinopteri; order Stomiiformes; family Stomiidae; genus Borostomias; species Borostomias antarcticus. The sequence goes on along the minus strand of NC_140255.1, from coordinate 14,728,721 downwards.
ATTTCTGATTACCTGACAGTTACAGAACCACAACACTTCTGATTACCTGACTGTTACAGAACCACAACATTTCTGATTACCTGACAGTTACAGAACCACAACACTTCCGATTACCTGACAGTTACAGAACCACAACACTTCTGATTACCTGACTGTTACAGAACCAGAACACCTGACTGTTACAGAACCAGAACACTTCTGATTACCTGACAGTTACAGAACCACAACACTTCTGATTACCTGACAGTTACAGAACCACAACACTTCTGATTACCTGACAGTTACAGAACCACAACACTTCAGATTACCTGCTGTTACAGAACCAGAACACTTCTGATTACCTGACAGTTACAGAACCAGAACACTTCTGATTACCTGACTGTTACAGAACCAGAACACCTGACTGTTACAGAACCAGAACACTTCTGATTACCTGCTTTTACAGAACCAGAACACTTCTGATTACCTGACTGTTACAGAACCAGAACACTTCTGATTACCTGACAGTTACAGAACCACAACACTTCTGATTACCTGACAGTTACAGAACCACAACACTTCTGATTACCTGCTGTTACAGAACCAGAACACACCACTTCTGATTATCCCACTTCACTGGAAATGTATTATACTTATCTGAGTGTGTAGACAAATGTGTGATGCAAATATTGCTTTTGAAATGCAAAGAGAAGTGCTGAGTCAGGGCCATGAGCACAGTATTGCTGTACCAGATATGCTTTGCATTAGGCTATATAGGAAAGATTAACATTATCATGTTCATTAAAATTGTCCAAATGTTGTTGGAAAAAGTGTTTCTAAAAGAGTAGCAATAAAACGACACAATACAGACGAGAGACAGAAGTAATATTATATTTCTTGAAAACAAGGCTAACCAGTTTGATGAATGTATTCGCATCTTAAATCACAACTGCTGGAAACTTTCCACCAGCGTTGGGATCAGGCAGTGTGGGGAACTAACTTCCTGAGCCTCAGGAGAGAGGATGGGAAGAGACAACTTCATAAACACAAAAGAGAAAATTACACCCAATCAGTCTGAAGACAAGGAAACAGTAAATAAACCCCAAAAAAGATGAATGCTGGAGGCTGAGATTTGTACCACTGTGTCCACTTGGCCTTAAAACCACCATCTACAAAAGATTGGTCTTTGTTAAAAGCAACAAAACATTGCTTGAGCTGATAGCAATTATTAGTGTTTTGTGAGACACGCAGCAATATAAAACAAAGACAGTAGGCTGTCTGAGCACTTTGTCATCATAACTACATGTTTCTGTAGTGCCTTGTGGTGCCTAGCCCATTCCAGTACCATATCAGGTTGAATTGCACATTATTTTTGGACCTGCTTTGCACTGGAAAACTCATTCATCTGATATTTCTGACGGAGCAGAGCAATATGCTCTGACCTTACAGTGAATATTGCTCTGTAAGGTCGTGCTCTGTGACAATTTGCTCTTCATAGACACTGAAACATAGCAATTACACTTTTAGGACAAATCATGTATTTCACTTTGAGAGAAAAAAATCCTAGCAAGCTGAAGGATGCATTCCTTTAATGAAGCTCTGTTAGGGAATGAAATCAACTATACAGCAGGATCAAACTGAGGATATATCTGACTTACCTTTTCTCTGTAATACTGCATGCTCTAGTCTATTGGTTCCAGCGGAGCCTACAATGGAAGACCTATGCTCTCAGAAGAGGACACTACACAACTACCCTCACCACAGAGTGTACTATTTCCTTGACACTGTCAAGTATTTACCACATAGGGTTATTGATTGTATCGATTGTATCCCTTTCCACTGAAAGCATGGGTGCCTCGATTATCGCAAAATTGATCGTTCTGGCCATTTAATTCCATTAAATACTCTCCCAAACAGCTACCCAACTATGCTTTTAGTGAGAGAGAACAGGGGACAAACACAGCAGCTAGTGTGAGTGCAGAGGGGGCATTAAGTCACATGATGTCACAGCTCTCTCGGTATTATTTTTTTCCCAAAGGAAAGTCCTGTCCCTCGCGTAGCCATGCTGTCAACGTCTTCCCCCCTACTGTTAATGCAGAGAACCAACACAACTACACAGACCAGAGTTCCAGATGCTGCAGATTAAAACCTGGTCAGGCGGTTTGAGTTGTTAACATCTGCTAATTGTAGGCTATTCATCATTTCTGATAACAGTTATTTATGGGGCATGCTCCGTTACATAAACTATAAATAAATGCATTAGTACAATAATTATGTGTTTGCTGCTGAATGTATTTACAGTGGGCTACACTGCAAGCCAAATTATGTCTCACCAGATGAATGGTCCAATGGTCCAATGTTCAACAGAAGGGCAGAATTAAGGTGAGGGTGCGTATTTTCCAGGGCCGAGCAAAGGTCTTGGAAATGATCGCTGTCCTTACTTATCAGCATCTTCAAAAGAAGGTCGACTTTTTCGGAGTTGGACGTGCAGTTGTGGCCCAGTTCATAGTGCTCAGATTGACTGAGGGTACCAGATTTGGCCAACACATCCACAACTCTGTCTGCGTCCGTGATCGACTCCAGTAAGTTCTGGTAGCATTTGTCCAACAACTCTTTGTGCTTCGACTCCATCTCAACTCGCTTCGCACAAGACCCTCGTATCAGCTGACAACGTCAAGACCCGAAACAGTCCGGCTACAACTTCTAACGGATGGTCACTTGAAAGAGTTGAGCGTCCCCGAAATGTTCGTGCATAGCCAAGTTGAGTCGCTTTTCAGCCCAAATCGCAAGAGACACAAGTAGCCATATTTGTTGCCCAAGGCTGTTGACTGCACTAAGAAAGAGCGATACATTTTCCCAGAGCGCTCAGGGTCCGTGACTTCGCCGTTCTCGGGAACACATTGTGCTGAAAGCGGTCCCGGCTGCATTCGCTTAGAAAATAAGGTCTTCCGAACTGAAGTTGTTATTCCCACATGCTAGAAAGTACTCCAACTCTTGCAGAGCCTTGTCCGGGACCGACTCCGCCATGGCTCCGGAGCAGCAGCTGTAGCGCAGTCTGCCAATCACATTCTAATGCAATGGCCATGTAAGGTAAGAGTGGGCGGGGCCTTGCCCCAGACGCACCTGGCTGAGAGACTGAAACTTTTATTACAGCAGCGTCTGTATAGTTGCTGTACAATGTCTGTACTCTTTATAGCTTCTGTGTATTCCTAGACATATCTATATAGCCTGGATGTATGTATATATGTGTATTCCTAGACATACCTATCTATTTATAGCTTACAGTTGTATGTATGTACATATTATATTCTATAGGCTACTATACTATAGGCCCTACTCTACTCATGCTGTACGTATGGATAGTCCTTGTTCGTATTTGTGTATTTTTTTCCATTGCTGAAACGCCAAATTTCCCCAGGGGGATCATTAAAGTATCTATCTATATCTCTATCGTCTGTATAGAGTCTGTACTCTGTATAGTGTCTGTGCTCTGTATAGCGTCGGTATAGTGTCTGTATAACATATGTACAGCGTATGTATGTATGTATGTATGTATGTATGTATGTATGTATGTATGTATGTATGTATGTATGTATGTATGTATGTATGTATGTATGTAGGTCAAAGGACCTGAGCCTCCTAAGGAAGAACAGTCTGCTCTTTCCTTTTCTATAGAGGGCCTCAGTGTTGTCAGTCCAGTCCAGTTTGTTGTTCAGGTGCACTCTCAGGAACTTGTATGAGTCCAGCATCTCAATCCCCCCCCCTGGATGGTAATAGGGGTCGGGGGCCTCTTGTTCCTTCTGAAATCCACAACCAGCTCCTTGGTTTTAATGATGTTGAGTTGGAGTTGATTCTCCTCACACCATCTGACAAATCTCCTGACCACATCCCTGTACTCCTCCTCTTCGTCTTCACTGATGCAGCCCACGATAGAGGGGTTGGCATTTCTGGAGGTGGCACTCCCCAGAGTTTTATAGCGTCTGTATAGTGTCTGTATTGTTACTTGCATCCAATCCCAGGTTAGTTATGATTTCAAATCCCATACTATGTATATATATGTTTATCAGTGGATCTGTAGCTGAGGTGTGCCTGAGTGGGAGTGGCCTGGTACTGAGGTGCCATCTGAAAAGTCACGTCACCTGGTGACCCTGAGAGAGACGCAAGGTAGCGTCAGCGGAAGCAGCCACCATGGGTGTGCTGCTCAGACCCACGAGGATGCGGTTGTTTGGACCTCTTACTACAACGGAGAGGGTGCTGGAGCTGATTTCTGCCCTGAGATTGTAATATAGATCTTTCAGAACTGAGCTGCGTTTAACCCAACCTAAACAGACCGAGACGGGGCTGGCCCAAGACACGCTGAGCCGGTGGACTCCAAGGAAGACGGCTAAGGTGAGGGGCACCTCTCTTTCCGTTCTCACTGGTTGGGTTGGCCGGCTATAATAGGCTTTTATGTACAGTAATTGTGCTTCGTGTTGATGTAGGAGGTCAGTAGCTTGTCATCATACTCTAGACAAACTGAGGCGGTTCTATTGAAAGGTGGTAGATAGATAGAAGTAGATAGCCGGATAGAAGTAGATAGCCGGCAGGCCCTGCCTGTCACAGGGTGCGGTTTGAGTACAGTGTCTGTAGGCCTAACACTGGAGCTCAAATGAAGGCAATGACTCTCCAAAATGTAGTTTAAACATTTGACTTTTCTCACATAGCCTACATACTGTGCATAGCCTAAAACTGGTCTGCATTCAGAGATATAGCCTAAAGTGTTCATGTAATGTGATTATTGTAAATCACTTTGAATAAAAGCGTCTGGTAAATGACTGTAATGTAATGTAAAATGTACTGTAATATTTCAAAATAATGTATATTTTTATAATTTGATCAAAATATTAAAGTTCACATGATAGGCTACAGACTGAATTCTTATCTGTCCCCTGCCACATGTGTACTGTAAGCTGTCTTCTGCTCCACATAATCCCTCTCATAAGCAAGGAGGATTCTCACTGGAGGCAGAAGTCACATCTGCTGAGCTCGAGGTTCTTAGGGAACAAACATTGACTGAGACCAAAGAGGCAAAATATGAAGGACACTGAGAAATTCCTGAGGAGCAATCTGGAGATCATTCAGCAACAGTGATATTAATAGACAGCTTAAGATTCAACACAAATTGAATCTCAAGAAACCCCACTCAGAACCAACTGCTCGCTATATTGTGGTAGGAGAATGCAGCTGCAGCACTTAAAACAAGCCTGTTTTGCAGGACTGTTACGGTTAATTCTGCATCCTGTGCCCATACACTGTCCTACTCAGGTTTTAAACAGCTTTTACAATTCAACCGATTATGTAACCACTGAGTTATTACATCTTCCAACAGTGAAAATCCATGAGGCTCTCACTGAGCAAAACCTGATTGGAATGCTCTAGAATTATGTAAATTCCCTAACATTGTGTATAATACTGTACCAATGGATATTTCCCCATTAGTCTAGACATTTAGCTATAATTGAATCAAGACCACAGAGCAAGCAGATAATGCCTTGTGCTATTTATAAAGCATCTTTTTTGGGTTCTCTTCTCTATATGTAGTAGCCTCCATTTGAATAAATGTGTATATACACACACACACACACACTGACACACACACACACACACACACACACACACACACCAATGAGATATTACACACACACACACACACACACACACACACACACACACACACACACACACACATCCTGGGAAATCAAATAAATTGTTTGTTGTATCCAAACTGTAATCCATCATGCCTTTCTTTATCAGATTGTGCATACTATACATGATTACTCTAGTGAGCTTGCATTGGAGTCTGATATACAGTAGAGTTATTTCTGCCATCTCGTTATGAGTTATTCATCTAATCTTTAGTTTATAATTTTCTTATATGCATTCATGAAGGTCAAAGGGAGATTACATCCATGGCAACCAAATGTCACCCAGGCAGTCTGTCCATGTCAACTGCCTGGGAAAATTCCACTGTAATCAACCTGCATGAGTTCTCACTCAGTGTCCATTACTACACATTAATAACATATTATGGGATAGACTGAATCCCTGCAAACTGCAAAAAGTATGATGTGTCATTAGTCAGATGATCTAGCCCCCACCCTCTAGCAATCAGCTCAGGTTTTTAATTTCCCTTTTCTATGGCCGAGATACTGTATGGTGTAACACCGTCACCACCTGACCCCCAAGAGGATAACCATCATCCATTAACTGGAGAGTGACGGTCCCTGGAGGCCAGAGGAACCAAGCGGTACGCTGTCTGTGACCTTGACAGCTCCTGCCTGACACCAGCACCGGTCACACAAGAGGACATTATTGATCCACATGACTTCATGTGCACATGAGATTGACAGTTCCAACGGGTCACTGGGAAACAGCTCTGTAACCCCTCAGTGTATGTGTGTGAGTGTGTATGTGTGTGTGTTTTGTGTGTGTGTGTGTGTGTGTGTGTGTGTGTGTGTGTGTGTGTGGGGTGGTCAGTCTGTGTGTATGTGTCTGTGTTCAAGTTTCATATAGGCCATAGCCCCAAAGAAATGTATTGCTTCCACTGAATCCATGTGTTAATAATTAAGTGTCATTCTGTTCTGAAATGTAACAAGGAAGTGGTCTGTTTTTCCCTCTCTGGAAAAGAAAGAATGAACCACACGAGGTTTGGTTTCTCTTCGACCTATTGAGCACAGCAAAGTTGTCATGCTGATTAACAAAAACAGAGATCACCAATGACAATGTAATGTTGCCTCCGCTCTCATGCCAGTATCAGTGGTTTGGTTGTTGTGGTAGAAGACGTGTATATTGCGAGAATGATTTCAGCTGCAAGACAACTACAGTATGACATCGATCACATTCTCCCTGAAGCCAACTCAAAGCCAGAACAGTGGGGAGTCTTCGGGATATTGCTGGTGAATAAATGTTCTCTTGGAAAACTATTTTTAGCAGCCAACAAAGCTCCCTCTGAAGTGCCATTCCACCACTGTGTGGCAATGAACTGTGAAAGAAACGTAACATTTTCATAGAAGAGCATAGCACCCACAGGAGTCACGTAAAAAACAGATTATTTCCCCTTTCTGACAGAAGGTGAGGCTTCTGCCTCTGAAGAGGAACTTTCAGTTTGATTTGCTGAATGCATTAATAATCTAGGTCAAAGAAATGAACCTGCCTTTGAAATGCAAATAGCCATTATGTTCTAGCTCTCAATAGAGAAATGATTATCATGGTTCACACAGACATCCAGTCAGTCGAAATGTCTTTATTTGCATGAAGGTATTTGGATAGCGAATATTAGTAAATGACTAAGGCATCATCTTTGACCATTGTAATAATGAACAGTAATAAACACTATTAGTGCGACATTAGTACAATATTCATACTGTAATAAATCCAGTTAGCTTTTGAACATTCTCACTTCTCATCCTTGAGCAATTTCACTTTGTGTGAACTAAAGCGCTCTCTAGTGGCAAGGACATGCAAATAAAAATCCTTTGATAATATTGACAATAATTTACTGTTGCTTCAAGCCAAGGATTCCACAATCATTGACATCTGGACACTGAATGATCAACAAGTTGGAACAAGATAAAACTGATGTATGACAGGGTCACAAGCTGTGGGTTTTGGCTTTTCAGCATTCTGTAAAAGGCAACATTGTGTCTATAGTACAACAATGGATAGAAAATGTCATACGCAAAGGGAATTTATTTGAGAAGGGAATGAGACAAGGTAGGAATTGTCCTCTTAAGCCTTCATTCTAAAGCTAAAGCTACTTTGCATAGAATAGTCAGCCAGCTATGTTAACTTGACACAGATACTTCCCAGATACATATTCACTATTTGGCAGTAAGCTAATACATTGAAATGATACAGTCCTTTATACTAATATAAAATGATTGCCGTCTGAGAATATGATTAAAAACAAAATGCTGAAAACAGAACACCGCACTATCACAATCGTACAGCACTGACTGTCACATTCTCACTCTGCAAAAGTTAGTGGGGTGTGTGCATGTTGTTAGTATCGTGAAGTGCAGCGTTGACAGGTGTGGCTAGAATAACTACATGCATCACAGGCTGATATAGGGTACTGGCACCTTCATATAATCAGGTGGACCACTGGTAGTGGTATACGAGTGGTTTGTTCCTGTGGAATACTGCTCTAGTCACTGCCTCCACACAGCTTCAACAGCAGCTTCTTGTAGTCACCGGAGGTATCGCCCTGCCACACAGGAAATCACAACATCCAATCACCACAAACTCAAATTAACCAGTGAAACTAAACTGCTAAGGATACTGTAGCTACTGACGCATTACAGGAAATAAAAATTGTAACGAAGCAGATTATTGGTTCGAACGTTCTCCGGTTTAACTGGGCACAGAGGGATAGTTGGGGGTACTCACAGAGATGTGCGTGTACAGAGATTTGCCGTAGGTCTGCACGTACACCTGTCTGATGTCCAGCATGTCCTCCTCGGAACGGGACACCATGATACGGATCAGGGTTTTGTCCTTGGTCCCGGCCCCCTGGGACAACACAGTACACACAGGTTGAGTACTCAGCAGAATGATAGTCTATCTCATATTCTCACTGCAGAACACCAGAGAGAGAACATGCTATACCTGCAGAACACCATAGAGAACACAAGCTATACCTGCAGAACACCATAGAGAACATGCTATACCTGCATGGCTTTGTGGAGTCTCTCTGCAAAGTAGGCCGGAGTGTTCTTGATGCACTTCACTGGAAAACAAGAGACAGACTTCATAATTCACATTGATCTCAAATCAACATGATAGTCTGATGAACGGTGAAGAACTGGAACCCAGGAACACAGCTACAGTAAGTGGATGACATGAACTCACCGACAGCCACCATGCCAGTCTCCACATCGCCAGACATCTCCCTGCAGATGCTCTTCTCGATGTCCCGGCCACACATCTGCTGGTACTCATGGAAGACTGCCAGGAACAAGAGCCATGGGCGGGACCGTTAGAACCATAGAACAGGTAATCATCACAAAGGCTTATTGCTTAGACCTTAGGTCCAATCCAATTCAGTAAAAACAATAGCCCTTAGGAGAATAGCCCCTAAAGTCCAAAATAGTGAACTAATCTTTGAACCCATTCAGAACTAAGGAACACATATGAGCAAAGGGGAAAGAAGGGGTTGAGAACAGTGAAATGAAGCAGAAGTGCTATAAGGAACTACGATCATTTGAGGAACAATGAGCATTTTGATTTGCTAGTGTTGTGTTGAGATAGCTCACCTGCTCTCAGATGCGGCTTGCTGCGGGCACACAGGATGGCATTGAACTGAGACTCATCCGTCCCCACTTTGTTCTCTCCAGCCGCATACAGTTTCTATCACGCACAAAGACGACAAATGAACATCGCAAAGAACAAGGATAACTCTCCCGTTACAAGGAATGTAGATCAAATGACTTCACAGAGCCGGTCTTCACCTGAGCGTCCTGCTTGGCCAAGGAGACGTCCACGTTTTCCCTCTCGTCACGGTTTCCCTGGGAACAGGTCAAGTCAAATATATAATAATAATAATAATAATAATAGTCGTCTTCGTTTAAAAATATATTATAGAGGCGGCAAAAACCCTACACACTGGTACAAATTACATGTATTGTGCCACGAAAATCTAAACAGAGTTCAGAGACTTCAGCTTCCATTGTCAGGGAATCATTCTAGAACTTCCTGCAACAAACAGAGAAGTGGACAGACTGACAGACACATGTATATCTTGTGATGAAGGCAATAATAATTTCTTTACTACATCTTTTTAGCCTTCACTGTGGAAAAGAAAACTTAACGATGCTGGAGATGAGAAACGGTTTTAATATTAATAAACTATATTTAATACATATTTTCAGCATTAAATAAAGAATCAATCAATGAGGATTATGAAAGTGGGTGATAAGCAGATTGAACAACCCTTAAGGGGCGATCACACCTGGAAAAGACACTAGAAACGCGGATGCTTCAAAGACGCTTGAACGCTTGAAACGCCTGGGCCAAACGACGATGACGAAATGTCGCTTCTCGCGTGTGACGCTCAAAAAGTTGGAAAAAAACTTTTTTTTTTATTCAGCATCTACAAACGCGCGTCAAAACTGACGTGCCTGCAAGAAAAGACGCTTCAAAGACGCCCATCGAAAAAGAAGCCGGAACGCCAGTCAGACGCGCCGTATCATAGGAAATCAATGGTTTTACTAGCGTCTCTTTTCTAGCGTCTTTTCCAGGTGTGATCGCCCCCTTACCTGGCAGAGTGAGACCAGGAGCCTGCGGAAGTGTCCTGACGTATCGTTGCTGATGGCGTCCTCCAGGGTCTTCCCGTACTCTGAAACAAAAAGCATTCCAGCTCCTCACAAATGTTCATAGGACTTGCTTGCCACCCCCCCCCACCCCCCCTCCCATGACAGAAAAGGGACGGACACTTACCAGACTTGTAAATTTGATTGATCTCTTTGATTTCAGCATTGTTGCGGGATGACAGGATCTCAATCAGACAGGCTTCATCAGTTCCTGCACCCTAATAGAACAACAATCTGTAATTATATTATCAGTATATATATATGTATATATATATGTATGTATATATGTCTCTTACTATATTACTAAAAACTAGTAATGAGAAATCAACCACAACTTGCAAGACACAATTTTTATTCTACATTGAAACGTCAGAAAGAAAGAGTGCCGTTCTCCATTTCATGTCTAAGCTTGTAGCAACCTTCCTCTTTCTTTCTAATGTGGAAGATGAGTCACAGAAATGGTTGGAGGTGGGACTGAGGAGTAAGAAAGAACACATGACAGAAGATCCTCTTACTAACCTGGATGGCATCTCTCAGTTCACGTGCGGCAAACTGCACAGGCGTCAACAACATGGCCAGAACCAATTCCTCAAAGTGCCCAGTGAGCTCAGACTTCAAATCATGGAATAAATCCTTAACGAAACAAGCAAGAAATCAGAGAAACATCATTCAAGGTGTTAACTTCCACATTGTGCTCATCAGCAGCAGCAATGGTTCAGCAAAGCACACAGACACACGCTGGTGAATCTTACCTTGCCATACGTGGTTTTGTAGGCTGCTACCATTGGCACTCTTTGCTTCATGGTACGGCTTCCAAGCAGTTCAGTGATGGCTGCCTCATCAGTACCTGTAAAGAACAATGTACTTCTAGGAGGCTGCTCATCAGGAAAAGCACATCTACAGTATACGTCAATGTACTACATGTATATATGCCTAAACAATGTACTCTTAGAGATGTATACTTTTTTCTGACTGCATGCATACTTCTATTTACCATTAAATAGTAGGTAGGTTATTAGGTTCTTATTCGATTAAGAACAAAAATTCATACAAAACTCACTAACGAGTGAAACCGACATAAAGCAACACTGACCGAAACCCTTCATGGCCTTCCGGAGCACCTCGACGTCCCTCAGTGGATCAGCCCCAGGGTAGTCCTTGATTGAGCCCCGGTATCCCCTCTAATCGTCACAAGGAAAACCACAAATACAATTGCATGAAATTATTCATTGTGATCATTGTAATAATCTCACATTTTTAATCAATGTGACACTACAATGATGAAGCATTTTGGATATATATATACATATTTATATATATACTCACATTGACAGGAGGCCCCTGAGGAGGGGCCCCACCTCCATACCCGGGCATGGAGGGGCTGGGGGCCGGGCCACCTGGGTAGTTTGGTGTGGGTTGACCTGGGGCAGGGCCCCCCTGGTATCCCTGGGACATACCCTGCCCTGGCTGGGGGGGGGGGGGGGGCAGCCGTTAATAATAATGATTGGGGGGAAATAAACAGCCACTCACAGAACTAGTAGATAAGATTAGTGTGTTAATGCTTTATCCGTTACTAGTAATATGCTACAAGATAGTAAGTTATAGGTACCATTCCATAGCTCGGAGCAGGAGCTCCACCCCAGCCACCACCGCCTGGAGGAAATTGAACATCAGAATCATAATCTATGATAACAGAATCAGAAACATGATAGTAATTTCATTCAAAAAGGTTGAAAATGTAGGTAAAAAAAAAAGCTAATGGTCAAGTTCTGTGTCAAATTCAAAGACGAGGATTTGGGATGCAAAATGACAAAAAAGTAGACTTAGCCAGGTCTTGCAAACACAACACTACTCAGTAGTAACAGCCTTACCTGCGGGGGGCCCAGAGGGGTACCCTCCTGCCTGAGGGGGGAACCCTCCTGCTGGGGCTGGATAGCCACCGCCCTGGGCCGGGTAGCCCCCCGCTTGTGCTGGGTAGCCCCCAGCTTGTTGAGGATAACCCCCGGCTTGTTGAGGATAACCGCCTGCTTGGGGAGGATAGCCCCCAGCTTGGGGAGGATACCCCCCAGCTTGGGGAGGATATCCCCCGGCTTGTGGAGGGTAGCCCCCAGCTTGTGGAGGGTAGCCCCCAGCTTGAGGGGGATACGTCCCTTGTTGTGGTGGGTAGCCGCCCCCTTGCGGTGGGTAACCACCAGACTGAGGGGGGTATCCAGGATAGCTCATCTTCAGGACCTGGAAAAAAAACTGTGGAGGTCAACAGAGGACAAGAGATGGCTGTCCTGAATACTGGAGTTTGTTATGCAAGATAAACAGACTGAGTAACTCTCATGTTTGTTTTTTTGTTTTTGTTTTTTTAACCGTGTTAGCAGTTTCAGGCCTGCTATATGCATCTTCATCTTCAATTTGAACTATGATGAGACTGACAGCCTATTATTTCCCATGTTTCCACTTTCCATGCAAAGAATGATTGCATAAGCTCTTACTCATTGTTTGGCTCCAACATCACCCTCCCTTCTACGCTTCCTTCCTTTCCTGAACACACTGGGTCTTTTTTGCGTGTGACTTTGAAGTCCTAACTAACTGAACGAATTAAACTATTATGGCAATTTTCGCTAGCTGATTTTTTTTTCTGTTGATTAACAAAACAGTATCGTAGCCAAACCTAAGTGGGCCTTTTTCAAAGTGTGCGTTTGCTTTCTGAATTTGTCACCCAGCCAAGCCCAAGGACGAGGACGCAGCTCGCCCGTCCCGGGATTCACCATGGGATCTGCCCTAAACACAGTATCAGCAGCAGTGTCCGGTAGCTCCCTGAATAAACAGGCCTCTCCAAATATTCAGCAAATCAGACCCCACCCCATGGAGAAATACCAGCCTACGTAATAGCCTCTTTCCAGAGGTTCACTTTACACGATCTCGACATTATGGATACATGTATGCATGCGATTAACAGTCGACCAATCAGATCTAGGCTACAGCAGGGCTCTTCAGGTGTTTTTCGCTGGAATGGTTTTGCAACACTGCTCATTACATTGGTCTAAATCTGTTCGTGCACAGTGTAGCCTGCAGCACCAATAGCATCATGCCATGTTTGATTAGCCAGCAAGAGTATCGTCATTTCGAAGTGTCGCATAGGCCTACAATAGGTTATGTAGGCTAGACTATACGGAATACAAGGTCAAATGTGGAATTTCCCACTGAAGTTTAGACTGCTAGGAGTAGACTACCGCCGCCATCTCAGCTCAGAAACGTTCCTATCGCATCATCGATGGGCCGAGCAAATGAGCAGCTGTGGATTAGCCTACTTACAAACCGAAGAGAAAAATAAACTCGACATGTTTACACAACAACAAACCATATCTAAATATTTATGAGAATTGACTATGGAATGTTATTCTAATCTTGGTTAGGCTATATTCTAAAACCATTGGCCGTGTAAACAAAAAGTAGTATCTTACTGTGTTTCCGACGACCGATGGATGTTTCACAAGAGAGATTCAGGAAGAGACACGCAATTCCCCGTTCAGCCTAGTGGTTCTGCGTACGGCGAGGTGTGCGTTCGAATGAACTACTCGGGCGAGAGGTGTGCACTCGAATTAAGACTTTGCTCAGGGCGAGGTGGTGCGCTCGTAGCAGCTAACGATTAAAGTGTGATGGCCTGTCACGTGAAGGTGCAATTTGTTTGTTTGTTTTTCCCCTCAAAGAAGGGAAATGTAGAAGCTTACATCACAGGAAGATGAATGTATAAGGGGTGGGGCTACAGTTATTAAGCTCGTTTCTGAAGCTCTTGGCAGTTGGCACGCTGAGTGGCTGTAGTCTCCTTGAAATGATAGAATGATGACATTCGGAAAGTCTCTCATCTCATTCAGAAAGTAATTTACCTTAATAATAAGTCTTGTTGTGCGACTAAATATTGGTTCCTTCCATTTTTGGTTCACCATTCATATACAAGGGTGTTTATTCACAGTGAGCTTCTCTCTCAGGTGCTCCAATGGGCCTGCTGAGAGGTGGAAGAAGATGGAAAGCATGTAGCCTACTGTAGGGGACACTGGGGTAAGTCGAGCCACTTTTCATATTCAAGATCACTAGCCTACATGAAGGCAATTATAGTTTTTTTTGCTAACAAATATAATATTTATATATAGTTATAATATATCAGCATATATTTCACAATGTTGTGCATCCCTACAAACAATCAGAATCAGTTTGAACATAACAGTTTTGATATTATAGCATGTCCCCCAAAAAGTGGTCTCATGGCACAACTTACCCCGTGTATGGGGTAAATTGAGCATAGGAGTGGTGTAAGTTGAGCCATTTCCCTCCTTCCCTCCCTACTTCCTACCTGAATAACTGATGTATACAACACATTTAAAATATATATATTTTGGTCTTGGACAATCCTCATGAAACTTAGTAAATTCACTTTCATGAGTGAAAAATGTTTTTGACATAAATGTCTAACCACTTTACTCATGTGGCTCTTACCTTCACAGACTTCATGAAATGGTGCATCGTCGTCCGCTTATCCGGGGTCGGGTCGCGGAGGCAGCAGTTCCAGCAGTGGGCCCTAGACATCCCTTTCCCTAGCAGCATAAACCAGCTCTGCCTGGAGAATCTTTAGCCGATCACAGGCCAGTGCGGAGATGTAGTCCCGCCACCTGGTCCTGGGTCTGCCCTGCGGCCTCCTCCCAGCTGGACACGCCTGGAACACCTCCCTAGGGAAACATCCAGGAGGCATTCTCACTAGATGCCCGAACCACCTCAACTGGCTCCTTTCGACGCAAAGGAGCTGCGGCTGTACTCTGAATCTCTCCCGGATGACTGAACTTCCCACCCGATCTCTCAGGGAGACCCCAGCCACCCTCCGTGATCTCGTTCTTTCGGTCATGACCCATCCTTCATGACCATAGGTGAGGGTGGGGACAAAGATAGACCGGTAGATCGAGAGCTTTGCCTTATGGCTCAGCTCCCTTTTTGTTACAACAGTGCGGTAGAGCGACTGCAGAACCACACCAGCTGCTCCGATTCTCCGTCCAAACTCCCTCTCCATGGTTCCCTCACTCATGAACAAGACCCCCAGATACTTGAACTCCTTCACTTGGGGTACGGACTCATTTCCTACTCGGAGCGGACACGCCTCCGGTTTCCTGCTGAGAACCATGGCCTCAGATTTAGAGGTGCTGATTCTCATCCTAGCCGCTTCACACTCAGCTGCGAACCTATCCAGAGAGTACTGGAGGTTGCAGGCCGATGATGCCATCAGGACCACATCATCTGAAAAAAGCAGTGATGCGATCCCCAGCTCACCAAACTGCAAACCCACCTCCCCACGGCTACGCCTCAATATCCTGTCCATGAAAATCACAAACAGGATTGGTGACAAAGCGCAGCCCTGGTGGAGGCCAACCCCCACGGAAAGGACATCGACTTACTGCCAAGGACATGGACACAGCTCTCGCTCTGGGTGTACAGGGATTGGATGGCCCTAAGTAGGCACCCTCTCACCCCATACTCCTGCATAACCCTCCACAAGACCTCTCGAGGGACCCGGTCGTAAGCCTTCTCCAAATCCACAAAACACATGTAGACAGGTTGGGCAAACTCCCAAGCCCCCTCCAAGATCTTTGCGAGAGTGAAGAGCTGGTCGGTGGTTCCACCACCAGGACGAAATCCGCATTGTTCCTCTTCAATCTGAGGTTCGACTATCGGCTGGACCCTCCTTTACAGCACCTTAGAGTACACTTTCCCTGGGAGGCTGAGTAATTTGATGCCTCTGTAATTGGCACACACCCTCTGGTCCCCTTTTTTGAATATTGGGACCACCACCCCAGTCTGTCACTCCTTTGGCACTGACCTGGACTCCCACGCAAATTTAAAGAGGTGTGTCAGCCAAGACAGCCCCTCAACACCCAGCGCCTTCAGCATTTCTGGACGGATCTCATCAGTCCCTGGGGCTTTGCCACTGTGGAGTTGTTTGACTACCTCAGTGATCTCCTCCAGGGAAATTGACGATGACTCCCCATCATCTTTCGGCTCTGCCTCAATCGTAGAGGGTGGGTTAGTCGGGTTCAGGAGTTCCTCAAAGTGCTCCTTCCAACGCTCAACGACCTCCTCAGTTGAGGTCAGCAGTGTCCCATCCTTGCTGTACACAGCTTGGTGTACATGTCCTGGAAGGCCTCCTTCTTCAGTCGGACGGCTTCCCTGACCACCGTTGTCCACCACGGTGTCTGAGGGTTACCGACCCTTGAGGTACCTATGGCCCTCAGGCCACAGCCCCCAGCCACAGCTTCAGCAATGGAGGCTTTGAACACCGACCACTCATGTTCGATGTCCCTAACTTCCACAGGGATGCCTGAGAAGCTCCGCCAGAGGTTGCAGTTGAAATCTCTCCGGACAGGCTCTTCCTCCAGACGTTCCCAGTTCACCCTCACTACACACTTGTGTTTCCCAGGTCTGTCCAGAGGCTTCCCCCGCCATCGAATCCAGCTCACCACCAGATGGTGATCAGTGGACAGCTCTGCCCCTCTCTTCACCTGAGTGTCCAAAACACATGGCCTCAGATCAGATGATATGATAACAAAATCGATCATTGACCTTCGGCCTAAGGTGTTCTGATGCCAGGTGTACTTGTGGGCATCCTTGTGTTTGAACATGGTGTTTGTTATGGACAAACTGTGACTAGCACAGAAGTCCAACAACAAAACACCACTCGGGTTCAGATCGTGGTGGCCATGCCTCCCAATCACACCCCTCCAAGTTTCTCCATCATTGCCCACATGTGCATTGAAGTCCCCCAATAGGACAGTGGAGTCCCCTGCAGGAGCCCCAAATAGGACTCCACACGTCTGCAGGAAGGCTGAATACTCCAAACTGCTGTTTGGTGCATAAGCACAAACAACAGTCAGAGTTTTCACCCACACAGTCCTAAGGCGCAGGGAGGCAACCCTCTCGTCCACTGGGGTGAACTCCAGCACAGAGGCGCTCAGCTGGGGGCTAGCTAGTATAGCCACACCTGCCTACGCTTCATACGATGAGCAACTCCGGAGAAGAACAGGGTCCAACCCCTATCCAGGAGTTTGGTTCCGGTACCGGTGCTGTGCGTGGAGGTTAGCCCCACCAGGTGTAATTGATATCGCTCCACCTCCCTCACAAGCTCCGGCTCCTTCCCCCCCAGCGAGGTCACGTTCCATGTCCCCAGAGCCAGCCTTTGACGTTGGTGCCCACCGCCTTCACTGCCACCTAGTTGGCCGCGCACCCGACCCTGACAGTTCCTCCCACAGGTGGTGGGTCCACGGGTTGGACAAGATGGAGATGTTGCTCCCACGTAGCTCTTTGTGGGCTTGGCCCAGCCGGGCTCTGTGGAAAGCCAGACTAGCAGGCACTCACAGACGGGCCCTCCGTCCGGGCCAGGCTCCAGACGGGAGCCCCGGGCTTCCACCGGGCTGGGTACCTCTCTTTCTCTGGTGTTCTTCCGTCAGGGTGTTTGCTAGTTAAGGACTGTGGGGCGCAACTCCTCACAGCCCTACTCTGGTCTTGCTCCACACCTCCAGATGGTATACGGCACGGGGCCAGGCGCGAGCAGGGTATGGGTAGCCTACCAGGGCTATGAGCCCCATCTGCCCATAAATATTTGGTCCATTTTTTTTTATGGTTTCCTAGAAACAAGGGGTGGCTCAACTTCCCCCTATGCTCAATTTACCCCACTCTCCCCTTTCATGTTATGAAAATGGTGGGGCAATAGCAATAGGCTGTCTTTGTGTACGAATTTCTAGGTTATTCTCACATGTAAGAACTGTCAACAATGAGTTAATATGTTGGGCCTAGATTTGGAAGCATGTGTTTGTGTACAAGTATAGCTAGAAGGTAGTCGAGATAGTCTCAATTTGCCCTAAGACAGATCATCTGACTGGAAAGAAAGCGTAGCCTAGATCATTTATTAAATTGACTGCCAAAATAACTATGAACATAACTTACAGTGAGTCTTATCTTCCTCTACTGGAGTAATTTATCAATTTGTCCTCCCTGGACTCCCTTCAATCTTAAGGGAGAGGTGGAAAAATGAAATGGTCACTATGTGTCATGTGAACTTTCCCTTTCCCACTGTTTCCACAGAGACCAGGGTCTAAATTAAGTTCTGGGGAGATTAAGCCAGCCTGCTCTGGAATTATTTTGCAGTTGCTCAGCTTTGTCCCACATTAGTGTGTTCTGTTTCTCTTATACTGTAGATTTTTTTACCTCTCTATATTGCTTAATGTGTGTACAATCTAGGAGGTAGGACATTTCACAACTCGTTGTACCTGTATGATAGGCCCTACAGTATGTGACAAATAAACTTGACTTTCCGAATCGCATACTTCTACTTCTTACTACCAATACCTACTACAGCTGCCCTTAGAAAGTACGTACTTTGCAAGCAGTAGGCATTCAATTGGGACATACTACCTTGTCATAACATTGCGCCTTGAAATTTGCCCACATCCGTCGCTGTCCATAACGCGACATTCGTTTACAGCTATCACAACTCGCACATGTGACGCACATTTCCGCTGCGCACAGGATTGTGGGTCAGAATAGCCAGAAAAGCCTACTGGCTTGCAAACTGCAAAATACGACTGGATGTAGTAGGACATCCTGGTATTTTTGCCATACTGCATGTGGCATACTATGTATTGGGACATACTACATCCTGTTTTGGCATACTATATAGTAGGGTAGTATGCGATTCGGAACTCAGCCCTTGACCTTTGGCAAGGACATGGGTTGGTGGAACAGCAGGGGGAGTAAGGGGGGGGGGGGGTTGGTGGAACAGCAGCAGGGGGAGTAAGGGGATGTGCTTCCTGTTCTCTTATCTCCCTATCCCTAATGCATCATCCCTAGAGAACAGTGTTTGTTGTGTTTGTAATGTCAGCAACATTTGAAACTGCAGCCTCCCCACTTTCTCATTCGCCACATTACTGTAGTCTACTGGACAGAGATGCATGGTGTTTTTAAGGTCAGTTTAACTACTTGTGACGCACACTAAATATGTGTTCACATTTATAATTTAATTTACTTCTTATTTGCTTCTTTTCGCATAATTTGTGCGTCCGCCAATTCTTCTATTGGGATATGTTAATATCCGTTGCTACCAGCAGGGGGAGTGGTGTGAGACTACGAGGGGGTATTGTTTGTCGTTGACTCTCTTCCAGCATTCATCTGCATGGCTGCTAAAGAGAAGGACAACTTCAGTCTGTCTCATCACTATTATCTATTTATTATTATATTATATATTCCTTCTAATAGGTTGTTATAAGTTCACCAAGCATGGGTAGAATATAAGAAGAGACTATCACAACTAGAAAGTACATTTCCTAGAGAACCCTACTACTATAGACCGGGCAATTTTCATGCACCCACCGGCGAAGACCGTGTGTCTCTAGCCCACTCAGGGGCTAAATTGAGTGGTCTGTGGCGTGGACAGTGGCGTGGTGGCGAGACTTCGCCCCCTCAGGACAGAGCCGGTTGGGTACAGTGTACCCCTCTCTGGGCCACCTATCCACCCCCACTGGTGAAGACCGTGTGTCTCTAGCCCACTCAGGGGCTGAGTTGTGGGGCCCGTGGCGTGGATAGTAGCATGGTGGTGAGACTCCGCCCCCTCGGATCACACTGGGTCTAAGGCATTTCAGTGACCTCTGGGCAATTTCTGTTCACCCACCGGCTCAGACCTTGTGTCTCTAGCTCACTCAGAGGCTGAGTTGAGGGGTCCGTGGCGTGGTTAGTGGGGTGATGGCGAGACTCCGCCCTCTCATGTCATAGCAGGTCATGGACAGTGTACCCCAATCCAGGCCACCCACCTGCCTTCACCAGCGAAGACCGTGTGTCAGTAGCCCACTCAGGGGCAATCTCCATGCACCCACCTTTAAGATACCTTTCAGCTCTCGTTTGTGAAGTGTCACCATAGCAACCACAGCGCAGCAGCAGCTCTACAGCACCAAAGCACAACACAGAATTCACTGACTCACTCGCCATACGTTTCAGTGGGGAGCGCAGTTGCCGAACAAATCGTCACACAGCGACAACTATAAGTCACACGGCTTTGATACTTACATTGTACGAATCAGCACAATTGTGTGAACATTTCGATATATAATATGTGTATGACCTGTTAAAACTGTAGGCATAGCGACAAGTTAGAAAAAGGGTAAAAATGCAAAATTAGCAGCTCAAAAGCTAGAGTGCATCGCCATACGTTTCAATGGGGAGCGCAGTTGCCGAACAAATCGTCATATAGAGAAAACTGTAAGTCACACAGCTTAGATACTGACATTGTACGAATCAGCACAGTTGTGTGAACATTTTTATATATAATATGTGTGTGAGCTGTCAAAACTGTAGGAGTGCCAGCAGTTTACAAAATGAGAATATTTTCAAAGCAACTGCTGCCACCACTCTAAAAACATAAAGTTTCTGAACATTCCAAAAGAAGTTTCAAGCAGTTTCAATGGGACAAAAAATAGTTTTAAAAGTTAAATTTCTAAAAAAAAAAAAACTATAAAAAAAAGAATCAAAAATCGGAATGGATCGGTTAAAGAGCTAAACATTATGAACATTTTAAAGTTTGAATGAAGTTTCTAGCACAAAGTATGAAGATGTAGTTAAGGAGAGAAAAAACGGGGAGAATAATAATAAAGAAAGAAATAGTGGGAATATCACAAGTTGGGCTAGCTTCTGCAAGCTAGCCCACCTTATTATTCTGTGAGTGTGTAATCATTTGTAAGTGTGAAGATGCATGGTTAAAGATGTTCTGAAATAACCACTAGCTAGCAAGATGGCGAACCCTGTAGCTGTGAATCGAAGTAGCACACATCATTCAAGCTCCTATAGCTCTGTTTTATAATCTGGCTCCAAATACCATTCCTATGTTATTTCGTTTGTATTTCATGACTGTTAAAGCGTTTTAAGGTGCCATTGTGTGCGCTAGTAGCTAGCTAACCCTACTAGAGTTTATCCTGTTAGCAATAGTAGCTTGCCATTAATCATTATGGGGTCAGCTTAGCTGTATGTAACTGGTAGCGTCGGTACAAGGTTCTATAAGATGAGGTTCTGTAAAATGATATCTGAATAGGAGTTAGTTACTTATGTCCATGTTGACTATTGAATGATTTATGTACTTATTCTTTCTTTAGTTTAGCATTTATCCTGTTCTCAGTAGTATTTGGTCTAGTTTCACCTGATGTGTCACATGACTATCAGACAACATGTCTATAGGGATCTATTGAATGTGACTACAGTAAGCTTTAAGTGAGAGATTATTAGTTTTATAGAGGTGGATTATTCATTTTGGGAATATTTTTGTGAATTCTGAGGGAACAAAGTAAAGTCATATTTTATTACTGTGTCAGATTATACATTACACTGTTTCTTGAGGAAAGAAAAGAACATGAGATCTGTCTGCTGAGGATTCATCTGCATGGCTGCTAAAGAGAAGGACAACTGCAGTCTGTCTCATCACTATTATCTATTTCCATCCTTCTTATAGGATTGAACTGTTGCATGTCACCCCTGAGCCATGGGGACGTGTAACATACTGTTGGCCTTGAGTTCTGAGAGAAGTATTCCATCCAATGTAGTACATTACCATTATCCAATGTAGTAACATTAAGCATGCACTGTATAGTAGCTGTAATGTGAATAGACTTTGTAGGCAAGGAAGTGGCTCACTTCTTCTCTATTTTCATCCACCATTACCACTCTGCTATGTACATTAACTTATGCTGCTTAGTTGTCCTGGTTTGAGGGGAGGGGAAAGTATCCATCAATCATTCACACAGCGATACAGTAAATGTAATGTCACTATACTGTATGAGTGAACAAACTTCAGCTCTTATCAGCAAGTGCTCAGTAAACATGATCCCCACCCATGATGCATGTTTCTTTGCGATAATGAAGTGAAGTGAAACACGTGCGACTCCTTTTCTGAATGAATATCAAAATAGGGTCAAGTATTGTACTGTAAGTGTGCATCACCATACCTCAATGTGTGAAAACATTTAGCAAGAATCCATTCTAATGGTGTGAATGTGTAGATTTCATTTTCAAATCTGTAACGAGATCTGTAGCTATGCAAGACATTTTGTGAACAAATGAAAAATATTTGCACAAAATAATGTCCAATGTGTGAGTGTGTAACCGAGTAAGTCCCGAATAGGTAGTGAGTCATTGGTTAAACTCACTCAGTATAAATATCGTCCACTCACACTGACGAAGAGCTAGCTTTTAATCGGCGTAGCTAGTTAAAACGGTGTCTGTCCTGCAGGAGACCTGGGTTCGTATCCCACTCTGGGCGTGCTGAAAAGTATGGGTTACACTGGTGTCGTGACCAGATGCCCTGTGGATGTGGAGTGAGTGTAGGGGGGTGAGTGTAACCGAGTGAAACTGAGTCCTTGTGAGTCCCGAATAGGTATAGCGAGTTGTATTGGTTACATTAAGGGTTGCAAAAATCTGGGAAGTTCAGGAGAAGGCCGTACCTCTCACACCAGCTGCTGAAGGCTCCCACAAGGTCCCTGTACTCCGCCTCCTGTTCTTTCCTCACACACGCCACAATAGCCGTGTCATCAGAGTACTTCTGGATGTGGCAGGACTCTGAGTTGTACTTGAAGTCCGATGTGTACAAGGTGAACAGGTACGGAGCCAGCACAGTCCCCTGCGGAGCACCAGTGCTACTCACCACCCTTCCAGAGACACAGCTCCGCCATTCACTCTAACAGTGGCTGGCAGAACTAGCAGTTCATACACACAATATAAACATAAAAATAGCCTTTTGCACTGTGGCCCACCTTCAAATATCTAAGTGATGTCATTTATCGTTTTTGAAATATTCAGTGTTGTTTGAAAACCATGTTTCCCATTCACAAAAATGGTGGAATGTTCAGAACTCTAGCAGCAGTTGGTAATTTCAAATTCATACCCATTTTCTAACTTGTGACTACTCCTACAGTTTTTAAACTACACGGACATACAAATGTTCATCTGGTTCCCTGTGGTGTGAATATCAAAGCTGTGACAATTATACTTCTTGAGATAGAGTAGTCTGATGCCGGCCATGCTTTCCTCATGCCTGAGTCTAGTGCTGGTGTGCAAGGTATTGGCGACTCCTGATTGGCCTAAATCTCATGCTATGAATGGGCACACGCACACACACACGTACCGTACAGTACAGAAGAAAAACTATGCTTGATATCTCAGTAAAAGTATAGTCTATTCTACACAGGAGGCCGTCTTCTTTCTAAATCCACAGACTTGAGAGCTTGAGGTTTTCAGTAACTCTTGGTGCTTGTTCTTACATCCTGTACAATACAGCATTGAGCTGCATGCATAGGCTATCCCCATGGTGGCAGTAATATTAATCAGACAGCAGAGGGAGACATAGACCAGCTGAAATGAAGTGTGTCAGGGACACATTTTAAATTAGCAGTAGGCCTATATTATCATACTATTTTATTGCCTTTTATTTCTAACAAAAAAAAACAAAAAAACATTTTCATTACAGATTTTTGATCCTACAGAAACTTAAAATCGCTTGAGGTTCTTTTTATATTAACTTTATTAAACACTGATATTTTAATTCACTACATTCGAATAAATGCGTAGCCTACATTTTACACCAAACAAAAAAATATGATGGCTCTATATGCCAGCTCTATAGAAAAATCTAAACTAGAAAAGTCCACTCCACTCACACATTCAGCAACTGTAGCCTACATGCTGACCATAGGCATCATTTATCTGCTTTAGCCTACAGTTTAATCATAGTTTGACAGAGCAGGGCGAATGTAACACAATTGTCAGAACAGAAGTTACATATCTATCATACTAAGCCTACAGTAGCCTACACTGAATCCTTTCCTTTAGCTGCATCTTCTATGTTTTCCCCGGCTACTCTGGTAGTAAATAGAGTGTCAAATGGAAAATGTAGAAGAAGATGGTTGGCTGTTCGATGCTATTTAAATGCAAAAAAGTGCTTTTTATACAAAAGGTGGGGGGTTTCAAGGTACCTTGGAGAAAAGGCTTTCATTTTTCAAAAACCGTCTTCACTTCGGTGCGTAACGAAAGTAGGCCTACAGTATATTATCTCTATAGACTGAAGTGTAGATAGAGTGAAAAGCGCTAATGGAGAAATGTCTGGTCCCTGACAGGGAGTAGCCAAGGACCAGAGTTAACGACACACTAAACTAACAGCTGCAAGCGCGAACTGCAGACAGAAGGGGGGCAGAAGAACAGTGTTCACTGTCCGTAGGCCTACTCTGAGCCTTTTACACACTTCAGACGCAATGAGGATCTCTGAACACCTGGATGTTCTGGAGATCCACGATCATTAGCTGAGAATTTGCTTTTAACATTTCATTCAACTGTGTATGCTGACTACATACATCATGGGTGGGGGGCGACAGGTTCACTGTGCACCTGTTTTACATGTTAGGATTATCTCATAGGTTAATGTATCATATTCATTAAAAAAGAAACTCAATGTTTCCACTTCATCATTGACACAAAGGAACACGCATCTTGGGTGGGGGACGTGCATCTAACTGTGCACTTGTTTTAATCCCACACCATCAACAGCAACTATATAGCCTACCACCGGATGGCGATATTTCCACGAGTTGAAGAGATTTGTGCATGCCTCGTACAGCCAGAAGTTGAGGGAGGAATAGGACAACTGAACCGTAGGCTACAATGAAACATATCATTCTTTCGATGTATCTGAACACTATGAAGTAGTTGTTTCACTGAAGTGCGAAGGCGTTTTTTATTTGATATTAGCATAAAGTAAGTGTAGGCTAACTTGCCAGAACTCACAAGTGCATCTCCTTTCTAAAACAAGTGAGAGCATATCTAATGCTGAGGGCAAAGTGCAAGAATAGCAAACTAAAAATACAATAGGTGCAATAAGTAATATAAAAACATTTGATTCAGGAAAAGGCATGGAATATGGGTCACAGTGTTGCAGCACTTCATCTGAACGGACCAACATCGCACCTCCTATGCGTAATGACGCACTCCAATGACCGGGAGAATATGCAATGAGCTCATCACATCTGCGAGTAGAGCCAACACATTTTTGACTGGTACAAACTTTTCGCCCTGTCATGCCTTCACCACGGATCTCTCGTGAACATAATCCAGGGATTGGGGTCCCCTAGGACTCCATTGGGGTGAATGCAAGAGTATATCATAGTGCGTTGTTGTTGAAGAGGTAAAATCTGGAATGATACGGAGGACAAGTTGGTGATTTGATAACTTCAGCAGCGATAACGGTGGCGCTGCGAGAGGCGCATTCTTGCCAAGATGAGCCTGATGTCTGCCATAGAGACGAGTACCTCTGTGTACCAACCAGCGCAGTTGCTGAACTGGGTCTATATGTCTTTACAAGACACCCATCAGACCAACGCCTTCGATGCGTTCAAGCCCGAGTCTGAAAGCTCTCACCCGGACTTGAACTACACCAAGCGCTCCCCTGCTGACTTGAGCTCAGCGCTCAATTCCAACTATCTCAACAACTTTCTGCAACTTCAGAGGACTGAGGTAGAGTATTGATGATATCGAATGTGATATGCATGCAATAAGCAAATCAATTAGTCATGCTTATGCAACGAAGAGGTTACTGTAACACTGGTTGACATACTGAAGCACAGGGAGGGTCGCTGTGGGCGTGATATGAATTATAATAATCATCTAACTTGTTCTATACCTTTTCAAGCATAGTATAAATGTCACACTCACATTCACATCAGATTTCAGATTGAGCAAACCAGGCTGTTTGTGTTTACATAGCCCAAACCCCAGCAATGTTCCTCCATTGGGATGTGGTGATCAGCTGTGAACGATATGAATATGTGTCTTGTGTCCTGATATAGTGCCTGTGTGTGCTCAGACTGTTCTGATGTTAGTGGGCAGGCCGGGAGGTATGGCAGGTTGAAAAGGGGCCCCTCACAGGTTTTTAAAAACATGAATGCGAGGGTTCACCCAGGACTACGGGTTCCTCCTGGTCAGGGGAACGTGTGGCCGTTCCCTGACTGACTGCAGGGGCCTGGCGCTCGGCTCCATTACCGTCCGTCCGTCCCAAGGAGAGACTAGCACAGTATCCCAAATAGAACAGAACATTCATCTGACCCGATGAGAAAGATGCCAGTACAAATCTATACGTGAGATATGCAATAGAAAACCGAGCAGAGAACACTGTCACCAGTCTTCTACAAATACCTTACTTCTATAGGCTACTGTATAACATTATCTACAGTATACCCACCATTGGTACACTCAAATATTGCATGATCTATTTTCAATAGACGCTTTGATTTTTTGACAATATTGGCAAAACCCAAAGGGCATTTCCGGCGTTCCAAGTTCTAGTTTCAACAGGAACTCAACTAGTGTTGGGTTGGTTGTTACCACTCCCTGCGTGGCCGCATAACCCAGGTGATGGATGCGTTATAGAAGTCACCTCAGACACGACGTTTCCCACTGAAACGGAGACGACTCTGCTCCTGGCGCTCTAAGCACGGAGGGTAAACATCCAGCTTCCTCTGCCAGTTACTTCACACCCTCTCTGTGGTAACCATAGTGCCCATCCCCATACATACAATGGTGTTGATTGTGTCGTACCCTCTAGGAGGAATGGGAAACATGCTTGACAAAGGCATTTTGTTCCTCCAAGGAAATGGACACTATCTGTTCACAGAGTGAATGGAACACATCTGTGCGAATCAAAGAAACCCTACTGTCTTCTGTTTTGCAGGGGGTACTGAGAGAGACTAGCAAACAACCCAATCAATCAAAACGTGATGCACTGGTGGGCAGTGATGGCATATATGAGCCAGAAACGTCTCAGTTGCAATGCCACTGTGTCTTCATGGTCCGACTGTCGTGTTCTGGTCTTTAATGGTGCTCTAAAGACAAGTGATGTACAGTTCTGCACTTGTTACTGCAGAGTTGCTCTGTCCAAGATATCTCACCAGAGGAGTTGTGAAATTGAAAAGACTGGCTCATGTCTTGTTTTTTTTTATTTTATTTTATTGACATTCTTGTCATCAGCTGTAATTCATGCAGGTGTTTTTAATCTCTGTTGGTCAGGCCTTGAACAACAACTTCTACAAGAGCTCGTCTCCCTATGGTTCCCTCAACAATATCGTGGAGGGCCTCAGCACCCTGACGGACCACTTCTCGGACCTGTCCCTCTCCTCGGAGACGCGCAAGCCCAGCAAACGGCCTCCGCCCAACTACCTGTGCCACCTCTGCTTCAACAAAGGACACTACATCAAAGACTGTCCCCAGGTGAGACACATGGCCTCTGTCTGCCCCTCTCCCCTGCCAAACTACAGTCATACAGCATATACATCAAAGTCTGCCCTCAGGTGATCCACACATGGCATCTGCAGGTCAACCCCTCTCCACTGACAAACTACAGTCATACATACAGTATATACATATATATGTCATCATAGAACAGCCACTATGGCCTGCTTTAAAACAGATGGCTTATCAGTGCTTTGCCACTTCAATCAATCAATCAAAGCTTTATTTGTATAGCGCTTTGATTGATCCTGTATGACACTTGTATACTGTCCATGTAATGTAAACGTCTTAGACAATAATATTCAACCATAGCATAACTAGTCTTGAATGGCCAGATCAGCAGTAATGGGTTTGACAGTATGTCTTCGCTTTCCCAGGCTTCATGACTTCGAACTGTATCAGAAAACAAAGTTTTAATTGTGAATGCTGACATTCCTTTTTGACAAGGTGATGGAGATTTCTGTGCACATTATTCCAGCAGAGTTTGTACCACAGGACGGTGATGCGGACCAGATGTGTGATTAGATCTGTTAGCCGGCCTTAATGAAAGATGATAGGGTGCGGTGTTGAGCCGTGCAAGGGAAAGGGATCAAACATTACCACAACTCTGCGTGCCGCCGTATTTTTTACGAGGAAATATCCAACATTAGTCTCGTTTAACGCAACGGGATCAAATGATTGACTGACAGGACAGAAGTGCTATGCAGTGTAGATAGTTAGAAGACTGACGCAGTTCAAAGTAAAGCGTAGATTTAAAAGTTAAAAGCCATGGTCAAATTATGAACATCCAATCAAACAAAGTGACCCATAAAGGCATAAAGGGGAAACAGATAATTCGCTTCATTTATGTCTCAAGACAGAGGATGTTGGACATGAATATAGTATAAAAAGGAAGGGTCGCGCACACTGTTCTAGCTGGCAAAAAACAACTTTATTAGCTCTAATAGGAAAAAAAAAAAAAATCGGTCCACAAGACCTTCTTCTTAGGACATGAATAAGATGTTATGACATGAATATAGCGACTGAAACCAATCGCGAGGCAACTCTCGACACATAACCGTGACACATATATCAAAGACTACCTTTAATGTGGCACAATCTTAACCACATCTTGTGTTGATTATCCAAATCACAGAGTGACTTTGGTCTTCAGGTAATTTATGACGTCGCTGTGCTGTAAGTGGCTCCTCGTGTCATTTTGAGTTCCAGGCCTTGACCCCCGGTATCCTCCACTCAGATTGAACCTCTCAGATATGCAGGCTGACTGATGCATAAGCCCTACATCGGGGGCAGGGATACTCTACATTCACTAATGATGGGTATAGTATGTTGTAGACAAGAGTCTTCTTTTGCTGATATTACTTGGTGAATGTGCAACTACCTACTACAGCTACCTTTCTGCCATTCTTCAGGGTAGCTAAGCTCCAGAAGGGTACTTGAGTCCTGGAATGTCTATCCCGGGCTTCCATAGCAGAGTGGTTCTGATTGGAGCAGCGATGGATAGGAATCAGAGAACATTACAGCTCGGTGGGAGGGCAGAGGAGACACACAGACAGTAAGTGGGTGTGTACTGTACGGCTCGCTTAACAGCCAGAGAGGCAGGGGGGATCGGGATCCCTACCAGAGTATTGCTGGCTCTCTGGCTCTTTGATGATGCATGATAAGGCACACTATTGACCTATTATAATGATGTTTAGTGGATCATGGCTAGTCAGGTTATACTGGGTATAACCAGGCCCTAAGGTTATTGTAGCCTACTCAGGAAGACAAACTATTCAGTCGATGGGTTTGGAGAATGTTAATGGCTTTCTAAGGTGTAGTTTACACAAATTCAGTGTACTTGTATGCATTCCATGCTTGGCATCCAGTTGGAGTGGAAGATATGTTTTCAACAACATTGTCGGGATGTTATACTTTCACAACTGGAGTGAGATGTCACAGGGATTGCCGGGGAGATATTTATGATTCTTCCAACAGTCACACCCTTTTAAATGTGCAATGTCTGGAAACCATTTCTGTCGGATTCCTCCTCCATGCTCTTGTTGTAGGAGGATGATGTCAGATTTTATCATTTTGTTGCAGAATTTCAAACCCAAAGCAATGATTAAGGAGCAGTCGTTCTGACAAAGGCCTCTTTGGTCCTTGAAGAGCTGAGCATAGCTGCAACTAACAAACAAACCACTGTTTGTTCTTGGGTTTTGGAATCTGTGGCATGTATAGTACAATCAAGTGTGAAGGCAGTATGGATTTGCTGACTGTACATTTGTTGATATGAAACACTCCCTACATACATACATACATACATACAACACATAGCCTACATAGTGCCTACTGTACAACAGTCATGGTCAAGCGCAAGGTCACCCAAACTGTCTCATTGGAGCAGTGCACTAAAATATCCCATAAAATCACACCCGCAAATACAGTCAAATTGTTTTTTATGCTATTTTAATCCTGTGCGCTACCAATGAACGCCCGATTATGATATGTATCCAATCATTCCACATGTTGTAATAAACATGTCACCACACATCAGCCGCGTACTCCACCCCTGCCGTCATCACCGCGCCGGTGACCCCACAGCCAATTAACCCGCTCAACTCTGTTACTGTACAGTGAATAGACCAGTGACAGCCTGCCGGCTGTACATGGCCCTGTGGTGGGAAGGGCCGGGGACGAATAAGGAGCTGATTGTTCCTCTGAAGGCTCTGCGGACGGAAAGGTCAGGAAGTCAGGCGGTATTGTTCCCTCAGTGGGGAGCTGCCCAGCGTCTCTGGTTGGCTGCGACCGTGAAGTCATCCCTGTCTGTGTTCCGAGGGGCCTGCCACATAGGGCAACGGCCAGCCAGACATGTCTGTATCCAAAACAAGGATGAGATGTTTGGGATAAAAACATGGCGTCAGACAGGAAGGGTACTGCTCTTGACGTACGCTGTAGACTAGAGAGACTGGGAAGGGCAGCGTGTCATGTCGATTTCTACGCAGGGGTTTAATAAAGTCGGAATGCGCTGGACATGACAAGTTTGATTAATGACTGAGGAGGGAGAATCCTTGGACAGTTTTCGGGGGTTAGAGGTCTGCCTGGACGCTTTGAAGTACGGTCCTCCGGAGGAGATGCGCCTGTGAAGTGGAGCGGGCCGGGCTAGTTTACCGCTATGATAAACACACAACCGGCCTCAGTTTTATAACAGTGTGCAAGATGTGCAGGACCCCCCTAGGGTACACCTGTTTTAGCTTATTCTACTGTATTTACTTGCTTTTTTTTACAGAGCGACCATTGTTGTTTCATTTGAACAGAGTAGGCCAGCTCGGTTGGGAGTGTAACTGGGAACCCTCAAGCAGCTCTGGCGCTGATTACGCTTGCTTTGTTCCCTTTTAGTTTTTTTGCGGCGCTGATAAATGTGTTATCTGGATAATGTATGTTCTCTGTGGGTCTTGGCTGGAGCGTCCGCAGAGGAGAGGAGGACGAGCAAGATAGAGGAGACGCTGGAATGTGGGTAGACCACTTCTGATAACCGATGGCTGCCCGCATCCAACCAGAAGAACGACAGAACGCATGGAAAGTCTGTTATAGAATCACAACCTGCTTTGGGTGCTGTATTTACATAGTGGCTCAATGGCAATCACACAGCTTTCAAAAGAGCACCGCTCACAACGTAGCCGTCTCGGCAGCACACTGCGATGGTAGCGCTCCATGTCGGAAGGTATGACTCATGGATGGTCGCCTGGTTCAGGACTGTCAGAGAGGTGCGTTGTGGGATTTCTGTACTGTCCAGCCTGAGTGCGGAGAGCAGGAAGGGGAAATGAGAGGAAGAGAGTGTGAAATCTCCACAGATAAGCCTTATCTCTGGCACAGAGGGCTCTGGTGTACGTACACATCCTATTTCAGGATTCCATGGCCCTGTTGTCCATTTATTTGCAATTTGAGAAGGTGCAATATAACTCTGTGGAAACCATGTTTTGACGTCGCCCTAAGGAAACAAGCAAAATACTGTTGTCAGGGAATAAGTTTATTGACTTCACATCTGGCGCAACCAACTCTGGACCTGTGAAGAATAACTTTCCCTCCCCACCTCAGCCATAAAATGTTGATAACCCCATCTTGAGTCTCACTCACTGCCATGTTTTGAAATAAACCAGGGATATTTTGCTGCTCCATATTGTCTGCTTGCCAGCCCACCTGCCCTTGTCCTTCAGCCAGTGTGAAATGTAATGCTTGAGCACAGCTGTAAAAGTCATCAACTTTATCAATGGTGAGGAGAGGTGGGAGTTTCAGTTGGACTGTGAACCAAGAAAGCAGCGTGTGATACGTATAAGCCAATTCACTTTGATAAACTATCCTCTTATGAAGGCAAAACTGTCAGATATCCAAGCTTCCTGTCACAGTTCACAGGAGCAGCTCCAGGAAACAAGGAGCATTTAAGGGGACACTAATCTAATTTAAAAAGGGCCATCCCCCATATCCTACGCTGATTTAAAAGACACGCCCATTTAATATCTATCAAGAGTTCCAATAAAGAACTCATTAAAACATCTTCGGACTAATCTAGACAAACAAAGAAGCAATAGTCTTTCGATGCCCCCCCCCCCCCAACCTTTATTACTATAACTACATTGGGGTAATGCAAGTTCATCTTGGCAGTTTTGCTGAGCAGGGAGTTGTGGTGAAGGGGAGTGTAGCAATAAGCTGAACACTGCATCCTTGTGTGTTGTGTGGTTTCCTCTTGTGGGCCGCACTGATACCATTATGGAGAAAGGGGGAAATGCCATTGTGTAAGACAGGACAGGACATTGGGAGCATCTCATGTGTCCTCCTTCGTCCCGGGGGCCGGGCTGATATCGGGGTTCGTACCAGGGGTCATTTTGTTGACAGAGAGGACAGGAGCTCTGTGATTTAGGCGTGAGTGACCATCCTGTTGAAGAGTGTGTATCAGTTTGGTACTGCACCTGTACCGTAGGCACAGAAGAGCGAAGAGAACCAGCAAGGTTTGTGGGGGGGGGTAGCTGGGTGTACACTGGGGGGTATCTCGATGTATGCCATATCTGCATGTATGTGCAGTGCAGAAATGCTGAGCTCAGCACTCTGGCGCACAGTGTGAACAGCTGTGCGTGGACAAAAGAAGGGCATGTCCGCACAGCATTATATTAGACATGGGGGCTATTGAGACTGAACAAACAAGTTCAGGGTTACCTTGTAGTTGAACAAAGACCATCATGATTAGCTAGCAGAGAAAACGACTACATATTTGTGGCTCTGTATGTCAAGTGGTTGAGCTGAGGTGACAAAGGTTACTCTGTCTGTTTCTCAGGAAGGTGTTCGGTAGTCTGCCGAGTTGTTGAAGTATTTGAAATGCACACAGTGTACGACCACAAACCATCAGAACAGTTCCAGGTCTTCCATTGAATCTGGCTCCAGCGTACGCTGCAGGCGATATGTCCCAGCATGCATTTCCACTGAGGGAGAGGACTTTACTACAACTATCAACATAAATCTTCTAAAGCAATTTGGCTAGCGGGCTGTTATTTCAAACATTCAACCGTATGCACGGATAATTCAGTTACTGGTTAATTACTAAATATCTCAAGTAAATAACCCAAGTAGATCCAAATCTTCAAAGACAACTGCAGTATTGCACTGATTAGCAAAGACCTGTTTTGGCAAAGTACAGTTGTGGATGATGTCACAAAACATGGCGGAAACATTGGCATATAGTCAGGCGTACGGAGGGCATGACGTTTTGAACCCCCCCTCCCTTATGTAAGACCTCATGTAAGCAATTATATACAGTACATTACTCAAAACAGAATAAGGAGTATAGCACCTATCTATCTACTGTATCTATCTATCTATCTGTCTATCTATCTATCTATCTATCTATCTATCTATCTATCTATCTATCTATCTATCTATCTATCTATCTATCTATCTATCTATCTATCTATCTACGATCGATCGATCGTAACCGTAACCTGGCCATCACCATTGATGACATAGTAGTGACGTGAAATCGAACCGTGAGGAATCTGGGAGTGATCTTGGGTGATATATATATGTATATATATATATATATATATATATATATATATATATATATATATATATATATATAACCAGCTCAGTGGCCTTGTGGTTATGTTATGTTTTGTTATTTTTATTTATAATGCACCGCCCAACCAACTGTTACATCAGCCCGGGGCGCAGCCCGGGTACAAAAAGAGACAAACAAAAACAAAGGACTGGTTAGAGTGTCCGCCCTGAGATTGGGAGGTTGGGGGTTGATCCATCATACCAAAGACTATAAAAAATGTTACCCAATGCCTCCCTGCTTGACACTCAGCATAAAGGTTTGGATTGGGGGTAAGTCCATGCAACATACTAGGAGGTGTACTTTTACATCAAGCTGCCTCATGCTAAGGAACCAGGTGATAGGCTCCTGCCCTATGGGCCACTAGGTTTGAGAACCATCTCTTCTTCTTCTTGTATCTCTTAGGATGTCAATCCCATCTATTTATCTAGTGTTTTTCTTCGCAAACAGCCGGGCCCCTCCGCGAGTCTGGGGGTCCGGCCAAAGCCAAACAGCGAGAGGGAAGGGCCTCTGGGTTTGTTAGTGTGGGGTAATTGACCACATGGTATCCGATAGGTTTAGCGTTCTCATGTTCTCTGGGATGGATGTCCCAGGGGGGTTGGGGGTGGGGGGGAGGAAGGTTCCAGCTCTGGCGAACTCCATTGTTTATCCTGATGGTTTCCAGATGCTGGCGGGGGGAGGCGGCCACGGCCGATCCCGCAGAGGCCCTCTCACCAGGAACTAGGAAGCATACCAGGCTCCAGTTGGAAGAGCTGGGGGAGCCAGGCTTTACCTTGTCAGGATCCAGCATCAGGGGGAAGAGGCTCCAGGTCTGAGCGTGGAGCATGTGCTTAGTTGTGTTATTAGTGCTAGTGTGTTTGAGACCAGATGGAGAGACGTGGCTGTAATGCAGCCTAGCCAGAGCTGCGCAGCACAAAATGGCTAAGCAATCTGTGAGAAGCTTTCACCCAACCCAGGACCACTTGCAACATCAATTATTTTTGTCGTATCATGAAACCTTCCCATTTATACAGTACCAAAAGTCCATGAAAATCCAAGTGTTAGAACATTGTCAAAATTGGCATAATTTGTGCATAGGTCAAAAAAACTGAAAACTGATTTGTTCTGGTCATATTAATAAAGATTGTATATGACAAAAGAATTTGAGCTCCAAGTCATGTTTATTGTATTATAAGGAAAGCTGAAACCTGAAATAATATATTTATTATGAATCTGCAGTTTAAATCGGTCAGTGGAAAGTACAGCATGCTTTTAATTCAGACAGATGTGGTTTCAGTCACCTTGAATCTGTTAAACAGATTCTCTACGCTTATACATACTGTACAGTATTGCTAAATAATACAGTGGTTGCCTGAATAGAAGTCATAATGCCATGGAATACATATTGTAATACAATAATACAAGCTTAGTTCAAATTGGCAGTGGTGGATTTTCCCTCAGTTCTCGACAGTCTGTCCTTGGCTGTCGGATCATGGACCGTCGTTCTGTCAGTCCATCCCTGGCAGTTGGATAACGGATAGTGGTTGTGTTGCGTGTCAGCTCATTGTTTTCAGCTGTCGGTGCCACTGCTTGGTGTGGGACCGGTGGAAACTCTGAAGCGCGCCGTGCCCTTTGGCATCCTCAACGCAACTCGCTTTGTTTTGCTTGTTCTGCGGAGTGAAAGCTGCTTCCTCCGGCAGGAAGACGATGCTCAGCCTGTCCGTCCTCCACGGGAGTTGGCTGAGGGGAGAGAGGTCAGATGAGCACCACTCACTAACCCCCATGTGGCGCCTCACTATGGTCAAATATTGCAACTGCACCCCCAAGAATCAGACTCACCAGAGCAGAGATAATGACCAGATGACAGTCATAGAAGTTCATACTGTGTTTGTCATCATTACACCACAGATCCAGGTCAGGTACAGAACCTGTCTTAATGCCACCTAGACCTATGCCACTGTACCCTAGCTCAGCAAGGTCATATATCTGAGCATTTAAGTGATGATCTGACTACATCAAAGGACATCAATGCTGGATGCCCTTAACAGTGGTTCGCCCTGGTTTCTGAGCTATGGTGCTGTTCATTTTTAAACAGTCCCACTGAGATGATTTCTGTATGATGGGTTTAGGAGTCTCTCATGTTATACAAGTGTAGAGTTCATCTGGGTTTCATTTCCTCCCTCTCCCCCTCCACTTCTCTGTGCCCTGATTGGTGGATGGTGGCCAGCTGGGAGGGATGACTGAGGGGCTGAGGTATTTGTCCTGTAGAGGAGAGCCTTCTCTGATTGGTCCGTCGTCAGGCCTGGGCCTCCGTTGCCGTCCCCGGGGAGCACAGCTGGAGGGAGGCAACTCTGTTCTGATGGGAAGACTTCTCTCCGCAGAAACCGTTTTTTTTTTTTTTCTTTCTTTCTCTCCTTACAAATAAACTCGGTTTGCAATTACCAAGGTTTTCCTGCTTTATAGCCTATCACTCACTGAAGGTATATCTTTGTCCTCAGGGGAGGCACTGGCCATACTTTTAAGATTGCATCTGGAATCTGGGGGAGATGCCTGAAAAACATAACTTCTCATCAAGACAAAGAAGCTGGTATTCAGTGAAGGCTTGTTTCACTATGACCAACAAGAGAGACCGAGAATTTAAATCAACATTCCATTATGATTATGAATGGCTATAGCAACACTTTCCTCTTGACCACCAGCAAAGCTGTTATCAAATCTGCTCATAATTCTGCAGCACTTTCACTTGGCCGGCGTCCAAAGAAACCAAATGTGGCTCCCCTCCAGTTTAAGTGATGAGAAGCGAGAGCCAAAATGTGTTCAGAGCCCAATGAAAAATTTGCACAATGAAAACATAATATTGCCTCATATACTGGATCACCCTCAATTGAGTAGTTAGCCTCAGCATTGTTTTCATATGTGGGGCTAAAACCAGCGCCTCAAGAGCTGAAAGTGTCAGCTACTTACTATGTATGCTGCCTATACAATGACTGATGCTATGTATGTATGTATGTATGTATGTATGTATGTATGTATGTATGTATGTATGTATGTATGTATGTGTGTATGCATGCGTGTATGCGTGTATGCGTGTATGCATGTATGTATGTATGTATGTATGTATGTATGCATGCGTGTATGCGTGTATGCGTGTATGCATGTATGTATGTATGTATGTATGTATGTATGTATGTATGTATGTATGTATGTATGTATGTATGTATGTATGTATGCATGCATGCATGCATGCTCCCTATACAATGACTGATACTATGTATGTATGCTCCCTATGGAATGATACTATGTCTGTGTATGTATGTATGTATGTATGTATGTATGTATGTATGTATGTATGTATGTATGCATGTACGCATGCATGCGTGCTCGCTCCCTATACAATAACTGACTGAAATCTTTCTTGTGGTTTTGTGATTCTTTTCATAGGCTCGACCAAAAGGAGAAGGCCTGACGCCCTACCAGGGGAAGAAGAGGTGCTTCGGAGAGTACAAATGCCCCAAATGCAAGAGGAAGTGGATGAGCGGGAACTCCTGGGCCAACATGGGGCAAGAATGTATCAAGTGCCACATCAACGTTTATCCTCACAAACAAGTAATAACCGGACAAACATTACTTTGATTGTAATTGTCTGCTTATCACAAGCTGTATGACATGAAGCAATTCCGCACATTCTCACTCTCTCATCAATCTCGTTACATACAACACTTCGCTGCAGCGTGAGCAGCTTTATGCTTGGGAAATGTTTGGCATATGTTTTATTGCCTAGCGGTTTGACCCTGGGGTCTTTTTAACCAATACAAGAGCTCCTCAGTCCGTTCCATGTGGCCCATCGTAGCCTATATGTTCATGGAGACGATAAACAACTGGAACAACAACAGGAGCTTATGTCTAGCTGAGAGACAAAGACAGGGTTGTAGTGGGACTCCCATGTTTGTCCATGTGTGTCTCACCCTGAACTGTCCTCCGGTGTCTTATCTGTGTCATCTGTTCCAGCTAGCTGTCAGATTTAAGGACCCACTGCTTTTTTGAGAGATGCCTCCAAGCGACTATCTAAGTTGATGATCTCTCTGTGTCTCTGTCTGTCTGTCCGTCCGTCCGTCCAGAGACCCCTGGAGAAACCCGATGGTCTGGATGTGTCGGACCAGAGTAAGGAGCACCCTCAGCACCTGTGTGAGAAATGCAAAGTCCTGGGCTACTACTGTCGCCGCGTGCAATAGTCCCTCTCCCTGGCCTTCCCCTACTCCCTGGGCTTCCAATAGTCCCCCTCCCTGAGTCCCCCCTCCTCAGCTTCCAATAGTCCCCCTCCCTGAGTCCCCCCTCCTGGGCTTCCAATAGTCCCCCTCCCTGAGTCCTCCCTCCTGGGCTTCCAATAGTCCCCCTCCCTGAGTCCTCCCTCCTGGGCTTCCAATAGTCCCCCTCCCTGAGTCCCCCCTCCTGGGCTTCCAATAGTCCCCCTCCCTGAGTCCCCCCTCCTGGGCTTCCAATAGTCCCCCTCCCTGAGTCCTCCCTCCTGGGCTTCCAATAGTCCCCCTCCCTGAGTCCTCTCCCTGAGTCCTCTTTCCTGGGCTTCAAATAGTCCCCTCTCCTGGCCTTGCGCTCCCTCAACACCCCAAACATTCACCAAGAAGTGACTTTGTTTGTTATGTTATATTTCAGTCACTTAACCGGCCTTATCATCGTGATGAACTGTGATGCATTGAACTGTTTCTGTGTCCCAGTAATGTGTATTTTTAATGACAGTATCACTGCCAGTATTCAAGCCTCTACCTAGTTGCAATGTTTTACCTCTCAGTGATGTCTGCTTTGTGTTTACGGAAGTCTTTGAGATACTCATGTAGCCTATATCCTGATAAGAAATGCGTATTCGTTTGAAATCTTGCCAGTTGTATAGCACCAGATATAAGGCGTCATAACTGTGAATTGTGGAATTATGAACCGGTTAGCCATGCCTATCATGATGTCTGATGCATGCATTTCAGGTCAAATGTATTTCATTTGAAAATATGTGGCGTTTATACTATACAATGTTATCAGATTGTAATTTTTATATTCATGTTTCTTTAGAAAGTGCTATGGATCAGAATAATAGGCATCGATAGCCTTTGAAGGCAGTGATAATAGTTTACATTGAAAATGTAGGCCTACATGTAGCTGTAGGCATGGAATATGCTACAGTACATATGAAGTCTGTATGTGTAGCATATTATTTCATTGGCATACATGCATATTTGTGCAGTGACTTTATAATCAAATAATCAGTAAACATAATTGCTATTTTCTGGTAAATTTCTGTATCAAACTCCACATTTTCTCATGTTCAACATTCTTTAAAAAAGTGCATTTCCAGCTGAAGCATTTGATGTTAAGACTTGCATTGGACTTATTGTGTTTTTAATTGTCTCACTGAAAGAATATATGGAAAATATGTTTCCTTTACTATGATATTGTCTGTATAAAATATGCAACAAGTTTTTACTAAGAAGGACATATTAATGTGTATTATTATCAAAGGATGGTACATTATTTTGAATATATTTGAAAAGCCATTACTTATCATTTATTAAGTGGATGAATATATTAGTATTAACAATTATTTGTTGTAAACCAACTTACAGTATCTGTGAAAATCTGTGCTCGTTTTGGAGGGTACCAGGTATGATGCCATTCCAAAAACGTTTGTTAATGATGATTTTAACAGTAATGAAGCACTTTTGTTTTCCTTGACTTTGGGAGTTTGGGGAGCAGAATGTATTGCACCCACTAGAAACACCCAGTGCTCTATGACAGGGCCTGACTTTGTCAAGAAAAACGCCTGTTGTTTATAAGACCTAGATGTCTGGCGATACTGTACTGTATGTAGTTGAATAGGTTGCATGTGCATGCTTTATTTTCTGCTTTCTTTGGAATGATGTGTTCTTTCAATGTGCTCAAGATATGTGAAGCTCAAATGTATTGATTACGGAAG
The DNA here is from genome assembly GCF_949987555.1 of Borostomias antarcticus. Lineage (NCBI taxonomy): Eukaryota > Metazoa > Chordata > Actinopteri > Stomiiformes > Stomiidae > Borostomias > Borostomias antarcticus. The sequence goes on along the minus strand of NC_140255.1, from coordinate 14,689,015 downwards.
ATGTGTTAACTGAAATGTCTGTTAGCGCTCTGAACAGCATTCCCAACGTGCCTTGCTTGTAAAACCTAAGAAATTATTTTGCTATAGTACTATGTGATGAGGGATATTTGTAATAAAACCTATTAAATCTGCATGATTGCCTCTTTTTAATTGAGGTGTAGGCTACATCACAACAATGAGTGAATGCACTGTAGTCTAATTCTCTTTTGAACAGAACAGCCAGTTGATCCCACAAAAGATCTCTTTTCCAACACCAACTCTATCTGGTTTTCTCACCAAAGATGAACAAATTCACTTTTTGTCCAGACAGCAATGGGCAGTTCTCTTATCTTGCATACAAGCAGCCAAAGTAAATGGTGGGCTGATTTAGCGCCACCATTGGTCAAATAAAAGCTCCAACTAAAACAGGAAGGGGGAGCAAGAAAACCTCAGACCACAGACAAGTTCATTCATCTCCACATGGAAAATTACAATTTTAATCTCATAAATGACGGATGTCTGACTGATCCCTTTTTTACAGTAGTACAAATAGGTACCATTTTCATGTCAGATTTTTCTGCTTCACCAATGGCCACTACCCTCATACTGTAAGGTTGAAAATGGGAGGTATGAAAATGAACACGTAATGCAAAACAGAATTTCAGTCGAGATCACTTTAGTCAAAAGTGACCCAATTATTAGCATGCAATAATATATACAGCATATTCATTTTTTACGAATATGAATTTTGGCGGGGTGATCTGTGGGGCGAGCGCGCAGATACGAGCGATCAGCAGTAATGGCAATACGAACAATGACGTATTTTGACAGCTTAAATACATGCGCTCTAGCGAGCTGAACCAATGCTATGACAGCTGACAGTCAGCTGGTGGGTTGCGTCATACGGGGTGTGACTGATTAGCCTCTGCCGATTAGCCTGGCGTTGACATCCGTGCCTCGCCTGAAGTACGTCAGAGACTTCATTTCAGTCGAGATCACTTTAGTCAAAATTTACCCATTTATTAGCATACAATAATATATACAGCATATACATTTTTGGGCGGTGTGATCTGATCCGGGGGCCCCCTACCTACCACGCATGTGGAAAGCGGCAATCTAGATGGCTCAGAGTGCCGGGCCGGAAGAGGGAACGGCATCTAGCCCCCTGCCTCTATGACGATCAGAGTGGGCCGCGATCGGGAAGACGCTCGGAGGTAACTCAGCCCACTAAGACCGTCAAAGAGCGCCACAGGAGGACTGCTGTACATTATAGTCCCTGGCCTCCACGGGCCAGCGCTTCGTGGGTTCCGAGGGAGATACAGCCTAGTGTCTCTGCCGCCATGGTGACCGGAGGGACCGCTGGATGGCCCTTCGGAGATGTTTCGGCCCACGATCACCACAGAGCGCCACAGACTAAGCTAGTGTAATTCCCCGGCTTCCACTAGCCGACGCATAGTGGAATACCAGAAGAAAGCAGCAATACCCCCTGAACAGAGAGCAACGACGACAACAGAGACGACATCGACAGAACACAGGCGGAGCAGGGGAGGAGTAAATGAATAAAATGTATTTATTTCAGAAGTGATTGTTCTCCCCTTTCAAAACAAGTTGTATTTCAAGTTTGTTTTATTACTGAATCACATCATATGCACACAGTTCTGAGGTTAGTTCACATTAATTGAGTTAATGCATGTTTGATACCAGTGAAGTGCTTGTTAGAAATGAATGACCAGTTTAAAGGGCAATGCTCGTTTTTGACAACCTGGACCTTATTTACGACATATTATAAGAAGTTTGACTCACCGAGATCACTTTTGTGTAGTTCGGAGGCCTGTAGAAGAAATTTAAAATCCAGCGCGAGCCAGTATATCCATGTAATGACGGTGATCGGGGCACCGAGAATGCAGTTTCTCAAAATCTATTTTCGGCCGCTAAACGGTTGTTTTCATCAATCAGATTGGATGAATCGACAGTTGAGATTCCTCAACGCGAGGCATTGTTGTGGTTTTCAAATACGGGGTCTTTAGCCTCTGTAATATGATCTTTACACGCCTTTCCCCACTTGCTCCAGCACGCATGCGCACAGGCCAGCGCGCAGACTGGCTATTCTCCGGCTCACATTCTCTGCGCTACGATCGGATTGTTGCTGACGAATGACGACGACAATATTCTCGGCACCAACAACGATCGTAGCGCAGAGAATGTGAGCCAGGTTGTCAAAAACGAGCATTGCCCTTTAAGTTCAAAGTTTCCAAAATACACCATGTCCCTGAAAAATATACATACTCCTGTCAACCAATCAGCTGCAGCACCATGTACCACAAATGAACAGTAGATCCACTGTTGGAGTGACTATTTCACAGTAAAATCACAGTAGGGAGTGAGCAGGTTTGCTGACTGCCCAGCGTCTACTGGAGCTCTCCACAGTCTGAGATGGTGATCTTCATGGAGGTGCCCCCAGACCGGGATCCGAAGGACTCCACTTTCTTGACCACGTCTATTCCCTCCTTGATGCAGCCAAAGACAACATGTCTGCCATCCAGCCTGGGGGGGGGGAGAGAAGAGGCTTATTGTCATTGCCCCCGACTGTGAAAAAGCCACAGCGGTGTTCCCTAAATCAGTCGTGTCTCAGCGTGTACCATTCTGTCTTTGCGGTGCAGATGAAGAACTGGGATCCGTTGGTGTTGGGTCCAGCATTGGCCATAGACAGGATTCCTAGAAGACAAATGTGCAAATATTAGTTCATATTCATTTGATTATTGCACATCCACAGCTGTAGACCAAACTTAGGCGGAGTTGTGGAGAATGGCTCTGATTTGGCTTGAAGAGAGGCCGTTACTCCCCCAATCTGAATATCAGGAGAATTATGGCCTTACATTCTTAGAAAAAACAATTATGGTAAATCAACTCCTTATGCTCATCTGAATAAAAATAGGTCATCATATTCAACCACGCTGAGTTCATTATGCTCTGCTGATAGAAACATAATGCTGCCATCTAGTGGTAAAGAAGGGATATGGATTTAGGATCCAGGTTCCAAGCTCAGTACAGGGCTGCACAGAAAGCCAGATCATTTTTACCAGGCCCAGTGTGCTTCAGTTTGAAATTCTCATCTGGGAACTTCCATCCATAGATGGACTTCCCTCCGGTCCCGTTGTGATTAGTAAAGTCTCCACCCTGAGTAGAAAAATAAGGAATAACAGAGTTGTTTATAGAAAGCTCACGGGAGGAAAGGAGATCTCAGTTTAGGACGGCCTACCTGGCACATGAACTGAGGGATCACTCTGTGGAAAATGGATCCTTTGTAACCGAAACCATGCTCTCCTGTACACAGCGCTCTGAAGTTTTCTAAAGCAAAAGACAAATGTTTTATTAGACAGATTACAGTAGTAGTATAAAGTGCGGAAAATGATGTGCAATTGTTGACCCATGGTTGCTTCCGCCTACAGTACCTGCAGTTTTTGGGACCACATCGGCGTTCAGCTAAAAGATGCAAACGTTTAGAATACAGTTACAGTAGAATTCATTCAGCTATGCAAACGTTTAGAATACAGTTACAGTAGAATTCATTCAGCTATGCAAACGTTTAGAATACAGTTACAGTAGAATTCATTCAGCTATGCAAGCGTTTAGAATACAGTAAGTAGAATTCCTATTAATTGCAAGACACCTGTCGAACCATCGGCTACACGTCTCACACAGTTTCTAGAGTCTTTTAGAAGCCTATAGCCTACCAATTCATTCTAATGAGTGAGTCATTTTTACTAAGGATAATTACCACAGGGGTGGAGTTTCTTAGAACACCTGCCTTCATTCGGATACTAAAGTAACCTTCTAGTTGCTAATTCACAGTATTTTTTCCAAAAATCCTAGTTTAGATAAAACATACACTAGCTTACTAGTCTAGAGTGATTTCTGAAAAATGTGAAAGTAAAGAGGCATTTGGGGGTAAAAGTCGGGAACCAGCCTATTTTACATAATTCAAGGGTGCTGAATTAAAAAAAAAAAAAAACTGTTCCCAAGAACAAGTGGGAGACCTGTAGATTACACCTGTGTGTGCATATTCTGCGAAAGACATGTCAGCAACAGAGAAATGACCGAACTCCTTTTATGAATGTGGACTAGTGACTAGACTAGGTAACGAATCTTACCCCTAGTGTTGTCTAGTGACGAGCCTATGGCTGTGACTTGTGACCACCCTGTGTTTCTCTTGTGCTCACCTGGTTTCTCCCTATATCTCAGGACCTGCCTGCCACTGCCCACCCCCTGCTCCCTGGACATTATTCCCTTCATCGCCAGATTGTTTTATACATGATCACGTACAGTGCATCCGGAAAGTATTCACACCCCTTCACTTTTTTCACATTTTGTTGTTACAGCCTTATTCCAAAATTGTTTAAGGAGTCCCCCTGAGGTACCCTACTAAACAGTTCTCTGAAATGTTGCTTGCCTGGTTACAGAGTTATTGAAGAGACTGTTAAAGGCCTCGACTTTGGCAATTTGGCGACCCTTTGGAAGGTCAAAAAATCACTTTTGCTTTGGAACAGGTTTTATTTGGCATTCAGCACCCTTGAATTGTGTAAAATAGACTGGTTCTCTGAAATCCCTTTAGACTATTATGCCTACTGACGGTCTACTAATAATAAAGATGCATAACTGCATAGCAGCGCGGTTTATACCTCAAAAGTTACTCTTCCAAGCGGCTGATTGTCTGCAGCAATGTCGAAGTAGACAGTCGGGTTTTTCTTGGCAGCCACAGGGCCGCTAGAGTACATACGAGCGGCGGTAAACGCCAAAGAACACAACTTTATCCGGTTTGATATAATAAGCATATTTGCTCCCTGTGTGGACAGTGACACAGAATGAAAGAAATGACGCGCTTACATAGCGGCAACAGGAAACCATCCATGCAGGAAACACTCCATACTCACTCGGAAGTGTATGTCCAGTGTAACTGTGGGCATCAGTGCTGCACCATGCTGCGCGCCTATGCGCTTGCTTTGTGTGCAGAGCGCACTCTGGCACATTTTAACGCACAGTAGTGCACACAAAACAAAGTCACGTATTAAAACTGTATGCAAAGGATTTGCATGAGCCTACCGTTAATAAATAAAAACAAGAATAATCTATGCCTCCAGCATATATTTTTCATGCAGCTAAGTCATCTTAGTTTATTTGAGGATGTCATGGACTAAAGATTGATATGTATTAAAGTGTGGTGCATCTTCCAGACACTGACACAACTCATTTTGTACATCACATGAATGTGATATTGGTGCAAATGTCATAATAAAATAAAAAGAGTATCATATAGGCTCACATATCACAGTTTTCTTGAAAGAGACCTGGTATTTGAGGATCTAATCTGGTTAATAGACTGTTTTGAATATGTAGCCTAGTCTGGGTCATGTGTTTCAGTTGAAAAGCTTGCTTCGTCAGTTTTGCATGTCTCATCTTGAGGTGGACAAAATGCAAAATGTAGCCAATGGCATCTCAACTTCTATGCAAATGACAAATGACAAGTCCACAACAACATACAGGTATCATCTGAATACATATTTATTAGATAAATATTAGGTTGTCACATCATCTAACTACATACAATTCTGCAAGACTAAAAATCACAATTAGTTCCTTTATTTTCTGACCAGTTTAGAATATGAAATGATTGTACATACAATGTACAACATAAAGACAATGGCCACATTTGCATGAATCACCGTAGATTGTACCATTTCATCTTTTCCATCTGATCATGATATCAAAAATTGTACAAACTATGGATTTGGTTACAATCTTTTGGACCCATTCCCCACTCCTCCCAGTATTTTCTTCATCATCTTTTTCATGGTAGCACCCCAGAGTATGCAGGTGACAGACTAGAACATGTAGGCTAATACATGTAAAACAGAGCTGTCCCAGTTCCCCTAACAAAAAGAGGCTAAAGTATATTACAGAGGGGGAACAAAATGCCAAAGAGATTTCCACAGACACTAGCTAACAAGTTTCATCATTTTCCATATCCAGCCACTTCCATTAGAGGGGTTGCAAGCGTTTTATTATTCTGAAGAAACAATGCTCATTCCCAGGGAAGATGAATACATTTCTGTTCACATGTCTATGTTCATTTACATATGTACAGGCTTCCTACGGTCATGGACCCACACTGACCTCGTCTTGCGCTGCCATCTCCATTCTAGACCAGAGTGGATGGGCATGCCTTTCCTCTCTTTTCATATCCTTTTTTCAAACTGTATTTCCCCCAGAAAGATACTCCTGTTTGTGCAACTACAGATTTGGGGTTCTGCCTAATATATGAAATTGGCTAATATGTAAATAAGTGTGAAATGATGGCTATCTCCATGGGATTGATACATTATATGGTTTCTGTTCCAATACTAATGAAAAGAAATAGTGTGGCAGTGTGTTGTTACTAAGAGACCGACCATTGATTTCACTGTTACAAAGTTGATCGATTAGTGACACAAATAACATGAAACAGTCTTTCTTTACAGGAACAAAACATATTTCTAAAGCATATTGAAGTTTAAAATATTATGTTTACAATAATCAAGATGTTTTAATCAGTACATTGCTACACTTAGAAGAAATTATATTTCTAGCCTTACATTTTAGTAAGAAAAGAAAACTGATACAAAATAATTTACCAAAAGAAAAAATGAAATAACATTAAAATGGGCTAAAAACAATTAAATGGTCATAAGCTTTAAAAAAGCCACATTTTCCATAACAAAAATAAAAACAATATCATAAATTTATTCAAAATAAGGCCGTGATATATCTTTCAAATACCAATGTATATTGACAATTAGCAACAATTATGATATTCACATGGTTTCTAATTACATTGAAAGCCAGCTGAGATCACAGCTTTTGAAATTATTATTGTTCGGTCTTACTGATAAAATGTGAATATGAATTCATGAACATATCAATGGTTCCTCGGTCTAGTAACTCGGAGCACTAAAGGACATCGGTGAATTTCTTTATCAGACCTTGACAGAGAGATGTGTCTCAGAATGGCATGGTGGCAAGGCCAAGGCCAGAGATGAACAGCATGGAGATGATGACAGCAATGACCTGTCTGAACTATGGAGTCTAGCTGGGTCAAGTAGCTGCAGTTCATAGCTTATGAGACATTTTGGATCTGCTAGGAGAGAAAGACAAGACTTGTAGAGACTGTCGATGGTGGAGTTTGGGAGGATACGTGGATAGGTTGGACAACCAATCACGAAAAGGACAAACATTATCAAGATGATACAAAAATATTCACAATGATATTTACAATAGCTTTTCTTAAAAAATAATACATTTGCATACTGAACAGTACTCTTCTCTTAAAGTGAAATTGAAAACAAATGTGGCAAAATATCAGCTCCAATACTGCTTTAAAAACCAGACTTTTAAAAGTAGTGATGGATGAAGCATGTTTGTTTTTCCTCAATATCTTTGAAATAAGAAACCCGCAGTACATTTACACACAGACACACACACACACACACACACACACCCAGACACAGACACACACACACAAACACCCACTTACAAACACATGCGCCAGCACACACGCACTGAAGCACACATGCGCACGGGCGGGCGCGCGCGCGCACACACACACACACACTCAGAGACATGCAAAAAATCTCTTCCATTCCCCCTTACTTTGGTGATGATAAGCAATGTCCCAATGGTTGATGAATAGTTTAAATTTGCAACAACAAATAATATAAAGGAAAAAAATAACACAATATCAAAACATAATATCACCAGCAAATACATGATAGGTGTGTATTGCTAATATCAGCGTAATCCCTTCAAATGTTAGTGTTAAATCAATCAGACTACATCAGACAGAAATGAAAAGTTGATAGCTGTGGAAGCAACTGAGAAGGAAACACACTAGCTTTACCACTTGGAATATCACTAGACGAGGGCTTGGCACACATGCACTTCATATACTACTTAAACAGTACATAAGTAAACGGGGAGAGAGACGCAACTTTGCAAAAATGGGATTGCGAGCAGCACAAGGCCCATGCAGAGACAACAGCAAGGATGGAGTCCTAGCTAGAAGCAACAGTATAGTTATTACAACCAGTTCTCTTGTGTGCAGTACACCTGCCTCTCCCCTCTGTCTAGTCGGAGGGGAACTACATACATTATGTAACAGTAGAACAGTACAAAAATGCTATTCTCTGGATAGATCTGCCCATTTCAGCATGTGAGTTTGTTTTTGTGGAACCTCTCTCCCAAAAAGGTGACAGCCCAGTCCAACTCCTCCCAGTGCTTGTTCCAATCAGACAGCTCTCCTTCCCTCAGAAAGCTCCCAAAGGAAGGAAGGGGATTCCATTCCACTCCAGCTCCTTGCAAATTATTGTCGGAAGATGAAGTGGAAGCTATTCAATTACTTGTGGGGGGAGGTGTATGTGTGTGTGTGTGTGTGGGGGGGGGGGGGCAGAACAAAAAACAAAACAGTTTGACAGTGAGAGATGAGTCCTCCTGTTGATTTTGTTTCTCCTCTCGTTTCCTTCCCTTTGAGATGTATTTGGAGATGTATTCTTGCATTGCCGTAATCTCTTGTGCTTTTAGAACGATGCGCCACAGACAAACAGTGCTACTAAACCAGTCTGGAGAAAGGGCTGAGACGCTGGGCTGAGCAGTGGCTTCTCAGGGTGGAACAACCATGTAGATATTACACACATTGGAACAACCATGTGGATACATTGGCCAGATAGGGCAGTTTTTGTTTGTTTGTTTTTTACCCCAATTATTTTCTTTTATACAATGAATTCCTTTTCTTCTCGAAAGGAAACAAAATATGAATTTAAAAATGCTACAACACTTTCCTAATGTGCACACAGACGCCGTGTGACATACAAGATCAACTGAACGGAGCTGCACAGTTCAGAGAGATCGCCACAAAGCAGAGGGCGGGCTGGCGCGTCTCGGAGTCTGAAAAGCTCGTTCAGTCAGTCAGTCAGTCAGTCAGTCAGTCAGTCAGTCGGTCGATCTGTCTGTCTGCGCTGGAGGACCAAAACTGTACAGGAGGAAGAAGAGGAAGGGAGTGCATCTTTCTGTTTGTCAAGTACTGAGCGACTGTCCCCGGTTGGACTCCAGGCAGTCTCAACAAGCTCTTAATGAGTGTGTGTGTCTGTGTGTGTGTGTGTGTGCGTGTCTGTCTGTGTCTCTGAGCTGTCTCAGTTGTTTTCAAAGAGCGAGAGGAGGTCATCATTGCTATTGCTCGGGAGATCTGGGGGGTCCAGGTAGGAGAGCAACTCGTCAGGGTTGGCCAGCTCTGGAAGAAGCTGTGGAAAGAAGAAGACACAACGGTCAGGTATCCTTATGGGCAGAGTTGAATCAGCGAATGAATCCTATTTGGCCTGGATCAGTGTAGTGTTAGTCTCGCATAGCCAGACCTATCTCTACACTTCGTTTACGCTGTGCCAGTGTTGGAGAAAGGTCTGGCTGGACTCATTACCATTCGGGGATAGCGGGGGAGAAAAACACTTGAATTTCTTTAAACCAATCACAATCATCTTGGGCGGAGCGGTTGCTACAGTAGATTGTCGTTGTTTCACATAGTCTGAATTGAATCTGATCGGGCCGGGATTCGGTTCAGTCGCCACTGATCGGCCAGTAATAAACGAATTACAAGGCTTATCCCCGAAACCTACATAGCCGCTGAGTCAGACTAGTGCTGTGCTGAAGAGAATGTTGGCCCCACTTACGTCCAGGGATGGCTCAGGCATGTCCGAGGCCCCCTGCCCCCCGGCCCCGCCCTCTAGGCTGCTGGAAGTGTTGAAGGTCAGCTCGCCGTGCGGATGGCTGTTGGGGCCCGACTGCTGCGGGGGCGGGGCCTGCCGCGAGGGCTGGGGAGGCCCGCCGTGGTGCAGCTGAGGCCCCGATTGGCTGCCAGGGTGAGGGGGGCCGTGCAAGCTCTGCTGCTGCTGCTGCTGTAACGAGCTGTGTGTGTGATCAGTGCTGGCAGGATGAGGTATCTATGGAGGGAGGGAGAGAGAGAGAAAGAGGGAGAGACAGAGGGAGGAAGGGAGAGAGAGAGAGAGTGAGAGAGAGAGAAAGAGAGGGAGCGACAGAGAGAAAGAGAGGGAGGGAGGGAGAGAGAGAGGGAGAGGGGAAGGGAGGGAGGAAGAGAGAGAGAGAGAGGTAGAGACACAGAGAGAGGGAGGGAGGGAGAGAAAATGGTCAGAAAACAACAGCCAACACCATCAGTCCAGCGCAAGTGGAGCAGAGCTCTCCTGTGTGTAGCGGTTGGTCCAGGGTGACTCACTGTGTCCGGCATGCTGTGCGAGAGCGGCTTGTCCTGAGCCATCAGGCCGCTGGGCATATCCGGGGGGTGGGACAGCTGGGGACCGGGCATGAAGTCGTTCATCGACGTACCACCAGGGTTCCCGTGGGGGAAGTCAAAGTTTCCGTGCCCTTGGTAACTGTTGCCTATAGGGTCCACAAAACCAAAACCAACACACCCCACTTTAGAGCACTTTCATTTTCAACGCCACTGGGATAGTATAGGGGATTTCGTTTCGGATCATTCGCCGTGTTTAAAACATTGTTGCTACCTTGGCTGCCGTATTCGGTGTTGTTGCCCCCCTGCTGGGCCGGTAGCGAGGGGTAGGGGGAGGGTCCCGGACCGAGCTGGGCGATCATCTCCATCACGTTGGGCATGATCATCTGGCTGGGGCTCATGGTCTTGAACCTCTTGGCCATGGGTCCGTCCGGGTCCTCCTTGATGTGGATGTCAGACTTGATGGCGACGGGTCGCCAGCTGCACGTGGGGTCGATGGTGACCTCCTCGAACTCCGAGCTGAGAGGGAGGGGACAGTGGAGATGGTCAGAGTTCTAACATTCATGGTTATCAGTCGGCGGAAGATTCAGAGGAATCTCTTTCATGAGTTTGTCTCGTGGCTTACTTTTGGATGGCATTCAGGATTCCCCACATGTACTGGTCCACTTCCAGTCCTTCCAGCAACGCTGTTTTACTGAGAGGAGGGATGCCGTGAGAAAAGGGATTAGTCTACGACTGAAGACATACCGCTTGTCCTTGTAATGATATTTGTGATCTACCGCTGCTCTTTCATGTACTGTAGCTGAGCTTCAGAAACATACTTGCATACAGGACACCGCCATGTTCCCCGCTCACAGTTCAGCTGTAAGTACGACTCCAGATCAAAGCACTGCGGAGAAATCATACAAGACAGTCAATCATCATCGCCATAACGATCTCCTGTGATCGTAGGGGAGTGGCTGGTTCGAATCCCAGCTCCTCCTGTCCACATGTGAAGTGTCCTTGGGCAGGACACTGTGTCCTTGGGCAGGACACTGAACCCCGAATTGCTCCCAATGAGCAGGCTGGCACCTTGCATGGCAGCTGGCCGCCATTGGTGTGTGAATGTGTGTGTGAGTGGGTCAATGAGAAGCCATTGTACAGCGCTTTGGATAATAGCACTATATAAGTGCAGTCCAATTACCACGTTACATGGTGCCAAATGAATCCTTCAGAGCAGCTGTACTAGCGGCACAGAGACGAGGCCTATGGTACCTGGACGTGTTTACAGTCATGGCCTCTTGCTGGCAGCTGGATCCGCCGGAAGGTGATTGGACATTTCAGGGAGACCTTGATGGCCGTCTGCTCCACGCCATCCTCGCCGTTGAGAGTGGTGTTCCCAGAGGACGCCGTCACGCTGCTGAAGTTCCTCTTGACTGTGAGAGAGAGAAAGCGTGAGAGAGAGAGACAGACAGAAAGAGGGAGACAGAGAGAAATTCAGGAAGAGAGAGAGAGACAGAGAGGGTGGAGAGAGGGAGAGAGAGACAGAAAGAAAGAGCGATAGAAAGAGAGAGAGACAGAGAGAGAGAGAGAGAGAGAGAGAGAAAGAGAGAGGGTGAGAGAAGGTTACTGCCTATTGGTCAGGTATGATGGAGACACAGAGAGGCTGGATGGTATAGTTATGGATGGTATGGGTATGGATGGTATGGGTATGGATGGTATGGATGGTATGGGTATGGATGGTAGGGGTATAGATGGAATGGGTATGGATGGTATGGATGGTATGGATGGAATGGATGGAATGGGTATGGATGGTATGGATGGTATGGATGGTATGGATGGTATGGATGGTATGGATGGTATGGGTATGGATGGTATGGGTATGGATGGTATGGATGGTATGGATGGTATGGATGGAATGGGTATGGATGGTATGGATGGTATGGATGGTATGGATGGTATGGATGGTATGGATGGTATGGGTATGGATGGTATGGATGGTATGGATGGTATGGGTATGGATGGTATGGATGGTATGGATGGTATGGATGGTATGGGTATGGATGGTATGGATGGTATGGGTATGGATGGTATGGATGGTATGGATGGTATGGGTATGGATGGTATGGATGGTATGGATGGTATGGGTATGGATGGTATGGGTATGGATGGTATGGATGGTATGGGTATGGATGGTATGGGTATGGATGGTATGGATGGTATGGGTATGGATGGTATGGATGGTATGGATGGTATGGATGGTATGGGTATGGATGGTATGGGTATGGATGGTATGGGTATGGATGGTATGGATGGTATGGATGGTATGGGTATGGATGGTATGGATGGCATGGGTATGGATGGTATGGATGGTATGGATGGTATGGGTATGGATGGTATGGATGGTATGGATGGTATGGGTATGGATGGTATGGATGGCATGGATGGTATGGGTATGGATGGTATGGGTATGGATGGTATGGATGGTATGGATGGTATGGATGGTATGGATGGTATGGATGGTATGGTTATGGGGCGTGTGGCCGTGTCTCTGTACCTTTGGTGATGCAGTGCTCAGCGGGCAGCAGTCTCTTCTTCAGTAAGCCCTGGAGGACGGAGCGCACTGACGGCCTGTGGACCAGCTGCAGCACGAACAGGTGCGACTGTGGGGAGAAAGAGTCATCGTCATCATCACCATCACCACCATCATCATCATCATCACCACCACCACCATCGTCATCATCATCACCACCACCATCACCACCATCATCATCATCACCATCATCATCATCACCACCACCGTCATCACCACCACCACCATCACCACCATCATCACCACCACCATCATCACCACCATCATCATCATCACCACCACCATCACCACCGTCATCACCACCACCATCACCACCACCATCATCATCATCACCACCACCACCGTCATCACCACCACCATCATCACCACCATCATCATCATCACCACCACCACCACCATCATCACCACCATCATCATCATCACCACCAACATCACCACCATCATCACCACCACCGTCATCACCACCACTGGCATCATCACCACCATAATCATCATCATCACCACTATCATCATTATCATCATCATCATCACTATCATCACCATCATCCCCATCACATCACCACCATAATCATCATCATCACCATCATCATCATCATCATCATCATAATCATCATCACCACTATCATCATCACCATCATCGTCACCACCATCATCATCACCATCATCACTATCATCGTTACCATGATCACCATCATCATCAACATCACCATCATCGTCATCACTATCATCATCATCATCATGATCATCATCACCACCATCACCATCAACATTACCATCACCACCATCATCATCATCATCATCACCACCATAATCCCCATCATCATCATCATCATCATCTTCGTCATTACAGGCAGTAGCAGCAGGAGCGAGTACTCACACAGCAGCACGCTGTGACTGTGATCTGGATGGTGTTCCTGCCTGGCTGGCACACGTGTTTCAGGTGCAGGGGCTTGTGGGACGTCTTGTTGTCGCCCCGCTCGATGGTGAGGGGAGTGGCGTTAACGCTGACCTGGACAGACGCCGGCCAGTTGGTGTTCATCTGACGGTCCTCGTGGTGGTAGCACTTAAACTGCAACTCCAGGTCCGACCTGCGACAGGGACGGTTCTGTCATTATGACTGAGAGAGCGCAGCGCTGGTGTGTGTAAGCAGGGGTGTGTGTAAGCAGGGGTGTGTGTAAGCAGTGGTGTGTGTAAGCAGTGGTGTGTGTAAGCAGTGGTGTGTGTAAGCAGTGGTGTGTGTAAGCAGGGGTGTGTGTAAGCAGTGGTGTGTGTAAGCAGTGGTGTGTGTAAGCAGGGGTGTGTGTAAGCAGGGGTGTGTGTAAGCAGGGGTGTGTGTAAGCAGGGGTGTGTGTAAGCAGTGGTGTGTGTAAGCAGTGGTGTGTGTAAGCAGGGGTGTGTGTAAGCAGTGGTGTGTGTAAGCAGGGGTGTGTGTAAGCAGGGGTGTGTGTAAGCAGTGGTGTGTGTAAGCAGTGGTGTGTGTAAGCAGGGGTGTGTGTAAGCAGTGGTGTGTGTAAGCAGTGGTGTGTGTAAGCAGTGATGTATGTAAGCAGTGGTGTATGTAAGCGCTGGTGTATGTAAACACTGGTGTATGTAAGTATGTAAGTACTGGCGTGCTGTATATGGAACACAGAGGCTGTATGGTGCAGTTAGCTGAGTAGTACATTATGCATAGAGATAGAGTGTGGAACATTTGTCCCATCTTGTTTTATTCATGTATCTCGGAGCCTCCAGGTGGCGCCCTTACCTCCACATGAGGGTCTGGTGCACGGTGGGCCGTAGATGGAAGACGTGGTTACTGACCGCCAGGTTGTGCTCCAGCCTGAAGGGCTCTAGGACCACCCCGTCCCTCACCGGGAACGTCAGACGCAGCTCCTCGTTGGGATTGGCTGGGGAGGGCAGAGTGGAGAAGAGAGGGGTTACATCATTGATAGGGACATTCAGTAACAGCTGTTACAAGCAGGTTTATGAGAGAAATGCTACTGCATTGTCATCTATTTTTCAAGCATTGTCTGACAATATATTACAATATGTTACAATATACTACTACTGCTAGTAATAATAATAATAATAATAATTTGCTTCTCTTTAGCACTAGATTATGCTCTTATTCCTTTCTGTTTAGAAAGGAGATGCACTTGTGAGTTCTGGCAAGTACTGTAGTAGTACACAGACTGCTTCCGTTAAATGCAATTGCTGTAAGTCGCTTTGGATAAAAGCATCTGCAAAATGACTAATGTAATATATCCAAAGTACAGAATATTTGAGAGTTCTTCTGAGTTCTGTCTCAGCGGGCGTAACGCCTCACCTGGAGGGGGAGGAAGTGTGGTGATATTTGGTTTGATGTCTGGGGGGAACGGGGGCTTGACTTCCTGGTTGGGCGACAGGTACGGGGGGATGCTGCTGCCTGGGGTCATGGGCGGGGTGGGGTTGCCCGGCACCGGGGAGTGGGGGTAGTTACCCACCGGCCTGGGGGGCTGCAGCCGGGATAAACAACAATAACAACAACAACATGACTGGGGGATTACAGCCACGGATGGACGAATGTGTGTTTGTGCTCCCAGACAGGAGAACACCACCGTACAGGAGGCCTAGTGAAGCAGGAAGACTTACGCCGTTCATATGGCCCTGGCTGTATTGATATCCACTCCCAGAGAAGTTGTTGTTCTGGCCGTTAAACTGCTCCTGCTACAAAACAAACAACACAGGAAACACTGTCAGGTTTTGGATTACGTTACCTATGGAGCGGTGCAGGACTGGGATCTGTGTTTCACTGCAGTCGCCCTGTTGGACAGATGGAGGGCTCGTCCAAGGACAAGCTAGAGCCACACCTCTGAGTGTCTGCGGTTGCGTCTGCCTCCTCACCTTGTAGTACTGGCCCATGGTGCCGCTGGGAGGGGGATACTGGCCCGGGATCTGCTGGCCGGGCATCCTTTGGCCAGGGTAGTTAGGGGAGGGGAGGGGCCTGGAGGCGTTGGGGGCGGGGTACTGCCCCTGCTGGCTGGGGAACTGGCTGTTTGGTCCGTACTGCTGGCCGCCGTAGTTAGGCTGAGAGGACAGAAGGGACGAACAGAGACAGTCTGGTAAATCAGCTAGCAGCTGTGAACGTTCTCTTCAAATTAAGTTAATTAACTCTTACTGGTAAGAGGGCGACCAGAGAGAGTACTTATGAATTGATGAATATGAAATTACTTTCTATTTATTTAGGCTCTACAAACGTTATCTTGCACCTTTTAACTTTCCAACCCCGTTTCTAACTAGCAACAAGATTAAAATATTTGTCTAGGAAGCATTTTTGTTATAAATTATCAGAAGAGACGTCTCTGATCTCTCCTCCGCGCTAATTCGGTGTTGGGCAATAGCAGGTCCGTATTGCACAACACCCGCTCACACGCGCATAGACCAGCTGCTCTGAGTGGAGAGAATGGAAAAGCTCAAACATTTGGTTGCTCGTTGAAGGAGGAAACACAAGCAATCTTTGAAACATTTAGGAAAAGTGCATCACATAGGCTACATGTGGAGAACTGCACCGTTTTCGACTACCTAGTAGTTTTCTCGTTATCACCTCGTATGAATGTTTGCAGTCAGAGCTGCTAATGACGTTCTATCATTATGTTATTTCACTAAACATCAAATCCAATCATAAAACAAACAACAGAAACTATGCATGGGTATTAAACACGGATTTGTCTGTAGTTGTGTCAATTGATTGTAGCAACAACTGTTGTGAGCTGCTGTGCGTCATTGTCATAAGGAGTCTGAGCACACTCATGTGGCATGTAAAAAGATAAGGCACGTTCAACACAGAGCTTAATCCATTGGGTGGTTAAAATATATTTTGTTTTAATGTAAAATAACATCTTAAAATCTGCTAACCCTACCCACACAGAGCTAAAATTACACAAACTTGGGATAGTGATTGAAAGCAACCATTCATCAGCTAAATGGTTTGGCTAGAAATTTGAACAATTTTTGCAGCTTTTATAATGCCCTGCAGTGCAGCTATGCAGCTTTGCTTCTTGCTACATTTTGTTTTATTTTTTGTAAAAAATAAAATAAAATAAATATTAACAAGACACATTTTTTATATTTACTTTGGGTAAATTAAGTGTTATATTAATCGGGCTATAAAAATAATTGTAAAAATAATTGTTAAATTAGTTGTTAGATTAATTGACAAAATAATTGCTAGATTAATCGTTAGAAAAATTGTCGTTAGGTGCAGCCCTGCCAATTACACTAATACATACAGGCTCTTCAGCCAGTGCTCCATAAGCCTGGATGTGTATCAGGAATAGCTTATCATAATGCTTTTAACCGGATGTTTGGGATTGTCCTAATATTGGTACAGGAAGTGGGTCTGTTCCAGATTCTACTGCAGGTTCCAGGTGTGCTCACCTCCCCAGGGTAAGGTCTCTTCATGCCCGGCATGCTCATGCCCTGGGGCCGGGGTCCTGGGTAGACCTGCTGGGGCATCCTCTGTCCGTGGCCCCCGAAGGGCCCCATGCCCTGCCCCCGGGGCTGGTTCATGCCCATGGGGGGCCCGCTCATGTTGGGGGTGTTCATGCCGGCCCCCATGTTCCCGGGGAGGGAGGGGGGGCCCCGAGGCCCCTGCTGGTTCATGAACTGGTTGTTGTACGCCTGGTTTGGACCCATCTGGAAAGAGGAGCTCATCTGGGACACATGAACACCCAGAGTTAGCCACCAAAGCATAGCGTGTCTATTTTGTTCACTCCACTCATTTTCTATATTAAAAGTGATCAAAATGCAACAAATCTAAATGGCGCTGATGTGTTTTGTAGTACAGTGTTTCTGTGGAAGCTGTTCCGTGTGTAAGTAAACCTCTCAGCAGAGATGGGGGGGGGTCTTGGTCGTACCGGTCCATACTGACTCATGTCCTTGTTCTGTGTTTCCTGAAGAGCGGCTACCGTGGCGGTGGCAGTGGCGGTCGCCGTTGCAGCGGCGGCGGCCACGGCTGCGGCGGCAGCCGCTGCGGCGGGTTGGCTGAAGTCGGATGGCGGGCGGGAGTGGGGCGGGAGACCCATGCCCCCAGGACCGGCGTTGGGACCCCCGGGGTAACTTAGGAAGATCAAACAGAGTGAGAACACGTCAGGGAATGTAGCCTACACTACAGCGCATCTCAATCCACCTGCAACTGACCAATACAGCCCAATACAACCCCGTACAACCCCCAAATTTCATTATGTATAGACCATTTCGTGGAACGTTCATGTTCAAAACAATAACACCACTTTGGTCCATCTCAACATGCGGTTTGCTGTGACGATAACACTGTCAAGTTAGCTAACATTAGCAGCGGTAGCTAGCTAATGTTAAAAATGACAAGCAGCTACATCTTGAGCCCCCCCAAAGGCAGAACAGTCGATATACTGTACGTACTGTATATACTGTAAATTATAATCCCACCACAGAACAACAGGTTCCCAAAGTTAATTTGGACATTTTGTAAAAGTTTTCAACTTGCTAGCATATGACAATTATTGCAGATTGACGCACCGGACCAAGTCGTTTCCCTAGTGACCAGGCTCCTCCTACTCTCTCCAGGCTCCTCCTACTCTCTCCAGGCTCCTTCTACTCACTTGCCAGCGAAGCCGCCTGCCCCGGGGTAGTTGGGCCGCCCGTACATGCCCTGCTGCATGTAGGCCTGGTTGGAGCCGCCTTTGTTGGGGAACTGCTGCTGGGGCCCTCCGGGGAACTGGGGGGAGTTCATGCCCGGGTTGTTCCCGGTCATGCCCGATGCCATGGGGTTGCCGCCGGGGTTCATGGGGTTGTTGTTGTTAGCCATGTGGTTACCCAGCACCTAGGAGAGAGACAGCTGAGGTTAGGGTTAGGCTTTAGGTTTGTGCCGTTTCACTTGATCTGTAACCACAACGTCTTGTTGGCATACTCGAACCACCTCCTGACCCTATGAGGTAAAAGTCAAAGTCTTTGATTGGAATCTGACGCGACGAAACCAAAACTGCGGTCGCGCATCGCCCCGATGCGGGTCTGAGGGTCCGCAGGTCTGTGGGTCTCACCTGGCTCTGCGAGGTGTTGGTCACTCCCCAGACGGTCGTCACCACGGAGAGAGAGCCTGGGGGCTGGTTGGTGTTCTGTTGCCAGGGAACCGAGTCGTACTGGAAGGAGCCATCGCTGCAGGAAACGGACAGCGCGCAAGGTCAGATCATCAAATACAATATCTGTGGACGTTCTGTCATATTGTGCGGTCGGTACAGTCACACATGGGTGACAGTGAAACACAAGTGTCATTTCTGTAGGGTAGTTTTAGTAAGTACCTGTCTCAATGCGTCACCGTGTTAACATGTTGACCCAAACGGGCACATGTAATCATTAACCACCTGTAGCTGGGCGCGAAGGTACCGCCTCCCTGCACAGGAACATGTAGCACGGCTGTTTGTCTAGGCAGTGATCCGTGAGGTGTGGGTGGAGGGGGGGGGGGTGTTTCATTGGGAATGTGAGGGCTTTCCCCAGGGGTAGCACAAACACACACACACACACACACACACACACACACACACACACACACACACACACACACACACACAGCAGACTGAACACTGACCCGTGTGAGAGGGTGGGCTTCATGGAGCTCATGGGGGGCTGCATGGGCACCTTCCCCGGGGGCTCGTTCTGTCTGTTCTTCTGGTGGCGAAGGAGCAGCAGGCGTCCCAGCTCCTCACACCAAGACGACAGCAGCGCTGGAGAGAGAGAGAGGGAGGGGGGAGAGGGGAGAGGGAGAGGGAGAGGGGGGGAGAGGGAGAGGGAGAGGGAGAGAGAGAGACGGGGTCGACGCATCAGTGCTGTTGTGCTCCTGGGGGGGGAATATCTAATGCATGTGTCTTCTACAAAAAAAAAAAAACAGCAACCCCAACCCGCCCACACTCTCTCTCCCGGGGAGAGGGACTGCAGTTTTCCGAGGGGGAGGAAGGAGCAGATGAGGCAAAAACAGAACGGAATAGAAGCCACTGAGAAAAAGGTATAAAAGGAAATTGAAATGTAATGGCCCAGCTGACGGTGCAATGCATAAAATCCCCATAAGGAACAGAAGGAGCTGCCAACAAACGACGCAAACGACGACCCGGCCTGTGTTGCTACCGGTTGTCGCCACCAGGGGTCGCTCTGGGCCTTTGGTTGGGCAGCGGCCATGCCTCCCCCTGGGCTGGGTACTCGCCACAGACAGCGCTTGATGGAATCATACGCTTTTCATCTGCAGTGTATCTTTAGCACTGTGCCAGCTACAAAAAAGACTCACTTTCTCTTTTTGCTTTGTTTTTTATTTATTTATCCCCCACTCTCTCTCTCTCTCTCTGGCGGTACGAAAGAAAGGGAATGTGGATCCAATCAAAGCAGAGGGCGGCCGGCCACCTCCTCTTATGATTCACAGCAGCGCTGGTGGCAGCGCTCCCGAAGCACGGACACACAGACAGGGACAGACACACAGACAGACACACAGACAGGGACAGACACACAGACAGACACAAAGTCAGACACATAGAGACAGACACACAGACACAGAGACAGAGACAGACACACAGACAGGCAGACACACAGACACACACACAGACAAGGACACACAGACAGACAAACAGACACAGACATAGACTAACTGTCCTAAAAACTATTGTACTGTACATTCACCCTGCTGGCTGACAGAACGGCCGACCGTTATACCACCATTACTATGTGAGAGAGTAGAGATGGAGAGGGAGGGAGGAGAGATGACAGGGGGGAGAGATGGAGGGAGGGAGGGAGGGAGGAGAGAAGGAGAGGGAGGGAGGAGAGATGACAGGGGGGAGAGATGGAGGGAGGGAGGAGAGATGGAGAGGGAGGGAGGAGAGATGACAGGGGGGAGAGATGGAGGGAGGGAGGAGAGATGGAGAGGGAGGGAAGAGAGATGACAGGGGGGAGAGATAGAGGGAGGGAGGGAGGAGAGATGGAAGGAGGAAGGGAAGGAGGAGAGAGAAATGGAGGAAGGAGAGAGATGGAGGGAGGGAAAGGGAGGGAAAGAGGAGAGATAGAGAGGGAGGGAGGAAAGAGATGGAGGGAGGGAGGAGAGAGAGAACAGCAGGCTGATGGGGATGATGGACAGGAGGACAAACAAAAGCGTCTGTCTCTCTTCATAAACATGGCAACTGAGATGTGGCCAAACACACACACACACACACACATGCACACACACACACACGCCTACACACACACGCACACAAACATGCACACACACTCACACACACACACGCACACACACACGCACACACATCCACACACACACACTCCCACACACACACAGTCGTCAGCTACACACACACACACACAGTCGTCAGCTACACACGCGCATGCACACAGACACGCACGCAAGCATAAACAGGATGTGAGATGTCCACTGAGAATCATGCCTAATGTTCCAAAATATATGGAACATAATATCCATAATATATACAAAATATATGTCCAAAAAGAATACAAAGTAGCAGTGCACACACGCACACACACACGCACACAGACCACATCCTCTCACTCAGCCCACTCAAGGCAGTGCCTCGTGCCCCAGAAGGCACCTCTCCTTTCATTGGAACACTGAGCACACCAGGCCTGCTCTGTGGAAAGATGAGGGCTGGAATACAAAAGACATGTACAGATGGTGCCAGCACACTCTCTCTCTCTCTCTCTCTCTCTCTCCATCTCCTCCCCCTCTCTTCTCCTCCCCACCTCCCACCACTCCTACTCTCCTTTAAAAGCAGCACGGCGCCCGGTCTCAGAGGCAGCTGGGTCTTTTCTTTCTCGCTCGCTCTTTCTCTCTCCCTTGCTCTCTCTCTCTCTCTCCCTTGCTCTCTCTCTCTCTTTCTCTCTCCCTTGCTCTCTCTCTCTCTCCTTTGCTCTCTCTCTCTCTCTCGTTCTCTCTCCCTTGCTCTTTCTCTCTTGCTCTCTCCCTCTCTCTCACCCCCTCCCCTGCTCTTGGCAAGACAGGTGCCAAGAGAGAGAGAGACTGCCCTGTTCCTCTGGGGGAACGATCTGGACTGGAGCTGGGCCTGGAGGTGAGGGCTGGGTCTGGAGTTGAGGGCTGGGTCTGGAGGTGAGGGCTGGAGGTGAGGGCTGGGTCTGGAGGTGAGGGCTGGAGGTGAGGGCTGGGTCTGGAGGTGAGGGCTGGAGGTGAGGGCTGGGCCTGGAGTTGAGGGCTGGGCCTGGAGGTGAGGGCTGGGTCTGGAGGTGAGGGCTGGGCCTGGAGGTGAGGGCTGGGCCTGGAGGTGAGGGCTGGGCCTGGAGGTGAGGGCTGGGTCTGGAGTTGAGAGCTGGGTCTGGAGGTGAGGGCTGGGCCTGGAGGTGAGGGCTGGGCCTGGAGGTGAGGGCTGGGCCTGGAGGTGAGGGCTGGGCCTGGAGTTGAGGGCTGGGTCTGGAGTTGAGGGCTGGGCCTGGAGGTGAGGGCTGGGTCTGGAGGTGAGGGCTGGGCCTGGAGGTGAGGGCTGGAGGTGAGGGCTGGAGGTGAGGGCTGGGTCTGGAGGTGAGGGCTGGGTCTGGAGGTGAGGGCTGGAGGTGAGGGCTGGAGGTGAGGGCTGGGTCTGGAGGTGAGGGCTGGGTCTGGAGGTGAGGGCTGGGTCTGGAGGTGAGGGCTGGGTCTGGAGGTGAGGGCTGGGTCTGGAGTTGAGGGCTGGGTCTGGAGGTGAGGGCTGGGTCTGGAGGTGAGGGCTGGGCCTGGAGGTGAGGGCTGGGCCTGGAGGTGAGGGCTGGGTCTGGAGTTGTATCCTGGTATGACCATCCCGATCTAGCAAGCTCACTGCTTCGCTCCGCAATATCAGTCTGGCCTTCGCCCCATAGAGAGCGATTCAAGGGCAAGGGTACTTGCCTTGACAAACACCTTCAGCCAATCAGCGTTCAGCAAACTTTTGCCAAATCCAGTCGGAAGAACGGCAAAAACGTCTTTTCCACTGAGAAACTCCGCTAGTGCATACTCTTGTTCTTGTTTAAGTGTTGTGATTAAGTCTATTTCTGCAATAACTGCACTTATAGCTGCGTTTATTCTTCTAACGTTAATGTTACCACTCGTTGCTTCGGGAGCTGCCATGTTTGTTTAGCGAGCGGCAGGGACTGGGTCTGGAGGTGAGGGCTGGGTCTGGAGGTGAGGGCTGGAGGTGAGGGCTGGGTCTGGAGGTGAGGGCTGGGTCTGGAGGTGAGGGCTGGGTCTGGAGGTGAGGGCTGGGCCTGGAGGTGAGGGCTGGGCCTGGAGGTGAGGGCTGGGTCTGGAGGTGAGGGTTGGGTCTGGAGGTGAGGGCTGGAGGTGAGGGCTGGAGGTGAGGGCTGGGTCTGGAGGTGAGGGCTGGGTCTGGAGGTCAGAGCTGTTGAAAACTGGGGCCCACTTCTGACGGAGACCAGCCAAGGCCCTCCGATGGCTCAATTAAATCCTGTTGTTATCAGTATTCTCTCCCCAGAAAGGGCTAACTTGCACCTCTCTCACGTGTTGATAAACAGGTCTCTCTGCAATCCCCCGAACAGTGGTACTGTGACTTGCCGCGGGACGGGCATATCCCCCTTTTAACATGCCGCCCGGAGCTCCCGGACCGGCGCCGTGAAAACGGCGAGCCCGCGTGGAGCACGGGGGGTTGCTGAGAGGGACAGGCTCCCGCCCCGCCACTTAAAGGAGAATTATTCTACCCCGCCATTAGGTGAGAGCTTATCGCCCCACAAAATCACCACCTCCGCCGAGCCCCACCTGCTTAAAGGGGCAGCGATCCGCCGTTCGGCTCAGAGGATCAACTTCAGGCTCTGGATGACAGGCTGTGAAGTGCCAAACCCCCCCCTCTCGCAGCGTCTCTCCCTCCTCCTCCCTCCTCCTTCTCCTGACAGGCTGTGAAGTGCCAACCCCTCGCAGTCTCCCTCCTCCTCCTCCAAAACCTCGTAGAGGACAGCAGGGACGGTGAACACAAAAGGATCACTGTTTCTGTTCTCTCCACCCCCTCCTCTCAACACACTCATCCGTCTCTCCGCTACGCGTCACGCCAAAATGTCAGATAATCGTCTCAGGTGTTAGACTTATCTAGGATCCCGTTTTGCCTCTGACAAAAGTCTGTGCCAAGTTGATACGGCTAGCGTAGTCCGCGATAGCTTCAAACTAAATGTACAGTAACTGCCGTTTACGATATGCACAGTCTCGCAAAGCCAGGCCTATCTCCACACTTTGTTTACGCTGGAGAAAGGTCTGGGCCAGACTTATTACCATTTGATGGGGGGGGGGGGGCTGTATTTCTTTAAACCAATCGCAATTGTCTTCGGCGGAGCGGTTGTTAGGTTGTTTTTTTCACGCAGTCTGGAAGAATCTCCCATCACCACTGACTGGCCGACCACATGAATCCTCGCCACTGGTTGGGCGGTAATAAACGAATGACAAGGCTCATCTCCAACACCTCCATCCGTTGAGTCAGACTGCTACATGCTCGACGCTAACGTTGGTCTGCGACGTGTTGTTAGCTCTGTGTCAAGCGCAGAAAAGGGCTAAGCGTAGCCTCGTGCGCTTGCCTCCGGTATCGTCTACGGGGTGCGGTCGTATCTGAGATGCGCGTATTGATATTCCGGTGCTCGGCCGCGTCGCGTGACGGTCATCTAGAGTGAAGGGCCGTGATGCGTCCACCGGGACTAGCTGGGTGGCTCGGAGCCAGGGGCGCTGCTCCCTCCAAGCCCGGCGCTCTCTGTCAGAACGGGCCCGGGGGAGACATGACAAACGATGCAGACTGCCTCCCTGACAAGTCGCTCAATGCTCCTCACCATGATAATGCTGTGTCGCCCCGCCTCTCGGAGAAAGCGAGCGTCGTTGATCCATCACCAGAAGGGCCGTGGGTAACGGTACTTCTCCCATAAAATGTCTTCTGAACTGAAACGGATCGCCAGCGTATTTCCTTGACCCGAGCGGAGAGACAGGGCCCCAGGGCACGGCGCTTGATCCCAAGGGGGACATGAGGCGCACGGGGGGTCTTTAAAATCAGAATCTTTGTCGATTGTTGATTTCCTGATAGCGATATATAAAATAAAGTTATTATTATTATTATTATTAGAAGGAGGGCTTCGCCAAACACTCTAGTTCTACCCGCCCTCTCTCTCTCTCTCTCTCTCTCTCTCTCTCTCCCCTCCCCCTCCATGTCCTGGCACGGGATCTTGGGTAGGCAGCAGGTATGGCAGATGCCCAGGGCTCTCATGAGCCCCCACTCTCTCCCTCCTTCTATCTCCCTGTCTCTCTCCTTCCCTCTTTCTCTCTCTCTCTCCATCTCTCTCTAATAGACACCTGCTCCCTCATCAACCCAGGGCCCTGGCGAAGGCCTCCCACCTGGCTCAGTATGTGTCCCACCAGACACACACATGTCCACCCCTTAGGTCTACACACACCGAAACACACACACACACACTCACACTCACACTCACACTCACACTCACACTCACACTCACACACACACACACACACACAGACACGCACACACACGCACACACACATATCCATCCCTCAGGTCTACACACACTGAAATACACAGACCCACACATGTCCAGCCCTCAGGTCTACACACGCCGAAACACACACATGTCCACCCCTCAGGTCTACACACACTGAAATACATACACACACACACACACACACACACACACACACGTCCACCCCAAGCTCTACACACATAAATACAGAGACACACACATGGACTTCCATCGCCTACTACTAACACATTTCCGACTAATATAAAGAAACAAGGCTCATGTAGTCAACCAGTGTGACATAATGTTGCCCCTCCGAACAGCAGATGTGTCAGTACAGACCCAAATCACACAAAGCCAACGGTCGGTTTGAAGACCCGTAACCCGGAGGCCCTGAGAAGAGAAGAAAGCCTGACAAACTAACGGGAGTGTCTCTGGTGAACTCTCCTCTGAGTAAAGTTGGCTCAGTCTCCCTCCAGACCTCTCCCCCTCCAGACCCCTCCCCCTCCAGACCCCTCCCCCTCCTCTGATTAGACGGGTCTGTACGGACCCAAGTCCTCAGTCTGCTGCTGGCCAAAGTCAATTAAACCCAGAGAGAAAAGGGCTATGGAGGGCCTGGTATCCCCGGTTACTGGATTCATCTACAGGGCCATGCGGGGCGTTCATTCTAGACCGCCGACAGGCAACGTCCCCGGGTCCGGCTGCCCTTTCAGTGACGGAATAATGTTGCGTGATTCGCCTCATAAAACCAACAAAGTGATATGAATAATTGAGGTGTTGCAGCGGACGGCGGCGCTGGGCCGTAGTTGCGTAGTCCGGCCGCCAGACCGTCCTGCGCTGCGCCTCTCTGGGGTGGGGGGGGGTGGGCGGGCCGGGGTCGTAAATCATCCGTCTCCCCTCTCTCCCGGGTCTGTGACACACCGCGTTCGCCGCGGAGCCACCGAGGGACCTCCTGGCACACGTCAAAACCTCTCTTTGTCTGCTGCCCAGATGCCACAAATTATACATCGCTGCCAATTTGATAATGTGAGGGAAATGACTGGGCGGGCGGGGGCTTTTGGTTCACGCGTGCGTGTGTGTGAGTGTGAGAGACAGAGGGAGATCTGTATGGAGCAGCTTTATGAGTGTAAAGCAGGTATAACAGGGTACAGAGCGGTCTGAGCATGACAGGCCAGCATGTCGGCCCCAGCTGGCCGCTCATCCATGGTGGTAGAACCAGACTGACACTGGGGCTGCAGCATGGAGGAACAGATGGTGTTTAGAGGGCCTCCGCACTGTCCACTATACACACTGTCCACTGTACACACTGTCCACTATACACACTGTCCACTATACACACTGTCCACTATACACACTGTCCACTATACACACTACATACTGTCTACTATACACACTGTCCACTATACACACTGTCCACTATACACACTGTCCACTATACACACTGTCCACTATACACACTACATACTGTCTACTATACACACTGTCCACTATACACATTACACACTGTCCAATATACACACTACACACTGTCCACTATACACACTACACACTGTCCACTATACACACTGTCCACTATACACACTACATACTGTCTACTATACACACTGTCCACTATACACACTACATACTGTCCAATATACACACTACACACTGTCCACTATACACACTACACACTGTCCAATATACACACTACATACTGTCCAATATACACACTACACACTGTCCAATATACACACTACATACTAGTACTGTCCACTATACAGTACACACTGCCAACTATACACACTACATACTGTCCAATATACACACTACACACTGTCCACTATACACACTGTCCACTATACACACTACACACTGTCCACTATACACACTGTCCACTATACACACTACATACTGTCCACTATACACACTGCCCACTATACACACTACATACTGGCCACTATACACACTGTCCACTATACACACTACATGCTGTCCACTATACACACTGCCCACTATACACACTACACACTGTCCACTATACATACTACATACTGTCCACTATACACACTACATACTGTCCACTATAAACACTGACAACTATACACACGACACACTGTTCACACAACACACAGTCTACTATACACACTGACCACTATAAACACTACACTCTGTCCACTATACACACTGACCACTATACACACTGCACACTGACCACAATATACAGCACACCGTTCACTATACACACTCCACGCACTCCACAATGTCCACAATATACACTGTCCATTATACACACTACACACTGTCCACAATATACACTGTCCACTATACACACTGTCAACAATACACACCACACACTACACACTGTCCACTATACACACTGTCTACACTGCACACTGTCCACAATACACACTGTCCACACTAAACACTATCCACACACTGGCCACACTCCGCACTGTCCACTATACACTGTCCACACTACACAGTGTCCACACACACTGTCCACAATACAGTCTACACTACAAAATACACACTGCCCACACTACACACTGTCCACTATGCACACTACACACTGTCCATGCTACACTCTACACACTGTCCACACTACACACTCTCGACTACACACTATCCACAATACACACTCCACACTTTCCACACTACATTTTACACACTACATCCTACACACTACACATTACATTCTACACACTGCGCTCAGCAGCTTGAGTTAACACATGGTGGTTACACAGTGCGAGAGAGAGAGAGAGAGAAAGAGAGAGAGAGAGAGAGCGGTTCTAGAACGGTTCTCAAACATCGGACTCAACCCACGCCGAAACTCTCCTCCTCACCGCCTGGGTTGCCGAACGCTTCGCAACATATTCTGTCTCATTAAGCCATGCGGCGGCGAGTTGATGAGGTAGTGTGCTGGGGTGTGAAGAGGAAGGGGGCCAGATGCATGTGAGAATGTCACTCCTGCCGTGGGTAATAAAAATGTGACATGATATTTCCCCTGACCTCCATGGCAGACAGGGCCCTCTTAGCAGTTGCACCCCGCAGTCCGGGGGCCGTGACCGGTGAAACGTATCCTTAGCCGGGGGAACAAATTGATATCGCACCACAACACGGTAGCAAATATTTGCCGGCAATGGGAGCTAATTTCTATAGGAAACTTTGCTAGGCATTGTTGATTTAAAGCACGTGAACAGTTCTAAAACACTCCGGTGTCCAGGCCAGATAGCTCCCTCATTGCTGCAACTCATCTTTGTACACCACTTTTCTACCCTCTTTCCCTCTCTCTCTCTCTCTCTCTCTCTCTCTCTCTCTCTGGGAAGCCAGTGAAGTTGGAGCCATGTCAATGGGTACTTAAGCCCATGGCCTCACGGGGAGCCAGACTTGCTGGCTGGGTTTTATGGCCCATTTCAGTGCTGCCCCGGCTTAAATAAGGCCTCCTGCTGGCCACATGGCCGCAGTGTCGTGCCATGTCCATCCGGCAAGAGGGAACACTTGGCCCCATGCCAAATAGGTATTACTGCAGCCAGAAGCATATGTTGCCATGCAGAGGCAAGGGGCACAAAAAAACAAAACAAGGAACGTGGTGGATTTAGCGTATCTGGGCTGCCGTTTTGATGTTCTGTGTTCTTTGTTGCTCCATCAACAGTCATTGGTTGGTGACTTTTTTTTTCCTTTAATTGATTTTGCACTCTAGCACCACTACTGGAAAGTGTAAGTCAAAGACAGGACAACCAGCATAAAATGAATTACCCACCGTGAAAACATCAAACTGAAGATCAATGGTACTCCTATATTGTCAAGCCAATTAAAGACAGACAATAAGGACTTCAGAAAGTAATACAAAAATGTAATGTACAGTAAGTTAGTCTCTATTGTAATGTAGCTCAGTGTGTAGAGTCCTTCAGGGCAACTTAAAGAAAGTCCAAGGCACTGTTCTGTTGATAAAAATATGAAAAAGCCTTTATTGATCGATGGCTGTGACATAAAAATGCTGAGATAATGACACATTTCAGCCTGCCTCACGGTGGTCAGGTCACGAAAACAGATAACATTATATACAATACCAATCAGTCAACCAATCAGTCAATCAATCAATCAATCAATCAATCAATCAATCAATCAATCAATCAATCAATCAATCAATGTGAAAACCAATCTAATGGATCATGTGAAAGACAAGATTGCACATCGGAGCCAATTACAGAGCACACAGTAAGACACATCAAAATACATAAAATATACAAATATACTGTACACCATGTCCAAACAAAGTATGAAGGGACAAGAGACAAAACTGAAAGAAAAAAAAAAGTGGGTACTCAATAAAGAAAAATGGCATGAGACATTGTAGTATAGACATGCGAGGAGGCATTGTACTACTGTATATTGAATAGTGAAGTACATCTGTCCAGTTTTGGGGACACAAGTACTTTTTTGAGAGAGGCTCCTCCTTTCAAGGGATTTGGCTTTGGTGTCATGATGATGATGATGATGATGGTGGCATGATTGAGGATATCTGTCTTATAGCCCCTGTATTTGAATCTTTGGTGTATGCATGATGGAGGATATCTGTCTTATAGCCCCTGTGTTTGAATCTTTGGTACATGTCTCATGCCATCAAGGACATAAAGAAAAAGAATAAGGGCACTGTACAAAGTATTCCTTTGTACCAAAGATTGTGGACGTTTTTACATCACACGCACCAAATGCAGACTTATAGAGAGAGAGAGAGACTGGTTTTGTCTCTTGTCCCTTCATATACTTATTTGTATATTTTATAGATTTCGATTTACCTTACTAGGTTCTGTAATGGGCTCCTATGTGCAATCCTGTCTTTCACATGACCAATGAGGTTGATTTTCTGATTGATTGATCGATCGATTGATTGGACTGACTGATTGGTGTCGCTATATAATGTTGTGTGTTTTTGTGATCTGACTACCTTCAGCACCCTCTTTTGGAAGGATTCTACACATTGAGCTACATTACAAAGGAGACAAACTTAATTTTGTATTACTGATCTAACCCATCCCAAAGAGCACAGAGTCTTGTTTTCTTGTTTGCATGATTGTGGACCCACGCAACGCTCCTACCCAATAATTTCATTATGTCGAAGGACTTCAGGACCTCTGAATGAGAACTGCATTATGAGCAAAATATTCTAAAATAAGCCGTTTATCTAGAAATGATACTGCCTGTACATTCACCCCCTCCAACAAGGGATTATCCTTACCTCAGACATACAGTACATCTGGCTCTTCCAAGCCAGTGAATAACAGTTAGAAAACATTAAAGGTACAATATCAAGCTGATCTAATGCACATTTTCAACACCGCTTAAGATAGTCACTTGGTCTGACTGGTGACCGGCCCACGCATAAGTAGGCCACAGTTTCGTGAAATAATCTCGCTTGGCATACTGACGGAAAATCATCTTGTCAAAAACAGGGCACGCCGTTCAGAACTAAGGAAGAGGTCTGTTGTGTTTACTCCCCCTGTTCAGAATTCCTTATACATAAATCCCCTCAGCCTCAATTCAGTCTTCAATCTGTTAATGCATGTCTTCCGCTGCGAGAGTAAGAACTCCCCCAAACCAAAACCAGTACTTAATTCAGTACTATCTGGCAAGCCATCAACAAAATCCACCATGTGTTAAAAGACAAGGAAAGGAAGCTTTCAAGGACCAAAAAAAACGGGGAAATCTATTTCTCTTTTATTCAACCAGCCAACAAACCAATAAATTGCCTTCCTCTAACAGAAATACTGTACAGATATTATCACAGTAAATCAATAACTCATGTTTGATGTTTTGTACCACATAAAACAACCCCAAACCATAATCTATTTTCATAAGAAATAAAAATAAAAACAATAAAATCAAAGCATATCTGACTGAACCCTTGACCCTTTGACAAGAGAATGGCTTCTGTCAACATGTGCACTCCTATCTCAGGCTGACCTACGAAGAAGGCAGACTGTTTCCCTGAGCAACAGGCTGCTATTAACGAAGGCGGAGTCTTAATCCCCCGTCCACAATGATACTAATTAGGGACGGAGCAGCTGCAGCGAGGCTAGCGGCCGCCTCCAGGGATGATGGGAAGGGCCAGCAGGTCCATGGCGCCACACGCTGGTGGCACGGTCACCTGTGACCTTTTCACGGCGTGCATGGAGTCAGAGGAGTGGAGGGAAAACACACACTAGAGGAGTCTGGGTAATGTCCCGACAAACACGGTCCCTCCGATTGCCACACAGACAAACACCAAACACGACCATGTTGCTAGGATATCCCTTCCCAGAGGCTCCCAAACTAACTCACACTGGTCTTTCCTTCCTATATGTATGTTGAGGAGAACCTTGCATTCACTCACGTACACTCCATAAAAGGGATATGCAGATTATTAGACTTCTTTCATTTTAATCCTGGTTAGTTGGTTTTAATCCTTGTACCGTCATTCCTGGTAGTGATTTGAATACATTGCACAGCATTCATAATGACAGGAACATCCCAACCAAAAAGATCTCACTTGAACATTAAAGACACGAGTGGTTGTGCTATGGCAAAAGCGGAATGATGAAACAATATATGTAGACGACCATGCTTCATCACATCGACGACAGACAACAGGGCAGCAGCCAATGCAGCCTGGCGGCAAGCCTGCATCTCCCCTCAATGACCAATCAAGAAGCACATCTGATGCACACGCCATTCCATGTACGGTATGCCTGTGTAGGGCCCTTTGTGTCGACGGAGACAAAGAAAGATACTGCGATGATGATGGTTGAATCCAGCCAATGTGTACATGACTTTGCCGTACAGCACTTTGACACATAACAGGTACCTGAGTCAGTCTGACATCTCCTGCAGGTGGTGGTCTCTGTAGGGTTCAAATTCAACATTTTACTATGGGAATTCAGAGATCACAGCATTTCTGAGGCGCTCCACGTTAAGAATGCATGAAGGCACACTAGCGGAGCAGCTTAGCTAACAAAAATCCACAACAGTTGTGCATTTTGGGATAAAAGCATGACATTTGATACACTTAATAGCCAAAGGTATATCACAAAAATTGGGATATTGAGCCATCGTGAATTTTCAATATGTCGGTCATAGCAGCCATTTACAGTAGGAACCCTATTGTTACCCTTGGATTTTCCACTAGTACTCTTTTCCAGGACTTGGTCAAATAACTCAATGAGATGTACTGTACTGTAAATGAATGAAACCAGGTGTGATTGTGTCTTTCCTCATGGGAAACAAATATGCCTGAAGAACCCATAGTCTCCGCCATGATGGATTTTTCTGCAGATTGAAAATTTGGCAAAACCTATAAAGCCTTTTTTTATAAAGTCTAAATGGTCTGAAGTTGCTCATGGACATGTACAATATGGTGCATGTCTCCCTTTAGAGTGTGAACAGTTAAGAGTCTATTCTATATTGAATATTGAAAATTCATGATGGCTCAATGTTATTTATTGGGGGAATGCCTTTGTCTCTAAGTGTACCAAATGTCATGTTTTTAATGCAAAAAGCACAATTGTTACAGTTATCTGCCCCACTACACAGGCATAATTGATCATGAGAAATTATTCTTTCACAATCCCACTTTGAGAGATTGAAAGGGCTATTGACATGGGTGTACAATAGCGTGATCCTAAGATTGACTCCAGTTTACTTGCACATTTGTCAGAATTTCCTGCTACACCCTAACACTGAGGCAACGGCCACGCCCTAAGTGACGCCACGCAAGAGAGTGTGACTATCAACATGACCTGCGAGCGCCGAGCTGAAACATGGTGTTGTAAAGATGAAAAGAAAATTAATTAGAAAGCTAATTAGTTGACTTTCAGATTTAAAAAAAAGTTTGGATTCAAAAATGAGATCACTGATAATCACCTCAATCTAGTCCTGTTCTCTTCTAAGCGCCTGTCAACCCTCAAGCACTTACTCTATCAGGTACCGAGCTCAACCTCTTCTAGATCTGCTCAGTCAAGTGCTTTCCTCTCTACTCCTCTATGAAATCCAGCCCACGGCTTGCAGAAAAAAAGCTTGATGAGCAACATCAGTTCATCCGTCAAGTTGGTGACGAGTATGTTCAACTAAATGGTTCGCCCACTAGATGCGCTACTTGGGGAATTTCCGAAAAGCTGCACCATCGATGTGTGCTCCCTGCTTTCATGTCTTCCTCCTACGTCTAATTCAGATAGTGTCAAGGAGGAAGAGATCTCCACCTGTAGGTCGGGCAGAGAGGGGAGCCTTCTGCTCTCCTAAGGGGGCTTTCTCATCCCGGCTGCACATGAAAGGATCCTGGGATGCATGCTGGTTCTCCTCACACTCTCACACACTCTCTCACACTCTCTCACACACTCACACACACACACACACACACACACACACACACACACACACACACACACACACACACACACACACACACACACACACACACACACACACACACACAGCAATAGTTGTTTTGATTCGGGGGGTTTGGCACGAATCAAGGCCGTAGGAGTTAGGATGATTTCGCAAATCGAGAGCACATCTCTGATAGCGAGAACCGGGGTGGCGTTCTGAGACGCGGGGCAGCGGCGGCAGCGCGTCAGCCGTCTCCCACCGAAGGGTTAGCCTGTTGCAAAACTCTCTCTAGTCTCTGCATGTCTGGGCCGCCCTTGAGTGGCAGACACAGAAGGAAAATCGCAGAATAATTCCCACAAGCAGTAATTAAGATGCGTTAGCAGTTTGAGAGACGGCCTCGGAGGAGCTGTGTGATTATACTTAAAGCGGCCCACTGTTGACGGATGGAGGGAGCGTAAATAACAATAGACGTCTCAAAAGCTGCTCTGTCAGTGGAATGACGTTGTAGAAGAATTACTGTCCACCCACGTTTGTGAGTAGGAGCGATGGAAATTTCCCTCTCGAAAGGAACATTCATTTCATCTTGGTGTCTTTGAACATTATGTTGTCTTTGATGGGGTCTTGCAGCTGTCAAACAGTACACAGTAAGCTACCTACACTACAGTTAAACACCTGAAGATCGCGACCTGTTGTACAAAACAAGTCAATGTGTGGAGCAGGAAGTGGTCGAGCCATCTACTGTACTGTATACATTGCCAAATCAGCGTCTACGTCTAAGACTGCACAGGTTCCCATAAGGGAGGGATGGCTGCGTAGCCTTTGGCTGAGCTCAGCCGGTTAAGCTGGTGCTGGGGGTGAGTTCACTGAACTGCTAAAATGTCTTGTGGAATACGTCGCCCCCCCAAGTAGGTCAGCGCGACTCCCAGAGATAATCAAGGCCATTTTGACCCCTTCCGTGTGAGCGGTAACTGGGTCAAACAGGCTCAGTTGCTGCAACTCTATCATGTGAATTGCTGTGAGGCACTGGTCCTCAAACTCCATTCCGTTAGTTTAAGGCGTAGCGGGGGGTGGGGGGGGGGGGAATCTCTACTGCCCTCTACCCAAGGGTACAATAATGTGACGTTAACTCCCTGCTGCTGAACCTTCATCCCCCATGTCAGGGAATGCGCCCCCCTCCCATACACACACACACCAATACACCCCTCTCAAGTGCTGTCTCCTCCTTGTGACAGCTCACAGCTTCACACTCTGTCCTATTCACGGCGGCGGAGTGGCTCTCCCCTCCCCCTGTCAGTGCCACCCGCGTCTCGGACAGACTTAGTCACACCGTCGGCCACGGCAACGTCACTTGGCTGCCTGTTGGTCGGTCGGTCTGTCTGTCTTATTTTCTCACTCTCCGCTGCACAGGAAAAACGGGGGCTCGTGTCTAGAGAGACACTTCTGGGCAGGAGTCTGCGATAGCAGGACAAAGAGCCTACAGGGCAGAGCCTTAATCTCTGCACTACTGAAGCCAGCAGCTATTTTAAAGCTTTCTGTCCCTCTCTCTCTCTCTCTCTCTCACCCCCTCCCACCATCATTTTCTCTCTCTCTCTCTGTATCCCTCTCTCTCGTCCTCCCCCTCCTCCACCCTCCCTCTCTTTCCTCTGTGTCTCAGGGCAGCTTCTCTCTCTTTCTCTGTTTGTCTCTCTCTCTGTGTTTGTCTCTCTCTTTCTGTTTCTCTCTCTCTCTCTGCTTTCCTCCCTCCACTCCCCCCTGCTTGTCCAGTGACTGCACAATGCACATCAATTATTCATCTCCGGGTCTCTCGATTTTCACAGGCAAAACCAATCACAGATGGAGTCGGCGCTAATAGGCTCCTGCTGTACTCGCCACCGGTTCCCCTGCACTCGGTGCAACGAATCCCCAGGAGAAGCGCTGGGGGGAGAACGGGTTAAGCTTCAGAACGGGGGGGAACTTCAGACGACCGTAGCAGGCAGAGGAGGACACACATTTGGATGAGAGCGAGATGCACAGCTTGCCACAAATAACTCCGCGACTGAAACATGGAGCCGGCTTCTGTAGCGCTAAGGGTTAAAGAGAGAGAGAGAGAGAGAGAGAGCGGTGGGGGGGATGAGGGAGAGAGGGGGGGGGGGGGGGGAGAGGGGAGTGGGAGGACAGTGAGAGAGAGGGAGAGAGAGAGAACCAAATGCTTATCTCCTCACCTCAGACGTATGCAGCTGTTATTGATGTCTCTTCTCTTCCTGTCTAGTGATCCATTGCTCGCTCTCCCAATACACACATCACACAGAAGCAGCCACCGCCACTTCGCCAGAAGGGAGAGGGAGGGGGAAGAAGAGAAAAAAAAAGGCAGGCAGGCAGCTCACATTTCAAACTTGCAAGGGGGGTGGTGCCTAATGTGCTAGACAGCCTGGGTCCTGGCCGGGGTCCAGAGCCACGGGTAAAAGAAGCCTCAATCAATTCATTTAAAGCAGCGTTTGTTACGGGTGAGAGTCTGCGAGTCCTCCCAAACGGCGGGGACAAGAACTGCTCCGGCCGGGTACATTAAGCGGCGGTTTTACCCCCGTGCCTGTCGCTACTGTTGACTTAATCCATCAAACTAGTCCTTCTAATTAAGGGCTGTGGAGGACTGGGGGAGGGGGTGGGGGGGGGGCAGGGCTGGTGGCTTCCTGATGCACACAGGGGCAGGTATCAGGAATGTCAGAGAGAGAGAGAGAGAGAGAGAGAGAGAGAGAGAGAGAGAGGGGGGGGGGGTGGTGAGGGGGCAAATTAGACCCCATTTGTCTCTCGGCACACATGGGCGGCGTACTCCAAGCCGCTAGATAAATAATGACACGACAGCTACGGGAGGTGCAAATGGTGGGGACGCTGCCCGGGGCGGCCGGTATTATAGCGCCTCCGTTTCATCGCGAATAAAAAAAACAAGCACGTCACTTCTCCTGGGTCTCCGGGAAAATTCACTCTGGGTCGTCCAATACGGTATCGCTATCTGCCGCTAAACGACAGTAATGTTACACTCTGGTCACAATCATCCGCTAATGAAATAAAACTGTAATAATGTAAACATCTGGTTTCCGTCCAGTTAGGAGTCTGGCTAGCTAACGGTTCCACAGACACACGGTGTGCAGAGCAGATCACAGACGGAACCAGACTGAGGCCCCCCCCCCCGCAGAGCGAGATAACGATTCAGGAAGGAAGAGCAGCCAATCACCCAGACAGGCCAAATAAGCCTTATCTCTGGTCCCCCCCCCCGAATTTGCCCTTTTGGCATTTACCATCGGCTGAGATAAAGCATGGCGGTGAGCTACTGCTCCTATATTGAAAATTATCCATCACAGTTGACTTGACAGCTTTGCTCGCCTCTGCCGTGGTGAGCTCAGAGATGGGCCCGAACCACAGAGTGATTTCTGGAGCAGCGTACCTCCTTAGAAAATGGACAGACTCTTTCACTCATACAAAGGGGAACAACAAATTCCACATCAGACAGAATTAGCTCTAAAAAAAAATATGTGCAGAAGTCTAACAATGCAGTTGATGAAATTCAACAGATTCATTCTTCATCCGTATTGACTATATTGTGCAAAGTTAAAGATTGTTGAAGTGAGTTCTTAGAATTAACAATTATTAGCTATCTGAGGTTGAAAATAAGCACTATGTTTGAGTTCTTTCTGCTGTTCCTCAAGCATGACAATGTGTTTCAACCGGCTCTGTCATAACCGCTTGTTTGGTTCTCAGACGTGTCTTGAACTCATTCCAACTGTTGCTGACGTTCAAATACAGGCCAGGCCACCAACAATGTTTTTAGACTTCCATGTTATTTTCCATTTAGGAAAACCCACAGCTAAACTATCAGTTACTTCATGCAAACCGAGAACAAAAAAACGTTTTTGCGGAGAGAGAGGCTGTATGGAAACCCGGAGGTCGGTGGGAGTGTGACCACTGTGAAGCGTGGACAGCAGCAGACCTTTCCACCGCCAGATGACAACATGTCTGATTGTCTGTCGACATGTCTTCACCTCTCACTGGAGCACATATTAGACATCCTAACACCTACAGAGTAGATCTGACTGCTCAGGAGATGGGCGAGAATGATATTATATTATTAAGCGGCAAATACAATGTGTAATATCTGAGTATTATCATATCAGGGATGTTCATTTGTGACAGTTACACTTAGTTAATCTTAGTAGAACTATCGAAACTGTTTCGATGCGCTGTTTTTGTCAAGTATCTTGGACACAAAATGTTTAACAACATTCCGACCAACCCGGCTCCTGACATTCATGCTTGGGCTGGTTGAAGACCAAGAAGGCCGACTTCTGAAGTCACTCCTTAAAAACGTGCCGTGTCAAAACAGCTCGAGAAGACAATGGGAGAGAAGGGCACATCGTAACTGTCTTCGGGGGGGCGGTGGGGGAGAGATGCTTATCATGTTTATGTACGCATGACTACACATTGACAGTAGTTTTGAAAAGAGAGTCAAAGAAATATGATTTATATGCAATGAGAATTATTTTCAAATATTTTATACCAAGAAATGATCAGGTGCAGTTTATCATGCGTTCACTACCTTAGGAAAGTGAATACCCACAGGGACTAGATTTACTCCCCCCTCTTATGAATTGGTGCCTTCTTTCACTCTTTCGAACTGAGGAATTCCAAGTGCTTACTGAAGCGTAATCAATTTGCAATGTGCCACTCTGACCCACATAGGGAGAATAGTGATTAAGGGTTTTGTCTAAACACTTGTACCAGACTGTACCAATGCTCCTGCTGGAAGGGGAGTGTGTGCGTTTGTGTGTGTGTATGTGTGTGTGTGTGGGGGGGGGGGGGTTACAGGGCTGATGAAACAGACCCTACCCAGGCTGTAATATATCCGGGCTCAGACAGAAAAAGGCCCTGGTGTATTTACCCTCACGCTGAATGAAGCTCTCTTTGGTTTGACAGCCGTGTTGCTCCACGTGCGAGGCTTTGCCCCGTGGTAAGACAGTCCAAGTAATCACAGATTAATAGAGCAGGCTAATCCCATTCACAAAGAGGTCGCAACTCTCACACAGATCCCCCCTCCCCCAACCAGCTCTTCCCCTGCATCACGGCCCACCTGCTAAAAGGCTACGCTACTGAGAGCAGACCGCTAACCGGTTTCTATTTAATGATTATTTGACACTTGTCCAAATAAAAGTACATTCTCCACTAAAGCAATTACAATCTAGTTAAACACAAAGCTGAATCATTTAAATAAAGAAAATGAATCATTTAGTGGTCTTTACTGAATGAGGTAGTAGTCCTACAGTAAATTAAATCAATTTCCAATGTGAAGGCTGCTTGGAGATTTTGCTTTACAGAAAGCACTGGAAGGTAATGGCAGACTATTCAACAAGCAACAATACATTTCATGCAGTGAATAGCAGCAGACAATGGAGCAGCCATTAAGGTCAAGGTGGAATTCTCTTTACTTCATATTGTGATCTTATCCTTCTCAACAAAAGTTCCCCCAAACCGCTTTAAACTAATGGGGAGGAATTTGTGATGAATTGAATTTGCCGTACGCACATCTAGCTGCACACATTTATTTTGTCTTTGTCAAATGTTAGGGAAGGACTGTAGATGACACAGCAGAAAGAAACACAGCTAACGTTGGACTGCTGGAGTAGTTCAAACTGGGTAGGAAATCCTTTTTACCTATTAGTGCTCATTGACCTGATATGCTTGCTCAAACACAGCCCAAATCCGGACGTAGACGCCTCCCCCGCTTGTGAGCTTGTCATGACAGATTACAGGACACGTCATGTACCTACGCAGCCTTCTGCTGGTGCAAAAACCTACTCTGCCCTCGGATACTCCCAGCACACACACACACACACACACACACACACACACACACACACACACACTCTTCTGGTACGACAGACCTAGTGACACCCCCACAGGTCGGACTACAGTGCTCCGTCTGTCCGCGGGGATGAACGACCAGCAGTGGTTGCTTACAGTACGGCACCTTTAAAAGGTGGGACAATCAAACTTCTACACTCGGAAACCGAGAACGACACGTTACGCAACAGCGAGCTGCGCTCTTGTGGTGTTAGTGGAGGAGGTGGAGGCTGAAGAGCAGCCCTGGGCTGACGGCGCTGATCTGTGGAGCCGTGGAGCTCGTAGCTGGGAGGCCGTCCAGGAGACCTGGCAGAGCGAGCTAAATGAATTATAGTTAAAACAACATTATGCAAAGAATACAGTATTCAATTAAAAACCCTTCACCTAACCATCCTCCCATCTCCTGCTCCCTCGGACTAATCTGGCATTCCAGAGTTGATTTGTTCTCTGCTAGATTCTGAGACGCGTCCAAGAGCCCTCCTCGGCGAATCGCAGACACTGCCTCGTCTGTCTCTGGTTTCTGGACGGCCGGCCCGTTGCCGCCATCCCGGCCCCGTCATGTGACTCTCCCCCTCCCCTCTCTCGGTCGCCGGGCAACGGCCCTGCTGGAAGGCTGGGAGCCGGGCCCCTGCCCCCCCGGGGGCCGGTGTGAGTGGCGTTTAAGAGCCGTCTCCTCGGCCGCTGCCGGAGGCAGCCAGCGCAGCGCTCTGACAGAGGGAGAGCTGTGCGCAGAAATAACGCAGAGGCTCTGCAGCTTGTTCCTAGCGATTCTCCTTCTCCGTTCCTCAACTCGACCATTCACAATATTTATGCATGTACATAATCGACCATGAAACGCAGTTTGGGACGCGTTTGGTTTCTGGACCGACTGCTCGCCGCTTTTCCAAACGACTGGAAACCGTGGCGGGAAATTATTCGCACGTAGGGTCAATGGATGATCGTATGTTCCAATACGATCATCCATTGACCCTACGTGCGAATAATTTCAGTAACAGTAACGTCCGCCCGAACTTTGAATGGAAGTATCCGGAATCACATCATGCGGTGGTGGGGAGGTTAATTGGAGGAAATAAATGTTTCTGTCACAGCTGACCTGAAATTATATTCTAACATTCAAAGCCTCATGCATTGCATGGGGGGGGGGGGGGGAGAGGAGGAGGTTCAGCAAGTGCATATATTTTATGTCCTAGACTATTGCAACAACAGAACACTGACCAAGTCTGCACAGCAGATTTCTCTCTTAACCCACGGCAGGTGGAAACCACAAATCACATTCTTCAAGGACCGCAAAACATTACATGGTAACCATGGTTATCCGCTGTGCTGTTGACAGCCTATACATCTTCATTCTCATCATGCTTTTTCGGGAACGTTTGGCAGTCAACATCTATCTAAATAATTCAACTGCTAGCTTGACAAATGTACAAGAACAGGACACTTGAGGATATTTATTGCGTGAAAACTTCACGGGCCATGACTGAGTCTGCATTTTTGGACTACCCTGTTGTACGCATCACCATAGACTTGCATGGGAATCAAATGTTAGTGGAGAGAAAGAGTGTATAAAAGAGTGTGGTACTGTAGCTTAGCAGGAAGAGAACTGTGCGGAGTGATGTAGCAGAAACGGGGTCAGCATTAAAGCACAGATAACAAGGTCATACCACCAGACTAGGAGTCATCAACATTTCACTAGAGCAAGGCCAAGTGTCTGACTCTGAAAATAATCGGAGAAGAAAAAGAACAAAATGTACATGTTCCATTTTTTTCATCTGTGGGAACCCATACTGAACGACTGTACGGGGCCAAGCCTCCCAGCCTCTTTGAAGAGAAAATAAGAACATTCCTGAGAACGTTCCCAGATGACCGGTCCCTCGGCCGGGTCCTGGGACGAGGTCCGGGTGGAGTAGTGTGACACATACAGTACAGGGGTTCTTGTCTTACCTGCTGATTTTGGAGTGAACTTGTCCCTGTTGGCTGCACACACAGCCAGGAGGCGGTACCCCAGGTCCAAGTCGTATCCTTGCTGGGCGGCCACACGACTCACCACCTGGACAGAACCCCAGCCAGCCAGTCAGACGGACAGACAGACAGACATTTCTTTCTCTTGGTCTGTGCACAGCAAGGTTTTTTTGGAATGAATGTGCCTCGAAACATCTGCTCGGCTCTGGTCTCACGCAGAGCTGTTAGCCGTGAAACAGACATGCTGTTTGGATGGGAGGTTTGGTCCGTTTGCAGGTTTTTTTCCCCCCCAATGCAAAGGACTGTGGGGTGTGTTTTTCATCAACAGAAAACGCAGCGGACGTCAGGACAGACGAGAGAGAGAGAGAGAGAGAGAGAGAGAGAGATAGAGAGAGAGAATGTGGCCTTTGGCACTAGTTTACTCCGATGCCCACTGGGAGGAAACATCAAGTCAGACCTAACATGCCAGGGGAGGCGCCGTACATCAGCGCTAAGTGACAGACCTAGCTCTGATTTACCTCGGCCATTATCAGCCTAAAGACGGGCCTCCACTGCAAATCCCTTTGACCCTAAAAGACAAAAGTACGGCCTGAGAGACATGCCTGCCCAGAGGTGGAACCCTCTCTTCCTCGTCGTTTCCCTGTGGCAGATCCTGTCGTTACACCCAGACAGATGTTCGAGGCGTGCCCCAGGGGTGTTTCAGCAGAACGCAGCTCTCTCTCCAACATGTCATTATCTTTTTCTAAAGTATAGCTTTAGATGTGACACCGAAAAGAGCATATCTCTGCCCCTATTTATAGAAAATGTGCATAGAGAGGAAGATGTATGAGCGCAAGTTGTCTAATTAAAATCTAAACATGCGAGAAGGGCCATTTTTGCTAAACAGTAATTCTGGTTTCGGCCCTGCGACACAGTTCTAATTCCAGAGCCCTAATTACACCTCAGGATCAGTTGGATTGTGGTGGTTTTGGTAACGCAAGACAACAACATGCTTCCTTAAAGAGCTGATAACATTCTTCTCGGATGGAGAGACACAAGAGTGTCCAGAACAGGAAAGATACACGTAGTCAGTATGAAACTGGTATCTATTCATATACCCGCCGACAAGCCTGATAATCATTGGTCTGTTATTGACTGCAGTAGGCTGTGTGGGATCAGTCAGTTAGGTTATTGACTGTAGTAGGCTGTGTGGGATCAGTCAGTTCTGTTATTGACTGTAGTAGGCTGTGTGGGATCAGTCAGTTCTGTTTTTGACTGTAGTAGGCTGTGTGGGATCAGTCAGTTCTGTTTTTGACTGTAGTAGGCTGTGTGGGATCAGTCAGTTCTGTTATTGACTGTAGTAGGCTGTGTGGGATCAGTCAGTTCTGTTATTGACTGTAGTAGGCTGTGTGGGATCAGTCAGTTCTGTTATTGACTGTAGTAGGCTGTGTGGGATCAGTCAGTTCTGTTATTGACTGTAGTAGGCTGTGTGGGATCAGTCAGTTAGGTTATTGACTGTAGTAGGCTGTGTGGGATCAGTCAGTTCTGTTATTGACTGTAGTAGGCTGTGTGGGATCAGTCAGTTCTGTTATTGACTGTAGTAGGCTGTGTGGGATCAGTCAGTTCTGTTATTGACTGTAGTAGGCTGTGTGGGATCAGTCAGTTCTGTTATTGACTGTAGTAGGCTGTGTGGGATCAGTAAGCGGTGACTTCACAGCTACACTGCCGCTCTGTGCCCTCGTAGTAAACGCTGAGTAGGTCGACGCAACCCACCAACTAAATGGGCAGTTTATCTGCAAGCTGCTGTGGAAGCCGTGAGCTCCCCAATGCAGAGAACACATTGATTTCAGAGAGAGGGAGGAAGAGACTCCTGCTGCTGGGCATTTAACCTGATAATACAAAGAATGAGCTGAACGCTCAGATGCCTCCGAGTGGGAGGGAAGCCGCTAACGCACCGGTCCCCGCGCTGCGGAACGCCGGTTGTTCCGTCAGGGTTCCGGATTGCGCCTCCTAAAGAGCGACTAGGCGTAATGACTTCATGTACCGTATCTCTGATGCTATTCCTCGGGCATAAGGGAAATGCACACATTGAGACGCAGCTCGGCTGGAAATGGCCCAAGGTGACATTTGAGCGATGCATCTGCTGTCCCTATATATCCTAATTAACTGAGGGGTATGTGTGTGTGTGTGTGTGTGTGCACTGAGCTGTCCATAAGACACTATAATTCACAGCAGAGGGTTATGGGGTATGACAACTGACGTGCCCAACTGCCACTGACACGTGACAAGGATTAAAAGGAGTAGATTACAAAATGGAGAGAATATTTGGCTTCAGAAAGGGCAAGGCAAGCGCATCCAGTTGCAGACAAACAGCGCTTGGAAACATTTAGGTTAACACCGTAGACAAACACCCACACCAAGGCCATAGTCTGTAATTTAGTGGGGAAAAATGTCAAATGGGTCCCTGTCTAGTACGTAGACAAAGATTACTGGTTCCTACACAGACCACAAAATACTAATTAATCAAGTAGCCAAATTAAAGCCCCCAGCTTTCTAAGATTAAAAGCTTTAGAGTCTTTTTCCTTTAAGAGCATTGATTGCTTGGTGGTTGGAGCACACATCTGCACACTTCTCATTCTGAAGCCTATGCACTGTCATCTGTTATAAAACACAGACAATTACTAGAGTTATTCTGATTTTTACCTCCTGTTTTAGAAATATAGCGGTTACAGTGCAACTCTGGTGATTTCAGAAGCTCAAGGGTAAAAACTGCAGCTGTGTTTGAAACTCAACCGTTTCTAAGAATAAAACACCGGTAGTTTCCCTAGATTGTCTATGACCCGGGCTACAGGGCATTCCCTATGGAGGAGTGATGCATGCGTGGTTTTCAGTCCGTCTCTGTTCTTAAACCCGTAGGGTTGTGGCGGTGGAGGGAGCACGGCTGACATCTCACCGTTAGGCATCCCATCAGGCTTTGCTCGAAAGGACGTTGGAAGGCCCGGGGGTCGCCGCACCAGTCTAGCAGCTCCGTCGCC
This sequence comes from Borostomias antarcticus, assembly GCF_949987555.1. Classification (NCBI taxonomy): domain Eukaryota; kingdom Metazoa; phylum Chordata; class Actinopteri; order Stomiiformes; family Stomiidae; genus Borostomias; species Borostomias antarcticus. The sequence continues at coordinate 14,644,494 of NC_140255.1, read as the reverse complement.
GCCGTTTGGAAATTCGCTGGGTTTTGTAAGTGCTGCGAGAGAAATAGAGACCGAAAAGGTATTAGGATCAGTTAGCGGCAAAAGGTCACAGGCAGATTTATTACTGAGCGAGTTCGTAATGGATTAGATCCTTAAAGTTGCAGTTCGTAACTTCTGTGCCACGAGCTATAGCTCAGAGGGAACAGCCCGTCTGCCAGGTTAAATTCAGTCCCCTTCAGTCTCACGGTTTGCGGGTTTGTGTACCCCTAAGGTCAGAGAAGAACGCCCCTTGTTGCTGATTGGATCTCAGCATGCGCGCACACTTTAAACCAGGTGTGGCCACGCCCTCAAGCTTCTACATTTTTTTTTTTCAAATGCTCTGGTGTCAATTATTATATTTGCTGTAGCAGAGCTAAACACCAGTCTACAAAGACCCACTTTTCACAGATGCGCTCAATCACTTCTTGATTTATCACAACCCTCTTGATTTATCACAGCAATAACCTATATAAAAGTTGAAAATCTTACATACAGTAATGCAGCTTTAACAGTATTATGTGAAATATCCTAGTCTGCTATAAGCGACTGTACTTGTTACCAAAAGAGTCACAGCTATGGCACAGTGGAGGACACATTAATAACACGGTGAATATAACCCAACCCAATATTTCACGGCATTCCCTGGCAAGAAATGGAACCGCGGCGGCACCCAGCAAAAGCATGTGGGGTGGTCTCAGCATGGCGGGGCTTACTAGCAGTAATGCAGAGGGGGCTGGACAGAAGGAAGGGCCTGTCCCCTCGTTCCACATGATCATGTCCTGCCCTGCTCTGCTGGCCCCCGCCTCCCCGTTCGGGGTAATGAATCTCCGCGGCGTCTGCGTGGTGGAGGGCCGCGGCCGCGAGCTTCGCCGCTGTGACTTCATCTGACAGCACCGGCTCCTTGACCTTCAGGCTCCCTTTATCCTTTATGGCGTCCCCCCACCCCGCCTACCCCCACCCCACCGGATCCATCCGGAACGCGAGCTAAGCCTTTTGTCTCTGCGCGCCTCAGTACATCAGGTGAAAACCTGGCCACAAAAGAGACACCGGGATGGGTGGGCGGGCCGTTTAGAAGGGCTGTCAGTCATTCCCAAACGACTGCCCTGATATCCAGCTTCATTCTTCATCTCAAGATATATATATTTTTTATGGAAGGAGAGAAAGAAGGCATCGAGCTACTACAAGGCAATTTGTTACCTTTGTAGAGATTATGCACACACTGCAGCCTTTATGGCGCGCTTGTACAAACCAGAAGTAAATGGAGACCCACTCCACGGATATCAAAGGCTTAAATTGAGCTGCTTGTCATCTTTAAGCGAGAGCCGGGGCTCCTGGCACGTCTCTGGCGCTTTGATTTCGCCCGTCACAGGGGAAGGGAAGAGACAGCAACTGTCACCGCCCTGCGGGCTGTTTCTCCGGCGACCTTTAGGGGGCAGCAGAGGTCAGCATTTGATTAGGCGGCTTTCATATCAATTTACAGTGGCTGTGGAGGGCCGGATGAAACCAGTCTTGTTTATTTCATGTGCAGTCCAGGACCGCTCTCTACAGGATAAATCTTTGTTGGGGTGGGAGGAGGTGGAGGGCCGTGGTGTGGGGGGAGGGGTGGGGTGGTGGGGTGGAAGAGGGGGGTTGAGCATGTGAATTCTGCTAGTGGATAAAGTCTGCTGGAGAAACTCACATCCAGAGAAGCTAAATTTAGATGAGTCTGGAAGCTACGCAATCAGTGTAGCTAGGATGGAGGACTGGAGGACAGAGAGAAAGAGAGAGAGGGAGAGAGAGAGGGAGAGAGAGGGAGAGAGAGAGTGAGAGAGTGAGAGAGGGAGAGACAGAGGAAGAGGGAGGGGGAGTGAGGGGTGATATGCAGAAAGAAAAAAAAACACACAACAACACTAGCACTGCGGCTTGAAGTGATTACTGTTCTTGTGCACTCTGAACAATATCGGTCCCACCAGTGTGTTTGTCACGCGGCGCAGGCTTGGCAGTGCCACACCACAGATGTTACCCTTTCTCCAGCCAAAACCGACCAATCAAACCTAACTAGAGGCCAAGAGACCCCGCCCCCCCCCCATCCATATCCCCTGGGTGAGAACGGTCCTCCAATGTTTAGACTAAGCCCCTCTCCTGTCCAACCTAGCCCAGCCCAGAGAGAGACAAAGAGCCTGGCTAGGCTGTAACAGATACAATCAGATACATACAGAAGCTAGATGAAGTTTATGGCACTGTGTTTTTCACATCCGCCTAGGAGACACTCCGAGCAACAGACAAATGGCTGCTGCCAGATACACCTCGGAGGAGATATACGTACTGTAGACACATGTACTGTAAATACACGCATTGTAAATACACGCACTGTAGATATAAATACTGTAAATATACCTACTGTAAATATACCTACTGTAAATATACATACTGTAGATATACATACTGTAAATACACGCACTGTAGATATAAATACTGTTAATATACCTACTGTAAATATACCTACTGAAAGATATACATACTGTATATATATGTACTGTAAATATATACCTACTGTAGATATATCTACTGTAAATATGTTGTGTAAATATACGTACTGTAAATATACATACTGTAAATATATATAGGCCTACTGTACATAGTGTATATATACGTAGTGTAGACATATGCGGTGTAAATATACGTAGTGTAGATATACATAGTGTAGATATATGCAGTGTAGATATATATAGTGTAGATATACCTAGTGTAGATATATGCAGTGTAGATATACGTAGTGTAGATATACCTAGTGTAGATACAGTATATGCAGTGTAGATATACGTAGTGTAGATATACGTAGTGTAGATATATGCAGTGTAGATATACGTTGTGTAGATATATGCAGTGTAGATATACGTAGTGTAGACATATGCAGTGAAGATATACGTAGTGAAGATATACTTAGTGTAGATATACGTAGTGTAGATATATGCAGTGTAGATATACGTAGTGAAGATATACGTAGTGAAGATATACTTAGTGTAGATATACGTAGTGTAGATATATGCAGTGTAGATATACGTAGTGAAGATATTTACGTAGTGTAGATATACGTAGTGTAGATATATGCAGTGTAGATATCCGTAGTGAAGATATACGTAGTGTAGATATACGCAGTGTAGATATATGCAGTGTAGATATACGCAGTGTAGATATACGCAGTGTAGATATACGCAGTGTAGATATACGTAGTGTAGATATACGCAGTGTAGATATACATAGTGTAGATATACGTAGTGTAGCACCAGCGCTAACAGCTGCAGCAGCCACGGCGGTAGTAGAGCTGGAGAGTTTCCCCCACTTAATCTTGAAATATTGACATTTACAGTTTGAGGAAGTGTTCCTGCAGCGAGAGGAAGGTTCCTAGTTTTGTGCCAGAGCCCGTAACCATCATCTGTGGTGAGGCCTGACAGCAAACTGGCGTGCCCACAGAGAGCAGGAAATACTGTCTGAAAGACACGAGCCCATCTCCTCTCACAACGTTATCAACGGTGGGCTTCAAAGGCTAAAGGGGAACGCAAAAAAGTAGCTTCTGATTTAGATTTTTAGGAACCACTCAAGTTAATCAAGTTCCCATTCTTTCTAAGGTCGGATGAAAATAAACCAAAATATGCTAATATGGAAGGAACTGCTGTGCTGATTTCTGATTCAACTCTGACCCCTGGAAACGATCACACAAACCTTTTTTTCCTCCCAATTTCCAACACATTACTCTCTGACTGGTCAGCAATTCATCATTTGAGCAACAAAATCAATTTGTTTGCCCGTCCGTCGGACTGACTGGGCCTATTCACACAGAAGGGCCATGTCTCATGAAAACAAGACAATGCCCCGCGCTGCGCTTCCGTTCCCGCCACGAGGATGGGGATAACGCCTTCAAGATGCCAAATTTCACCCTGCGCACACTTTCAATTAAAGCAAACAGCTGGATCGGTTTACAATTTTTGCTTAATTATTTTAATGACTTGGATAGTCGCCAGTGGTGGTGGTGGTGGTGGTGGGGGTGGGGGGGGGGGGGGGGGGGTAGTGAGTTAATTGTTCTGATCTCCCCTGATGATCATCTTTGTGCGCGGGGGAGGAGAACGGTAGCGGGCTGAATGGGTTCTCTGCTACTCTAATTGGCAGGAGACATAAATGGTATTTATTGTGTCGGGTTCCTAAACCCCGATTGTCTGCAGCACAAAGCTGGCTCTATTAGCCGGCCCGGCCCGGCCCGAACGACCGGCCGCTTAACCGTTTATTAGATGAACTTGAGACGCGTTCGGACGCAGCGGATCCTGCTAATTGGCGTGTTTAGCCGACGGCGGCTGATGTTTGTTTAAGTTTGGGGAGTAGGGGTTAATACGTTTGACCCCGACAGGAGAACTGTTTATATTCACGTTAAACTGATGCAACCCCTCTCCCATATAACACTTTGACACTATACTCCATTAAGTATACTGAAGTAAAGATATAAATGTTCATTATTTTCTCAAACTCATCGGTAAGGGGCTTCACTACTGATCCCCTGGGAACAATAAAGTATTACTACTACTACTAAGCTCCTACTGTACTACTGTTACTAATACTAAAAAGGTCCTAGTGTGTTTAGGGGGATGACTAGGATACTGTGGATTGAGACAGAGGGTAATAAAGAGAGTGTGTGTGTTTTAATGTGAGTGAGTGAGTGTGTGTGTTTAGTTCGGCACAGCTCATACTACAGGGGCTCTAGCCCCTCCCCCCCGGGAGATCAAAGGCTGCTTCCCCTTGTAGAGAAAACCAACCGGGGGCTCTCCCCCCCCCCCTCTCTCTCTTCCTGCTCAACACTGTCCCAGGACACTCTCTCTCTCCCTCCCTCCCTCCCTCCTTGTCTCTCTCACGCCATCTCTCTCTCTTCCTGCTCAACACAGTGCCCAGACACTCTCTCTCTCCCTCCCTCTC